>NC_082638.1:2522500-3147500 GCF_002263795.3 Bos taurus | reverse complement strand
GTAGGCTAGAGTTCATGGGGTCACAAAGAGTCAGACACAACTGGAGAACTGAATGTGCACACTGATTCCTAAGCATTGCTCAGTGGCCAGGTTCCCTTAGACTGTGGTAACCCAGCCAGCAGCTCACTGAAAGAAGGAGAGAAGGGGAAAAATGTAATACACAGACATCTTTTCTGGATGTAAATCAGACTGAATCTGCTTGCAACTCCTCTCCTAGACCTTAGGAAAGTTATGTCTGCATGGATTCTCGGTAGAAAATGCTCCAGGTAGAATAATTTCATAAACCTTCAGGTCAATTATTTTTATTAATTTAAATCAAGTGAAAAGCTTATCGTTTGAATTTTAATTTTAAATTAGCTTCATTTGCTTATAAATGAAAGGAAATTAACTCAAAGTAATTACTACAGTATGAGTGTGCATTATTACAGGAAAATTAGAGGGATGCAACTGGGAACATTGAAAACAGATTAGAAATACTTGTAAATAGAATTGTCCCCTAGATTATTTTGTTCTTTATAAGTACCCATGATTGGCTTTTGAATAAGACATCAAAATTTCTCTAATATGATACATAATTCCATTTACAATTATTTGATTTGATTTTTTTAGTTTAAAAAAAATTAATTTATTTTAATTTTAATTGGAGGCTAATTACTTTACAATATTGTAGTGGTTTTTGCCATACATTGACATGAATCAGCCATGGGTATGATTTTAAACTTTTTTTGCTCAGTTTTCTGGTCTCCCAGAGAACTTCTAAACATACATTCAGTATTTTTTTTTTTAATTTTTAAAATTTAAATTTTAGCCCCAAACTGCCCAAGAGACGAATTCATGACCTTACCTGGAAGAAATATCCCTATCTTTTGAATTTGACTGAATTTTCTACTCTATATAGAAATATTTCAATCTCACAGTTACATTTGAGTAACCTTTTCTTGATATAATGTATCTCCATAGGAATAAGCCTGCAGGTATTTATTTTTGCATGCATGTAAGCACCTGCACAGAATGAGAAAATGTTACTTTCTCACATTTTCTCATATTTATTTATATATACAGTGTGGGGTTTTTTTGTTTGTTTTTAATCTATTTTTTATTAAAGTATAGTTGACTTACAGCCTTATGTTAATTACTGCTATATGGTAAAGTGATTCTGTTATACACACATACATTCTTTCTTATATTTTGTTTCCATGATGCTTTATCACTGGATATTGAATAGAGTTCCCTGAGCTATAGGGTAAGAGCTTGTTGTTTATCCATCCTATACGCGATAGTCTACAACTGCTAATTACAGACTCCTAAGTCCAACCAGTCCATCCTGAAGGAGATCAGCCCTGGGATTTCTTTGGAAGGAATGATGCTAAAGCTGAAACTCCAGTACTTTGGCCACCTCATGTGAAGAGTTGACTCATTGGAAAAGACTCTGATGCTGGGAGGAATTGGGGGCAGGAGGAGAAGGGGACCACAGAGGATGAGATGGCTGGATGGCATCACTGACTCGATGAACATGAGTCTGAGTGAACTCCGGGAGTTGGTGATGGACAGGGAGGCCTGGCGTGCTGTGATTCATGGGGTCACAAAGAGTCGGACACGACTGAGCGACTGAACTGAACTGAACTGAACTGAAGTCCTTCTCTTTCCCTCCACCCTTCCCCTTGACAACAACTGTTCTCTGTGTCTCTGATTTTGTTTCTCTTCTCTAGAGACGTTCATCTGTGTCATATTTTTGATGCCACGTGTACGTGTGATATCAAATGGTATTTGCCTTTCTGACTTTACTTGGTATGATACTCTCTAGTTGCAACCCAATATGTTTTTATCGATATATTTTTTATTTTTTGGTCTAGATAAGAAAAGAAATGATGAAGGGATGAAGGTGGAATATTAGAATGAAGGTGGAATATTAGAACTAATTGAGAGGTTTTTGTTTGATTGAAGCGTACCTGTCGAACACTTTGGTTGCCATTTCCTCCTCCAGGAGATCTTCCTGACCAAGGGATAGAACCTGCATCTCTTAACGTCTCCTGCATTAGCACGTGGGTTCTTTTTATCACTGGCAGCATCTGGGAAGCCCCGTAGAAGAAAACTTAAAGAATTAAGCAATAAAGGTGAACTATTAGAAATAGTTGAGAGTGTACCTGTTCAACACTTTCGAGTTTCTTTGCTGCTGCTGCTAAGTAGCTTCAGTCATGTCCGACTCTGTGCGACCCCATAGACAGCAGCCCACTAGGCTCGCCCGTCCCTGGGATTTTCCAGGCAAGAGTTTCTTCAGTATCTTTTTAAACCATTTTGATTGACATACAAAAAACTATATGTATTCAATATGTACAACTTGTTGAGCTGGGAGACAAGCATACCATATACCTGTGAAAGCACAACCTATGCCAGGAATGTTTCCATCACTTCCAAAAGTTATATCATTATTGTTATTTTGTTATCATTATTGTTATTTTTTGTGATAAGAATGATTAGGATATACTGTCTTAGCAACCTATTGAAATAAGCCAGACAAAGAAGGGCATATACTGCATGGTACCATTTGCATAAGGAATCTGGAACACTCAATCTCATAGAAGCAGAGAGTAGCATAGTGGTTCACAGGGGCTGGGGGAAGAAGGAGTTGGGGAGATGTTAGTCCAGGATGTACAAGCTTTTGGTGATGCATGAAGTCCAAGGCACTTCCCAGGTCGTCCAGTGGCTGACTGAGCTCCCAATGCAGAGGTCCCAGGTTCGATCCCTGGTCAGGGAACTAGATCCCACATGCTGCAAGTAAAGATCCACATGCCACAACTCAGACCTGCCACAGCCAAATGAATAAATAAAAATAAACATTTAAAAAAAGATGTCTTATGTTCTAAAGATCTACTGTACCCCCACAGAGTTTTTAGAACATTTCCCTTGATTTGAAAGTCATGTCCGACTCTTTGTGACGGATTCTCCAGGCCAGAATACCAGAGTGGGTAGCCATTCCCTTCTCCAGGGGATCTTTCTGACCCATGGATCGAACCCAGGTCTCCCGCATTGCAGGCACATTCTTTACCAGCTGAGCCACCAGGGAAGGTCAAGAATACTGGAAGTGGGTAGCCTCTCCCTTCTCCAGTGGATCTTCCCTACCCAGGAATCAAACAGAGGTCTCCTGCACTGCAGGCAGATTCTTTACCAGCTAAAGGATATTATGTGAGGTTTCAGTCATCACATGCTTAGGCATGTTAAAATAGTTTTACAGGATGACAGTAATTCAAAAGTGTTTATGAAAATATGGGCTACCCTGGTGGATCAAGGTAAAGAATCTGCCTGTAATGCAGGAGATCTGGGTTCAATCCCTGAGTTGGAAGATCCCCTGGAGAAGGGAATGGTAACCTGGCAATTGCCTGGTGGGCTACACTCCATAGGGTCGTAAATAGTCGGACCCAACTAAAGCAGCTTAGCACACTTGCACACCAATTGGCATATTAATTAATTAGCACACTCCAGTTTTAATTGGAATTTCAACCTTATTGGTGTACCTGTGCTTATGGTCAGATTTATTTACGCTTTGGAATCAAAGTGGCACTTCTGCTAAAAGTGAACCCCAGGTTGTCATGGAAGTTACCAGCCTTGGAGCATAGGCTGGAATAAATACATCAGTGTTACCTGCATTGCAACATGCTGCTGCTGCTGCTGCTGCTAAGTCGCTTCAGTCGTGTCTAGACGGCAGCCCACCAGGCTCCGCCATCCCTGCGATTCTCCAGGCAAGAACACTGGAGTGGGTTGCCATTTCCAAATACATCAGTGTTACCCGCATTTGAGCATAGGATGAAATAAATACCTCAGTGTTACCTCAAATGTCAAGTGATAAGTGCATTCAAGCTTGTCAGTTTTATCTGCATTTTAGAATGGGAACTGAGAGATGAATTGATATGCACATTGATCACCTTCGGAATTTGAACTTAAAAGTAACTTTTTAAAAAATATTTGTTTATTTTTGACGGTGCTGGGTCTTTGTTGCTGCACATGGGCTTTCTCTATTGCAGAGAGCGGAGGCTGCTCTCTAGCTGTGGTGAGCAGACTTATTGCCGTGGCTTCTCTGGTTGTAGAGCACCGGCTCTAGGCACATGGGCTTCAGGAGCTGCAACAAGCCGATTTATTTCACTAGTTGTGCGTGAGCTCCGTTGCTCTGTGGCACGTGGGATCTTCCCTGACCAGGGATTGAACCCGTGTCACCCACACAAGCAGGCGCTTTTCTTAACCCCTGGATCACCAGGGAAGTCTGAGAAGTCAACTTTCCCAGCGTGGAGTTTAAATATGTAAGCGTCTGTTCTCTGAAGTCGGGAACGAACAGCTAGAACGCCGTGTTACTTGTTATCGGAAAGGATATGTGTACCGGTGATGGTTAGAGGAGATATTGAAATGCTGAAGATAGAAATGAAATGTAACACAGTCATTGATCAGTGTTATTTGGAATCTGAACTAATAACTGCCACAGTATATGTTATGAGATATTAAATTCTGGATTTTAATTGAAATAAGAACTAATAATTACAGCACTATTATTTGAAATTGGAATGAATAGCTATTGCAGTGCTGGATACCAATGCAGCTTATATTTCAGAACTTGAGTTGGAACTTGAATTAATAAGACTCGAAATCCTATTTGCAGTTTATGCTAATAAGTGCATTAGTATTTGTTACGGATAAATTAAGATAGAAATAGAAATTAGAATCATTCTAAGTTAATAAGTATGCTAGTGATATCTGGAATTGAAAATAATAACTATTCCCGTATTTATTCTTAGTTATTTCAACTTTGAAATTTGAATTGGAAATGGAAACAAACACACTAGAATTACTGCATGCATGCTAAGTTGCTTCAGTCATGTCCAACTCTTGGTGACCTCATGGACTGTAGTCCACCAGGCTCCTATGTCCATGGGATCCTCCAGGAAAGATTACTGCAGTGGGTTGCCATTCCCTTCTCCAGTGGATCTTCCTGACCCAGGGATCAAACCCCGTCTCTTACATCTCCCGCATTGACAGCTGGCTTCTTTACCACTAGAGCCACCTAGAATTATTAGGAATAATTTAATTAGCATTTTAACTTGATGCAGTAAGTACACTGATGTTATTTAGAATTTGAGTAAGTATGTCAGTGCTTGATCACTGGGTTATTCAGATTTTGAAATTTAAATTTGAAATACATATCCCAGTTTTACTTGGAATTTGAACTAATAAGTCCACCAAAACCGGTTTTCAACTGTATTAGTCATTTGGACTTTAATTTGGAATTATAATTATTTGTATATAGTGTTATTGGGAGTTTGAATGAAAAATAAACTTTTTCCTGTTACGAGAGATTTCTCATCTTGTGTGATGATTCCCTAGTGCACTGGCTGTTTAGAAATTTTCTTCCTACTGAAATTAATCCTGTTTCTTAATGATATCAACTCTCCTAAACCGTCCATCTAGCTGTTTTTCTCAAGCGGCTTCTGCAAGACTGACAGCAGTCTAAACATTGATGTCATATTACAAATCACTCTCAAGCCTTGCCAAAAAAAAGCATAATTTTAGGAAGCTAAAAATAATACTGAAGCTGAAGCTCCAATACTTTGGCTACCTGCAGTGAAGAGTCGACTCAGTGGAAAAGAGCCTGATGCTGGGAATGATTGAAGGCAGGAGAAGGGGGCAACAGAGAATGAGATGGTTGGATGGCATCACCGACTCAATGCACTTGAGTTTGAGCAAGCTCCAGGAGCTGGTGATGGACAGGGAGGCTTTGCATGCTGCAGCCCATGGTGTCACAAAGAGTCGGATACGACTTAGTGACTGAACGACAAATAACATATATGTGAGTCCCAATCTTCTAATTTATTCCTCACTCACTTCCCCCTGATAACCAAAAGTTTACTTTTAATTTCTGCAGGGTAATTCCTAATTTTTAAACACTGAACTTGGAGGGTGCACTTTGAGGGGTCTTTTGATCCAGTTATAGCAGGATAATAAGGAACCACCATACTAAATTTCTTCAGCATTTTTCCAGTTAATATTGACTGTTAATGATAATTAGTGGAGAAGAGAAAGGGAGTAACTTAACCAAATGGGCTTCCCTGGTGGCTCAGTGGTAAAGAATTTCCACCTGCCAAGGCAGGAGATGCAGGTTCGATCCCTATGTTGCGAAGATCCCCTGGAGAAGGAAATGGCAACCCACTCCTCTATTCTTGCCTGCAGAATCCCATGGACAGAGGAGCCTGGCAGGGTACAGTCCATGGGGTCCCAAAGAGTCGGACACGACTGAAGTGACTTAGCATGCATTCACATGTGTGTGATAATGTGGGTAGAAGGTCTGAGGATGGGTTAAATATCTCTGAGGTGGGCACCCGGAAGCCGAAGGAACCCCAAGTAGAGAAAGGATGACGATAGAAGAAAGTAAGCCAGCTTTTCTGCTTCCGATGACTTTTATTTGTGAAATTACATCAAGTCACTGTACAACTCGGACATCAGAGATGGCTCCACACTTTTCCTTGACTGAAGGGATGGAATAAACTCACTCCGTAGATGATGGCATGGGGTGGGAGGCAGGGCTCAAGGGGTAGGGGATATGTGTATACACGTAGCTGATTCACGAAGTTTGACAACGGAAACCAACGCCACATTGGAAAGCAGTTATACTCCAGTAAAGTTTCAAGAAAATGAAATTTTCAAAATCACTGTAGAGAAACAGTAGCCTCTCCCATTCTTTGAAGTTGACTTGCCAACACGTTGAGGGTGTACTTCATGTACATACAACTCTCCTGTGTTATGACTTTCAGGACATCATTGCAGCAGAAATAAACTAAATGTTGGACATTTTGATAAGAAAGGGTTTCCCTGATAGCTCAGTTGGTAAAGAATCTGCCTGCAATGCAAGAGACCGCAGTTTGATTCCTGGGTCGGGAAGATCCCCTGGAAAAGGGATAGGCTACACACTCCAGTATTCTTGGGCTTGCTTGGTGGATCAGCTGGTAAAGAATCCACGTGCAGTGAGGGAGACCTGAGTTCAGTCTCTGGGTTGGGAAGATTCCCTGGAGAAAGGAAAGGCTACCCACTCCAGTATTCTGGTCTGGAGAATTCCATGGATTTTATAGTCCATGGGGTTGCAGAGTTGGACACGACTGAGCTAATTCCACTTTTACAGAGAAAACGTTTGTGAAGGCAAGACATGATTAAAATTAGGTTGCCATGTGTCAGTTATGTACTTACTGGTATTTTTTTACTGTCTTGGAAACTTGAGAGTGAAAGAAAGTACTTTTATTTTTCCCTTGGATTAAAATTGAGGAAGGTATGGGAAAACAATCATAGTTTGCATGCATGCCCATTGAGTTTCTCAGGTGTGTCCAGCTCTTTGCAACTGTATGGACTGTAGCCCGCCACGCTCCTCTGTCCATCGGATTCTCCAGGCAAGAAGACTGGAGTGGGTTGCATGCCGTTCCCTCCTCCAGGTAATCTTCCCGACCCAGGGATCGAACCTGGACCTCCTGTGTGTCCTGCCTTTGAGGTAGGTTCTTTACTGCTAACGCCACCTGGGAAGCCCCATATTTTGCATATTTGAATGATTTTCAGACAGTGGGAGCAAAGTGAGATAAGTAGAAACAGTAGCAATACTTAATAACTCTTAATTAAGCTTGTACTCTAAACTTTAATTTTTAAATAATGGCTTCTTTGTATTTTCTTTCTATTTTTTTGTTTTATTTTCCTTTGCGGAAATACTAAAAAATGACCCCAAACAATGGGGGGCGGGTGACAGGTGATTTAATACACAAATTTTCACAAATGTATGTTGTGATGTTAATTTCTTCAGAAAAAGCTTGTGTTATAGTCACTTCTCAAAGTATATAGTTAGTTAAGTTAATCACCGTTTCTGCTCAGCTCCACTGGCCCCTGAATAGTCATCTTGGAGTCCGTGAAATGTTTTCAACCTTTGCTTTTTTTAACTGGTCATTTCTGTGTAGAATAAGGGTGAGGGAAGGAGCACAGCCATAATGTAGAGAGATTTACATAATTGCTTCGTGCTAAGGTGAGTGCCTTAAAGAAAACCCAATACCCCTTAACCAAATAGCAAAATGTTACTAAATAGAAGGAAGCCATTTTCTCTTACCTTGAGTACAGTCATTGCCGACTGGATAACTGAACATTTAATCTCTTTTAGGGGCGAACGGCCGTGAGTGTGTTTTAGAAGTGACGGTTAGAACACTAGAGTTATTATCTTTGCAATTATAATGTGGGTTTTACTTAATCTATTTACACATTCCTCCAAATGTTTAATGAATGTCTAATGCAGTCTAGTTCAAATGAGAGTAGCTTCAAGTAGCTTTATTAATGTTTTAATGATTAAAGAAAATATAATTTTGGAAAGGTCATGTTTTCATCTCCTGTCCCTGGTGGGTATCCTTCTGGGATATGAGGCTACATGTATGCAATTACAATACAATGATATTATTAAATGATGCAATTTACAAAATGGGTATGCTGATCTCCACTTGTTTAAATTACTGGTAACCTTTACTTGCAGTTATTCATTTATTTCTATTTTTTTCCTTTTAATTGCTGGTGGATCTAAATTTGCGTGCACTGTATATTCAGAGTTGTAATTATTTTGTCTTTCCCACTCTGATTTTTTTTCCCACTGAAGCTCTGGGAGAAGATGTACTTGACTTTGTTAATTGTTACCATTATTGTGTTATTGTGTGTGTGTGTTAGTCACTCAGTCGTTTGCAACTCTTTGCGACTCCATGGCCTGTAGACCACCAGGCTCCTCCATCCATGGGATTTTCCAGGCAAGAATCCTGGAGTGGGTTGCCATGCCCTCCTCCAGGGGATCTTCCCCACCCAGGGATTGAACCCTGTTCTCCTGCATGGCAGACAGATTCTTTACCATCTGAGCCACCAGGGAAGACCATTGTGTTATTGGTCAATGCTAATTAACTGACACGGAACTCAGATAGTATTTCTGTAAGATATTATTTCTTCATTGGATAGGCTGGAGGTAATTTTTATTGAAAGGATATATTTCTTTATGAAGAATATGTGTGCAATTTCATTCCTCTCAATAAGTTTGTGTGTACACACATATAAAACATGTTTACATGTAAAACATTGTTAACATTTACATGTAAAACAAGACAAGTTAAAATTCTAACATACAGGAATATTTACAGATACATGCATGCTATTTTTGTTCAGTCGCTAAATTGTGTCCAGCTCTTTGCAACCCCATGGACTCCAGCATGCCAGCTTCCCCTGTCCTCCACTATCTCCTGGAGTTTGCTCAAATTCATGTCCAGTGAGTTGGTGATACTGTCTAACCATTTCATCCTCTGTTGTCCCCTCCTCCTGCCTTCAATCTTTCCCAGCATCAGGGTCTGTTCCGGTGAATCAGTTCTTAGCAAGAGGTGGCCAAAGTATTGGAGCTTCAGCTTCAGCACCAGTCCTTCCAATGAACATTCAGGGTTGATTTCCTTTAGGATGGACTGAATTGATCTCTTTGCTGTCCAGGGACCTCTCAATAATCTTCTCCAGCACCAGTTTGAAAGCTCCAATTCTTCAGCGCTCAGCCTTCTTTATGGTCCAATTCTCTCACATCTGTACATGACTACTGGACAAACCATAGCTTTGACTATACAGAGCTTTGTCAGCAAAGTAATGTCTCTGATTTTAAATACATTGCTTAGTTTTTTCATAGTTTTCCTTTCAAGAAGCAAGTGTCTTTTAATTGTACATCTACAGTTTCATCTATGTAAGAATACAACGCCTGGGTTATCAGTTCAGTTCAGTCGCTCAGTCGTGTCCAACTCTTTGCGAGTTGGGCTGCAAACTCCAGGACTTTGGACTGCAGCATGCCAGGCCTTCCTGTCCATCACCAACTCCCAGAGCTTGCTCAAACTGATGTCCATTGAGTCTGTGATGCCATCCAACCATCTCATCTTCTGTCGTCCCCTTCTCCTCCCGCATTCAATCTTTCCCATCATCAGGGTCTTTTCTAGTGAGTCAGTTCTTAGCATCAGGTAGCCAAAGTATTGGAGTTTCAGCTTCAGCATCAGTCCTTCCAATGAATATTCAGGACTGATTTCCTTTAGGATGGACTGGTTGGATCTCCTTGCAGTCCAAGGGACTCTCCAGAGTCTTTTCCAACACCACAGTTCAAAAGCATCAATTCTTTGGCGCTCAGCTTTCTTTATAGTGCAACTCTCACATCCATACATGACCACTGAAAAAACAATAGCTTTGATTAGATGGACCTTTATTGGCAAAGTAATGTCTCTGCTTTTTATTTTTTTTTTTCTGCTTTTTAATATGCTGCCTAGATTGGTCATAGCTTTTCTTCCAAAGAGCAACCATCTCTTAATTTCATGGCTGCAGTCACCATCTGCAGTGATTTTGGAGCCCAAGAAAATAAAGTCTGTCATTGTTTCCATTGTTTCCCCATCTATTTTCCATACAGTGATGGGACGAGATGCCATGATCTTAATTTTCTGAATGTTGAGTTTTAAGCCAACTTTTTCACAGAGACTGAGCCTGGGTTATAAGATATGCTTATTTTGAACTTTGCTCATGGTGCTAAAACAGTCTTAAGTGACTGTTCCAATTGTAGTATAAAACATCAGCTCGGGAGAGATTTCATTTGCTCTGGAGCATTATTGCCAGTGCTTGAGAGCATCAGCTTTATACTTTCCGTTACTCTGGGAGACGAGGTCTGTGTATGGTTTTCGTGTACATTACACAGATGACTTATGGCATTTTGATATCCAACTAAACAAAGTGTCCGTTTTATTTTTTATTAAGTAGGCTGTCTTTTCATAATTTATATAAAACAATGTTTTAAATGCTAGAGGTGAGCACTTTTTGGGAATATCTAATATTAGACAGTGTTGCAATTATCTCTATTTGGTAGCTCATACTTTCATGATTTAATGGCATCTAGTGAAAAACCAAAAATTTTTCCCCTTTTTTGAAAATTTAAATACTTGATTTACAGTACTGTGTTAGTTTGTGTTGTCCTGCAAAATGATTCCGTTATGGTTTTCCCAAGGGCTCAGTGGGTAAAGAATCTGCTAGCAATGCAAGGAACACGGGACATATGGGTTTGATCCCTGGGTGGGGAAGATCCCCTGGAGGAGAGAATGGCAACCCACTACAGTGTTCTTGTCTGGGAAATCCCATGGGTCAGAGGAGCCTGGTGGGCTACAGTCCATGGGGTCACCGAGTCTGACATGACTTAGCAACTGAGCACACATATATAATTATAGTAGAACATGTATATTATATTTTTCAAGTTCTGTTCCGTTATGGTTTATTACAGGACATTGAATATGGTCCCTGAGCTGTGTGGTAGGTCCTTGTTGTGTTATCTATTTCAAATGTCGTTGTTTTACATCTGCTAATCCCCAAATCATAATTTGTTCCTCCCCGCTTCCCCTTTGGTCATCAGAAGTTTGTTTTCTACATCGGTGAGTCTGTTTTGTAAGTAAGTTCATTTGTATCATTTCTTAGGATTCCATGTATAAGCAATATAATATTATACACGTCTTTCTCTGTCTGACTTATTTCACTCAGTATGACAATCTCTAGGTCGATCCATGTTGCTGCAAATGCCATCATTTCATTCTTTTTCGTGGCTGAGTAATATTCCATCGTGTGTATGTACCACATCTCCTTTATCGATTCCTCTGTTGATGGACATGTAGGTTGTTCCCATGTCTTGGCCACTATGAAGAGTTTTGCCATCCAGGTTACCAAAGTGCATTTAATTTCCTTTTCAGTCTTGTCGTCTGTAACGGTCTTCTGTGTTTCTTGTTTACTTAAGATCTTAACGCTTTTAAATAAGACTCAAATGTCCCTCAGGTTGGTGTGCTTTTGGGTCAAATGTCCCTCAGGTTGGTGTGCTTTTGGGTCAAATGTCCCTCAGGTTGGTGTGCTTTTGGGTCAAATGCCCCTCAGGTTGGTGTGCCTTTGGGTCAAATGTCCCTCAGGTTGGTGTGCTTTGGGGTCAAATGTCCCTCAGGTTGGTGTACTTTTGGGTCAAATGTCCCTCAGGTTGGTGTGCTTTGGGGGCAGAAATACAGTAGCAGTAATACTAGATCCTTAGTGTCTCCTCTCATTTATCACGTGGATGTCTTATTACTGGTGATGTTGACCTTGGGCACTTATTGAAGATGGTAATGACATGCATGTAAAACTCCTATTCTGATATCTGTAATATCTGGATTGGTTACAGTTTTTTGTGTTGTTGGGGTTTTCTGTTTGGTATGTTGGGGTTTTTTTTTTTTTTTTTTTTGGTCTCTCCACATTTATCTTGGTTTTCAGCCATTTGTTAGTGTTTCCGTGTATATTTGCTACGTTGGGTTTTTAAAATTTTTACTGGTGTATAGTTGCCTTACAACACTGTTACTTTCTGTTACACTGGTACATTGTTTCAATGTTGGCATTGTTTAAAATAATTTTGAGAAACAAAATTTGCCTTGGGATAGTGTGGTCTTCCTTCCAAGAGGGTTTATTTTTTTCTTGATCTAATTGTGTGTGAAGTCACTCAATCATGTTTGACTCTTTGTGACCCCGTGGACTGTAGCCTGCCAGGCTCCTCTGTCCATGGGATTCCCCAGGTAAGAAATGCTGGAGTGGGTTGCCATGCTCTCCTCCAGGGGATCTTCCCGACCCAGGAATTGAACCCACTTCTCTTACATTCCCTGCATTGGCAGATGGGTTCTTTAACACCCTTGCTACTGCATATATGTCCATCACAGTCTCCTAAATCATCCTACACTCCCTGACCCCTTGGTGTCCGTAGACAGGTTCTCTACATCTGTGTCTCTCTTTCTCTTTGACACATAAGATCATCTATACCATTATCCTTGATTCCATATATTTGTGTTCTCCATATTTGAATGGTTTTGCAAATTACTTCACTTTCTTTTTCAAAGCTTCTAAAAGATTTAGGAAGCATTTTCATGCTTGGCATTATGCACTCCAAACTGTGCATAATTGCTGTGTGTATTACTGTTTAACCAACCTTCACTTTTTGCCTTTTTTGTTTTGGTTTCATGCCATAAAGTTTCTACAACTTGAATCGTTGAATGTTCCTGCTTTGTAAAGATCTGAAGGCACAGTGCAGATGATATATGCTTGCATATGCGTTTTTATTCCACTTACACCTTCTTTATTTTTAACCGGCACGTATAAGACTTTTCTCGGTCACTTGAAAATTTAAAAGGAAAAAGGAAAAATTGGAGGCATCATTTGTTCCCTCAGTTTAAGACATAGCTTGGAAATGTTTAGTTATGCTACCTGTATGATGATAATAAACCTACAGGACACGACTAGAATTTTTTCTTCCAGGTTTATTGAGATATGGTTGACATACAGTACTGTGTAAATTTAGATACTGTTTAAGTTTAGATACTGTATAAGTTTAAGTCTAACGGCATAATGACTTGTGGTTTTAATCTCATAATTACTTGAGAACTTTTAGGATTTACTCTCTTAGCAACTCTCATATATTACTATGCAGCTTTGCTGTGGTCATCACGTTGTTATGACCTGCATATTATTGTTATATCTGCATTATTTATTTATCTTGTAGCTGCAAGTTTATCTCTTTTGACCACCTTTATACAATTCCCCCACCACCTACACTCTGCCTCAGGGAACCACAAAGTTGATTTCTCTTTTTTCCCATGAGTTTGCTAGCTTCTTTTTTAGATTCCATATTTAAGTGAAATCATAATTTGCCTTTCTCTTAACTTTTAGCATAATATACCCTCACATGTGGAAAAGGCAATGGCACCCCACTCCAGCACTCTTGCCTGGAAAATCCCATGGATGGAGGAGCCTGGTGGGCTGCAGTCCATGGGGTCGCTAAGAGTCAGGCACGACTGAACAACTTCACTTTCACTTTTCACTTTCATGCATTGGAGAAGGAAATGGCCACCCACTCCAGAGTTCTTGCCTGGAGAATCCCAGGGAAGGGGGAGCCTGGTGGGCTACCGTCTATGGGGTCGCACAGTCGGACACGACTGAATCGACTTAGCAGCAGCAGCAACATCCTCATATATATATATATATATATATATATACACACCCACATATACACTTATATATATGTGACAATATATGTTGTCACAAATAGCAGGATTTTCTCATTTTTACCAGCTGAATAGTATTCTTATATTTTCTTCATTCATTCACCTCTTCATAGAAACTTGGGTTGTTTCCACATGTTGATGTTCGTGAGGAAAGATGCAATGATGGGTGCAGATGTCTCTTTGATGTAATACTGGTGTTCGCTTCAGACAAGTACCCAGAAGTAGACTGCTGTATCATTTTGCGGTTCTATTTTTAAGTTTTTTTTTTTTTTTTGTGGGGGGTGTGCCACACAGTTTTCTGAAAAAGAATTGTACACTGGGAGACAGAGGAGTGGATAGAATAAAAGATCCACGTCCGGAAGCATGAATAAATCACGAAAAGGTAAAAGGTGAGTGAGGACCAAACATTTGAATCTCTGAGAAGAAAGTGAAGGAGAGGGAATGATTTGAAGTGAAGGCAACTCTCATGATTGACCTAAAGAACACCACAGAGCCTGATGACTTTCAGTTCAGGAAATAAAGCAAGAGTTATCAGCTTTCCAGTCCTTGTACTTGAGACAAGTTAACAAAACCCTTTTCCACATTTCCTTCTTTTGTGATCTTTAGAGTCCAAACACTTGTAACTTGTTGAGACTCTTCAATGTTTAAATAGCCTTATTCTCCAAGGTAAGAACCTCTCTAGAGCAGAAAGTGAAGCCTGCCAAACACATCCTCAAGGTTTCTTGAACATGTAAGGAAAAAACTCAAAACCTTCGGTGGAAGGGATACATCCACTCTGGGGTTGCTCCAAAGACCAGCTTTAACCTCTCTCTCTCTTTGGTGGTACAAGCTGTTTAATCCTGTTGCGTGTGTGTGTGTGTGTTCTCCTGGCATTCCAAGGGAAAACTCCTTATACTGGTTCCCTTCTTTCCTCCATAAATTAAAAAAAATTAATGCACATATACTAGATAAATTTACCAGGGCTTAAAGCTTGAAAAACCTCTGTTTTCTTTTTTCACTATCTCCAAAATTATCTTCTCTGCAGAAAAAAAAAAAAAAGAAACTGGAACTAATTTAAAAAAAACTTCCAAGAGGTCTTTGAACAACCTTGACTGTTGAAGACGCACTTAAGATTCACATATGATCTGATCCTATTTTCCACATAACTTTTTAGAATTTTTTTTAATGTGCACCATTTTTAAAGTCTTTATTGAATTTGTTAAAATATTGCCTGTGTTTTATGTTCTGGTGTTCCACATGCCTGGAAGCATGTGGGATCTTAGTTCCCTGACCAGAGATCAAACATCTACACCCCTACATTGGAAGTTGAAGTATTAACCACAGGGGCTAGCATTATTTCTGGAGAAGGCAATGGCACCCCACTCCAGTATTCTTGCCTGGAAAATCCCATGGACGGAGGAGCCTGGTAGGCTGCAGTCCATGGGGTCGCGAAGAATGGGACACGACTGAGCGACTTCCCTTTCACTTTTCACTTTCATGCATTGGAGAAGGAAATGGCAACCCACTCCAGAGTTCTTGCCTGGAGAATCCCAGGGACGGGGCAGCCTGGTGGGCTGCCATCTGTTGGGTCACACAGAGTCAGACACGACGGAAGAAACTTAGCAGCAGCAGCAGGTTCTTAGTGATTGACAGCAGTCTCCTTGTAGATTTTCCTCAGCCCTGATCCTGCTGACAGTTTGCTGTGTGAGTTCTGTTCTACAGAAGGTGTGGTCCATGCCGGCAGGAGCTCAGAGTGATGTGTGTGTGAGCATCACTTGGGGTTCTTGGAGAAAGCCCCAATCCTAACACCACAGTTATTCATGGCATCTTTTGTATCCTGGGAGGTGAAAAGGAGTTTGTTTTTGTTGTTTAGTTGCTACATCCCCTCCGACTCTTTCTGACCCAGCAGACTGTAGCCCACCAGGCTCCTCTGTCTATGGTTTGTCAGTTCTGTTCTGCACAGAGTGTGGTCCATGCTGGGAGGAGCTCAGAGTGATGGGTTTAGGAGCATCACCTGCGGGTTCCTGGAGAAAGACCCAATCCTAGCACTGCAGTTTTCCATAGAAACTTTCTTATCTTAGGAGGTGAAAGGAAGTTTTTGTTGTCTAGTCGATCAGTCATGTCTGACTCGTTGTGACCCCGTGGGCTATAACCCTCCAGGCAAGAATACCAGAGTGGGTTGTCATTCCCTTCTCCAGGGGATCTTTCCGATCCAGCGATTGAACCCGGGTATCCTGCATTGCACGCAGATTCTTTGCCATCTGAGCCAGCAGGGAAGCCCAAAAGGGAGTTTAGTGTTCCCAAAAGGACAGAGCCTGAGAACTGATTTAGGCCACAGGCCGTGAAACTTCAAGCTTGACTGGATCTTCCATTGGAGTTGAGTTGCGACTTTTATCCTCTTATTATCTTTAAGGTCGCTGTCATCACAGAGCAGTAAAGTTTCATTTGGTCATGTTTCATAGTAAAACCACTGATATTACAAGTTTCGGGAAAATGTTGTTAGGAAGGCCAGTAGTGAAATATGATTTCTGCTCCTGGCAAAGATGACCAGCAGCACGGGTAGTAAATGTGATAGTAAAAATGCTTGAGGTAGAGGATAATTCATTAAATCTTGATATTTCCAGAGAGAAGGGGAGGGGAACATTTTAATTTCCTGTGGTGATGTATAGTAACTGATGAGCCTCAGGGTTTACTTGGAAACGGGCTTCTTTACTCTTCTCTACCTGAGTTAGTAAAAAAGTAAAGTGTTAATTGCTCAATCGTATGCAACTCTTTGTGACCCCATAGACTGTACCCTGCCAAGCTCCTCTGCCCATGGAATTCTCCAGGCAAGAATACTGGAGTGGATTGCCATTTCCTTTTCTAGGGGGTCTTCCAAGGAATCTACCTGAATTAAGGAAACATGAAGTAAAAATCACACACATTCCCCAGAAGGCTATTAACTTCCTTCTGCATGTATTTAAAAGACGAAGATTTATATAGAGAGAGACAGGAGCAGACTTATCAGTTACCAGACAGTCCTTTTTGAAACCTATAATAAAAATCAGGGCAAAAGAAAACTCCATCTAAATTTGAATGAGGGGTGAACCCTAAGCTGAACGACCAGGTTGTTAAAAG
Source organism: Bos taurus (assembly GCF_002263795.3). Classification (NCBI taxonomy): domain Eukaryota; kingdom Metazoa; phylum Chordata; class Mammalia; order Artiodactyla; family Bovidae; genus Bos; species Bos taurus. The sequence goes on along the minus strand of NC_082638.1, from coordinate 3,130,308 downwards.
AAGCTGGATGCTGGTGATATCTTGGCAAAGCTGTACCAGGAGCAACACATGTCTCCCATTTCCTGTGAGGCTGAGAAACTACCGCTACCTATGTCGGCCTTCCCTGGTGGCTTAGACGGTAAAGAATCTGCCTGCAATGCAGGAGACGTGGATTTAGTCCCTGAGTCGGGAAGATCCCCTGGAGGAGGAAAAGGAAACCCACTCCAGTATTCTTGCCTAGAGAATCCCGTAGATTCTTGACAGAGCAGGCTTGTGGGCTACGGTCTGCAGTGTTGCAACAGTCAGAAGCGACTGAGTGACTGAGTGCACATGTTTAAAATAGCATTACCATAGGATCCTTCTCATAGATGATAGAAGATTCAAGATGAGTCAGAATGGAAGAAGCAAGAGTATTCATCAAAGATGCAATTCAGTCATTCCCTCCACAATATTTCCCTTTTCCCTTCATCCCTTAATTCCTGTCCTTTTCTTTAAAACAGCCCTTTATGAGGTGTGACACTTTAAAGGATGCAACTCCCAGTAGGTATCAAATACACATTTTTGGCGGGAGCCACTCTGCACAACTGGTGGAACTTACCTGACCAAGGAGCAAACCTTCAGTTCAGTCGCTCAGTCGTGTCTGACTCTTTGTGACCCCATGAATCGCAGCACGCCAGGCCTCCCTGTCCATCACCAACTCCCGGAGTTCACTCAGACTCACGTCCATCGAGTCAGTGATGCCATCCAGCCATCTCATCCTCTGTCGTCCCCTTCTCCTCCTGCCCCCAATCCCTCCCAGCGAACGTATGCCCCCTGTATTGAGAGCATGGAGTCTTACCCACTTCTTGGGTCAAGTTCCCCACCAGGGAAGTCCAGCAGATATACATCTTGAGCAAGATGCATGGAAACCCAGTCTGTTTTCCCCTAGATTTCTCTGTTATGTGACTTGGCCCCCAACTATTCACCCTGATCGCCCATATTTAAACAATTCTTTAGTACCTACGGCTGATTCATGTTGATGTTTGACAGAAAACAACAAAATTCTGTAAAGCAGTTATCCTTCAGTTAAAAAATAAATAAAAACTGGGGGGAACAAAACTCCAATATTTTACCATCAATTCTCAGCCATTTCTGATAGGTCTGCCATCAAAACAGAACCTGAATCAGACTGCTGTTCACCTCATCCATGGCTACCACCCTTGTCCAAATATCACCATATTCTATTGGAGTATGAATAGCTACCTCTTTTTCCCCCAAAATAATCTGAATATTTTATTTGAGATAAGTATTAGTTGACATAATTGGGTTCCAAAGTGGATCATTTTTCTTTTTGTCTTATGTTATAAAAAGCTACTCTTAAGCAATCTGCTTGTTTTACTCATCCTGCTGCCCCCAAATCTGTGGTATCCACCTCTCAAATACTTATACTCCCACCTAGATTAAACGCAAAACCTTCATTCTGTTTTATCAATCTTTTATTTTTTTTCTTTTACAAGGCTGTGTCAGTTCAGTTCAGTTGCTCAGTCGTGTCCACCTCTTTGCAACCCCATGGAGCATAGCACATCAGGCCTCCCTGTCCGTCATCAGCGGCTGGAGTCTGGTCAAACCCATGTCCATTGAGTTCGTGATGCCATCCAACCACCTCATCCTCTGTCATCCCCTTCTCCTCCTGCCTTCAATCTTTCCCAGTATCAGGGTCTTTTCTAAGGAGTCAGTTCTTCACATCAGGTGGCCAAAGTATTGGAGCTTCAGCTTCAACATCAGTCCTTCTAAGGAGTATTCAGGACTGATTTCCTTTAGGATGGATGGGTTGGAGCTCCTTGCAGTCCAAGGGACTCTCATGAGTTTTTGTCAAGGCTATGTGTGTTTTACTTAATCCATATGTTCCCCTCCTTTCCCATCTAGGGAGCAAATTGGCTTCTGACCCCGAACTTCTGGCAGCGTGGTCAGTGCTGAAGTCAACTATGGGGAAGTCGTGACATCTGAGCACATATGGCCTTGAAAGATCAGCTGGGGTAAGTAGGCCAAAGGCCACCCTGACACACACTGTATGTAGATGACCCGCATATCTTGGTTCAAGATGATTTGGTTCACGAGGAATTAAAATGAAGCAGTAGCCTTACAGAGAATTGGAGTTTCCAAATTGGTTTTGCCGTGACAGCCTGATTGTAGACTGACAATGTTGGAGATTGTGGTGTTGGAGATTGGTTAACCTGGATGATGTCAGGGGGAGAGAGAGTTAATGAAGAGGAAGCAAGTATGTGTTTAGGTTGATCATGATCCGCTTTAAAGGTCACCAACCAGGGTCATACCTTCTGGTTGTTCCTGAGGCAGATTTGTGCCCCTTGAATCTCCTGGTTTCATTCTTCAGGTGCATCTTTTAATTTCATGAAAAGCCACTGCGTGTGTTGGCTCTGAGCTGTGACTCTCATTCTTGGTCAAGTGTGTTTCTGGATGTGAGTCTGATGGCCTGGTCTCTGTCTACACCGGGGACAGGCGTAGATGAATTGTGAAGTGTGTCTGTTGTGTTTTTCCAGTAGGATTAAGTGACTGTTGAAGGTCAGAGGTAAGACGAAATCTAGTTTCTTTTCTGCAGTTTCTTTGCTTGCCTTGAGGATTCTGGTATCTCCTGGTGTTTCGGAATATAAGGTGGAGACGCTGTTACTGTCACATTTTGGTGACCCCACGAGGGTCACAAGTGCTTGTGTCTGTGTGTGCTTTCACACTCATGCACCAGTTTGAGTTTCTGTCACCCTGAAAGCTTCGGGGCCTGCGACTCATCTGCAAGCCTTTGTTTTCACGGTTGCATATGGTCTTGATAATTATCAATGTCTGTGAAATGGAATGATACTGACTTGCAATCAATTCAGCAGACTCCTGGCCCTAAAAAAGTGTTACCACCAAGAATTGATGCTTTTGCACTGTGGTGTTGGAGAAGACTCTTGAGAGTCCCTTGGACTGCAAGGAGATCCAACCAGTCCATCCTAAAGAGATCAGTCCTGGGTGTTCATTGGAAGGAATGATGCTAAAGCTGAAACTCCAGTACTTTGGGCACCTCATGCAAAGAGTTGACTCATTGGAAAAGACTCTGATGCTGGGAGGGATTGGGGGCAGGAGGAGAAGGGGACGACAGAGGATGAGATGGCTGGATGGCATCACCGACTCAGTGGATGTGAGTCTGGGTGAACTCCAGGAGTTGGTGATGGACAGGGAGGCCTGGCGTGCTGCGATTCATGGGGTCGCAAAGAGTCGGACACGACTTAGCGACTGAACTGAACTGAACTGTCTTGTGGGTGGGCGCTTAGAACAGAGAGAGAACCAAATCTAACATTCAGTGAATGACCTGTTTGTTGTTTTGTTTTCAGTCCGACACCGTGGAGTTATTTTTATTCAGTTATCTCAATTGAAGTAAGTTTCTGTGCAGTATAACAGACTGTACTGGTGTGCAATATGGTGACTCCCAGTTTTTTAAGGTTATACTCCATTTATAGTTATTATAAAATATTGGCAATATTCTGTATGCTGTGCAGTATGTCCTTCCATGTAGCTTATTTTATATCTGATGGTTTGTACATTTTAATCCCCTCCCCACTTCCCTCCAAGCCACAGGTAACCACTGTGTGCTCTCTGTATCTAGTGAGTGTTTCTGTCTTGTTATATTCACAAGTTTGTTGTATATATTTCAGATTTCACACATAAGTGATGTGATTCACTATTGTCTTTCTCTGACTTATTTCCCTATGCACAATACCCTCTACATCCATCCATGTTGCTGCAGATGGCAAAATTTCATTTTTTATGGCTGAGTATTCTTCCGCGATATATATGTACAACATCTTCTTTATCTGTTCAACTGTTAATGGACATTTGGGTTGTTTTCATGACTTGACTAAGACTCTGATGCTGGGAGGGTTTAGGGGCAGGAGGAGAAGGGGACGACAGAGGATGAGATGGCTGGATGGCATCACCGACTCGATGGACGTGAGTCTCAGTGAACTCTGGGAGTTGGTGATGGACAGGGAGGCCTGGCGTGCTGCGATTCATGGGTTCTCAAAGAGTCGGACACGACTGAGCGACTGATCTGATCTGATTGTAAACAATGCTGGTGTGAACATTAGGGTGCATATGTCTTTTCAAATTAGTGTTTTTGGTTTCTTTGGATATACACCCAACAGTGTAATTATCTTTGACAAGGACAATGGGCACTCTGAGCACTTAAATAATTGTAAATAAGGATCATGCCAGGACTTTTGAAATCAGGACAAAGAAAAGAGAAACATGTATCTTTAGAAGTTGCATAAATGATTTTTAAAAATAGGGATCTAACAGTCAATTAATAATTACTTAATAATCCCCCAAATCTCTAATTAATTAAGTCCCTTATAAAAACTCAAGAAAGTAAATGCCATTATTATAATGGTCAAGAGAAATACATGAAGCTTCAGAAAGTAATCATAATGGGACTTTTATTATTGCTGAGTTAACTTTTTGTTTCTTTAATTGATTAGCCTTTCTAATAGATACCAGTGGGTCTGTTTCCAACATATCCTGCTGTTTAATCAAAATGAGCTCCCTTAACTTTCTTTGGAGTTGACAAAAAGTTTTCCACTTTACTGCTTTGAAATATCTTTTGAAGTAGAATTCTTTTGATTTCTATTTGAAAATTCAACAGAAAATTCAATTCTAATGGAAAATTCAGTTCTATTTGAATTCTTTTGAAAAGAATGCTGTATTTTGAATAATTGTGAAGATAAGGGATTAGAGTATGGGTTTTCTTCAGATTTAATTGACCACCTATTGGAGTGGCTTATAGAGGTTAATAAGGGATTATTATATATTTAGGCAAGACAAATTCAGATTTCTAGAAAAGACACTTTTTTCCTTTCACTTTAAATGTCTTGGCTCTGTAACAGCTGTACATGTATAGGCTTGCATAGTCTATTTTTTTCTTTGTTTGTTTTCTGAGTGAACCTGTAAATCACAGAGACCAATGATTCAAATGTGAGTTTACTTAATGGCATTGGTTAGTAGTTTGTAAGAAAATACTGAAATTTTTGCTCCCATAGTTTGCTCTTATTTAAGAAAAATACTTACTGTGAGTTATTACAGAAGTAAAAACTCATGTAATATATTTACTTACATACTTTTTATAAAAATTATGTATATGTAATAATTCTGTTTTATAAATTGCTGCTGGCCATATCTTGATCTTATCATGATCTCATTTAAGCAAGTCTTTATTTTTTTTCTGAAAGCCTAAATCTTTGAGTTAGACATGTATTGGTTCATCGTGCTACTGCTGCTGTTGCTAAGTCGCTTCAGTCGTGTCCGACTCTGTGCGACCCCATAGACGGCAGCCCACCAGGCTCCCCTGTCCCTGGGATTCTCCAGGCAAGAACACTGGAGTGGGTTGCCATTTCCTTCTCCAATGCATGAAAGTGAAAAGTAAAAGGGAAGTCGCTCAGTCGTATCTGACTTGTAGCGACCCCATGGACTGCAGCCTACCAGGCTCCTCCGTCCATGGGATTTTCCAGGCAAGAGTACTGGAGTGGGGTGCCATTGCCTTCTCCTCTTGATAATGCACTAATATCATAGTCAGTACGTGTTACAATTATAAAATAAGTGTTTACTGAAACTGATTGTAGGCCATAGCTATATGGTAAGGGATTTATTTGTTTTATCTCCAAAGAAAAATAACAGCGTATAAAAATCAGGAAAATTGTGTGAAAAGGGTTTACAGTGAGACTTTCCAATTAACAGAAGTTAATTTCTTCATCCTGCATAAGAATAAAGAGTTGCTGTTTTATTTTTCATTTGAACAAATTGAGTACAATTTTGAATCTATAAAAAAAGTAACTTCTAAGTGAATTTAAAAGAGACTCAAGCTGATAAGGCAATGGCACCCCACTCCAGTACTCCTGCCTGTAACTCCTAAGTGAATTTAAAAGAGACTCAAGCTGATAAGGCAATGGCAACCCACTCCAGTACTCCTGCCTGGAAAATCCCATGGACGGAGGAGCCTGGTAGGCTGCAGTCCATGGGGTCGCTACAAGTCAGATACGACTGAGCGACTTCCCTTTTACTTTTCACTTTCATGCATTGGAGAAGGAAATGGCAACCCACTCCAGTGTTCTTGCCTGGAGAATCCCAGGGACGGGGGAGCCTGGTGGGTGGCCATCTATGGGGTTGCACAGAGTCGGACACGACTGAAGCAACTTAGCAGCAGCAAGCTGATAATTTAACAAAGCAAATAAAATTAAATGAAAATACTGGGTTGGCCAAAAAGTTCATTTGACTTTTGAGCGCTTACAAAAAAACTCTAACGGACTTTTTGGCCAACCCAATAGAAAAGAAAAAGAGACAAAGATCTTAAGAATATAATATAGCAATTATCTAAAGGTCAGGAGGGGCAGAAGAGAACAAAGAGGTTAGTACACAGAACTCAAAAGAAGAAACAACTTCAATAAAACAGAAAGACAAACCTTTTAAAGCAAAAAAAAAAAAAAAAAAAGAGTTGCAAAACCAATCTGACATCGCTTATAAAAATAAATATCCATGAAGTAGAAATACTTCCTAAGAGAGACATTATCAGGCCAGCTCTTTGCTATGTCTGCAAGACACAAGTGTATTAAATGTTCCAGATAATAGATCTAAGGAGAGAGTTGTGTGTCTAGTACATATCTTGTACGATTTCCAGAAAAGAAAGTTGTCGATTTTTAGATGATACCTGAAAGCATCAAATTGAACTGCTCAGCGAGAGTGGGTTTGAAGAAACCTGTTCTAGGATGAAAATGAAACGTTTCAGATCTGGCAAAGGATGAGTAGACTACAGTGGGGTCCAAGAAGGATTACCTAGAAATGTCAGGTAAAATCCAAAATAATGTGATTTTACAGAAGCCAGAGTTTAGGCACAGGGGAGTCCATGGTCATATTTTAGGGGTTATTAGATCATCTGAAGGACGACCTCTTCTCAGAACTGAGGCAGGCTTCGTCAGTCCTGAGGACCTCTCTGTCAAGTTCTTATAAACCATCTACAGAGGAGTTCTGCCTGATGTTGTCGTTTAGTCATTAAGTCATGTTTGACTCTTCTGTCCGGGTCATCTATACACCAAGATTTTCATGACACGACTCTTAGGTTTTGTTTTTGCTTCTCTGTATTGTTTTTGAGGCATGATGGGACTCAGGAAACAATTTCAGCAGTACCTACCAACACCTGTGACATTTGCTCTTTTCCAAACCAATTCGGTTCTCATGCATGAGCTCACTGGGTTCTTCCCCTCAGAAGGTGTCACGGCCCCGTTTCTTTCCTCTTGGTATGTTCTGTAAATAACAGCTTCGGTTGGAGACTTTGCATGGAACAAGTTTAGAGGCCAAGCTTTCCTGCCCCATGAAGGTGACTAAGCTTTGATGTGCTCGCAAATATTTAACTCATTCGTGAGGGATGTAAAACAAAGACAAACGTGGAAGGTTGCTGTTGCTCAGTCATTAAGTCATGTCTGACTCTTTGTGAACACATGGGCTGAAGCAAACGAGGCACCTCTATCCTCCACTGTCTCCTGGAGTTTGCTCAAACTTGTGTCCATTGAGTCGGTAATGCTGTCTAATCATCTCATCCTCTGCTGTCCCCCTTTCCTCTTGCCATCAGTCTTTCCCAGTATCAAGGACTTTTCTTCTTGCCTGGAGGACCCCATGGACACTATGAAAAGGCAAAAAGATTGCAAATGGCTTCAGTGCTGTTTATGTGTAAACCCTAGGGTGGATGACAGAGAACGTGTAAATTAAAAAGCATCCTCAAAATTTATGTTGTGACTTGCTTTTTTTTTTATGACAGTGTTAAGTGCCACTCTGGAGTCCCAGAACCAAAATGAATTCTTCAACACTCACACACTTAAAAATAGAGCTCTTGGGACTTCCCTGGTGATCCTGTGATTAAGACTCTGCATTTCCAATGCAGGAGCGTGGGGGGCACAGGTTCAACCCCTGGTCAGGGAACTAGGATCTCACATGCTGTACAGGGTGGGCAAAAAAATAAATAGAGCTGTCTGCCAGTTAGGCCAATTATGTGTTTTCAAAATAACACATTTCGCAAGAATTCATAAAGTTCATGTGTAAAAAATAAACAGTGAACCTTCCCCATCATGGTATATAGGGCTTTACTTGTGTTGAATTATTGGAAAAGATGTGTGTACAAGCCGGTGAGATAAGTTCGGGGATATAAAATCAGCATTGCTGACTTCTATAGAGACAACAAAGCGGGAGGGAGTTGGGGGCATCCCTTGAATATCTATGAAGCTCTAAAGAGAAAGATGTGATTACTCTGACAAACAAGTGGAAACGTTCATGTAGATCGGACTTGGCATCCCGAAATTCTACTCCGTTTTGTATATTGCAATAAATTCCTTAAGGACATTAACTCGTATTTGTTGGGAAATTGACTTGCATCGTCTAATCAAACTTCAGTTCTTAAGACCTAATTCAGGTTGATTCCATCTTTGAAATGATGAATTAACTAGAAAATTGGAAAGCTTTTAAGAATTATTTAATCTCTGGCAATACAGTAGCCCTCATGTTAAATGAAACTCATAATGCTGAAAATGCCAGTAACCCGTATTTTCTGAATGAAAATGGATTGCTTCTGAGTTACCATCATTGTTTTGTTTGGTTGTGTGGAGACTTGAGTCTAGGGAGAAAGGGCCCCAGATGTATACATGTGACTGGTTTGTGATGCTAACGCTGCTCATTATTTACACAAAAGTATTTACTGTCTTGAAACTGACAGGTCGTTGGGCTGGACAAGTGGTTATCATGGGTAAGAGACGAAGGATCTCAGAATACCGTGGGTCCTTTTCGTCGTTGTTGCTGGATCCCAGGATACATAGGAAGTTCTGCCAGTGGCCAAGCAACTCTGTAAAGTTGCATCAGTTAAAACCGCAATTTTCAGAATATGTCATTTAAAAAAATTTTTTATTTGGTTCTTCCGCATCTGAGTTGCAGCATATGGGATCTTTAGATATGATATGTAGGGTCTCATTCTCTTGTGTGCACACGCATGCTCAGTCGTGTCTGACTCTTCGAGACCCCAGGGACTGTAGCCCACCAGGCTCCTCTGTCCATGGGATTCTCCAGGCAAGAGTCCTGAAGTGGGTTGCCATTTCCTCCTCCAGGGAATCTTCCCCACCCAGGGATCGAAGCTGGGTCTCCTGTATTGGCAGAGCGGGTTCTTTACCACTAGTACTGCCTGGGAAGCCCCTCTGGTTCCTTTACGAGGGATCAAACCCAGGCGCCTTGCACTGGGAGCTCAGGGTCTTAGCCACTGGACTACCAGAGAAGGCTCAAGTATATCATTCTTTTTTAAAAAAATTTTTTTATTTATTTTGATTGGAAGCTAATTACTTTACAATATTGTAGTGGTTTTTGCCAAACATGGACATGAATCAGCCACGGGTGTACAGGTGTCCATCCCGAACCCCCATCCCACCTCCCTCCCCATCCCATCCCTCTGGGTCATCCCAGTGCCCCAGCCCTGAGCACCCTGTCTCACGCATCGAACCTGGACTGGCCATCTATTTCACATATGGTAGTATACATGTTTCAATGCTATTCTCTCAGATCATCCCACCCTTGCCTTCTCCCACAGAGTCCAAAAGTCTGTTTTTTACATCTGTGTCTTTCGCTGTCTCACATATAGGGTCATCACTACCCTCTTTATAAATTCCATATATGTGCATTAATATACTGTATTGGTGTTTTTCTTTCTGACTTGCTTCACTCTGTATAATAGGCTCCAATTTCTCCATCTCATTAGAATTGATTCAAATCCGTTCTTTTTAGTAGCTGAGTAATATTCCATCGTATATATGTACCACAGCTTTCTTATCCATTCGTCTGCTGATGGACATCTAGGTTGCTTCCATGTCCGGGCTATTCTAAACAGTGCTGCGATGAACATTGGGGTACACGTGTCTCTTTCAATTGTGGTTTCTCGAGTATGTCATTCTTGACCCACTCACAAAAATAGGATGTACACCAGCTAGCTGCAGAGGAGGGTTAAATATTGGAAGCTGTTTGCCAAAGCACTGAGAGAGCCGGAAAGACCTGTCAGGAGTGGGGGAGCCTTTCAAGGCATGAGCCTCCATACCCTCCAGGGAGTCGAGGTGCTGAACCTGAGTGTCAGGATTGGGACCGTGGACACAGAGCTTCCTGGAGAGTAGAAGCAGTGGAGTTACCCAGGTTCTCACCTCCTCTGCCCGTCCCATGTTCTACCTCGGCCTCCTCTCTCTGAGTTGAATTAAAGATGACGATTGGCAACGGAGCCTGGCGCCTGCAGGCAGAGCAAGAAGAGGGTAAGGGCGGGTCTCAGAGCACAGAGGCAAGTGACAGAACACACACACAGATGCACGCACACATTGATCACACATTGTAAATATCATCCAGCCTTAAAAAAAAAAAAAGGAGATCCCGCCATGTCTGACAACATGAATGTCCCCAGAGGACATTATGCCCAGAGAAATGAGCTGATGACAGAGACTCCCAGTCTCCCTGACACGTGGACCCTTCACAGGGTCACTCTCGGAAGCAGAGAGCACAAGCCCGGTAGGGTCGGCCCATGTCTCACAGCTGCAGGAATGAGGGGTTGTCATGACAAGGTTCCAGTTACGCTGGATGAATACATCCTAGAGACCCAGTGTACTCTGCACAACTCTAATAAACAAGACGATGCCCTATGCTGCAAACATTTGTTGCAAAGTGGATCTCATGGGGAGTGTTCTCACCACAAGACTAAACCACAGGGACACAAGGAAACTTGGGGATTTGTTACAAGTGTCTGTTCAGTTCAGTTCAGTCCCTCAGTCATGTCCAACTCTTTGCCACCCCGTGGACTGCAGCACACCAGGCCTCCCGGTCCATCACCAACTCCCAGAGTTTACTCAAACTCATGTCCACTGAGTCAGTGATGCCATCCAACCCTCTCATCCTCTGTTGTCCCCTTCTCCTCCTGCATTCAATCTTTCCCGGCATCAGGGTCTTTTCCAATGAGTCAGTTCTTCGCATAAGGTGGCCAGAGTATTGGAGCTTCAGCATCAGTCCTTCTAATGAATATTCAGGACTGATTTCCTTTAGGATGGACTGGTTTCATCTTCTTACAGTCCAAGGGACTCTCAAGAGCCTTCTCCAACAGCGCAGTTCAAAAGCATCAATTCTTTGGTGCTCAGCTTTCTTTATGGTCCAACTCTCACGTCCATACATGACCACTGGAAAAACCATAGCCTTGACTAGATGGACCTTTGTTGGCAAAGTAATGTCTCTGCTGTTTAATATGGGTCTAGGTTGGTCCTAGACCCTTTTAATAACACTAGGTCTAGGTTTTAGGTCTAGGTTGGTCGTAGCTTTTCTTCCAAGGAGCAAACGTCTTTTAATTTCATGGCTGCAGTCACCATCTGCAGTGATTTTGTAGCCTCCAAAAATAAAGTCTCTCACTCTTTGCAGTGTTTCCCCATCTATTTGCCATGAAGTAATACAAGGGGATCCAACCAGTCCATTCTGAAGGAGATCAGCCCTGGGATTTCTTTGGAAGGAATGATGCTGAAGCTGAAACTCCAGTACTTTGGCCACCTCATGCGAAGAGTTGACTCATTGGAAAAGACTCTAATGCTGGGAGGGATTGGGGGCAAGAGAAGAAGGGGACGACAGAGAATGAGATGGCTGGATGGCATCACTGACTCGATGGACGTGAGTCTGGGTGAACTCCGGGAGTTGGTGATGGACAGGGAGGCCTGGTGTGCTGTGATTCATGGGGTTGCAAAGAGTCAGACACGACTGAGCGACTGATCTGATCTGAATGGGACCAGATGCCATAATCTTCTGAACGTTGAGTTTTAAGCCAACTTTTTTACTCTCCTCTTTCACTTTCATCAAGAGGCTCTTTAGTTCTTCTTCGCTTTCTGCCATAAGAGTGGTGTCATCAACATATCTTAGGTTATTGCTATTTCTCCTAGCAATCTTGATTCCAGCTTGTACTTCATCCAGCCCAGCATTTCTCATGATGTACTCTGCATGTAAGTACATATTCTTCACTACTAGAACTTTTATGACACCCAGCACACAGGAGGGTGAGTTCTGATCCTGTCCATCTTCAGAAGGTAGTTTTCCATGCTTGGCCTCTTGTTCTATAGAAGTGTCAGGATCCACCTTAGCTTGTAAAGGAAGAAGCATATAGATCTGGGCATTTTTAATAACACTAGGACGTGCACGCGGTATTTGCGAAGGAGCCAGCATTCTCTGTCCGAGACCAGTTTCTCTCTGAGCTTCACAAGGAAAGTGGTTGAGAATTTGATTAGCACCCATGTGGAACTTAGAAAGATGTGAATGATGGAGGGTCTTCTTATATACATACCTGTTGTGTATTTCTTGGCATATTTAATTTTTTCGGTATCATGCAGTCCAATATCTTATTTCTCTCCTTAAAGTATTTGATCTCTTTTGTTAGCTGCTTTATACATAGGTGTATATTATGTATTCATGTATACACATATGCACATACATGTATACTGACATATATACATTGTATGTGAAGTGATGTGTATTGATTCATAGATATATGTCATACGTAGCTAGGTCTATGAGTCCTTCGGAGAAGGCAATGGCAACCCACTCCAGTACTCTAGCCTGGAAAATCCCATGGACGGAAGAGCCTGGTAGGCTGCATCCATGGGGTTACAAAGAGTCAGACACAACTGAGCGACTTCACTTTCAATTTTCACTCTCATGCACTGGAGAAGGAAATGGCAACCCGCTCCAGTGTTCTTGCCTGGAGAATCCCAGGGACGGGGGAGCCTGGTGGGCTGCCGTCTATGGGGTTGCACAGAGTCGGACATGACTGAAGCGACTTAGCAGCAGTAGCAGCATGAGTCCTTATTCCCTCAGCTATGTCTGACTCTTTGCAACCCCATGGACTGTAGCCTACCACGTTTCTCTGTCCAGGGGGATTCTCCAGGCAAGAATACCTGGGTTGTCATGCTGTCCTCCGGGAGTTAGGTATATATTTGATGCTAAATTATATTTTTTTGAAAAATTAATTCAAGCTTTCTTTTTCAAATTGACACATTTTATATAAATCTTTGCTGCTAGTGGAGAAACCCTTTATTCTGTAAGATTCATTGCTTCCAACTGAATAAAAACTGTTGGTAGGCAAATAAATATATGCCGCCAACAGTAAAACTCCTGGTAAATTGATGAGAACTCAAGGGGCAGGGAAGTTGGCCAGAGGAGTCTAAAAGAGCCCTTTGCCCACATGTGGACAATGAATACAAATGAAATGCTTAGTCACAGTGTTGCCAGGAAATTAATAGTTGGATCCTAGTCCTTTAAGTGGAAAAGTAAAAGTGATTGGAGATAGAATTGAGTTCTGTGGAAAAAGCACTTTAAGGCTGTGCTTGGAAGCCATTCAGAAATCTTTGGCTTTTCCCAGTAAACTTGTATTACATTGTAACTTAATCTTTGGCTGGCCTACATGTGTTTGAATAATGTGCCACAGAAAGCTGAGATAACTTTTTACTCCCGCTTAATTCAGTAATTTGGATGAACAGAGTTAAAATTATGTTATTCAGAGGATTGTTTTTGTCAGTGTCCTAAAGATCACTTAAATGACGATTATCCCTCATCGTGGGTACAAAAGCGACAGAAAGAGAGTATGATGTTACAGTGTAGTGAAAAAAGACTCCATCTCTGGTTGGGAATGAAAATAAAAATATAAGCACCTTAATTTCATGGCTACTACTTCTGTAAGGGCAAATACTCCTGTAAAGCATTTGGAATGCACATTCTGAGTACCTGATTTGGAAAACCAGTTAGTCCTTTATTTGATGTTTATATATATATATATATATATATATATATATATATGTATGTATGTATGGGCTTCCCTAGTACCTCAGTGGTAAAAAAACCTGTCTGCCAAACAGGGGATACACATTCAATCCCTGGGTTTGAACGATCCCCTGGAGGAGGAAGTAGCAACCCACTCCAATATTCTTGCCTGAGAAATCCCATGGACAGCGGAGCCTGATGGGCTCCAACTCTCCACAGAGAGTTGGACATGACTTAGCAACTAAACAGCAACAAAAACATCTATCGAAATGGGTTGTTTGCTTTCCTTCTGTTTGTGTAGCATTTGGCTGAGAATATATGTTTCTAAGGAAGAAGGGTTTTCTTTTTGGGGGGGGATTTGTTTTGTTCTGTCTTAAATCCTCTGTAGGAGTTTTCTCTTTAAGCCAATAGTTAGGTCCCTAATTCTTGACTTGGAAATATTTTCTTTAAAAAATGCAATTATGTACACATTTTAAAATAATTTCATGTTATTATATTAATACCTTATGCTGACCTCCTTTGTTTCTTCCGGTGACCTTAAAACATGTGAACTGTTGTGGCATTTTGGGTACTTTGCACTGGAACTTTCTCATGAGATCCCTCTTTCTTAAGTGATGAGTTTAAAGATAGATAACCAGATGTTTTCCAATAAAAGTAGCATTGATAACTTAAATTATTGCCATAAATTAAGAATATAGCCTTTCAATATTAAACAAGAAACTTTGTTTTCCATAATGTTTTCACTTAGTAGTCGTTACACACTGCTTAATGTCATTTACCAGCTTATTACTTGTGTCTTTAAGTTTTAAGAGTATATTCTCCTATTTCATCTGACTTCTTCAATGCTAGTGCGTCTGAGGAGCGTTTTCTTCCAGAAACGAGTAAGATAAGAGAACCCTTAGATTTGTAGAAATCTATCAGTTTCAAAGCAAGAAGAGGGATAGAGGAAATGCTGTCATTGATAAATAATGTTCCCTCACGGTCTGTCAATGCTTCCTTCAGAATCTCACCCAGAGTCTTTCTGAGTTCTTAACTCTGCTGGCAGAGTGTTAGAGCTACCTCACGTGTTGGCAATTAATTATCGTTTCTTCTACAAGCTTGAGATTTCCGCCTTTTGCCGTGATGTATGACCTTTCCACAGAGAGGCGGTTCTTACCGCTCTTGATTTAATTACACAGATGAACTTTAACTGCTGAAGGGTACTGCTGCAGCGGTGGAAGGCAAACACCTCTCCTCTCCTTTGTCATAAAAGATCCTGTGCGTGTGTGCAAAGTTGCTTCAGTCATGTCCGACCCTCTGCGACCCCCATGGACTGTAGCTCTCCGGGCTCCTGTGTCCATGGGATTCTCCAGGCAAGAATGCTGGAGTGGATTGCCATGCCCTCCTGCAGGGTATCTTCCCCACCCCGAGACTGAGCCCGCATTTCTTATGTCTCCTGCATTGGCTGGCAGAGTCTTTACCACTAGCTCTGAGAAGATCATACTGAACATCAAACGTGGCAGAATCCACTTGAGTTCCTATTGGCTTTCCTGATATGAGGCTAGAACTTTCTCCTCCTTCATTCCTCCTACTCTTGTTAGCTGTTGTTATTTTATGTAGAATGGTGTACTCCTTAGCTTTAGACTTACCACTTTAGGTTTGGGTGAATATTTAAATCTGTTTTAAAAGGTGGAAACCGTGACAAGCAGTGCCCTTTCATCTGTGTAATATGAAATGAAACATTTACTTCGGTGCCTTAGTCCTTTGGATTCATGTTTGCTGTTTCTCTTGGAGCCAATTAAATGCTTTTTGTGTCCTTTAAAGTATTTTTCCGTCAAAGAGAAAACACGAGTAGGAGGAAGAGGGCAGACAGTGGCTATCCTGAAAGATGGGTCCGAAACAGCCCAGCTTCTTCAGTGTCTGAGCCACCAGAGACGCCCCAGTAACGCCAGCTTTCAGCAAATCAGTCCTTTAAGTACTGTCGACCTCGCTGGTGACACTTGGAGATTTTGAATTCGGTTGAGTGGCTGTGATGTTGGAACAAGTGTATTTAAAATGTGTGTGCGAGCTGGAGCCGCCTAAACCCGTGTTCTGCCACGAGCCTCACAGCCCTTGCTCACCTGTCACAGTAACAGAAAAGGCCACAGGGTTGGCGGCCCTGCAGTATTATTTTGAATGCCTCCTTCAGGAAACAACCAATGCCTCCTACCCCGAGCCTGCCAGCTTCCCTCTGTAGAACATTTAACTTCAAGGACGAAACCCTGCATGCAGGGATCGGGAAGCATCGTGCATCCCATGTAGGTGCAGCTGGCTCTTGCTGTGATTTTGGAAATCTGTTCCATCCTTCCCAGGTGGCTCCCAGGTGGCTCAGATGGTAAGGTGTCTGCCAGCAATGCAGGAGACCCGGGTTCGATCCCTGGGTTGGGAAGATTCCCCAGAGAAGGAAATGGCAACCCACTCCAGGATTCTTGCCTGGAGAATCCCATGGACAGAGGAGCCTGGCGGGCTACAGTCCATGGGGTTGCAAAGAGTCAGACACGACTGAGCTACTTCACTTTCGTTCCATCCTACATCCTCATTATATGGAAGTTAGATATGAGCAAAGGTGAAGTATCCACCACATATTCTTGCCTCTCGGTGTTTGGACTGCTGGATAACCTTATAAATAAGAAGAAGATTGTAATTATAAATCGTGGGGCAGTTGATACCCCAAATTGGCATCAGTTCGGTTCAGTTCAGTTGCTCAGTTGTGTCCAACTCTTTGAGACCTCACGGACTGCAGCCCACCAGGCTTCCCTATCCAGCACCAGTTCCTGGAGTTCACTCAAACATATGTCCATTGAGTCGGTGATGCCATCCAACCATCTCATCCTCTGTCATCCCCTTCTCCTCCTGCCCTCAATCTTTCCCAGCATCAGGGTCTTTTCAGATGACTCATATTCAAATTGGCGTGTTGGCTCCAAAATACGTTGATATATGTAGGGATAAAGGAAAGGTTCTCAGGAAGATGGATCAGAGGCACAGAGGTAGACAGTCGTTAAGTTCAATATTCAGGATAAGGCTCCTGCTGTTTGTTTCCTTCCTCAGCCATTAAGACATTTTACCAAAAAGAAAAATCTCAGTATCTCAAGTATCTCAGGTACTTGAGATAAAGACCCATGGACCAGCTCTTGTAGTGAAGCAGAATAGTTTTACAACATAATTGCATCCTCTGGACTCAATTTAGTCATCTAATATGTGACCTATTTCTTTCTGTAAAGCCATTCTTAGATTATGTTTAACCTGTACTCTGCTGCTTGGAAATAAGTAAAAGTGTCCTTCTCCTGAAATAACCAAACGGAGAGAGAGCGAGGTTCCCAGGGACAATTCCCTTGAGTCAGGGGCCCTGTTTATAAATCAGACCCAGCCATATAGAAAAAAGATACAGTGGCCTTCTGTCCAGAAACGTGAGGTGGGTTTAACATGGGAAAATCAATTTGTGATTGTCTCCGTAATTCTGTTACTAGCGTAAAGATGGACAACCGTATGCTCAACTGAGTAGATGCAGAAAATAGTGGGGGAAAAAATTTAACTGAATGAAATTCATTGGGAGACTAGGTCTGCAGATTGCCATGGGATATCACTCACTGAAAAAAAGAAATAGAAAACTCAGATACTGATGAGTGAATCGTATGGACGGCTCTCACAGACGTTAGGTTTACTGAAAGAAATTGGATACAAATTAGTGCCTATGTGTATGTTGAATTTAGGATTGTGTGAAGTTCAACAACAAGCAGGAAAAAAACAGACTGTTTTAATGCAAGACAGAAACAGTGGTCTTCAATCCTGGGAGGAGCTTGGGTGAAGTTTTTCTAGCCATGAGCATACACTCCATCTGGGCTCATTCATGGGATTAGCAAAATATCAAAGCACATGTTTCATGTCTGGGCATTTCATGGTATGCAATTTTTGTCTCAATATATTTTGAACAAGCAGACGCAGCTCACAATTATGCACACAGCATGCATTAGTGGGAAAAAAAAAAATGGAAGGAAAACCAGTAGCCATACCCTGAAGTAGCAGTCCTCAAGCAAAGATCTTTTTGTTTCTTTTTTTTTTTTTTAATATTTGGCTACACAGAGTCTTAGTTGCAGCGCGTGGACTCTTTAGTTCTGGCATACAAACTCATAGCTGCAGCCTGTGGGATCTAGCTTCCTGACCCAGGATCAAACCTGGGCCCCCTGCATTGGGAGCTCAGAGTCTTAGCCACTGAGACGTCCCCAAGCAAAGGTCTTTGAGATCCCATCTTTGGGTCAGTAAAATCCACATCCATTTCTTTCAGTCATAATGTAAGTGTTCAGTGTAAAAATGACATTTTTAAACCATTTGCCTTGGGAAACAGTGATTCTTGGTGATGTGATCTGGTTTTCCCTGTCCTTCACACACTGTTATAATCTACAGATTCTAAGAGTATGGAGTTGCGTGTATCTAAAAATGTGATTCAAGGTTGAAGCACAGAGGGACTTCCCTGGTGGCCCAGTGGCTAAAATCCTGAGCTCCCAATGCTGGGGGCCCAGGTTCAAACCCTGGTCAGGGAAGTAGATCCCACATGCCACAACTAAAAGCTTGCAAGAAGCAATTAAAAAGAAAGAAAGAAAAGGATCCCACATGCTACAGCTAAGACCAGGTGCAGCCAAATAAATAAATAGGTAAAACAAAATTTTAAAAAAGTAATGAAAGAAGAGAGAGGAAGAAGCTCAATGCTTTCGATCTGCCTTGACAGTGTGATTCTTCTGGGGTCTCTGTCACCTGCTAAAGGAAAAGAGCCAGGCTCTTTTATCTCTTATTTAGAAGCTGCTTCTCTTTCTGCCAGTAAACTTTTATCAGCTCCCACATTTCATCAATGCCAATGGGAGCCATTTAATTAGTTGGCCCCTGTCGGATACAGATCATTTCACAAATGAATCCCAGTGGCACTGAATGCTCTGTGCAGTGAACTCAGTTGTCAGACACCCACGTCTCATACCTCATGAAAGGCCCGATGGGAGTCAAGACACCATACCATGTCATGGTGACCATTCCCAGTTGATAAGGGCTTCCCAGGCGACTCGGTGGTAAAGAACCCGCCTGCCGATGCAGGAGACTCAGGTTCAATCCCAGGGTTGGGAAGATCCCCTGGAGGAGGAAATGGCAACTCACTCCAGTATTCCCACCTGGGAAATCCCATGGACAAGATGAGCCTGGCAGGCCACGGTCCATGGGGTTGAAAAGGGCCAGACACAGGTTAGCAGCTGAGCACACACACACACACACACACACACATTCCCAGTTGATGGGGAGATCACCTCTTCCAAATGATGCTGTAACTGTGGTATGACCCCACCAAGCCCAACCTTCTGGAATCTTTCCTCTCCTGTGTTGACGAGCACACAGAAACACACACACACACACACACACACACACACACACACATTCCCAGTTGATGGGGAGGTCACCTCTTCCAAATGATGCTGTAACTCTGGGATGACCCCACCAAGCCCAACCTTCTGGAATCTTTCCTCCCCTGTGTTGACGCAATTAAGTATTCACCACTCGCTCTGGTTTGCGTGCTCATTTCCACGTCAGTGTATAAAAAAGATGGGCCAAGATGAGACAGTTCTTCTCATGCTGGTTTGGCTGTCCATTTGACTGACTGCTTTGAAATACAGTATCCATGGTAAAATATAATAATATGCTCAAACATCTCATTTACATTGTCATTCGGATTGGCAGGGGAAATGACACTTTTTAAAAATGATATTTATTTACTCTGGAATCTGTCCTTCTTTTCAAGTCCCAACCTGCTCATTAGTTGGAAAAAAAAATTGACAACCTTTTGACATGGTTTTAGCATCTTGATTTCACTATATTAATTTGAATAGTTTTTTTCTTATTATTAGCTCAAATTTCTTGGAAAGAAATCTCAAGACTCTCAGCCTTCTTTAAAAAAAAAACTTTGTTAATGACTGTGCTTTTTAAAAAGCTATTTATTTGGAGACAAATCAACTACCTTTTGACAAGGTTTTAACATCTTGATTTCATTATATAATTTGAAATTTTTAAATTATTTTTATTTTATTAATTTTAATTAATTTTTATTATAATATTATTATTAGACAGAATTTGTTGGAAAGAAATGTCAAGACTCTCAGCCTTCTTAAAAAAAAAAAAAATTCGTTAATGACTATGCTTTTTTAAAAGGTATTTATTTGGAGAAAAATCAACCACCTTTTGACAAGGTTTTAACATCTTGATTTCATTATATAATTTGAAATTTTTAAATTATTTTTATTATTTTATTAATTTTAAATTAATTTTTATTATAATATTATTATTAGATAGAATTTGTTGGAAAGAAATCTTAAGACTCAGCCTTCTTTAAATAAAGTTTATTAATGACTATGATTTTTTAAAAGATATTTATGTGGAGAAAAATCAACTACCTTTTGACATGGTTTTAGCATCTTGATTTCATTATATAATTTTAAATTTTTAAAAAAACTATTTTTATTAATTTTTGTTATTTTTATTATAATATTATTTTATTATTAGATAGAATTTCTTGGAAAGAAATCTCAAGACTCTCAGCCTTTATTAAAAAAAACACATTATTAATGACTGTGTTTAAAAAAAAAAATGTTCGTTTGGATATGGTGGGTCTTCGTTGGTGCATGTGGGCTTTCTCTGTTTTTGGTGAGCAGGGGCCCCTCTCTAGTTGCGGTACGTGGGGTTCTGCTTGCCCTGACTTCTCTTGTTGAGGAGTGTGGACTCTGGGGTGCACACGACTCAGTGTTTTCTGTACTCAGGCTCAGTACTTGTGGCACACAGGCTTGCTTGCTCCTGGGTGTGTGGGACCTTCCAGGACCACAGATAGAACCCGTGGTGGCCTGCATGGGCGGGCAGATTCTGAACCACAGAGCCACCAGGGAAGCCCGACGCTCAGCCTTCTATCCTCTTCCTGTTCTCCAGGGATACGGAGGAGAGCGGTACCTTTGGAAGCCTGGATGCTGGACGAGAGGGGACCAGTGCATGCTTGTTGGACTTTCCTGGTCACTGGCATCAGCTTTGTCCCCCTGTCCCTTTCCTGAACTCGTGGCTCTAGCTGGTACTGTCCACGTCATCTCTGGCTGCCACATCTTGGCCGTGGGCGCCACCGTGGTGGCCGACCCCAGGGGCCCCCGTTCCATCTGACCTAGGAGCCTCCCTGGTCCCTGCTCTGGAATCCCACGACGCTGGCTTGGTCCTACTGGGCTGGAAGACTCCTGTGGACCCCAGATATTGCAAGAGATGGCCTGAGGGCAGGGCTGTCTGTTGACTCTGTTGTTGTGTTTGCTTTTTACTGGGCTGTAGTAGGCTTGCAATGCTGTGTTACTTCCTACTGTATAACAAAGTGAATCAACTGTTTATATATGTATGACTGAGTGAACGAAGTTGCTCAGTTGGGTCCCACTCTGCAACCCCATGGATTGTCGCTTACCAGGCTCCTCTGTCCGTGGAATTTACCAGGCAAGAATACTGCAGTGGGTTGCCATTTCCTCCTCCAGGGATCTTCCCGACCCAGGGATTGAACCCGGGTTTCCCACATTGCAGGCAGACGCTTTACCATCTGGGCTACTAGCAAAGTCCATATATATATATATATATATATATGTATACATACACACACATACACACACACACTTTTTTTTTATATTTCCTTCCCATTTGTGCATCAGTTATACATATATACACTCTTTTTTAGATTTCCTTCCCATTTAGATTATCAAAGAATATTGAGTAGAGTCCCCTGTGCTCCACGATATATTCTCATTAGCTATCTATTTTATGTTGTTGTCATCTGTGAGGCGATTGCTGCTGTTCAGTCCCTAAGTTGTGTCCGACTCTCTGTGATCCCAAGGTCTGTAGCTCACCAGCCTCCTCTGTTGGTAAAGTCTCCCATCAAGAATACTAGAATGAGTTGCCATTTCTGTGTAGTTATCAACGGTGTATATATGTTAACCACAATCTCCCAATCCATCCCACCACCTGCCCCCCACTTCCCCTTGGTTTGTTCTCTTCATCTGTGTCTCTATTTCTGCTTTGTAATTAACATCGTCTGTACCACCTTTTTTTTAGTTTTTTTCAGACTGCACATATATGAGTTAATGTTATTTGGTTTTCTCTGACTTTCCTCACTTTGTAAGACAGTCTCTAGGTCTACCACATCTCTGCAAATGACCTGGATTTTGCAACTGAATAGTCTGAGGGCAGGGCTGTCTGTTGAGGACTTTACTTCAGCCACGAATGCTTGGTTGAAATCTGTATTGGTTGAAATCTGTAGCTTTAGCTTGCTTCCTAATCTGTCTAATCACCTTGCACTAGGATTCAGTTCAGTTCAGTCGCTCATTTCGGTCTGATTCATTGCGACCCCATGGACTGCAGCACGCCAGGCCTCCCTGTCCATCACCAACTCCTGGAATTTACTCAAACTCACGTCCATTGAGTTGGTGATGCCATCCAACCATCTCATCCTCTGCTGTCCCCTTCTCCTCCCGCCTTCAATCTTTCCCAGCATCAGAGTCTTTTCAAATGAGTCAGCTCTTCGAATAAGGTGGCCAAAGGACTGGAGTTTCAGCTTCAGCATCAGTCCTTCCACTGAATATTCAGGACTGATTTCCTTTAGGGTGGACTGGTTGGATCTCCTTGCAGTCCAAGGGACTCCCAAGAGTCTTCTTTAACACCACAGTTCAAAAACCTTAATTGTAAAAACAAAAAACAAAAAACAAAAGCCTCAATTCTTTGGCACTCAGCTTTCTTCACAGTCCAACTCTCACATCCATACATGACCACTGGAAAAACCATAGCCTTGACTAGACGGACCTTTGTCAGCAATGTCTCTGCTTTTTAATATGCTATCTAGGTTGGTCATAGCTTTTCTTCCAAGGAGTAAGCGTCTTTTAATTTCATGGCTGCAATCACCATCTGCAGTGATTTTGGAGTCCCCCAAAATAAAGTCTGACACTGTTTCCACTGTTTCCCCATCTATTTGCCATGAAGTGGTGGGACCAGAGGCCATGATCTTCGTTTTCTGAACGTTGAGCTTTAAGCCAACTTTTTCACTGTCCTTTTTCACTTTCATCAAGAGGCTCTTTAGTTCCTCTTTGCTTTCTAGTTCCTGTTGCACTAGGATTAAAATGCAGGTTTTTTTTTTTTTTTTCTTAGTTCACACACAAGTTTTTTAGGAGTGTTGGGCCCTCCTCAGAATGTTGTTCAGTTGCTCAGTGTCTGACTCTTTGAATGGTGCTGTGAGGTCGTGAAGGGAGGATGAGCCCAAAGTCAGAAGGGAACACTTGCATACTTCAGTTTCCCTCAGGGACCCTTACCAGTGAGCCACCTCCCCGCAGCTTGTGTGTAGTGAGCAGGTACTAAGTGTCTTGATTTACATACAGTCAAAGCCTTTGTGTGGATCACAACAAACTGTGGAACATTTTTAAAGAGATGGGAATACCAGACCACCTTACCTGCCTCCTCAGAAATCTGTATGCAGGTCAGGAAGCAACAGTTAGAACTGGACATGGAACAACCGACTGGTTCCAAATTGGGAAAAGGGTATGTCAAGGCTGTATATTGTCACCCTGCTTATTTAACTTCTATGCAGAGTACATCATGAGAAACACTAGGCTGGATGAAGCACAAGCTGGAATCAAGATGGCCGGGAGAAGTATCAATAACCTCAGATATGCAGATGACACCACCCTTATAGAAAAAAGTGAAGAACTAGAGCCTCTTGATGAAAATTAAAGAGGAAACTGAAAAAGCTGGCTTGAAACTCAACATTCAAAAAATGAAGATCATGTCATCTGGTCCTATCACTTTATGGCAAACAGATGTGGAAACAGTGAGAGACTTTATTTTCTTGGGCTCCAAAATCACTGCAGATGGTGACTGCAGCCATGAAATTATAACATGCTTGCTCCTTGGGAGAAAAGCTATGACTAACCTAGACAGCATATTAAAAAGCAGAAACATTGCTTTACCAACAGAGGTCTGTCTAGTCAAAGCTATGGTTTTTCCAGTGGTCATGTATGGATGTGAAAGTTGGACCATAAAGAAAGCTGAGTGCCGAAGAATTGATGCTTTTGAACTGTGGTGTTGGAGAAGACTCTTGAGAGTCCCTTGGACTGCAAGGAGATCCAATCAGTCCATCCTAAAGGAGATCAGTCCTGAATACTCAGTGGAAGGACTGATATTGAAGCTGAAACTCCAATCCTTTGGCCACCTGATGGCAAAGAACTGACTCATTAGAAAAGACCCTAATGCTGGGAAAGATTGAGGGCAGGAGAAGAAGAGGGCAACAGAGGATGAGATGGTTGGATGGCATCACTGACTAGATGGACATGAGTTTGAGGAAACTCTGGGAGATGGTGATGGACAGGGAAGCCTGGCGTGCTGCAGTCTATGGGGTCACAAAGAGTCTGAAGACTGAATGACTTAACTGATCTAACGGCCCTGACTTACATAACAAGGGAAGGGAAGGAAGGAAGGGGAAGGCGGTGTGTTCATTGAATTCACATTGTTTTAGGACTCTTGGAAATACATATAAATAAGCCCAGTTGGTAGAAATGAATGTTCCCAGATTGCCCTGGGGAGACTACTTTTCTGCGTAGCTTTAATAATCTAAGTTGTTTATGAAATACAGAAAGGTTGATAAAATATACTGCATCTGAACATTCACCGAGCTGTCTTGAAGCTTGCAATTTTCTTGTTTGGCTATCCGTTGTGTTTACTTTTAAATTTATTTTTAATTGAAGGATAATTATTGTTGGTTTCTGCTGTACAACAATGTGAATTAGCTGTATGTATTCATGTATCCCCTTCCACTTGAGCTTCCCACCCCAATCTAGGTCATCACAGAGCCCCGCACTGAGCCCCTTGTGCTATGAAGCAGCTTCGGTCTGTTTTACACGTAGTCATGTATATATGTCAGTGCTACTCTCTCAATTCGTCCCACCTTCTCCTTCCCCTGCTGTGTCCACAGATATGTTCTCTATGTCTGCTTCTTCATTGCTGCCCTGCCAATTGGTTCATCAGGGCCATTTTTCTAGATTCCATATATATATATATATATATATATATGCATTAGTATACGATTTACTTTACACTGTATGACAGGCTCTCGGTTCATCTGCCTTGTTTCATCGGACTCAGATTTGTTCCTTTTTATAGCTGAGTAATAGTTCGTTGTTTATTTGTACCACATCTTCTTTAATCTGTTCCTCTGTGAGTGGACATCTATGTTGCTTCCGTGTCCTAGCTATTATAAATAGTTTTTCAGGGAACATTGGGGTACATGTGTCTTTTTGAATTACGGTTTTCTCAGGTAGTTGCCCAGGAGTGGGATTGTTGTAGTCACGTGTTCCGGGAAACAGACTCACTCAGAAGGATGATGCAGATCGTGGAGAGCAGTTGGTTACACCGGCGGGCCCAAGGCAGAGTCTCCTCTTAGCCAAGAACCCCGACCAGTGTTTGTGAAGACCTTATATACCCTAAGTGTACATGCTCAAACCCACCTCCCCAAATTCTCTGAAACTAGTCTGAGCAAAAGAAGAGAAAGATACAAAGTTAACCCGTGATTCATATGCCTTAAGCCTAGGTAGTTAACAGTAGACAATTATCAATAGGCCTGTGGTCATACCCCAGTAAGCATAATAGAATGTATGATTCTATTTGGTTACACAGATAATCAGGGTATTCTTTTAGGCCTCAGAGAGTCTAGACAGTAGCCCTGGGGCTCTTCCATCCAGGGTGTCTGGTTTTCCAGTTGGTATGTCATTTCCATAGATACAGGGCATAGAGCTCAAAGTCCACAGTCCAGCCCAAGATAGAGTTCTGCTTTCAAGAGGGAGCCTGTTCCTCTTTCAGGATTGGCGGGTCCTGTGGTATAGTTTTATTCCTAGTTTTTTAAGGAACCTCTATACTGTTCTCCATTGGAGAAGGCAATGGCAACCCACTCCAGTACTCTTGCTTGGAAAATCCCATGGGCGGAGGAGCCTGGTGGGCTGCCATCTATGGGGTCTCACAGAGTTGGACATGATTTAGCGACTTAGCAGCAGATACCGTTCTCCATAGTGGTTGTCTCCATTCACTTTCCCTCCAGTAGTTCAGGAGGGTTGAGTTTTGCTGTATTTTTGACTTTTGCTCAGTCTCTGTTGGGTCACAGCGAGCAGCCCCAGGACAGCTGCCATAGTCCTGGTGAAAGGACATCTCTGAAAAAGTCTCTTAAGTTATCTTTGCACCTCCCTGGAAGCTCAGCTGGTAGAGAATCTGCCTGCAGTGCAGGAGACCCTGATTCAATGCCTGGGTCAGGAAGATCCCCTGGAGGAGGGGCACGCTACCCAATCCATTTTTCTTGGGCTTCCCTGGTGGCTCAGCTGGTAAAGAATCCACCTGCAGTATGGGAGGCCTGTGTTTGATCCCTGGGTTGGGAAGATCCCCTGGAGAAGGGAAAGGCGACCCACTCCAGTGTTCTTGCCTGGAAAATCCCATGGACACAAGAGCCTCATGGGCTACAGTCCATGGGGGTCACAAAAGGGTTGGACATGACTGACCGACTTTCACTTTAACTTCTTTTTTGAGTCACTAAGGTTTTAACTCAGGCCATTTCTTTTTCTTTTAAGTATAATAAGCAGAGGGAAATGATGATTTTCTATGGACTGCAGTTGATTTCTGGTAACATTGA
The DNA here is from genome assembly GCF_002263795.3 of Bos taurus. Classification (NCBI taxonomy): domain Eukaryota; kingdom Metazoa; phylum Chordata; class Mammalia; order Artiodactyla; family Bovidae; genus Bos; species Bos taurus. Next base: position 3,103,748 of record NC_082638.1, on the reverse strand, counting down.
GCAGAGTTTACCTTTTCCTGTTGACTTAGGCATATATTTTTTAACCATAACTTATTTTTCTTTTTCATTTATTTTTTAGAGAATCCATTTATTGTACCTATACTAAAATGTCTTCCTAAAAGGTAGTTGTCTTTACTTTGTATTTTCACTGATACATTCTACCTGAACACACACACACATTACCGCATTTTGAGACATTTTTGAAAAATACTCATTTTCTATTTCCTACAGCCATAACTTGTTGACAGGCTTTCAATTTTGGAAGCAGATCTTAAGGTTTTAGTGAGCAGAATATAGATGAATTGTCAGGGATTCTCAAGGACATAGCTTGCCAGTATATATTTTCTTTAAGGGGGAGAAAAAAAGAAGAAAACATGAGAAGTCAGCATTAATCAGGCTACATTTTCAGAACCCTGAATAGCTCCATTATACATTTCTTTTTTAGTTTTCTTTTAAAGTGCCATCAAACAACGATCTCTTGTTAAAATATGTAAATTCAATTTTGGTTAACTTTCAGAATCAATTTTATTTTCTTTGGTTGACACATTTTATTGACCTTAAGGAAGTCTAACCTAGAAAGTTACATTCAAAGGTCAGAACATAAAGTTTTAAAAAATCTACTGTATTTTTAAATCAGAAATTATGGCTTCAAATGAGATAATAAGCATATTTCAATCAAAATGATTACTTAACAAAATATTGGTGAGGATCACTATTTTTGCTCCAAGTAGAGATTTTTATTCTACTCAGGAAAAATATTTTTTGCTTAGACTATTATAGAAAGAAATGGATGACTATTTTTTTTAATCCCGTGACTGTTTCACCTGTATATATTCCAAGTTTTTCACACAGTATCATTTTAGTTAATCAGAAAGGATACACACTTTGTATTCTTCTTTGTTTTGAGAAAATGATAAACTCTTTTATATACATACATATATACACACCAAAATGTATTTTTTAAGTGTTAAAAATTAATTTATTTTTTGGCTGCATTGGGTCTTCATTGATGCAACACGTGCTTTCTCTATTTGCAGCGAGCAGGAAGCACATTTTGTTCTGCTGCCCAGGCTTCATTGAGGTGGTTTATCTTTTCCATGTCTTCTCTCGTTGCAGAGCATAGGTTGTAGAGGGCAGGCTCAGTAGTTGAGGCACACGGGCTTAATTGCTCCAGGGCATGTGGAATCTTCCCAGATCAGGGATCGAACCTGTGTCCCCTGCATTGGCAGGCAAATGCTTAACCACTGAACCACCACCAGGGAGGTCTCTCTCTCTCTCTCTCTATATATATATATATATATTCCAGAGAATGCAATGGCACCCCACTCCAGTACTCTTGCCTGGAAAATCCCATGGACGGAGGAGCCTGGTGGGCTGCAGTTCATGAGGCCGCTAAGAGTCAGACACGACTGAGCGACTTCCCTTTCACTTTTCACTTTCATGCATTGGAGGAGGAAATGGCAACCCACTCCAGTGTTCTTGCCTGGAGAAGCCCAGGGGCGGCAGGGCCTGGTGGGCTGCCATCTATGGGGTCGCACAGAGTCGGACACGACTGAAGCGACTTAGCAGCATATATATATACATATTAATTTCAGCTCGTTTCCTCTTTGAAAGTAAAAGTGACATTTATAGCTTTATAATTTTACAGTGATTATTACATCTTTCCTTTATTACATGCTTATATGAAATTATTGTCATCACTTTTTGCAGTTGCTATGAAATTCTCAGTTTGTTATAAACAGTATGTGCCCATGGCCCTTCAAAGGAAAGACACAGGTCTATAGACAGATTGCTATCTGATAGGGCCCACGTGGGGTCTCATTGATTAGATGGCTTGGTTATGTTGGCCTTGCAAATGAAGAATAAAATCACAGCAATCTGTGAGACTGACCAAATTGCCCAAATGGCATCCTGTTATATCAATGGCACTTATCTTCTCAAAGCTGCAAGACCACCAGATTCCAGACCTCTGGCTACGTGACCATCTCTTCAGAGAATTTTTCATTGGTAGGTTATAAGAAGGACTCTGTCAGAAAGGGAGAATGCTGTTTCTCCTTAGGAGCCAGTCAGCCTCTCTTTTCCCTCTAATAAATTTCCTTTTTCTTGCCTGACTGCCCAGCTCGCAGTCTTTTTCTCTGCGCTTGCCTTACACTATCCTTTTATACAAATTTCAGTCCCTCAACTTGTGGGTTGGAGGTGGTTACATGAAAGTACTTAAGAATAGTAATCACTTTGCTGTACATCAGAAATTAACTCAGTATTGCATGTCAATTTAAAAGCACATCTTCCGCTCTTTAGTAAAGTCTTCTCGCTCAACAGTAGTTTTTTAAAGGAAAAAAAAAAGAAATTTTTATTGTACTTTTCTGGTATTGAAAGAATGGATTGATTGACAAAATAATTACCAAATACCTGTTATGTGTCAAGTACACGTGCAGGGCTTTAGATGTAACTCTCATGGCATGGATCTAGCAGGTAATAGACAGCAGAGATAATCAGTAAATCAAATGGTATGTTAGAAAGTAGGAGAACAATTGAAAAACATCCCCTCAGATCAGAAGAGAAAGACACAGCATGCACTCAATACCACTGAACTGTGCACTAAACATTTCTGAAGATAGTAAGTTATATGTTATTTAGTATTTGCCCAAAATTAAAAAAAAAAAAAAAACAAAAATGAAAGAAGCAGGATACATTCAAAAGCATATTGCTTCAGAAATTCAGTCTTAGACAAAAGGCTTTTCTACTTCCTCACAGTTGTGCTTCAAAGCAAGACTTGAACAAACTATTTCCAAGTTGCATAAGAGTATTCTAGAGGCAAACTTCAAGTGTGTATACAGATATACCCTGCACCCACAATGGCGACATTTATAAAGACTGGAATCTAAGAAAATATTATTGACATGCAGAAAAGGAGAAAATTAATGGCCACTAATGTGAAGAAAAGAGAAGATCAGTAAATAGAAACAGACCAAGAAATAACAGAAATCTTCAAGAAAGACAGAAGGCAGGAGAAGGGGATGACAGAGGATGAGATGGTTGGGTGGTATCACCGACTCAATGGACATGAGTTTGAGCAAGCTCCAGGAGATAGTGAAAGATGGGGGAGCCTGGCATGCTGCAGTCCATGGGGACACGGCTTAGCAATGGGACAGCAACACAGAAATAATAGAATTAATAGGCAATGGTATGAAATAATCCTTAATTATTAAGAATTATTTTTAAGAATCCCATAATTTCAAGAAGGTAGCCAAAGGTTAACAGTATCATAAAGAGGATCAGGAAAATTGTGAAAGCAAAATCAATATTCTAGAGTCAAAAGATGCAGTGTCTGAGATAAAGGTTCCATTGGATGGAATTCACAGCAGGCAGACGCTAAAGAATGAAAAGTTAGGGAAATTTTTTTGAAAAAGAAAGCCATCCAGATTGAAACCTCCAGATTAAAATGATGGATTAACAAAGAGAACAGGATCCAGTGATCTGTGAGAAAACTTCAGACAGAAGAATATGCACATAATTAGAATTGCAGAGACAGTGGAAGGGAAAAAAATTTAAATAAATAATGCCATTTCTCACCCCTACCCTCCCCCCCATGAAATTCAATGAAACCTGTAAACTCACATTTCCAGAAAATGTGCTGTGAATATGGATGAAATGGGAGAAAACTGAGGAAAATGAAAGCAAGATGCATTTTAATCAGACAGTAATAAAGACAGCCTTTTAAAGGGAGGCTCTGTAAAGAGATTTTCCCTTCAGAGGAACAAAGATAAGGATGACCTGACAGATCTCTTCAGAAACAATGCAAGCCAGGAAAGAGTGGCGTGCCCTCCTTCAAGAGCAGAGAGTAGTCTTCATCCTAGAATGCTAACCTGAGTGGAAGTATCTTTCAAAAATGAAAATTGAAATACAGACTTGTTGAGACACACACTGGTGAGGAAGTCACCCCAGCAAACCAACCCAACAGGAAATGTGAAAGAATTCTCAAAAACAGCAGAGCGACTGCAGCAAATAGAGACCTGGATCTGTGCGAAGGAATGAAAACCATCATCAGTGATCCGTATCACGGTAGATATAAAAGAATGTGCATTTCTTAACACATTATTGGCTACAGGTGCGTTAAAACATTTTTTGTTACCTGAACGTTACTGACCGGAGACATATAAATACATTTTTAGAGACTGATGCAGTTAACGTCACCATGTAAGGTTGCTGGAGCTTAAAATTGATCCTGGGTTCGTTATACAACTGGTGATTATAGATATCATTCACATTTTGCTCCATCAGGGTTTTGCTCTAGCCTTGTGTATATTATAAATGCAAGTTTATTACCCTAAGTCAAAGTTGCTCAGTCGTGTCTGACTCTTTATGACCCCATGGACTACACCATCCATGGAATTCTCCAGGCCAGAATCTTGGAGTGGGTACCCTTTTCCTTCTCCAGGGGATCTTTCTGACCCAGGAATTGAACTGGGGTCTCCCTCATTGCAGGTGGATTCTTTACCAAGTGAGCTCTCAGGGAAGCCCCTAAAACTTTCAAAAATTTTGAGCAAAGAAGAATTTTGCGGTGAATTTTATGCAGATATTTTCTCTGATTGGACAAGCTACCCATGTCCTCGTGGCTTGGAAGATGATAGTTCTTCAGAATATAGTTCTGATTCAGACAAAGTGAATATTATACCAACAAAAAAAAAATAAGAAACCTTAGTGGCTGATTCTGATATGGAAAGTGAACATGAAACTCACAGAGCTGGAGAATATTTGTTTGCTTCTACAGAAGAGAGGATTGAAGAAAACTCCCGGAGATGGTGAAGGACAGGGGAGCCTGCCGCGCTGCAGGCCGCGGGGTCACAAACAGTTGGACACGATTGAGCAGCTGAACAACAGTGTCAGGAGGAGATAGTTAAGTTTCTTACCTGGATTGCGGTGACGGTAACATTAGTGTACAGAAATGTCCAGAGTCAGCAGATTATGTACAGTAATTATTTGCAGCTTTTTATGTACTCAGTAGGCTTCAATAAACCTGGGGAAAAAAATAGTTTCACCCAGAAAAAAAAATGTAGGTTGCAATTAAAGAAGTAACCACTTACAGGGATGTTTATACAATTAACATTTATATTGCAGAGGAAATAATGCTTGAAGTCACTGATTTAATTTTGTACTTTAAGCAGCTAGAAAATAAACCAGATATAAGCAGAAAAGGGGAAATAATAATAACAAAGCACGAATCATGAGCTAGAAAACCGATAAACCATAGAACATAGCTAGGAAACCAAAGATGGTTCTTTTGGAGATCAATAAAATTCCCAAGGTTTTGGGCAAACTGGAAACAATTTACCAGCATTGGAAATGAGAGATCTCTTATCACTCCATGTCTGTAGGCCTTAAAAACATAAGAGAAAACTGAAAGCAAATGTGTGAGAATTACTTCTATATATGAGTTTCCTGAAAAACACCAACAACCAACATTCACTCAACAAGAAATAGGTAACCTGAATATCCATAGAGGTATTACATAAATTGAATTTTTTTTAAGATCGTTTCCATCAAGAGATCAGCATGCCCCAGTGGACCCCACTGCAGAATTTTCCTGAACATTTTTTTGTTAATCAAAGTATAGATGATTTACAGTATTGTGATCATTTCACATATTCAGCAAAGTGACTCAGTTATACACACCCCCTCTCATGCTGTTGCTGCTGCTAAGTCGCTTCAGTCATGTCCGACTCTGTGTGACCCCATAGACGGCAGCCCACCAGGCTCTGCCGTCCCTGGGATGCTCCAGGCAAGAACACTGGAGTGGGTTGCTATTTCCTTCTCCAGTGCATGAAAGTGAAAAGTGAAAGTGAAGTCGCTCAGTCGTGTCCAACTCCAGCGACCCCCTGGACTGCAGCCCACCAGGCTCCTCCGTCCACAGGATTTTCCAGGCAAGAGTACTGGAGTGGGGTGCCATTGCCTTCTCCATATATATATATGGTTCAGTCACCAAGTCATGTCTGATTCTTTGTGACCCTTTGGACTGCAGCACCCCAGGCTGCAAATATACATGCCTGCATCTATATTTACAGTCTACGTATATCTATTCTTCAAATTCTAGTCCCTTTGAGGTTATGACAAGACACTGAACCCTCTGTCCATGGGATTCTCCAGACAAGTATACTGGAGTAGGTTGTCATTTCCTTTTCCAGGGGATCTTCCAGACCCAGGGACCCAACCCAAGTCTCCTGCATTGCAGATGGATTCTTTACCGTCTCAGCCATCAGGGAAGCCTATGCTTTCCTGTGCTTTAGAGTAAATCCTTATTGGTTTAATAACAGGGTATATATGTTAATCCCAAACTCTAATTTATCCCTCCCCTTCCTTTCCCCTTTGGGAGCCATAAGTGTCTTTTCTGTATCTGTGAGTCTGTCTCTGTTTTGTAAATAAGTTCATTTGCATCATTAACAAACTTAAACGTTTATTAGATAAAATACACTCGTTATTGTTCATTGTCTAAGTTGTTGTCTGACTCTTTGCTACCCTGTGGACTACAGCACACCAGGCTTCCCTGTCCTTCAGTATCTCCCGGAGCTTACTCAAACCCATGTCCATGGAGTCCGTGATGCCATCCATCCATCTCAGCAGAATTCTATGCTTTCTGCTCGAATAGAAATCATGATCTCATGTCATGTTATTCAACAAGGCAGGAAGTAGAAGTCTTCTTTGCTTCAGTTAGTCAGTCCAGTTGCTCAGTCGTGTCTGACTGTTTGCGACCCCATGAACCGCAGCACACCAGGCCTCTCTGTCCGTCACCAACTCCCGGAATTTACCCAAAGTCATTGAGTCGGTGATGCCATCCAACCATCTCATCCTCTGTCCTCCTCTTGTCCTCCCACCCTCAATCTTTCCCAGCATCAGGGTCTTTTCCAATGAGTCACCTCTTCTCATCAGGTGGCCAAAGGATTGGAGTTTCACCTTCAGCATCAGTCCTTCCACTGAATTTTCAGGGTTGATTTCCTTTAGGATGGACTGGTTGGATCTCCTTGCTGTCCAAGGGACTCTCAAGAGTCTCCTCCAACACTGCAGGTCAAACGCATCAATCACCAATTCTTTGGCGCTCAGCTTTCTTTATGGTCCAACTCTCACATCCATACACGACTACTGGAAAAACCATAGCTTTGACTATGGGGACTTTTCTTTGCCAAGTGATGTCTCTGCTTTTTAATACACTAAGTTTGTCATAGCTTTCCTTCCAAGGAGCATCTTTTCATTTAAAAAATATGAAATCAACACAAATTAGAATTCCTCTTTCACTCTTAACACAATACCTGGGAGCACACTTCAGGGTTGTATTTGTGAGCAGTGTCTAAAGAGCAGGCATATGCCAGACAGCTCTTTGACCTTCCCTTACCCTTCAGCACTTTGGGAGGTAGGGGACAGCCTTCTGTCTGCAAGTGCACTGGTGCAGTGATTTTCTCCTTCACAGCTCATTCTCAACTTAATGTACTGAAATGTGCTTAGAGATAGATAGATGTATGCACATCGCCCAACTGGCCACTGGCCTTAAGATGTCCCCCATGGTAGGAAAAGGTGTGTTAGCTAATAATAGAGGAAACTTCACACCTGATCATACAAATTGCGGCTACGTTGGCCACAGCTTGAGTTAGAGCACTGCATGACTGAGAATCAGTTCAGTTCATTTCAGTCCCCCAGTCGTGTCCGATTCTTTGTGACCCCATGGACTGCAGCACGCCAGGCTTCCCTGTCCTTCACCAACTCCTAGAGTTTACTGAAACTCATGTCCATTGAGTTGGTGATGCCATCCAACCATCTCATCCTCTGTCGTCCCCTTCTTCTCCCACCTATAATCTTTCTCAGAATCAGGGTCTTTTCCACTGAGTCAGTTCTTCACATCAGCTGGCCAAAGGACTGGAGTTTCAGCTTGAGCATCAGTCCTTCCAATGAATATTCAAGACTGACCTCCTTTAGGATGGACTGGTTGGATCTCCTTGCAGTCCAAGGGACTCTCAAGTCTTCTCCAACACCACAGTTCAAAAGCATCCATTCTTGGGCGCTCAGCTTTTTTTATAGTCCAGCTCTCACATCCATATGTGAATACTGGGAAAACCATAGCTTTGACTGGACGGTCCTCTGTTGGTGAGGAACACTTAACTCACCCCAGTGACGCCCTTCTGTGTCTCCCCGTTTTCATGGGTTTCCCGAGTTTCATCTTAGCTCTTTCGCTGTGTCCCCTCCTGCACGCAGGCCCACCCCCATCTCTATCATAGAGCCCCAGGCTCCACCTACCCTGCACATAGCCCCCCTGGATGACATCCTACTCTTGGGAACACTTGTTCATGCAGACGTGCTGGTGTTCATTCCTGGCCCTTCAGGTTGTTTGCCATTCCTAAGTTAGCTTGTCCTGCCCACATAGACACAAGGGCATGCATCGCCCCCGGCTACATTCCAAACCATATGGAGGCTACAGGTTTGGGGCTCCCAAGACTGGCTGGGCGAGATGATTCAGTTCAGCAGTTCCTTTCAGGACAGATATACTTTATTTTGGGCTTCCCTGGTGGCTCAGATGGTAAAGAATCTGCCTGCAATGCGAGAGACCAGAGTTCGATCCTTGGGTTGTGAAGATCCCCTGGAGGAGGGCATGACAACCCACTCCAGTATTCTTGCCTGGAGAATCCTCATGGACAGAGAAGCCTGGTGGGCCCCAGTCCATGGGGTCGCAAAGAGTCAGACACCACTGAGTAACTAACCACATAGTTGTTTTTTTTTTTTTTCTTTTTTAATAAAATCTTTGGAGAAAACATCTCATGTAATGGGCTTAGACAGGAGCAGAACAGGAGGAGTCTAGGGATTGTTGTCAGAAATCTTGCTAGTGTGGACACTGGTTATATCGTGGAACCCATACCCATCACAAGACAAATTCATTGGCTAAACTGTATTTTTCCAGGTCTGTTCTGTATCACGCACGGAGCCCTTGCCTTGATTAGGACTGTCACACGTGTAGGAGAGATCCTTTGACCAGATTCTCCAGACTGTAACATTCCTACTTCCTTACGTACACACTGTTACATTCCTTACCTACAGCCTTCTCTGTCATCTGCATAACTTAATTTCAGACAATGTGTGGGTATCTTGTCTTGCTCCAGATCTGACTTTGCTGCTAAGTCACTTCAGTCATGTTCGACCCTGTGCGACCCATAGACAGCAGCCCACCAAGGCTCCCCCATCCCTGGGATTCTCCAGGCAAGAACACTGGAGTGGGTTGCCATTTCCTCGTCCAATGCATGAAAGTGAAAAGTGAAAGTGAAGTCGCTCAGTCGTGTCTGACTCTTAGCGACCCCATGGACTGCAGCTCACCAGGCTCCTCCATCCATGGGATTTTCCAGGCAAGAGTACTGGAGTGGGGTGCCACTGCCTTCTCCTAGATCTAACTTTAGCCTGACAGATAAAGAGCATTTTTTTTTTGGCAGATACATCCTGCTTGTTACTGGAAATAGGGGTTTATTACTTCTCAAACCCTCTTCTCTTGCATTACAGGCAGATTCTTTACCATCTGAGCGAAGCCATATTGCTTCTCACAGTTCTACAAAAACTGTCATCAACTGACAACATTTTTTTGATAATCTGAGTCTAATTATTTCCACGAGTCTGATAAATCCATTTTTCTTTCCTATCATAAATATGATAAAAAATGTTGAAGGGAAAGCAAAAGAGGGTGAAAGCTGGTGTATGATATTCAGATCCTGTCACTGCAGTGTTCAAGGTTTTCCCTTTAGAAGTAATTACTGTGCAAAGAACGCCCCAAGGGCCCTATATTTTTCCATCATAAAGCAAAACATAGATTTAATAAAAGGGCCTGCAGCCTGGCTCTTGGCACCATAATTAACTTTCAAAGGGGTTGTTTGAATTTTTTGACTCATTAAACCCTATTTCAGATTCAATTTGGTCTGCAATCAATACTTCACAGTTTTCTCTTTTGTGTGTGACATGTATTGAAACTGTTCTGCTTTTGTTGTTGTTTTAATTCGCACTGCATAAATAACACTATGATGTGTATTATAAGTGTTGAGGATGTGGAAACTGGAGAATATGTCAGAGTGTAGACTTGACTCAGACTGGATTGTTGATTTCTTAGATGTGAATAGGAAATAAGTTAAAGAAATAGTGTTCATTTTCTTGGAGGGAAAGAAACCAGAAACCGACAAGCTCATTCCAAGAGAGAGCCATACTTGTGTTTCTACCCAAGACAAAAACTGAAGAGTTAGTAAATCTTACTCTGGGATAAGACAGGGAGGTTATGTTTTTAACTGCTGCCCCAAATATTTTCAGCATCTGTTTTCCACCTTTTTCGTCTTATGACTATGGTACGTGACTGCAGCCATGAAATTAAAAGATGCTTACTCCTTGAAAGGAAAGTTATGACCAATCTAGATAGCATATTGAAAAGCAGAGACTACTTTGCTAACAAAGGTCCGTTTAGTCAAGGCTATGGTTTTTCCAGTGGTCGTGTATGGATGTGAGAGTTGGACTGTGAAGAAGGCTGAGTGCTGAAGAATTGATGCTTTTGAACTGTGGTGTTGGAGAAGACTCTTGAGAGTCCCTTGGACTGCAAGGAGATCCAACCAGTCCATTCTGAAGGAGATCAGCCCTGGGATTTCTCAGGAGGGAATGATGTTAAAGCTGAAACTCCAGTACTTTAGCCAGCTCATGTGAAGAGTTGACTCATTGGAAAAGACCCTTATGCTGGGAGGGATTGGGGGCAGGAGGAGAAGGGGACGACTGAGATGGCTGGTTGGCATCACTGATTCGATGGACGTGAGTCTGAATGAACTCCGGGAGATGGTGATGGACAGGGAGGCCTGGCGTCATGCGATTCATGGGGTCCCAAAGAGTCAGACACGACTGACCAACTGAAATGAACTGAACTGAATTATCATTATATTTATTTTTTTTATTATCATCTTTTAATATTTATTTTTTGGCTGTGTCGGATCTTCGTTGCGTCCTGGAGGATCTCTCGTGGCAGTGCGTGAGCTCAGTAGTTGCCGTGTGTGGACTGTACTTGTGGTGTGTAGGCTCTGTTGCCCCGAGCCACGTTGGATCTTAGTTCCCTGACCAGGGATCGAACCTGCAGCATTACAAGGCAGATTCTTAACCCTGGACCACCAGGGAAGTCTCTCATTCTGCGTTTTAGAATCCCCATTATAATTCAGTGACTTGTATACCTAGCCAACTCACCGAGAATTATACCAGCTACATTCAGAGGCACTTCATGCCTCTAGAATCCGCAGTGTTACCAGCCATCAGTCTATGATCCTCACCTCCTTTCTGTTATCTGCTCTCCTGGTGTGCGGGCTGAAACTAAGGCCCTGATTCTGTTGCAGGAAGGGGGACCCACTCTTAGGGCCCGGCAACAGGCTCTTGTCTGACACTTGGAAATGAGTTGTCCAATGAGACACTGCTGCTGACAAAACAAGAGACTGTATTGGTAACAGACGCCTGGGCTGAGAGCAGGAGGGCAAGGGAACCCAGGAGGACTGTTCAGCCACGTGGTTTTATGCTGGTGGGCTTAGTTTCCAGGTTGTCCCTGGCCCATCATTCTGACTCAGGGTCCTTCCTGGTGGCACATGTATTGCTCAGCGAAGGTGGATTCCGGCGAGGAGGATTCTGGGAGGTTGGGAGGACATGTGGCATTATATCCTTTTGACCTTTCCCCAACTCTTCCAGTTGATGGTGTCTTGATAGTTCCCTGTTCCTCACCAGGACCTTCTGTTGTAAGATGACTCAATGAAAATGGTTCCTTTGGTGCCTGGCCAGGGTGAGTGGTTTTAGTCATTTTCTCCCCTAACATTTCCAACCAGAAGATGACAGGAGAAGGCAGGTAGGTGAGTGGTAGACCAGATAACTCGCCTGTGATCACACCTGAATGAGTAGGATACTTTCTGAAGCGTCTGATTTCCAAAACGTCTGTTTGTGTGGAGAGAAAGTAAAAGTGTAGTTGCTCAGTCGTGTCCAGCTCTTTGTGGCTCCATGGACTGGAGCCCACCAGGCTCCTCTGTCCATGGAATTCTCTAGGTGAGAATATTAAAGTGGATTACCATTTCCTTTCCAAGGGATCTTCCTGACCCAGCGGCTGAACCCAGGTCTCCCACATTGCAGGAGGATTCTTTACCAGCTGAGCCACCAGGGAAGCCCATGAATACTGGAGTGGATAGCCTATCCTTTCTCCAGGGGATCTTCCCGACCCAGGAATCAAATTGGGGTCTCCTGCATTGCAGGCAGATTCTTTACCGACTGAGCTATGAGGCCAAGGCTGGTTTACAAATGGCCTTGTCAAGTCTCACCCAGACCTCAGCAACACCACCACCCAGAGACCTCCACACAAAACCAAGTTCAGTAACAACAAACCAAGAAATCCCAAACCCAGTGGGGAATTCAGCACGTCAGTCAACTCATCCTTCAGGGTCCTGTAGTAGTGACTGAAATGTTGCCTCAGGGTCAGCCCCAAATCTGCTGCGATGATAGAGACAACACAGGATGAAGGTGAATGGATATGAACCCCAGAGCTCTGGACCCAGCTCTGAAGGAAAGTTAATTCCGTCTCTGTTGACGCTGTTGACTCTTGGGACGAGATCCGTCTCTGTGGTGGGTCGTCCTGTGCACTGTGGGATGCTCATCGACGTTCGCGACCCACCCACCAGATGCTGGTGGCAAACCTCCCACCCACAGTGGTGACTGAGAAATGTCCCCTGCACTCAGTTGTGTCCGACTCTCTGTGACCTCATAGACTGTAGCCCGCCAGGCTCCTCTGTCCATGGGATTCTCCAGGCAATACCGGAGTGGGTGGCCATTTCTTCCTCTAGGGGATCTTTCCGACCCAGGGATCGAACCTGCTTCTCTCACATTGCAGGTGGACTCTTTACCGATGGAGCCACTGGGGAAGCCACGTCTGTGTCATGAAGACCGCGCTCCACAGCCTTAGTTGCTGCCGACTTTATTCATCAGTATCATGCGTCCCCCTGCCCTTCCTTTGGGAACTGAGGAAAAGCAATGCTGTGCCCTTCAGAGGCCCAGAACAAGGCCAGACTGCAAGAATTGAAAGATCCTTGGCTCATGCAGAGCTTTATCGTTGCATTTCTGTATTAATTACAGCTCCAGTCAGGATAGCAATGGGGGGGAGAGTGGGTCCCATGATTTCCTCTTTGAACTTCTAGCCCTGGAGCACCCTGAAAGATCTTGTGGCCCAGGGGGAAAAAAAAAAAAAATGACTCAAAGACTCTCCTTTGGAATGGCAATCCATCAACTGAATGGCACTTAATGATTGCTATTAGTTATTTGGGGGAGAATTTCCATCCTCAAGTATGAAAATGAAGGAGCCTGAAAAATTGAATTTACTCAAAATGCTCACCCGGGGTGATCTATTAACATAGCGCCTTTGAAAGTCATCTCCCTGAGAGACCGCATAAAACTGTTGGAGCAAAACTGCCACGTGGAGATTTTTCGAGTCTGAATCATCAGATCACGCAAGGGAGAGTCTGATTCTTTTCCAGGTTTCTGATGTCTTATTGACATGACTTCTCTCCATGATTTTGCCAACATTCTAATGTCCATGAACACTGCTCTCAGATACTGAACGACATATTTATCCTTAAAGTGCTGTGAATGCACACACCAAATTTCTCACTCTGCTGTGTAATATGTTTTTTACTCCTTGGGGTGCAATCCAGATATTTTATAATGTTGAACTGGAGCCTGGAGCATATGACTGTATCTGCTGTGGATACATAGTGAAAATATACAGCACTTTGTAATTTGGGATAGTATTTCACTGTGCATCTCATTAATGCCTAGGTTTATTAATATTTTGTTTAATATCTAAGCTGTGTGCCACAGTTGATATCAAGCACTCATTTGGATTTGGAATAAAATACAGAATTCTCACAGAAGAACTGTACGAGAAAGTTCTCGATGACCTGATAACCACGATGGTGTGATCACTCACCTAGAGCCAGACATCCTGGAGTGTGAAGTCAAGTGGGCCTTAGGAAGCATTACTATGAACAAAATAATGAAAGTGATGGAATTCCAGCTGAGCTATTTAAAATCCTGAAAGATGATGCTGTTAAAGTGCTGCACTCAGTATCTCAGCAAATTTGGAAAACTCAGCAGCAGCCACAGGACTGGAAAAGGTCAGTTTTCATTCCAATCCCAAAGACGGGCAATGCCAAAGAATGTTCAAACTATGCCCAATTGCACTCATTTCACATGTTAGCAAAGTAATGCTCAAAATTCTTCCAATTAGACTTAACAGTACATGAACTGAGAACTTCCAGACGTACAAGCTGGATGTAGAAAAGACAGAGGAACCATAGATAAATTACCAACATCCGTTGGATCATAGAAAAGGCAAGGGAATTCCAGAAAAACATCTGTTTCTGCTTCACTGACTACACTAAATCCTCTGACTCTGTGGATCTCAAAAAACTATGGAAAATTCTTCAAGAGATGGGAAAACCAGACCGCCTTACCTTCCTCCTGAGAAACCTGTATGCAGGTCAAGAAGCAACAGTTAGTACCGGACATGGAACAATGAACTGGTTAAAAATTGGGAAACAAGTATGTCAAGGCTGTATATTGTCACCCTGCTTATTTAACTTATATGCAGAGTACATCGTGAAATGCCAGGCTGAAAGAATCACAAACTGGAATCAAGATTGCTAGGAGAAGTATCAAGAGCCTCAGATATTCAGATGAGACCACTCTTATGGAAGAAAGCAAGAGGAACCCAAGAGCCTCTTGATAAAAGTGAAAGAGGAGAGTGAAAAAGCTGACTTAAAACTCAGCGTTCAAAAAACTAAGATCATGGCATCCGGTCCCATCACTTCATGGCAAATAGATGGGGAAACAGTGAAAGCAGCGACAGATTTTATTTTCTTGGGCTCCAGAATCACTGCAGATGGTGACCGCAGCCACGAAATGAAAAGACACTTGCTCCTTTGAAGAAAAGCTATGACAAACCTAGACAGTGTATTAAAAAGCAGAACCATCACTATTTGAGCAAAGCTCCGTCTAGTCGAAGCTGTGGTTTTTCCAGTAGTCATGTATGGATGTCAGAGTTGGATCACAACGCAGGCTGAATGCTGAAGAATTCATGCCTCTGTTTTTCTGTTGAACCCAATATTCAAAGACAATAAGATTATTAAAATTATATGTTTCATAGACTTTTAGTTTTATGGTACTAAATGTTTTGAGTTGGGACATTTTCAAATTATTTTTGGCCATGCTGTGCCGAGCCTTCATTGCTTCACGGGCTTTCTCCCACTTAGGGGAATAAGGGCTAGACTCCAGCCGTGGTACACAGGCTTCTCATTGTGGTAGCCTCTCTTATCATTGAACACAGGCTGTAGGCACATGAGCTCTAGGCACACGGGCTCAGCAATTGTGGCACACACTCAGGCTTAGTTGCCACGTGGCATGTGGGATCTTCCCAGGCCAGGGATCGAACCCATCTACCCTGCATTGGCAGGTTGACTCCTAACCATTGGACTAGCACATTTTGCTTTCAGACTTAGTGCTTCAGGGCGACTAAGGGACAAGCAAGAAAGAGTTGTAATAGAATCACGGATGTGTGAGGAACATTCTTTGCATCCAGAGTTTCTCAAGTCTAGTCAAGACCCTGTCCCTCACACGTATCCTAATTAATGCGTTTTTTAGAGGCATGGCAAAACCTCTCTGGTTGCCTGCAGGTAAAATTCGTTATGTATGTCAGTAAGAGTCCTATAAAATAGACTCTTTCACACATTGATTTGCCAACAAAAAAGTCACAGATTTGTATCTGCTAATTAATTCAGGAATGACTATAACAATTCTATAGTGTATTCAATGTCCCTAGAAACAGATATAAGGCACAAAAACACCAAAAAGCTATGGTGGTGTTCTTGGATGTAGATAACCTTAAAAATGTAATCATTTGTTCCCCTTATTAATGAAAACAAAATGCAAGTAATTAATATATGATGGTGTATATACATACACACACAACTTTAGTTATACAGTAAGCAGCAAAGGTGAGGTTTATGGAACATGTTATTTTAAGAAGGGACATTGAAGTATGGTTTTTCCTGTGGTCGTGTATGGATGTGAGTGTTGGACTGTGAAGAAAACTGAGCACCGAAGAATTGATGCTTTTGAACTGTGGTGTTGGAGAAGACTCTTGAGAGTCCTTTGGACTGCAAGGAGATCCAACCAGTCCATTCTGAAGGAGATCAGCCCTGGGATTTCTTTGGAAGGAATGATGCTAAAGCTGAAACTCCAGTACTTTGGGCACCTCATGTGAAGAGTTGACTCATTGGAAAAGACTCTGATGCTGGGAGGGATTGGGGGCAGGAGGAGAAGGGAACGACAGAGGATGAGATGGCTGAATGGCATCACTGACTTGAATGACGTGATTCTGAGTGAACTCCGGGAGTTAGTGATGGACAGGGAGGCCTGGCGTGCTGTGATTCATGGGGTTGCAAAGAGTCGGACACGACTGAGCAACTGAACTGAACTGAACTGGTCCAAATCTAATTGTACTGTATAGTTAAATAAATCCTCTCATACTAGTCTTTGAATGAATATTGCTCAGAACTGAATCCCAAATTTAGGTATATTTATTTAACCTTATGCTTGTTGAATCCACTAGACTTATGGCTCAGATTGTAAAAAATCTGCCTGCAATGTAGGAGACCCTGGTTTGATACCTGGGTTGGGAAGTTGCCCTGGAGAAGGGATATGCTACCCACTCCAATTTTCTTGGGCTTCCCTGGTGGCTCAGACAGTAAAGAATCTACCTGCAATACGGGAGACCTGGGTTCGATCCCTGAGTTAAGACGATCCTCTGGAGAAGGGAATGGCTACCCACTCCAGTATTCTTGCCTGGAGAATCCCATGGACAGAGGAGCCTGGCAGGCTTCACTCCATGGTAAGGCAGAGCCTGACACGACTGAGCAACTTTCACTTTTATTCCTGAAACCAATCGCCTTTATTCTTTTCACACTCCTATTTCTGATTTTGGAGAAGGCAATGGCACCCCACTCCAGTGTTCTTGCCTGGAGAATCCCAGGGATGGTGGAGCCTGGTGGGCTGCTGTCTATGGGGTCGCACAGAGTTGGACACGACTGAGGCCACTTAGCAGCAGCAGCAGCAGCATTTCTGATTTACACAGCATCCTGGCTTGTGTGTCTCTTGTATCGACAATTATCACTACTTCATTTGTTGCTGTTTTGTTGTGTCTATAAAAATGCCCAGGATATATCTCCTTTTTTCTGTCACTACACAAAGATATTATATAAACTATTGACTGTATTCCCCACACTGTACATTTCACACCAATGACCCACTCATTTTGCACCTGGAAGTTTGTGCTTCTTTCTTGATTTTATTTCTTTCTTTATTGCTTGTCTTCTTCACAAGCTTTAGGAGCAAAAACAGAAACTTTATAATGAATGCATCAACATGACCTAAAGAGAAAAAGGAGATTCAAAGCAAGTAAGAAATATTGAGGAAAATGATAGTCATCAGGAGTAGGTGTTATAACTTTTCTTAGGTTTTCTAGCATCTAATCTTATTGTTTGCTTGGTTGCTTGGTAAGTAACATGACTATTCTACACAGAAATTAAAAAATGCCCGAGGACATAAATTTGTAGTTCAGTTTAGTCGCTCAGTCCTGTCCGACTCTTTGCGACCCCATGGACTGCAGCACGCCAGGCTTCCCTGTCCATCACCATCTCCTGGAGCTTGCTCAAACTCATGTCCATCGAGTCGGTGATGCCATCCTACCATCTCATCCTCTGTCGTCCCCTTCTCCTCCTGCCTTCAATCTTTCCCAGCATCAGGGTCGTTTCAAATGAGTCAGTTCTTCACATCAGGTGGCCAAAGTGTTGGAGTTTCAGCTTCAACATCAGTCCTTCCAATAAATGTTCAGGACTGATTTCCTTTAGGATGGACTGCTGTGATCTCCTTGCAGGAGAAGGGACTCTCAAGGGTCTTCTCCAACACCACAGTTCGAAAGCATCAATTCTTTGGTGCTCAGCTTTCTTTAGAGTCCAGCTCTCACTATAAATTTGTAAAGCAGAACTAAACCCCGTGCAGTTTGCTTTGTTCCAGTTAACCTTAAATTGATGCTAACACCGTACTTAGGGCTTTGTATTCATTGAAGAAATCTTTAGGCACTGATATTTGCAAAATCTATAACATATGAATGAATGTACACTTGCAAATGTGGATTTGCATTTTCATTATGAAATGCACTTCTTATCATCTCCTGATTATGCAGTCTGACTTCAGAGTGTCCCCTTTGCAGAAGCTGTTCCTTTTCCAGTAACTTTCTTCCTCTTCTTGGCTCTCAGGTTGATTTCAACTCTGCCCTGTGGGATCTAGCCTGTCTTTCTCTTCCTTCTCACTCCCCTGGTGGCTTAGATGGTAAAGAATCTGCCTGCAATACAGGAGACATAAGAGACCTGGGTTTCATCCCTGGGTTGCAAAGATTCCCTGGAGAAGGACATGACAACCCACTCCAGAATTATTGCCTGGAGAACTCCATGGACAGAGGAGCCTGGTGGGCTACAGTCCACGGGGTTGCAAAGAGCCAGATACAACTGAGCAACTAACTCTTAGGCTTCCCTGGTGGCCCAGACAGTAAAGAATCCGCCTGCAGTGTGTGAGACCTGGGTTCCATGTCTGTGTCAGGAAGATTCCCTGGAGAAGGACATGGCAACCCACTCCAGTATTCTTCCCTGGAGAATTCCGTGGACAGAGGAGCCTGGAGGGCTACAGTCTATAGGGTCACAAAGAGTCAGACATGACTGAGCAATTTTCACTTTTTCATTTTTCATTCAGTGAGGCTGATCCAGGTTCCTTGGTCAAGTGATGCCCTCTTGGAAACATGAAGCTAAGGGCACGTTTGAAAACACGGACTAGACGGTGTTCAGTTTTGTGGGGGGAGAGGTGCCCTTCTCAAGGGTTGATGGTCTTGTAAATCACAACTGAGTCTTTCTTATTTTACCATGTCTTCTTTTTAACCCAAATGGTGGTGCACAGCTTGCATTGTTGATCACTTTTGACTTATGTGTTCATGATATATTGTTACAGAATCTTTCCTTAAGGCAAGTGAGAAGTGAGAGTCTTACTTAAGGAGCTGTATATAACTAAAGAAAATAAGAAGGACTCTCCTTCCCAATGAGTCCCATTCAGTATAGAAACTTAAATAAAAGCTAATGTCTTCCTACCCAAATGGTCTTTAATGTGAACACCGCTTCGCTGTAATTTGAACTAAGTTTAAGAAATACATATATATGCTTTCTTGGACTTCCCTGATGGTCCAGTGGTTAAGACCTCTTCCACTGCAGTGGGTACAGGTTCTATCCCCAGTCAGGGAACAAAGATACCACATACCATGCATCGCGGCCAAAAAAAAGAAAAGGGAAAAAAGATATGTATACATTATTTGTAAGAATCCATTCATTTTGGGGAAGGTGGAAGAACTGAGACATCAGTTCAATCCCTGGGTAGGGAAGATCTGTTGGAGGAGGAAATGGTGACCCGCTCCAGTATTCTTGCCTGGAGAATCCCATGGACAGAGGGGCCTGGAGGGCTATACAGTCCATGAGGTCGACTGAGTGGCTTACATTTTCCCTCTCGTGTGAACCTGAAGCATTGCAGACCAAATCTCAACATATATTTAATTATATTCACTTGCAGGGGAAAAAAAAGTGAAATAGGAAATTAAAAAAAAAAAAAAACAAAAACGAACTATTATTCTCAAGTTAGACATCTCAGCATATATAAACATCATTTAATCAGGGGGGAAAAAAATCCTTCCCTGTGCTAGCAATTGCTTATCAGCCACCTCAGGCAAATGCTTCCTTTCTGTTGATTCTAAAGAACAGAGATAAGCCGGAAGATGATAATCTGTCTGCTGAAGTGGAGATATGGGAAATTGAGACAGTTGCCATTCTCAGCTGTCTCCAAAGGGTTAGACAAAGAAAACGAAAGGAAATGAAGACAAAGAGAGAGAAGGAAGACGCTAGGCTTCCAGCCCACGTGCCCGGAGGTTTCATCACAGGAAAAAGGAGGAAATCTCAGAGCTGAAGGCAGAAAATTGCGTGGCAGAACTGACACAGGAAAAAAAAAAAAAAAAAGAATGTGGTGCAGTTGAATGCATTGCTGCTTTTTTATGCTTTGGTCTTTTGGCCCAGGCATGTGAGATCTACCTCCCCGACCAGGGATTGAACCCACACCCTTCCAATGCAGGCATTGGGAGGCGGAGTTTTTATTCTTAGTTCTATTTTATTCATTTATTGGGTGTATTTATTTTTGGCTGTGCTGGGTATCCATTGCTGCGCGGGCTTTCCTCTAGTTGTGGCGAGTGGGGCGGGGGTGGGAGTGGTTACCCTGGATTGTGGTTTCCTGGGGCTTCTTGTTGCAGGGGCCTCTCTTGTTGCAGAGCAGAGGCTGTAGGGTGCTTGGGCTCAGTGGTTGTAGCTCCCCGGCTGTAGAGCACAGGCTCAGTAGTTGTGGCACATGGAGCTTAATTGCTCCGAAGCACGTGGGGTCTTCCTGGAGGAGAGACTGAGCTCGGGTCCCCCCTGCATTCTCAGGCAGAGTCTTTACCCCAGGGCCACCGGGAAAGCCCACGTGGCAAAGCTGTAACCACTGGGCTGCCAGGGCAGTCCTGTGGTGGGCAATTTTTTAAATGGACAGAAGCAGCTTTAGCCAGCCAGATGAGGGGATTGTCAGTCACATCACAGGGTGTGTCTCGTATCATCTGATTCTTTTTCAAAGCCAGTTTTATTTGGCTGAGTCTACGGAGGAGAGAGAAATATAAATATATATATTTTTAATGGAGAATTTTTTTTTTTTTTAAACGATTGGGCCATGCTGCACAGCAATGTATAATCTTAGGTCTGCTTGAAAGTGGAAGTGAAAGTCACTCAGTTGTGTCCAACTCTTTGGGACCCCATGGACTGTAGCTCACCAGGCTCCTCTGTCCGTGGAATTCTCCAGGCAAGGATTCTGGAGTGGGTTGCCATTTCCTTCTCCAAAGGATCTTCCCAACCCAGGGATCAAACCCAGGTCTTCTGCATTGTAGGAGGATTCTTTACCAGCTGAGCCACCTGGGAAGCCCAAGAATATTGGAGTGGGTGGCCTATCCCTTCTCCAGGGGATCTTCCCAATCCAGGGATCAAACCCAGATCTCTCACATTGCAGGCAGAGTCTTTACTGACTGAGCCATCGGGGAAGCCTGCAACCCTCTACATTGGAAGTGTGGAGTCTTAACCATTGGACTATTCGTGAAGTCCTTGAAAATATTTTAAAACCAGTCTTAGAAGACACAGCCTCAAAATGTTTGCATTTATGTTTGTTCCGTATGAAACATATTTAGCACGTTCATTACTGGAAGCTAAGTATTCATTTATATCTAGATACTCAATATTATGTCTCCCTGATATTGTGTTACAGTTATGACAACAGTAAGAAGAATCAGTAAGTAGAAACATGATGTATTCATTGCTGCTAACTAAACATTCTGTCTAAGCTACACTTTGCAGAAATGAAAACAGCTATACCACAATCGCTGTATTTGGATCAAACCTGATGTCTAAAATGATGTCACCAAAGAATACCTTTCAGCTTCCACCCCAAATTTGTTTTTATTCCAGTGCTTCTCAGCATTGACCCCGTTGACACTTGGGAGAAGATCCGTCTCTGTGATGGGTCGTCCTGTTCACTGTGGGATGCTAAGCAACATTCGCCACCCACCCACCAGACGCTGGTGGCAAACCTCCCACCCACAGTGGTGACTGAATGTCCCCAGGCATTACCAAATGACCCAGGATGCTCAGTGCCTCACTTGTGTCCAACTCTGCGACCCCATGGACTGTAGCCCCGCCAGGCTCCTCTGTCCATGGGATTTCCCAGGCAGGAATACTGGAGTGGGTTGCCATTTCCCAGTCCAGGGGATCTTCCCGACCCAGGGATCAAACCCAGGTCTCCCTCATTGCAGGCGGATTCTTTACCGACTGAGCCACCAGGAAAGCCCAAGAATACTGCAGTGGGTAGCATATTCCTCCTCGAGGAGATCTTCCCAACCTAGGAATCGAACCTGAGCCTCCTACGTCTCCTGAATCGGCAAGCAGATTCTTCACCACTGAGCCACCCGGGCAGACAAGCAAAACTGCCCCCCGTTGAGAAACACCTTCCTTCCTCCACTAATCCCAGTTCACTCTTGTGTTTCGTTTATTAATTTTATTTTTGAATTACTTTGTTTTCATTGGAACATAATTTCTTTGCCAGATTGGGGTGGACTTTGCCATACATGAACCAAACCGTATGTGTTTATTTCTTTGGCTGCGTCAAGTCTCAGCTGCAGCATGTGGGATACTTCACTGTGGTCCCAGCCTCTCTAGTGGTGGGACTTGGGGCTCACTTGCTCCACGGCATGTAGGACCTTAGTTCCCCAACTAGGACTCAAGCTTGGGTCCCTTGCATTTGAAGGCAGATTCTTAACCAGTGGGTCACCTGGGAAGTCCCCACTCTGGTGTTTTAAAACAAAAGAGGTCTTTTTTAAAAAAAGGATTTCATTTATTTTTGGCAGTGCTGGGTCTTCATTGCTGTGCGGGCTTTTCTGTGGTTGCAGCAGGTGGGGGCTCCTCTCTAGTTATCATGCACGACTTCTCTCATGGTGGAGCAGGTGGTCTAGGGCCTTGGGCTTCAGTCGCTGGAGCACGTGGGCTCAGTTGCCCCTTGGCACGTGGCATCTTCCCAGACGGGGACTGAACCGTGTCTCCTGCGTCGACAGGCAGATTCTTTACCACTGAGCCATGTGGGAAGCCGCTGCGTGTAGAGTTTATGACAACAGCCATTCTGATGTGTATGAGGCGTTATCTAATTGTGGTTTGATGAGTAGTGATGTTGAACATCTTTTCATGCACCTGTTGGTCATGGAAAAAAGCCTATTCAGGCCCTCTTGCCTGTTTTTGAATTGGATTGTTTGGTTTTCGCTCTGCGGTTGTATGAGTTGTTTATATGTTTTAGGTATTAACCCCCTATGAAATATATGATTTGCATATGTTTTCTCCCATCAAGTAGGCTATCTTTTTATTTATCCTTTTCTTGTGCAGAAAATTTTTAGTGTGATGTACTCCCACTTACTTATTTTTGCTTTTATTGCCTTTACTTCTGAAGTCAGAGCCACAAAAATTATCACTAATGTGTAGTTCCCTCTTGGAGTTTTATGGTTTCGGGTCTTTAGTCCATCAGAGTTAATGTTTGGGTGTGGTGTAAGACAGGGGCCCAGTTAAATTCT
The DNA here is from genome assembly GCF_002263795.3 of Bos taurus. Classification (NCBI taxonomy): domain Eukaryota; kingdom Metazoa; phylum Chordata; class Mammalia; order Artiodactyla; family Bovidae; genus Bos; species Bos taurus. Next base: position 3,080,410 of record NC_082638.1, on the reverse strand, counting down.
TTTGCATGTGGCTGACCAGTTTCCTCAACACTGTTCATTGAAGATGGTGTCTTTTCTTCATTATATATTCCTAGTTTCTTTGTCATAAACTATTTGACCATTTATGGGTAGACTGATGGCTCAGATGGTAAAGAATCTGTCTGCAGTGTGGGAGACTTGGGTTCGATCCCTGGGTTGTAAAGATCCCCCTGGAGGAGGGCATGAGAGCCCACTCCAGTGTTCTTGCCTGGAGAATCCCATGGACAGAGGAGCCTGGTGGGCTATATGGGGTCACAAAAAGTCAGACACGACTGAGGGGCCTAACACTTACTTACATGCATAAAATATATTGTTGCTTTTTACATTTAATTTTCATTGGTTTTTACATCTGTACACCTCTGCATTAAGCATACTTGTGAGATGGTTTATTTACCATCTGGAAACTCAAAAAGGAGCACCACTAAATTTTTAAACACGCAATAGAAATTTATATTAAATGTGAATCCCCACATCTAAGAACTGTATTTTACGATTTCAAATAGGTCCATTTTGCAATTTCTAACTTTCAAAACCCAGGATAGTGGAATTCACCTAAAATGGTACTAAATTATTGATGTGGGATTTTTTTTTTTTTTTTTTTTGGCATAAGAGGCTCAAAAAATAGACCAGAAGCTTCTCTGAGGGCAATTTGGCCCCCAATCTCAGATTCTTTCACCAAGGCACACGCTGGAAAGCCTTGGACCAGGCAGCCTGCTCACCATAATTGACTGCTTAATGGAAAAGAATTGACCCTCCAGAGTTGCTCTTTTCTAAAAATGCGTCTTTCTCTCTCCTGCCAAGATATCTGTCTTTATCCACTTTCACCTACAGTCAATAGAGCCAGCGTGAGGAGAATACAAATGCACACTCATTTCAGAAAGAACTCTCCGTTCATACCAGAAGCGGAAGACACGCCGCTTTCTCTGAGAGCTGGGCTCAATCTCTAGAAATCAATGGGTTGTGTGTTACAGTGAAAACGTAGGAGTAGATAACTGCAGATTTGACCTAACACTCCAGCATCTCCACTGTTTGTGTTGGTGACACACAACTTGGGAACCCCCACTGCTTGTGTTTGTCACAAATGAATCTGCACAAGTGGGTGCTGTGTGCCAGTCACAGGTTCCCACCAAAGTTAGACAGACGGAGAGACTTAACGTCCATGCATGTGTTCAGTTCATTTCAGTTCAGTCTCTCAGTTGTGTCCAACTCTTTGTGACCCATGAATCGCAGCAGACCAGGCCTCCCTCTCCATCACCAACTCCCGGAGTTCACTCAGACTCACGTCCATCAAGTCAGTGATGCCATCCAGCCATCTCATCCTCTGTCATCCCCTTCTCCTCCCGCCCCCAATCCCTCCCAGCATCACAGTCTTTTCCAACGAGTCAACTCTTTGCATGAGGTGGCCAAAGGATTGGAGTTTCAGGGTCAGCATCAGTCCTTCTACTAAATTTCCAGGGTTGATCGCCTTTAAGATGGACTGGTTCGATCTTGGTGTCCAAGGGACTCTCAAGAGTCTTCTCCAACACCACAGTTCAAGAGCATCAATTCCTCGGGCCTCAGCTTTCTTTATAGTCCAACTCTCACATCCATACATGACCACTGGAAAAACAGTTTAATTTCTCCAAGCAGAATGGTTCAAAGTGCACAAGGGGTTTGGCAGCCCAGATTCACTGTCTGCCTTGTTCAAATGTGTGCCAACATTTAGGTTAGAATAGCTAGTGCTGAGTCGCCTTGGTCATGTCTGACTCTTTGTGACCCCATGGACTGTATAGACTGCTAGGCTCCTCTGTCCATGGGATTCTCCAGGCAGGAATACTGGCATGAGTTTCCATGGCCTCCTTCAGGGGATATTCCTGACCCAGGGGTCAAACTCACGTGTCTTATGTCTCCTGCATTGGCAGGCTGGATCTTTACCATTAGCGCCACCTGGGAAGTTTCAACATGCTTGTGCTTAGCGATTATTCTGTCACATTCCTAGGGTGCTAGGTGGCATCCATAGTCCAGTTATACCTCATGTTTCATATGGATAATGCGCAACATGTAATTATGCTCAATATGTGGAAAGACATGGAAGAATGATGACTGAAAGTATTTGGGTATTTGAATGTTACCTAGCTTTGCTTAAGAAAAAAGCATGGAAAACTAGAAAGTGAGACTGCAGAATATAGAGAAGAGAATGAAGAGATCTAAAGTATATCTCTTCAAGGAGGAAAAGCAAGGGAAAGAAAAAAAAAAAAACCTTCTTTGAAAAGGTTCAGTTTGGTTCAGTTCAGTTGCTCAGTCGTGTCTGACTCTTTGCAACCCCATGGACTGCAGCACGCCAGGCCTCCCTGTCCTTCACAAATTCCCAGAGCTTGCTCAAACACACATCCATCGAATCAGTGATGCCATCCAACCATCTCATCCTCTGTCGTCCCCTTCTCCTCCTGCCTTCAATCTTTCCCAGCATCAGGGTCTTTTCAAATGAGTCAGCTCTTCACATCAGGTGGCCAAAATATTGGAGTTTCAGCTTCAACATGAGTCCTTCCAATGAACACCCAGGACGGATCTCCTTTAGAAGGGACTGGTTGGATCTCCTTGCAGTCCAAAGGACTCTCAAGAGGCTTCTCCAACACCACAGTTCAAAAGCATCAATTCTTGGTGCTCAAGAAAAGCTTGTAAAGGTTTATCACCTAAGAATTTTGCCAAGTTGATTAAAGTCACCAACTTTGAGTTTCAAAACCGGAACAAATCCAGCCACGATTAGTACAAACCAACTCAGACCTAGAAAGCACAGGTTTTAAAATCAGAACACCAAGGCAAAGAAAATACTTTAATTTTTTTGCTGCACTGCGCAGCTTATGGCATCTTAATCCGCAACCAGGGATCAAACCCAGGACCATGGCAGCAACAGCACCATGTCCTAACTACTTGACCACCAGGGAGGTCCCTGAAAAGATCTTAAAAGTTGAAAGGGTTGAGGAAAAAAAAAAAAAACAACCCAAAGGAATAACAATGAGTCTGATATCAGATTTCTGAGCACTAATGTCAGCCTAGATTTTTGAATTTGGAAAAAAAATATCCTTACACAGCCTGGACAGAGGAAAGACATTTTAAGCCCAAGAGATAGCCTTAGAATTTTCCTTAGTGATGGCAGTGAAGGTCTCAGAGACACTTTTAATGTTATTTGGATAACAGTGAGAAAGTCTGAGAAGAAAGGTGCATAATTTCAGATTAAAGGGCTAGGACACAAGGAGATATGGAGACTACTGACAGTGAGAAATGAGCAGCGACAGAGAAGCTCGTCTTTATGAATTGAAAATAAGAAGGCCGTATGGCCATGATAGTGCCGTATGATCTACCTAAATACATATGACACCAGCTTATATGCTGGAAAGAGAATGTCCACACTTTACACTTCTAAAGATCCTGGTCACGTGCAGACTTCGATTAAAGCACGCCATCTGTGATAGAGGACAGATAGCGGAGAGGAAACACGGTCAAAGGAAAAAATAAACCGAACGTCTAAAGGATAAACACAGCCACACAGATCCCATGGGGAGAGGAAACAAAAAACAAAATAAATATTTAGAAATAACCGAAGCGTGTAAGGTCTATCTTGCTTAAGACATCATTGAACAGAGACGTATTAATACATCTTTCGTTACCCACACGTCGTTGTTTAGCCACTCAGTCTTGTCACAGTCTTTGTGACTCCGTGGACTGTAGCCCGCCAAGCTCCTCTGTCCATGGGATTCTCCAGGCAAGAATGCTGGAGTGGGTGCCTTTCCTTCTCCAGGGCATCTTCTGCACTCAGGGACTGAAGCTGGGTCTCCTGGGTCTCCTGCGCTGACAGGTGGGTTCTTCACCACTGAGCCAGCTGGGAAGCCCCAAGCCCAAATATTATTGACTGGAGACATGTTCACTTACACAACAAATCGCTGGCCACAGGCATGAGTTTCTGCAAAAAAATTCCCCGGTCAATCGTGTGATAGCATGAACCCTGCACTCTTGAAAACAAGGTGACTTCTCTTGAAACACTCACAGGAAGTTCGCACAGGCAATGAAGAAATAGGTTTAAGGAGCATGGCACTAACGTGACACCGTTTTGCCATAGGTTGACCGCACAGCCATGGGTAAGGCTTGAAGGTGGCAGGTGGTTCCAGACCCTATGGTCTCCATGAAGGTTTGAGATCCACAGAGACTAAGGAGACAGGGCTTCTTTATTGTTTCGTATTTGTCACTGAGCTTTTCTTTGTATCAGTAAGAAAGCCAGAGAGCAGAGGCCATAAGGTAGAGGGGAGACCAATGGAAGATCTACCTGAAAAAGCAATGTGTGCACAGCACAAGGGCTTGTGAAAGAAGATAAGAGGAGAGAAAAGGGTTTGGGGCAGGATATTAGAACCCAGAAAGTCTGGAAATAAGTATGCAAGAAGATCCTTAGAGTATGAGGCCAACAGACACGGGAATAAAGATACTCTTGTCCTCTGGAGTGTCTCCACGAGTTGATGGTACTGTAGCTTCCATTTCTTCTTTCGAGTTTCAACGTGGCAGACTTTGAAATAGCTTGATGACCCAGCTAGGGGAAACAACCAATTGTTTCATACGGTGAAAAAGGTACAAAAGCTCAGTACACTTTAAAACCAGACGTTCTTTCACTAAGTTAAGTCGCAATGCCCCAAATTAAGTAAATGTGCTAGTTTTTAACCTGATGAGCTAGACATAAGACATGGCTCAGACGGTAAAGACTGTGCCTGCCAATGCAGGCAACATGAGTTTGATCCCTGGGTCTGGAAGATCCCCTGGAGGAGGAAATGGTAACCCACTCCAGTATTCTTGCCTGGGAAATACCATGGACAGAGGAGACTGGTGGACTACAGTCCATGGGGTCCCGAAGAGTCATAAATGACTCAGCAACAAATTAACAACATGACGTGTTTTGCTTCATGATCCTGCTGACAGTTGTAAATATCACACAAATTTACCACAATGGGTGAGCTATTTTGAAGGTTACCATGTCCCAAGGTCCAATGGAATTCCTGACTTGTGAGCATTGGTTGACCTGGAAGGGTTAATGTGTGTTTGGATCTCAGACTTAATTCAAGTTTCAGCTCATCATGTGCATCTTAGCACGCCCCTTGAAATTCCCTTTATGAAAACACGGGGACAGCTTCACTTTGAAGCACGCAATCTTTTCACGCCTCCTTTGGGAGTTTCAGCATCCTGCCCATCACACTTCTCCTGGCTGTACCTTGGACTTGCGGACAGGCTTCATGAGGCAAAGGGAAATGGCACGGTCATGTATGCTACGCTGAGGTGTCCTTTGTAGAACTGGCTACTTGGGGTCTGCAGTGTTTGGCCATCTTGGTAAGTCAACAAGTTACAGATTACTGAGGTGTTTGATTTTGCTATGTAACTCACCTGCAAAATCAAACACCTCAGTCTTCAGGACAAAAGTCAGGAATGTCGTCTAACAGCCCCTCCCAGCACTGGAGCACAGCATTCAGGAACTTAGAGAAATGAATCATGGTGGTGAAACGCCAGCTTTCTACCCAAACATGAGATCTCACGAGATCGCCGTAGCCGTGTCCTGTGAAAGCGATTCCCACAACTTCGCTTTCAGACACGTACGCTCTTGGTAGCAGGGCATATCTAATTCATTCCACAGTAACGATACCTTGATGAGATCAGTTTACCTTTGTGAGTGTCGTTGATGCTGACAGTTATACCTTCCAATATTTTTTATTGGTGAAATTTGATATTATTGTGTCTAATTATTTTACATGCGTTTATTACAGCGTTCCTGTGGGGCAGACACTAATGGAATTTTGTATCTTTTATTTTATAAGCTGTAGTTTTTTTTTCTTATGTAACTCACTAAAGTGATGAATGCTGCTGCTAAGTCACTTCGGTCGTGTCCGACTCTGTGCGACCCCATAGACGGCGGCCCACCAGGCTCCTTCGTCCCCAGGATTCTCCAGGCAAGAACACTGGAGCTGGTTGCCATTTCCTTCTCCAATGCATGAAAGTGAAAAGTGAAAGTGAAGTCCCTCAGTCGCGTCCAACTCTTCTCGACCCCATGGACTATAGCCTACCAGGCTCCTAGGTCCATGGGATTTTCCAGGCAAGAGTACTGGAATTCAAGAATTCAAGAATACTTGAACCATCTAGAGAAAGGAAAAAAAAACATGTAGCAATCAAAAACGGTATTTTAGGTAAGAGTATTTAGAGCTGAATAGGATTACTGGATGAAAGTCTTTTCTTAGAAATCCATTATAAGCTGCATCTTTTAAAGCATTGTAGCTGCTGAAATCAAGAAGTCCTTTCACGCAGAACTGGAAAACACATCTCCGAGAGGAGTACACAGACAGCAAAACTCAACTGCAAACAGTATTGCTCTTTCCTTCCTCAGAGTCCGATGCAGTGATGGCTCAATCCTTTTCCTATTTTTCCCTTTACTAATAGAAATAAATCTCTCCCATGATAATGTTTGTTGCTTATGAAATAATTAACTGCCCCAAACATCCCATGTGTGCGCAGCTGACTTTAAGTATTGAAATGGAACTACTCTTGGTAGAATCTGACTTTAATGCTTATAGAGTTCATAGCCTGATGTGTGCAGTGCACGCGTGGTGGTTCAGTCGTTAACTCGTGTCCCAGTCTGGTGACCCTGTGGACTGTAGCCCGCCAGGCTCCTCCATCCAGGCAGGAATACTGGAGTGGGTTGCTGTTCTTCTCCAGGGGATCTTCCCAACCCAGGGATCGAACCTGGTTGTCCTGATTTGCAGGCAAATTCTTTACCAACCTAGCTCTGGGTCACATACATATTAGGTTCTTGTCAAATGTTTAAAAATATCTTTTGTCAGAATTAAGATCTATGCCCTAAGTCACACTTTGAATTAATGACAATAACATGTCTTTTTCCCTCTAATTTTCTACTAAGTAGCATTCGACTCTTACTAAAGAGTCTTCTCTGGTGGCTCAGACTGTAAACAATCTGCCTGCCAATACAGGAGACTCAGGTTCGATTCCTGGGTTGGGAAGATCCCCTGGAGAAGGGAATAGCAACCCACTGCACTATTCTTGTCTAGAGAACCCCATGGACAGAGGAGCCTGGAGGGCTACAGTCCATGGGGTTGCAAAGAGTTGGACACGACTGAATGACTAACATTTTCCTTTAACAAAGAAGAAACGATAAGTGAAGATTTGGGTTAGAAGAGAAACCAAAGTGAATTTAGCTTCAGCGGGGAGCAGCTACATCCAAAGAGGGGGCGCCCACACTTTGTTAATGTCTGTGGAGTGTGTGGGTGCAGATGTGTGTGTGTGTGTGTGTGTGTGTGTGTGTGAAGATGAGGGCAGCATGTCAATCCAGAGCACCTCCACCACCTACATCCATGCTCTCTCTGTTGGGAAAACCAGGATAAGAGGCTTGTGCAAGCTTCCTGATGGGAAGGACAGGGTATGGGGAAAACCGGGTCTGGTGGGCAGGGGCCACGCTCACTCAAACTTCCATTGTCTGCTGACGGGAGGGGCTGTGCTCCTTCCCTGTTGCTGGTTTGGCTTGAGGCCACCGAGTCCTGGATTCTGTGGGCTTCTATTTGTTGTTCAGTTGCTCAGTCCTGTCCGACTCTTTGCGACCCCTTGGACTGCAGCACGCCAGGCTTCCCTGTCCATCACCATCTCCCGGAGCTTGCTCAAACTCATGCCCATCAAGTCGGTGATGTCATCCAATCATCTCATCCTCTGTCGTCCCTTTCTCCTCCCACCTTCAGTCTTTCCCAGCATCAGGGTCTTTTCCAGTGAGTTGGCTCTACCAGTCAGGTGGCCACAGGACTGGACTCTAGGCTTCTATAGTAGGGCTGTTGGTGACCTCTGAGTGGACTTACACCGAGATGCATCTCCCAGGACTGCTGCTGCCATTGGCAATCTACTGCCAACCCACGCCTCTGCAGGAGACCCTCAAACACTCACAGGCAGGTCTGGCTCAGTCTCCTGTGAGCTCACTCCTCCTTTCTCCTGTGCTCTGGTGCACACAAGATTTCGTCTGGGTCCTCCAAGAGTCTGCAGGCTCTGTAAATCAAATCCCGCTGGCCTTCCGAGCCCGATTCCCTCCCCAGTCCCTTGGCTGGATCCCCAGGCTGAGGAACCTGATGAGGGGCCTGGACCCTTCACAGCAATGCGAGAACTTCTTTGGTGTTACTGTTCTCTAGTTTGTGAGCCGCCCACCGGGCGTGCAGAGGATTTGATTTTTATCGTAATCGTTCCCCTCTTACCATTTCAGTGTGGCTTCTCCTGTGCCCTTGGATGTGGGGTATCTCTGTGTGGTGGTTTCCAGCATCTTCCTGTCAACAGGATGCTTGTTCAACAGCCAGTGCTTTTTTGGTGCTCTGGTACGAGGAGATGCATGCCCGGCCTTCTCCTCTGCCCTCTTAATCTTCAGTTATTCCTGTTACAGACGGTAGAGACCGTTGCTTGTGTACTACTCAGCCTTTCTCCTGATGTCAGGATTTTGTGGATTCTTGTATTGATTCTATAAGCCTGTCACCTAATAATACCTTTTGTTTTCTAAAAACCCTCATTTTTTTTTCCCTCAGAATGGCTTTATTATCAAAATGTTACGGAGAGGTATTCTTTTTTTTTTAAATTAATTAAATTATTTTCATTGGAGGCTAATTACTTTACAATATTGTAGTGGTTTTTGCCATACATTGACATGAATCAGCCATGGGTGTATATGTGTTCCCCATCCTGAACCCCCCTCCCAACCTCCCTCCCCGTACCATCCCTCAGGGTCATCCCAGTGCACCAGCCCTGAGCACCCTGTCTCATGCATCGAACTTGGACTGGCGATCTGTTTCACGTATGATAATATGCATGTTTCAATGCTATTCTCTCAGATCATCCCACCCTTGCCTTCTCCCACAGAGTCCAAAAGACTGTTCTGTACACCTGTGTCTCTTTCACTGCCTTGCATATAGGGTCATCGTTACCATCTTTCTAAATTCCATATAAATGCGTTAATATACTGTATTGGTGTTTTTCTTTCTGACTTATTTCACTCTGTATAATAGGCTCCAGTTTCATGCACCTCAATAGAACTGATTCAAATGCATTCCTTTTTATAGCTGAGTAATATTCCATTGTGTATATGCACCACAGCTTTCTTATCCATTCGTCTGCTGATGGACATCTAGGTTGCTTCCATGTCCTGCTTATTGTAAACAGTGCTGTGGTGAACATTGGGGTACACGTGTTTCTTTCAATTCTGAATACCCTCATCTTTTTATAGTCTGTCTCCCTGCCTTTTTGCAGGAGGGACATCCTCAGATACAGTGTTGAATCCGTGCAGCGTTATCGTTTTCTCTGAGTGCCTCTGATTCTTGCAGAAGGTTGAGAAGCAAATCCTTTATGAAGTAAAAGAAGCCCCCTCCTAGCATTAGTCTCCCAAAGATATTCCTGTAAAATTAATCAGGGACTGGTGTTCCTTTGGGGAGATTAATTTTTAGAATAGGTGAATTTTAAAGCACTTGCCAATATAGAGAGACGAGTATAATGAATATACTCACTGCTGAACCTCAGTTACTATGGATTTAGAACCAGCTTGTTTCAAGGCTCCTCCCCACTCCTGCCACCACCCTGGAAAACGTCGTGCATTGTAGCCAATCATCAAGTCGTTTCAGGATTAGAGTGTCTCCTGGGCTGTGTTGGGCTGTTTCATGGTTTATACACATAGTCTGTGGGATATAGAATGATGAGTTGTGATTTTCTTAAACCTCTCTCAAGAAATTATCTAATGTTTCAATATATACTATTGACTGTTTATGCTTTTCTTTCTTTTTTCCTGACCAAACTTGTCAGTGTTCTTCCCATTACTGCTTTTCCCATAAGCCAATATTTTAAATTTTATTAGCTATGCGATCGATTTCTCCCAGGCATTCCACGGGAAGTCATGTGGTTATTTTCTTCTCTGTGTTCCCTTCTCAGTTCTTTCTTGCTGGTGTCTTTTGCGTTTAATCTGGGTTTTCCAACTTTTACTTTGTCTTTTATATTTCTCCTTTAAAACTAGTCACATTCAAAATAAAATTTGTGAAGGTCGTTCCCTTTTGTTTCATTTCACATGACTTGGCGTATCTGGATTCTGCTTATTTTCCGAGTTCTATTTTTCTTTTGACCACCCTGAATTGTTTAGAAGTATGTGCTTCATGATGCAAGCAGATGACCTGTTTTTCGCTGATGTTTTATCAGTTTCTCATTGCACTACAGGGTTGTCAGGTTAGCATTTTAATTGTGTTATTCTGTTGCTGCATGTCAGAGTACTGGTCAGATCAGATCAGTCGCTCAGTCGTGTCCGACTCTTTGCGACCCCATGAATCGAAGCACGCCAGGCCTCCTTGTCCACCACCAACTTTCGGAGTTCACCCAGACTCACGTCCATCGAGTCAAAGTATTCCGAGTGTGCAATGTTCTGTAAAAGTTCATTGGTGCAGGCCTTTTAATATTCTGTGTGGTATCTGCAGCTCTGTTCTAAATGTCTTTCTGCTTGTGCAACATGTTCAGAGAGAGATATATTTAAATCTAACGTTGATTTTGGACTTCTCAGTCTTTGTATTTCCTTCTGGCTGTGTGTGGTTATGTTTGAGTGTATGTGTGTGTGTGTGTGTGTGTGTGTGTGTCTGGGGGTGTATGTGTGTGAGAGAGCATTTATTATTTTGCTATGTGACCACAAGATCAGAATCTTAGTGATTTCTTATCTGTCTTTTACTACAAATTTCTAGGAGTTGTGGGTGTGTGTATGTGAATGCATGTGTGTATGGGTGTGTATGTCTGTACCTGTGTGATGTGTGTGTGAGAGAGCATTTACTAATTTGTTAGGTGAAAGCAAGATCAGAATTTTAGTGATTTTTTTTGGCTTTTTATTACAAATTTCTGGGGGTTTCTTTTTGCTTGCCAACTGTGGTACTCTGTAGACCTTGCAACGCAGAGCTGGAGAAATGGCAGCCCTCATGCTCTGAGAAATTCTGAGAGGACATGTACTCTTTTGTTATTAAACATAGTAAGACTTGTTTGTCCAGAAGGCTCGCTACCCAGTACTGTAAGTAACATGCAGAGCAGTCTGTCCGCGTGAGAGTCACTCACTCTCGCTGAGTGTCCTCAGTCAGGCTCCTGAGTAACTGAGACATACACAGAGTTATCAGCGCAGAGAAGGTATCCATCATTCAGGAAAATGCAGACTGGGGATTTACATAGGTAAAAAGCACCGCCTTTTTCCCTGTAGAAGAGAAACACACGCACACACGAACACACACTCCATCACCATAAATGTGGTCTGAATTGTACATATGGACTTCACCCACCATACAGGAAACACACACACACACGCCAACACAGAGACACAATTTCATACCACACTGTTAGTTACAGAATGATCTGTTAATGCTCATGTTTGACCTCCTCCAGTGTTTCTGCTTCAGTGAACAAGACGTGGCCATCAATCACAGAAGTGATGCAGTGGCCAAAGTCCAGGCTTTTTTCCCCGGCTTAGGACAGTCAGCTCTGCTGCAGGATGAGCCTCGGTTGTGGGGAAATCGCAGCTGTGGGCCCCTCGCCAGGAGGAGCTGCTTCTGCAGGAGAGAATTGTTCCTCCTCTCTGTACAGCTGCCTTCTCTCCTCTCTGTCTGTACTTCACGGCTCTGAACCACTGCAGCATTCATTCTAGAGTGGCGTGCTTTCTCCAATACCTGTCCCGGTGGTTAATTCATAACTGGTGTCCTTAGAAGGGAGAGGAAACTTGGACATACAGAGATGGGAGAAGCCACGTGAAGATGGAGGCAGAGATGGGAGGGAGGCAGCCACAAGCCCAGGAACTCCCGGAGCCCCCTAGAAGGTGGAAGAGTGGGACGGACTGTCCCCCAGAGTCTCCAGAGGGAGTGCGAGCGTGCGCACACCTTGATTTCTGACCTTTGCCCTCCAGAAACAGGGGGAAGACATCTGTTATTTTAGACATCTCTCTAATAGTTTTAAGCCAACAGCTTTGTAGTGATTTTTTGGTAGTAGCTACAGGAAACTCATACAAGATACGTACATGGATGTAGGTATGTTCATATATATATATAAATATGTACACACACATATTTGTATATATTTGTATATTTCAAATTTTGCTGTATATAATAACTGTATATATACATTCTTTTTGTTCAGACAATTACATTGTTTGCCAGCATTACCTGGCACTCAATTGATTATATGTGTGATGGACATATATGTGCATACACATACACACACACACACACACACACACAGTGAAAATGTGTATTATTGGAAGGGGATCTGGAAAAGGTCAGAAATCTAGGTAGTTAGTAGACACTTATTCATTTCCAAAATGTCCATGAGACGTTTGGTCTGTAAGACACTTGTTCCACACCAAACGATCCTTCATGTTTGCTCCTGTTCAAAACACCCATGGGCGTATTCAGTCCGTGCCAGATGGCTTTTAGACAAGACCAGCTATCGAGGACCCTTTGGTGCGGAGCAGTTATCTTAGGGTCATTTTGGACAGGACCCAATATGACTGGATATCAGGGACCTTTTGGTGTGGAACAAATGTCTTAAGGTCACTTTGGACAGGACCAAATATGACTGGATATCAGGGACATTTGGATGTGGAGTTGTCTTAGGGTCATTTTGCTGCTAAGTCACTTTAGTCATGTCTGACTCTGTGTGACCCCATAGACGGCAGCCCACCAGGCTCCCCTGTCCCTGGGATGCTCCAGGCAAGAACACTGGAGTGGGCTGCCATTTCCTTCTCCAATTAGAGTCATTTTGGACAGGACCAAATGTGACCAGGTATCAGGGACCTTTTGGTGTGGAACAAAAGTCTTAGGGGCATTTTGGACAGGACCAGGTGTCCTAAGATAACCAAGGTGGCTTTTTTCACATTCCTGAGCTTCCCTTTGCATTTTGAATTTGCCAGTCTTTCCCACGGGGGTGCTTCAGCTGTTGTCATGAACCACCCTTAGATGAATTTGTCATGGGTTTAGGTGACATCATGAACGTATGTCCTTTAGTGAGTGGCCATCAAGTCAAGCATTCAATTGTCCCAGCCAGTCTCTCCCATCCCCAGAAGCAGTAAAAATGGCCCTTCCATGCTCTGCATACCTGTGATGCTGCTGCTGCTGCTGCTGCTGCTAAGTCACTTCAGTCGTGTCTGACTCTGTGTGACCCCATAGACGGCAGCCCACCAGGCTCCCCCGTCCCCGGGATTCTCCAGGCAAGAACACTGGAGTGAGTTGCTACTTCCTTCTCCAATGCATGACAGTGAAAAGTGAAAGTGAAGTCACTGAGTCATGTCCAATGGCACCCCACTCCAGTACTCTTGCCTGGAAAATCCCATGGACGGAGGAGCCTGGGGGGCTGCAGTCCATGGGATCGTGAAGAGTTGGACATGACCTGGGATGAGCTTTGTCATTCTTTCATTCTTAGAGTGTTGTCACAACGAGACTTTGGCCACTGGTTCCTGAGGAATCACAGGTATCCCTTTTCCCAGTAACAGGGGAGGTGGCAGAAATGCTGTAGGTACTCAGTACAGTGTATACAGAAGAGATGCATTGCTCCCGAGAGTCGGTCCTCAGGCGGACCTTGTTGTATGCACATGGGCTTCTCGAAAATATTTCACCCCTACCTGCCCCTCCTGCTATGCTCGGGCTCATGTGTACAAGGAACCCTGGCTTCTGCCCTCTGGAATGTAAATGTTACTCAGGTCATACGAGGTATGCACAAAATGTAATAATAGTGAGGGTAATATTACGAGGACTTGTTGCAAAAATACGTAGTTATTGACAAACGAATGTATTTTGGAGGTGCTTGGAGAGGTGGATGTAGAAACATGTCCATAAGGAAGGTTGGGTTTAGAAAGTGTACATGTGCTCTGAAGCCACGTAAGTGGAGCTGTGGCCCTAGCGGTGGGAATGGTGAAACAGAAGGGAGTGTGTTTAAGGGAGCTTTTGATGGGGGTTGTAGGGGGCATCACCAGGCTGTGATTGGAGACCCTTATGGCTAGAAACGTGAGAGAGAGAACGTGGTGATCCATGTGTACAGAAGCCCGAGATGGGGGCAAGTGTCAGGCAAGATGCAGTCACATCTTTCTACGTTCTCAGGGCAACTCCTAGACAAAGTCCCTGTCCCTGAATGAGCCCCAGGCCATGCAACCTCTTTATGAAGATAATTGTGGGTAACTTTTACTGAGCGTGCACACTATGGCATGCTTGGTGCTGGTATTTTACTTTCTTACTTTGCGCTTCTCCACCTTTCTTTCAAACTTTGGGATCACAGCATTGTTTATTCCTCTCTAGCAGTTGCTTCAAGTTCTGCAGGAACAGCTGCAGTTGGAAAATCAGCTGCAGAGATTCAACACAGAGAGGATTCAACGGAGAGATTTTAACGGCCCTCTCTCAGAAACAGAGAGACGCAAAATCCGTAGATTATAAATAGGTAAGATTGTAAGAGCCTATTGACCACATGCTCTCAATTGCCATTTACTTATTTATGACTGTGCTGGGTCTTCGTTGCTGCTCGGGTGTTTTCTCTAGCTGTGGAGAGCAGGGGCTACCCTCCAGTTGTGGTTTGCAAGCTTCTCATTGCAGTGACTTCTCTTGTTGCAAAGCACAGGCTCTAGGGCGTGCGGGCTTCAGTAGTCACAGCTCGTGGTCTCAGGGCTGCGGCTCCCAGGCTCTGGTGGAGAGGCTCAGGGCTGCGGCTCCCAGGCTCTGGTGGAGAGGCTCAGGGCTGCGGCTCCCAGGCTCTGGTGGAGAGGCTCAGGGCTGCGGCTCCCAGGCTCTGGTGGAGAGGCTCAGGGCTGCGGCTCCCAGGCTCTGGTGGAGAGGCTCAGGGCTGCGGCTCCCAGGCTCTGGTGGAGAGGCTCAGGGCTGCGGCTCCCAGGCTCTGGTGGAGAGGCTCAGGGCTGCGGCTCCCAGGCTCTGGTGCACAGGCTCAGTAGCTGTGACACACAGGCTTATTTGTCTTGAGGCATGCAGGGCTTTCCTGGACCAGGGATTGAACCCACGTCTCCTGCATTGGCAGGTGGACTCTTTACCACTGAGACACCACAGATGCCCTCGTTTACACTTAAATTTGTGAAATTCTTCACTTCCTTGGAAGAAAAGATGGTGTTCAAACCATGTTAAAAGATGGGCTTTCTGTTTTAACACCAGAAAGAAGAAATGATGGAATTGAAGCAAATTCCCACTAGTCTCCTCAGTTTTCAGATTTCCCTGGCTATACGTGGTTTTCTCATTGTCTGAAAATATTTTTATTCTAATGCATTATCTTCAGCATCTACTTATACTTCCACGCATTAGACGGACGGAAGAAATGTGAAAAAACAGATTGTCCGTAGATTATATGTAGGTACAACTTTCACGTTTTGCTAGGCTAGGCATGTATGTATATTCTAATTTTTGGATTTCTCTAAAGCTGGTTACTCTACATCCTGATTCGGTTGTAAATTCAGTGTAGTTTCGAGAGCAATCCATACCACTGTCAGAATATTCTTTTATTATTGCTGATACGTGCTGAAATATTGTTATGACGAACCATTAGCATAACCAGATACTAACAATTCAGGACACAGGAGACAGGGACTCAAGCAAAAAATAGGTTAAGACAGATGTCTTTGTATGTACGGATGATATTAACAAACCACATTCTAGACGAGGACTATGCAATGTCAGAAATAATTAATGATAATGTAGCCAAACAAACATGATAACACTGTACTGCATGTTAGCATGCCAACAAGTTTAATCACGAACCTCATACATCTCATTTTTTTTATTATCTTATAAGACAGTGAATTATTAGATTGACTTTTCCACTTTTCAACTCTATCACACAGCTTTATTGCCATCCCTGCTCTCACAATAAATTACCAATTATTATCAAGATAATGTAACCAGTTTTGTGCCACGGGTGTTTATGATCACAGTTTTCCTTTATGAAAATGCCCTAATTTGACAGATAAACGTATGATAGAGTTTATAGTTGGATCGAGGCAAAAATACAAATGTAAATGCATGCAATCTTAGTGACACATACACACACAGAAATAAAAATATTTCCCACAGTGTTATATAGTTTGCTTCTCTGTTTTAATTTTGTCGAGATAATTGATAAGCAGACTGGAAGGTGACTCACACCTTTTGGGGAGGTCACATAACTTTCTCATGACGAGTCTGAAAATTTTAAAATTGGTTTATTACAGAGTTAGCAATCCAAGCACAGAACGCTTCATGAACCATTGGCAGGTCTGCTTAGGCATGTTTTCCCGGAGACCATTGCAGCTTTCTCCTGTGTTGGCTTTATTAAGGGGTTTTATGGCAGTTAATCTATACTACAATTTATGATTTATTATAAGGGGTATGTGTAGAAGGACACTTAGGTGTGGTGAAGGACAATTAGGTGTGGTGATGACACGGAAGTACAGATTGGTAGCATGTTCCCCAAGCATGGACAGCTCCAAAGGACGCATTATCACGACACCAGATGCAGAAACCAGTTCTCCAGTCATTCTGACTCTTGATAGTGACATACATGTTGCAGTCAACCTAGACATAGAAATAGAAAATATTTTTGTTGAAAAAAATGCCATCAAGCCACAAATTATTATTAGTGATAAAAGTAATACAGTTGGACTATAAAGTTATAGTTGGACTATAATATAATATAATTGGACTATAAAGTTCAACTCATAATCTAGTTGGACTATAAAGTTTATAGTCTATAAAGATATAGCTGGACTATAAAGAAAGCTGAGCCCTGAAGAATTGATACTTTTGAACTGTGGTGCTAGAGAAGACTCTTGAGAGTCCCTTGGACTGCCAGGAGATCCAACCAGTCCATCCTAGAGGAGATGGGCCCTGAATATTCACTGGAAGGACTGATGCTGAAGCTGAAACTCCAGTGTTTGGCCACCTGATGCAAAGAGCTGACTCTTTGGAAAAGACCCTGATGCTGGGAAAGATTGAGGGCAGGAGGAGAAGGGGATGAGAGATGGTTGGATGGCATCACCAACTCAATGGACATGGGTTTGGGTGGACTCCAGGAGTTGGTGATGGACAGGGAGGCCTGGCGTGCTGTGGTTTGTGGGGTTGCAAAGAGTCGGACACGACTGAGCAACTGAACGGAAATGGACTGATAATGAGCAACGCTGAGCATCACTTTTCATGTGTTTGTCAGCCATGTGTATGTCTTCCTTGGTGAATGTCTGTTTAGTTCTTTGGCCCACTTTTAGATCAGGTCGTTTATTTTTCCTGTGTTGAGCTGCATGAGCTGCTTGTATATTTCAAAGATTGATTATTTGTCAGTTGTTTTACTTGCCATCATTTTCTGCCATTCTGAAGGCTGCCTTTTCACCTTGCTTATAGTTTCCTTTGTTGTGCAAAAGCTTTTATGTTTAATTAGGTCCCATTTGTTTATTTTTGTTTGTATGTCCATTACTCTGGGAGATGGATCATACAGTATCTTGCTGTGATTTATGTCAGAGAGTGTTCTGCCTATGTTTTTCTCTAAGAGTTCTATAGTTTCTGGTCTTACATTTAGATTTTTAATCCATTTTGAGTTTATTTTTGTGTATGATGTTAGAAAGTGTTCTAGTTTCATTCTTTTACAGATGGTTGACCAGTTTTCCCAGCACCGCTTGTTAAAGAGATTGTCTTTACTCCATTGTATATTCTTGCCTCCTTTGTCAAAGATACAGTGTCCATAGGTGCGTGGATTCATCTCTGGGCTTTCTATTTTGTTCCATTGATTGATATTTCTGCCTTTGTTCCAGTACTATACTGTCTTGATGACTGTAGCTTTGTAGTATAGTCTGAAGTCAGGAAGATTGATCTACTTCTTCTTAATATGTCAGTCTAGAAGGGTTATTTTGACAATCAAACTGGGTGATAATTGTAAAGACCTTAGAACAATCATTGGTACGGTCCTTGGTAATCCATTTCTTTTTATGTGGATGTGTGTGTGTGTGCAGAGAGAGAGAGAGAGAGAACTATTGAAACCACGTGTATAATTTTACCTGAACATCCTTATCTGTTTCTAACAGATGACAATTTTCTTTGAAATATACAATACCATTGTCATACCCAACAAAATGATCAATAATTCCTTAATATGATAAGCAGACTGTGTTCAATTCTGTCAATTATTGTTGAAGGTTTTGTTACTGTTGTCAAAGACTGTTGGTTAACGATTGTGCTTGTACACCACTCATTTCTGTCTTCCCTTATTAACATCTGTGTTTATCCATGGGAAGTGTACTTCCCCATCAAGGAGGAAGTTGGTTCTTTGAAATAAAGCAAAATGTAAAGCATGTGCTGTTAAAAATAGCAAGAAAATAAGCTTTGTTGTCTGCTGAACAGATTGCTTCTGCTGGTGTATGTGCGGAGAAGGGATCAATCCATTTATTTAATAAATACCTAAGTGATACTATAAATTATTTTTGTCAAGTTCATGGACGCTAATCCCACATGTGATGTTTGTTATGAGATAATCATTTTCTATATTGTATGTGTCTCATAAGATACAGAAAGTAGAGGAAGACAACTAGTCATACAGCTTAAAAAAATAATTTATTTATCTATTTTTGGTTGTGCTGGGTCTTCATGCTGGGAGGGTTCTTTCTAGTTGCAGTTAATTGTGGTGGCTTCTCACATGGGTTTTAATAGTTGCAGCTCTCAGGTTCTAGAGCACAGGCTCAGTCGTTATGGTACCCGGGCTGAGTTGCCCTGTGGCATGTGGGATCTTCCCAGACCAGGGATCGAACCCATGGCACCTGTCCTGGCAGCTGGATCCTTATCGCTGAGCCACTAGGCAAGTTCTAGTCATACAACTTGAAAGTGACATGGCTGTGAGAGACATTGAACATTTCAACTATTGCTTAAAAATTAAAAAATAGAGAACACATAATTGTAGAACACCTTAAAAGATGCTTACTATCCTCTTCTGCCCTCAGGACCAATTTTAGTATACCCAATTTCTATACTGCTATTTTTTTTAAAGTGATAAAACTTCTCCAATTAACTTCTTTTAAATTTCCCCATAAACCCTTACAGGAACTCCTTCAGTGAAAAAAAATAATAAACCAGATGAGTGTATTATGTTTTAAGAAAAAAGGTATCTTAGCTCTCGTTAATTTGGCAAACATTTAGCCAGCTTGTGGGTCCTAGGAGACACCAAGATAAAACCAGCTTTCCGTGATCAGTCTTTGAGTGTTTGCAGCAATCCAAGGAAAACTTTGGAGCTCTAGTTCTCTAATTTGTTTCTTTCTTTCTGTAAAAAATATTAATTTTCTTTATTTGGCTGGACCAAGTCTCAGTTGCGTCGTGCAAACCCTGAGTTGAAGCATTGTGGGATCCAGCTCCATGACCAGGTATGGAACCCACACATTCACTAGAGTGAAGTGCATCAGCTCTGTGTATATATATGTCCCCTCCCTTCCCCAGCCCCTTCTCTGGGTCATCACAGAGCCCCGAACTGAGCCCCCTGTGCTATAGAGCAGCTTCCCACTAGCTGCCTATTTTACACACGCTCGTGTGTATATGTCCGTGCTACTCTCTCAGTTCATCCCACCCTCTCCTTCCCCACTGTGCCAAGTTCTATCTCTGCGTCTCTATTTCTGCCCTGCAGACAGCTCCATCTGTACCATTTTTCTAGATCCCATATAAACGCGTTGCTGCTGCTGCTGCTGCTGCTGCTAAGTCACTTCAGTCGTGTTCGACTCTGTGCGACCCAACAGACGGCAGCCCACCGGGCTCTCCTGTCCCTGGGATTCTCCAGACAAGAACACTGGAGCGGGTTGCCATTTCCTTCTCCAATGCATGAAAATGCAATGTGAAAGGGAAGTCGCTCAGTCGTTTCTGACTCTTAGCGGCTCCATGGACTGCAGCCTACCAGGCTCCTCTGTCCGTGGGATTTTCCAGGCAAGAGTACTGGAGTGGGGTGCCATTGCCTTCTCCCTATAAACACGTTTCGATACGCTATTTGTATTTCTCGTTCTCATTTACATCACTCTGTATGACAGGTTCTGGGTCCATCCTACAAGGAGCTACCCACATCCCGTCTGTTTCTGACACTTGTCCAAATCCCGGAGTCAGCCGTCTTTCCCAGGAGCTCTTCTTCTGAAGAGTGGGATTAGAAGGTGAGTTCTGGGCAGCCGGCGGGATTGTTGCTCCTGGGGCGTTGTTTCCTCAGGGCCTGGTCAGCTGAGAGAGTGGGGAGATATGCAGGGAACCCTCCGTATCTGTGGAGGGCTGCTTCCAGAATCCACCTGGATATGAAAGTCTGTGGATGCTCCAAGCATTGACTTAGTATTTGCATGTAATGGAAGTATACATTTACAGGCTTATAAATATACATATATAGGCTTATAAATATACATATAAATATATGTATATTTACATACATGTAAAAGTATATATATTATATACTTATAAATATAATATGCAGGCTTATACTAGCATATATCAGGGCCTCCCTGATAGCTCAGTTGGTAAAGAATTCACCTGCAATGCAGGAGACCCCAGTTAGATTCCTGGGTCAGGAAGATCTGCTGCAGAAGGGATAGGCTACCCACTCCAGTATTCTTGGGCTTCCCTGGTGGTTCAGCTGGTATAGAATTCACCTGCAATGCAGGAGTCCTGGGTTCGATCCCTGGGTTGGGAAGATCCCCTGGAGAAGGGAAAGGCTACCCACTCCAGTATTCTGGCCCAGAGAATTCCATGGACTGTATAGTCCATGGGGTTGCAAAGAGTCGGACATGACTGAGTGACTTTCACTTTATAACGCAGGCAGATTCCTCCTGTACTCTCAGTCATCTGGAGATTACTTGCAATACCTATCAGTGATCAGTGGCTCAGTCGTGTCTGACTCTTTGTGACCCCATGGACTCCAGCACGCCAGGCTTCCCTGTGCATCACTAACTGTATAATACCTGGTACAGTGTGAATACCGTGTAAACAGTTGAACATATTTTGTAAATCATTGCCATCTAACAGCAAGCACAAATTTTACTTTTTGCAGCTTCCTGGAACCCCCACCCCCACCCCTACCCCAGTAGATTTGTTCCATGGTTTGTTGAGTCCGAGGATTCCAAACTCTCAGATATGGAGGGCTGCCTGTCTGTGTGTGCTTGCCAGATCATGTGTGCACACGTTTCTGTAAATATTCCTTTACGTGAGGATGTGCTTGAATATTAAGGTAGACCTGAGTGTGTGACGATATGTCCGGGTCTGACCCATGCGTCCCACATGGATCCTATAGTGTCCTCCAGCGGTCATGTGGGGACTGACTCCTACCGCCTGGCATTCCTTCACTTACTGGATCAATTCCAGTGTATACTGTTTCCCCGAAAGTTTTCTCAACTGGGGCCTGAGCAGTGTTCCCAAGGACAGCAGGTCCTTGCTGGTTCTCCATGTCAAATACAGCAGTGTGTCCATGTCCATCCCAGACTCTCTGACTATCCCTTCCCCCATCCTTCCCCCTGGTGACCATAAGGTTATTACAGAGTCTTGAGCAGAGTTCCCTGTGCTATCCAGCAGGTTCTTGTTGGTTATCCATGTTAAATACAGCTGTGTGGACATGTCCATCCCGAACTCCCTAACTATCTGTTAACCCATCCTTCCCCTTTGGTGACCATCAGGTTATTACAGAGTATTGAACACAATTCCCTGTGCTGTCCAGCAGGTCCTTGCTGGTTCTCCATGTAAATACAGCTGTGTGTCCATGTCCACCCCAGACTCCCTGACTATCTCTTCCCCCATTCTTCCCCCTGGTGACCGTAAGGTTATTCCAGAGTATTGAGCAGAGTTCTTTGTGCTGTACGCTAGGTCCTTGTGGGTTCTCCATTTTAAATACAGCTGTGTGTCCACTACTAAATTCTTCTATCACAATATGCATCCATCCTAGGAGTCACTAAACTTCTCAGTGGTTTGCTGCCGTTTGTTTTAATTTGCAAAGCTTACTTTCAGTCTTTGTGCTGTAAAGTTCTGTGACTTTTGACAGATGCATAGTCTCATGTATTTACCAGCAGTGTATCATGCCGAATATTTGTGCACTCTAAAAGTGTCCCCTGCGCTTCACCTAAAACTCCCCCATGCTGAATCCTGGTTACCACAGATGGGTTTACTTCCTCTCTAGTTTTGGCTATTCCAGAGTGTCATGGTATATAAATGGAATCATTCTGTGTATAGTCATTTCAGACTGCAACCTTTTTTTTTTAATGAAATTTTAGAATTGTTAAATGTTTAACTGGAGGATATCACTTTACAATGTTGTGTTAGTTTCTGCTGTAGAAGCACATGCATCAGCTAGAATGATACTTTTTTCCCTTTTTAATTGAAGTATAGTTGAAGCTTTGGGTGTACATCAGTGATTCAGTAATATGTGTGTATGTCTATACACAAACATGCACACACATATATTCTTTTTCTGATTCTTTTGCATTATAGAGACCGCCTTCTTTCACTTAGCCGTATGCATGTGAGGTTCTTTTTGAAACGTATTGGCATTTTTAAAAATAGCTGAACAGAGGATCCCTTTCGTGCACGACCAATACTTGTTTGGTTAAGTAAATGGCTTCATGGAGTCATCTTCTCGTTTTGATAGTAAAATCCATGAAATTTACAAAGCTGGAATAGGACTACATCCCAGTGACCTAGTTCTCAGCAAGGGATGTTCCCCTGCCCACCTCAGCCTTGCCCTCGAGTCCTTTATCAGGATTCCCAGCATGGAGAAGACACGTACTGGGGCGTCCTGTTCTCCTGCAGATCGGGGGAGTGTAGTGGACATGGGGATGGCTCTGTCGTCTGGGCTTGTCTGAGGCTCCTGAACTCTGTCCTCCAGAAAGGCTGCGAGTGGCCTGCTTACCTGTGCACACAGGGCTCCTCTGGCATTCTGAGGCTCCTGAACTCTGTCCTCCAGAAAGGCTGCGAGTGGCCTGCTTACCTGTGCACACAGGGCTCCTCTGGCATTCTGAGGCTCCTGAACTCTGTCCTCCAGAAAGGCTGCGAGTGGCCTGCTTACCTGTGCACACAGGGCTCCTCTGGCATTTCTGGATGGCACTCTTTCACCAGGTTTGACAAAATTTTTCCGGTCGGACATACTGTGTTCTGCCTTAACGAGTTGCTTGGGACATGCATCTCCTGTTCCAGTTGTAATGAGTTTCCTGTGGCTGCTGTAACGAATACTGCTCCTAGGGGTTAAAACAGTTCATGTGGATTATCTTGTTCCTCTGCAGTCGGAAGTCTCACCTGGATCTCGCTGGACTGAAAGTAAGGTGACCCTTTCTCACAGTCCCCTGTCCATCTGTGAAGCCAGCCACGTCCAGTCAGTCTTTCTCACAAAGTCTCACAGTCTGTCCAGTCTCATCCCTTCTTCACCACGGGATACAGGACCTTTGCAATGACGCTGAGTCCACCTGGATCACCCATGATAAAGTCCCAGCTCAGGTCCTTCACTTAATCGTATCTGCCAAGCCCAGCTTTGTCCTGTAAGACGTTCTGTTACAGAGGGTAAACCTACTGAGTGCTTTGCTGTTGCTACTCTTAAAGGGTTACAGCAAGACATTTATTGAAGGCAAATTTTTGGCGCTAACTTCCCCTGTAACATCAGGTCATTGAAATCCTAAGTAAGGACTAAGTAATCATAAGTGTCAACATGGCACTTCCTGAAAGATGGCCTGCTAACTCATTAAATATAAGCTTATTTTCAATCTGTAGCTTGCCTTGTTTGAGTCAGACACCACAGACATTTCGGATACCAAAACAAAAAACAAAAACAAAAAAAGCTTTCAGTTGCCAAGTAAGTGTAGTCATCTATTTCTGGCATTGTTTTTTTCTCAAAAAGTGAACATTAGAATACTGATTGACTGTCCACAGTAGGGTGAAGCCCACTAGAGCCATCACCAGGAATCAGCAGTGGTCTTTGGGCTCTCACCTGTTTTTCTTTAGAGTATATTCCTACCTGATTCTTCTCTTGTGTAGGTAATTCTCCAGCATCAGGAGAGGGAGGAGAAAATGTCATCACAAATACAGGGACCTAATTATTTCTGTTGCGTGTCAGTGCACTAAAATCAAATCTTGGCAGTGGAATTCAAAGGTGGTAAGGTGTTGAAAGGGTGTGGATGTGTTGAGACTGAAATAGAGAATTAATTCTTACAAAGCCAGGGATTACAGTGAAAGCAGTCACTCGTGAAAAACAATATGAGGCACACTTCTTTTGGTGTGCATGTTTTAAAACCACGCATGATAGAGTTAAGGGTATTGTCAGCGTTCCTTAATTCTGTATATCCAGATGTTGGCATAATTTTATTGATCTGAAATAACAGACTAGCTTTGCTTCCATGATTCAGTTTTCTGAGGGTTTCTATCATGTCTCAAAATTACAATCATTTTGTTTTAGAAAAACAGTCTTTATACTCTGAAATAACGTATCGGTAACCATGACATGTGGTGGTTTGACTCATGCTTCTTTCAGAAAATGAGTAAAATGACTGAAAATTGTTCCATAATGTGTAGCCTAGACTTATCCTGAAAAAAGCCAGCTCTTTGCTTTATAAATTCAGTGCAGGGCGCATATTACAGCGCTTTCAGTAAGGTACAGGGCTGTACTTCTTCTGTAAGGATTATTACTTGAAAATGACTTATAAAAAATCAAATTAATACTTGGGAGTAGATATATATAGTTTTATTTACCAAGTCTCATCCAATATAGGAGTTAAATTACTATCTGGAAGAGAGCGTGAAATACCTATAGAGAATATATATTTCCAATCCCGTTTTCCCTTACTCTCCCCAGACTCATAGAGCCATGTCATCCATTTATGCTTGCTGCTGCTGCTAAGTCGCTTCAGTCGTGTCTGATTCTGTGTGATCCCACAGACAGCAGCCCACCAGGCTCCTCTGTCCCTGAGATTCCCCAGGCAAGAACGCTGGAGTGGGTTGCCATTTCCTTCTCCAATGCATGAAACTGAAAAGTGAAAGTTAAGTTGCTCAGTCGTGTCCGACTCTTCTTGACCCCATGGACTGCAGCCCACCAGGCTCCTCAGTCCATGCGATTTTCCAGGCAAGAGTACTGGAGTGGGGTGCCATTGCCTTCTCTGCCAGTTATGCTTAGATATGTATAATTGAAGGTACTGCAGAACGTGTTCCGAGGAAAAAGACCTTATAGTTTAACTCTCCTTCCCCGAACCTCTCAACACTTTGATTGTGTATAAAAGTGGGATAGATGGAAGGATAGATGATATAGAGACAAAAATGATGGCTGTATAGAAGAATGAACTTATGTTAATGATGTGTGTAAAAACGATGAGCTGACAGAAAAGATAATGTGAATGATATAAAAGATGACTGAATATACTTAAAACACAAACTTCCTTCTCTCTACATCCTTCGATAGCTATTTGAACACACACGCTTATGACTTCACTGGAATAAGTAAGACAGGGTCAAAGATGGTCGCCTTCTCTCATGTGGTAGCGTTCAATGTTCACCTTCCATTTATCCGAAGGCTTCTGTTCTAGCATCATCATTCCTTCGTGCCTCTGGGGCCTGGTACAACTGTAAGGAAGCCTAGGAGAGGCAGGAACCTGATCCGAGGGCTACACCAAGGGACAGGAAGAAGATGATGAAAATATATGTGTGTGTGTGTGTGCGCATGCATGCACATCTTATATATAGGATGAAAATACATATTAATATATATGAGGAAAAGGGTAATATATATATTATATATATATATATATTACCTGGGTAAAAATAACTGGCCAGATACAGACAGTGAGAAGAGAGGTAGAGAAAAGATCACTCAATACAGAGACACAGAAGGTGGCTAGACATACAGAGAGAAGGCAGGAAGACAGACAGAAGTTCGGATATAGGTAAGATTCCTATATAAGAGGGATGGAAGATAGATATATACAAAGGGGGATAAATAGAAATACAGATAGATACAAAGGGAGAGGGAGAAGGTGTATAGAGAGAAGACTGCTAAATATAGAGAAATGGAATGTAGTTAGATATACAGCTACAGTTCATCTCAGTTGCTCAGTCGTGTCTGACTCTTCGCAACCCCATGAACTGCGGCACGCCAGTCCTCCCTGTCCATCACCAACTCCTGGAGTCCACCCAAACTCATGTCCATTGAGCTGGTGATGCTATCCAACCATCTCATCCTCTGTGGTCCCCTTCTCCTCCTGTCTTCAATCTTTCCCAGCATCAGGGTCTTTTCCAAGGAGTCAGTTCTTCGCATGAGGTGGCCAAAGTATTGGCGTTTCAGCTTCAACATCAGTCCTTCTAATGAACACCCAGGACTGATATCCTTTAGAATGGACTGGTTGGATCTCCTTGCAGTCCAAGGGACTCTCAAGAGTCTTCTCCAACACCACAGTTCAAAAGTATCAGTTTTTTGGCACTCAGCTTTCTTTATGGTCCAACTCTCACATCCATACATGACTACTGGAAAAACCATAGCCTTGACTAGATGGACCTTTGTTGACAAAGTAATGTCTCTACTTTTGAATATGCTATCTAGGTTGGTCATAACTTTCCTTTCAAGGAGTAAGCGTCTTTTAATTTCATGGCTACAATCACCATCTGCAGTGATTTTGGAGCCCCCAAAAATAAAGTCAGCCACTGTGTCCACTGTTTCTCCATCTATTTTCCATGAAGTGATGGGACTGGATGCCATGATCTTAGTTTTCTGAACATTGAGCTTTAAGCCAACTTTTTCACTCTCCACTTTCACTTTCATCAAGAGGCTCTTTAGTTCTTCTTCACTTTCTGCCATAAGGGTGGTTTCACCTGCATATCTGAGGTTATTGATATTTCTCCCAGCAATCTTGATTCCAGCTTGTGCTTCCTCCAGCCCAGCATTTCTCGTGATGTGGTCTGCATATAAGTTAAATAAACAGGGTGACAATATACAGCCTTGGCATACTCCTTTTCCTATTAAACTCAGTACTAAGAATTATATAACAACAATGTATCCTGCTTGAGGACAGTTTGTCCTTCTTGAAAACCTTCTGACTAATCTTGTTATCTCAAAATGTATATTATGAGCATGGGTCTTGTAAGATGTTTCTGTGGTTAAGTTCTAATCCTATCATTTTTAAAATGTAAATTGTGGGAGTGGGCCTGGTAAAATCTTTACAACCTTGAGGCATTCTTTTGATTTATTGTGACAACCAACTGAAAAAGTATATAGCTCCCTTTTTTAAGACTAGGGAGGTGGGCACTTTCCTTCCCCCTTCTGATGTCTGTGTCAGAAGCTTTGTCTGTCCCCTTTTAATAAAACTGCTACACAGAAGCTCTTGAGTGATCAAGCCTGGTCCCTGGTCCCAAAGCTGAATCTTCTTCTTCAGAGATCACAAATCCGAGACCGTTCAGCGTAAGCTGTCATCCAGTTCACGTTATTTAAACATCAAACGTGAAACACACCCCAAACTGAGATTCACACCTCGTGTCGGTTTACGAAGAACGTGTACACTTTTTATCCTAAAAACAGCCGTGTGCATTTGGTCATTTTATCCATGTAACAACTGAGGAAGCTGACATCTAGTGACTTTACATCTTGAACTGAAAAAAACCTCAGAGGTGACAGGTGATTAAGACTTGACAATGTATTCCATAGTGAGAATCTATTCCGTGGTGTCCACGTATTCCGCGGTTTCCCATTGGACTAATTATTTCATAAAGCCCATGTTTCAGATTTGTGTATGTGTGTGTTTTCACTGGTCAAACGTGCTAGGGAATGGAAAACAACATGTTATAAGCCATTTAAGCATTCAATCCTCAAGGAAATCAGTCCTGAAAATATTCATTGGAAGGACTGATGCTGAAGCTGAAGCTCCAATACTTTGGCCACCTGATGCGAAGAGCTGACTCATTGGAAAAGACCCTGATGCTGGGAAAGATTTAATGTGGGAGGAGAAGGGGACCACAGAGGATGAGATTGTTGGATGGCATCACCGACTCGATGAACATGAGTTTGAGCAAGCTCTGGGAGTTGGTGATGGACAGGGAGGCCTGGCGTGCTGCAGTCCATGGGGTCGGACACGACTGAGCGACTGAACTGAACTTAAGCGCCCAGCACGTGCTCACAAAATTGCTGCTGTGACTACAGAACAAACCAGAAACACGGAAGTAACAGGACAACCAACTACAGGCATGTAAACATAAATTTTCATCTGTATGTGCATACAAGGCTTCTCACAGAGATGAAAGCTGCCAGGCTACTGACTCCCTCCACCAAAACGTGTAATTTCTGGATGTTATGAGCACATTGCTCTGGGCCGTGTCACCTTTCCATGGATGATAAAGTCATATATGGAGTCCGTTCGTTTTGTTATTTAGTGCAAGGTTTTAAAACTGTCTCTCTCTACAACCCGATGCCTTTCTCATCAGCATCATCTTTTGTTCCCTTAATGAAGTGGCATGGTTTACTCTACACGACCAGCGAGGCATAAGAATTAATGTCAGGTGCCAGAAACTTCAGCGGCAGAAGGAGTCATATCCATGCACAGGGAGGAATCATGGGGAAAAGGCAGGTTTTCTTGAATGTGTAAATGCCCACTTACCCCTCCACGTGAAGCTTTGACACACAGCAGTTCATTTACCTTTGGATATCCCTCTACCAACGATAAATAAGAAACATCAACTATTTGGAGCATTATTAGTAATATACAGCCATATGGTCTTGTGAATTTGGAAAGACCCAAAGTTTCGTATCAAATCACACACACAAACACACACACAAATGCTTTCTGTTCAAATGCACTTCAAAGACTGTATGGACTCCCTCTTCTTCCTAAAACGAGCCTGTCCACTAGAAGATAAAGCACTTCCGTCTATCCGTGCGGGCTGTGTAATGATCAGAACAGCACAGAGTAGCTCTTCAAGACGTAATCCCTGAAGTAAAGGTTGATGCGAGCTCCAAACAACAAATTTTTTTTTTCAAACAGAAAATCTTGTAAGTTTTCCCTGAATATTCACCAGCAGTCCACCTACATATGGAATCTTCAAACAAATAATATAAAGGGTTCTATGAAGTGTAACTGAACCAAGCCATGCTGTTAAATGTTGGGCTTCATAATGTACACATTAATTCAATAATGATAATAACCACACATCCATTTGGATTTAAAAAGACATCAACAATCAGAGAAATGGAGGAAAGGCGGGGGAAAGTAGTGGAAATAATTTATTCTGACACTGGTCCTTAAGATAACAGTTATGTTTAACACCCAGTCTTGAGTTCTGGAAGGCTGAGGTCCATGGGGTAGCTAAGGGTCAGACATGACTGAGTGACTTCATTTTCACTTTTCACTTTCACGCATTGGCGAAGGAAACGGCAACCCGCTCCAGTGTTCTTGCCTGGAGAATCCCAGGAACGGGGGAGCCTAGTGGGCTGCTGTCTATGGGGTTGCACAGAGTCCGACACGACTGAAGCGACTTAGCAGCAGCAGCAGCTTGAGTTCTGAGGGTTTGCAATGCTTGATGGAGACACAGGAATCTATGAAACTCAGGATCGCTCGGAAACAGTGTGGTCAGACGGCTCCTTCCAGACCACCTGTTGCTGGCTGGGATGGATGTAGAATTAACACTCGCATTGACTGTATGAAAATAATAGGCTTTATAATCAATTGAAACCCATTTCGTGAAAGCATGCTATCCCCCCTTAATCCTGGAATATCTTTTAAACCGTAGCAGTTCACTACTGATAAATGGTCATCTGAAGTGACGCTTTTGTCAATAGATGTCAAAAAATAAATCTATAAACATTTGTGAGCCTGTGTCTTCGCAAATGGACATTCAAAGGGGCTCTCTTAACAAAGGAAAGGGCCTTCTGAAAACACACAGCAGATAATGTACACGCGATGTTTAGCACAGGAAAAATACCCTGCTGTATTCTGTCACCACTTCTATTCTTTACTGCACTGGCTAGAGGGAGGTATTCTATATCCAGGATGTGGTAATACCGAGAGAAAACCTACACAGCCCTACAGAGAGGAGGTCAAATCACTATGAGCATTTTCATGGCGTTGTTAAGAGAATCAACTTATAAAAGTCAGTTTCCTTTAGAAGATGCAAACAGTAATAATCCTTTAGAAAACGTGGACAAGCATATCACATATACTGGCAACAACACAACAGTTTTGTTGGCGTCAATGTGTACAAGACTCAAAGGTGTCAGTTCTCTCCTGATTAACTGATTGGATGAAGTTCAAAGAAAATCGTCAAAACCACGTTCTGTGGGACTTGATAAGCTGCTCCAAAAACTTATTTTAGAAAAACCGTGGTGTGAGGAGACAAGGAGCCCTTCAAGGAATAGATGCAGGTTGGTGGAGATTTCATGCCTTCATGATGAACCCTTATTAGAAGGGCGTGGCATTCGCAGGAAGACACATATTTCAGTGTAAAAACAGGAGTGAACCAATGAAGACACAGAGAAACATACCTTATATATACTGAGTAGAGAAGGGCAAACTCAGTTAATGACACTTGTGCACTTAAAAATGAATACATTAAACCTGATGGGTTTGTTAAGGCCTTAAAGCCAAATATCCAAATTCCTAAACTTCTAGAAGAATATTTGAAAAGGACTTTACAACCCTGGATTGCAAACTATATAAATTAAAACCCAGAAAGGAGAAGGAAATAGCAACCCTTTCCAGGATTCTTGCCTGGAGAATCCCATGGACAGAGGAGCCTGGTGGGCTGCAGTCCGTAGGGTCGCTAAGAGTCAGACACGACTGAGCGACTCAGCACACACACAAAACCCAGAACAGGAAGCTTGATTACTTCACTTACATGAAAATGTAAGATTCTGTCTCTAATGGCAAACGGTGAGGAAGTGAAGCATCCATTTTCAAGGATATATTTTCAATCTTTTTATCCAGCCAATATAAAACACACACACACAAATACATAACCCCTGATACAAAAAAAGGAAGGAGATTAGAAATAGGTAGTTCAGAGAGAAGTAGTCATTTAGAACTCATAGACATGAAACGTTTTTACAAGTAGGTGGTTACTCATAGAATATAAACATGAAACTAACAAGGAGGTATCACGTCTTTACCCATCGAGTTGGCTAAGACAATACATACTGATGGAACTTGGAGCTGTCAATCAATGGGACATTATTACCACCCACAGCTTCTCAGCTTATACACTGTCCTCAAGGTTTCAGAATAACGTTTGGCTTATGCTAGAAATCTACCACAAGAGTGACTCGTGAACCAACAGAGGTACCTGTGCACACATATCATAGATGTCTCACAAATGTCTGGATCCCGAGCTGCTTTCCAGCAACATTCATAGCAGCTTCTTTTGTACAAAGCTGTACCTGTGTACTGTTATCTTCAGACATGTCATACAAATGGTTCTTTGACATATAATTGAAGCTCACCAACCTGCACTGTTGAATATCTGGCTTCATAATGTACACCTTCATCCAATAATGATAAATAACTATGCATCCATTTGGAATTAAAAACAGATCAAGAACAAGACAAACTTACGGTGAGATAAATTATTGGAAATTATTTATTCCAACACTGGTCCTTTGGGATAGCAGTGACATTTGACACAACCTGTCCCAGCCTTGCAGAGAAGGCGATGGCACCCCAATACTCTTGCCTGGAAAATCCCATGGACAGAGGAACCTGGTAGGCTGCAGTCCTCGGTGTCACGAAGAGTCGGACACGACTGAGCGACTTCACTTTCACTTTTCATTTTCATGCATTGGAGAAGGAAATGGCAACCCACACCAGCGTTCTTGCCTGGAGTAATCCCAGGGATGGGGGAGCCTGGTGGGCTGCCATCTATGGGGTCGCACAGGATCGAACACAACTGCAGTGACTTAGCAGCAGTAGCAGCAGCCCCAGCTTTGAGTTCCAAGGGTTTGCAACGCTGGTTGGAGATGCAGGAATCTTCGAAATTCATGGTCACCCGGAAAGGGCATGGTCAGAGAGGTTCTTCTAGACCAAAGTCACTCATCAGGGTTGATGTAGAATTAACACACAAGTTGCCTGTATAAAAATAGCTTTATAATCAACTGAAGCCCACTTCATGATAGTGGAGTGTGCCCCTTTCAGCAAAAGCACATTATTCCTCTTAAGGCTGGAATATTTTTTTCAACAGATGGTAAAAAAAAAAAAAAAAAAATCCTACAAACATTTATGACAAATCACTTAGAAAACTGGAATTGAAAGGAGCTCTCTTAACGAAGGCAAAGGCTTTCTAAAACCCTACAGTGGATGATATACATGTAATATTTAGCACAAGAGCAACACCCTGCTATCCTCAGTCACCACGTCTGTTCTGTGCTGGCTAGAGAAAGGTGTTTCTATATCCATGATGTGATCATACAGAGAGAAAACCCACACAGATGTACAGACATGTGGTCAAATCAATACGAGCATTTTGGCAGGAACATACACAGTTCAATGGGGGAAGCAAGCAAACCCACAGAGACACAGAGAAACATACTTTTCAGAATATTGACTAGGGAAAGGCCAACTTACAATTAACTACGCTTGTACCCTTAAATAAATGAACCATTTAGCACTGATAGGCTTGTTAAGAACTTGAGCCAAATATCAAAATTGCTAAACTTTCAGGAGAATGTTTGAAAATGACTTTATCACATTGGATTATGGAATGCATAAATTAAAACCCAAAACAACATTTGACTAACTGACTTACCTGAAAATGTAAAATTCTGTCTCTAACGTTAGAATGGAAAATGAGCCATCTATTTTTGAAGATATATTTTCAGTCTTGTTTCTCCAAGAAATATTAAAAACAATACACACAGAGAAATACATAACCCCCAAGACAAGTTAAATGAGGGAAATTATAAATAAGTAGTTCAGAGATAAGTAAGCATTTACAACTCATAGACAGACATATGAAAAGTTTTTAAGTTCACCCATAGAATATAAACATAAATGTAACAAGAATATATCATGTCTTTACCCATAAAATTGGCTAGGATAACATACCTGAAAAATCCCAATTTAACTTGGAGCTGTGAATCAATGGACATTATCACCCACATCTTCTTGGATTGTAAATTGTCATCAGGTTTCAGAACAGAGGTCAGCTTCTGCTGGAAATCTACCACAAGGTTAGCTCATGAACCAACAATTATACTTAAATACAAATATCACTGATAACTCACAGATGTTTAGACCCTGAAGCATGTACTGTGATATTCATAGAAGCTTCTTTTGTATGAGCAATACCCCAGATCATACATATGCTTGTCAAAAGTAGACTGGGTAAAAAAAAAAAAGAAAAATCTCTTACATTAATACAAAAAAATGCTAAACAGCAATGAGGAATAATAAAGCACACATATTTAAATCACCCTGGGTATATCTGAACACAGAGTTCAAAGACAGAGTCTAAGAAAGGCATCAGATCAGATCAGATCAGTCGCTCAGTCATGTCCGACTCTTTGCGACCCATGAATCCCAGCACTCCAGGCCTCCCTGTCCATCACCAACCCCCGGAGTTCACTCAGACTCACGTCCATCCAGTCAGTGATGCCATCCAGCCATCTCATCCTCGGTCGTCCCCTTCTCCTCCTGCCCCCAATCCCTCCCAGCATCAGAATCTTCTCCAATGAGTCAACTCTTCACATGAGGTGGCCAAAGTACTGGAGTTTCAGCTTCAGCATCATTCCTTCCAAAGAAATCCCAGGGCTGATCTCCTACAGAATGGACTGGTTGGATCTCCTTGCAGTCCAAGGGACTCTCAAGAGTCTTAAAGGCATATACAGTCTGGTTCTCTTATATAATGTTCAATATCAGACAAAATTTAAGATTATATACAAAATACACAAACAGCTTGTATAGCTCAGTGTCAATAGAAACATATGTTAAATGGGCAGAAGATCTCAATAGACATTTCTCTCCAAAGAAGACACAGAGTTAGTGAAAAAGCACACGATAAGATGCTCAACATCAAAAAATATCAGAGAAATGCAAATCAAAACTACAATGAGTTTATCATCTCAGACCAGTCAGAATGGCCATCATCAAACAGTGTACAAACAATAAATGCTGCAGAGGCTGTGGAGGAAAGGGACCCTTCCTGTACTGTTGGTGGGAATGTGAATTGGTGGAGTCCCTATGGAGAACAGTATGAGGCTCTTTAAAAAACTAAAAATAGAGTTACCATGTGATGTAGCAATCCCACGCCTGGGCATATTCCCAGAAAAATCCCAATGCTCATAGCAGCACTATTTACAGTAGCCAGGACACGGAAGCAACCTAGATGTCCATCAATAGATGAATGGATAAAGAAGATTTGATACATGTATATAACTGAATATTCTGAACCATAAAAAAGAATGAAATGATGCCATTTGAGGCAACATGGATGTACCTAGAAATTATCATATTCGGTGAATTAACTCAAAGAAATATGATATCACTTATGTGGAAACTTAAAAAAAAAGATACAAAGAAGTGAATATGACTGGGTGTGAATAAAACTTTATTGACAAAAATAACTAAAGATGAGAGTTGGCCCTGAACCTTAGTCATCCCATGAATACACTTAAGACTTCACTCTCGAGTGAAAGTCCCTCAGTCATATCTGACTCTTTGTGACCCCATGGAGTATACAGTCCAGGGAATTCTCCAGGCCAGAACACTAGAGTAGGTAGCCTTTTCCTTCTCCAGGGGCTCTTCCTGACCCAGGGATCGAACCCAGGTCTCCCGCATTGCGGGCAGATTCTCTACCAGCTGAGCCACAGGGAAGCCCAAGAACACTGGAGTGGGTAGCCTTTCCCTTGTCCAGCGGATCTTCCCGACCCAGGGATTGAACCTGGGTCTCCTGCATTGCAGGCGGATTCTTGACCAGCTGAGCCACAGGGAAGCCCAAGAGTGCTTTCCACTATCAAGCTTACTTATCAGCTCCAAGTGCACAGAAAGCACGGAGCACGTGTCTTAAACATTTCTCAGTGTTTAATGGTCCGGGTGCATTTGCACAGTGTTTCAGAGTCCAGAGTTTTCAGCATCCAGGGGTTCTAGGGGAGGAGATACTCTCATGTATATCCACCATGATTCCCTACTCACCGCACAAGCGAGACGGGAAAAAACGCCAATTCTGTCGTGATGTGTTTCTGACAGCTCCTGGTCCTATTTCCCAAGAATTGTTATCCTTAAAACAGGCCTCAGAAAGCCACTCTCCTGTCCTCCAGCTGCACAATCTGCCCATCTTCATCTTCCGTCATTCTGACCCAGGAGAAATATTACAGTGTTCTATGAATACCTGATATGGACACTAGCGTGCAGGGTAATAAATCTCTGTGGCACCTGCAGAATCTCCCTCCTGCCAGAGGCTAGGGTGAAACTTACGGACATGCGAAGCGTACGGACGTCTGAAACGTACGGACGTCTGAAACGGACGAAGTGTGAAACTCAATCCGCACCGAGGCATCAATTGTCTCCCTGCCTTTAGGAGTTCGGACCGATGAACATGTCCTCGAAGGAAATTATGTTCTGATTCCTCGTGAGACGACAGCCCAATTCTTGTGACAGCACCTGCCAATAACTTTATTCCTGAAAGTCTCTGCTTCTCTAAGGAAGTTTCTAGCTTAACCCCAAAATTTCCACCTCTTTCAAGACAGGCTGGTGGGACCACTTACTGAGATAATAAGCTCAGACGGTAAAGGGCAAAGGAGAATGATAGAAGAACACAGTAGAAACTGGAACATGTTGAGAGTCCCTTGGACTGCAAAAAGATCCAACCAGTCCATCCTAAAGGAGATCAGTCCTGAATATTCATTGGAAGGACTGATGCTGAAGCCAAAGCCCCAATCCTTTGGCCACCTGTTGCGAAGAACTGACTCACTGTAAAAGACCCTGATGCTGGGAAAGATTGAAGGTGGGAGAAGTAGCAACAGAGGATGAGATGGCTGGATGGCATCACGGACTCAATGGATATGAGTTTGAGTAATCTCCGGGTGATAGTGAAGGACAGGGAGGCCTGGTGTGCTACAGTCCATGGGGTGACAAAGAGCTGGACATGACTGAGCGACTGAACTGAACTGAACTGAAAGAATCCACCTGTAATGCAGAAGACCCTGGTTCAAACCCTGGGTTGGGAAGATCCCCTGCAGAAGGGAAAGGCTACCCACTGAACTGAACTGAACCCACTCCGGTATTCTGGCCTGGAGAATTCCATGGACTGTATAGTCCGTGGGGTCCCAAAGAGTCAGACACGACTGAGTGACTTTCACTTTCAAAGTGTC
The DNA here is from genome assembly GCF_002263795.3 of Bos taurus. Lineage (NCBI taxonomy): Eukaryota > Metazoa > Chordata > Mammalia > Artiodactyla > Bovidae > Bos > Bos taurus. The sequence goes on along the minus strand of NC_082638.1, from coordinate 3,044,095 downwards.
AACACACAAATCAAGATGGCAGAACAGAAGGACCTGGACATATCCTCCTGTAAACACATCAAACATAAATCTACGTAAGGACCAGTTCCTGCAGAATAGTTACTGAGCTCTGGCAGAAGGTCTCATAGAGCCAACCGGCAAGTAAGATGGCCATGTAACTCTGTAGGAGGAAAAAAAAAAAAAAGAGGAATAAGTTTATTTAGTGCTTTGACAACATTCATCATGCAGAAAAATCTGTTTCTTTAGAAGTATTTTCATGATGGCACTCTTTCTACCTGAAATACGAATTTAAAAGGTCAGTACTGGAATTCCCTAGTGGTCTAGTGGTCAACTGTTACTGTTTTTGTTTCACTGATGAGTCATGTCTGACTCTTTAGTGACCCCACGGACTGTAGCCCGCCAGGCTTCTCTGTCCATGGGATTCTCCAGGGCAGAATACTGCAGTGAGTTGCCGTGCCCTCCTCCAGGGGATCTTCCCCAACCCAGGATCGAACTCACCCAATCTGTGCAGCACAGTGAGTGGAGGGGGAAAAAAAAAAAGAACCAATATAAGACACCCATGGGATAATATAAAACATGCCAATATATGCATAATAGGAATTCCAGAAGGAGAATAAAAAAGAGGAAGGAGTCAAAAATGTCTTTGAAGAAATTACAGCCAAATGTATAAAAGGAAAGGTCCCCAAGAAGATGAACCCAAACAGACCTATATACCAAGACATATGGTGATTAAAACGGCAAAAATTGGAGTATTCCAAAGGCAGCTAGAGAAACACACCCAGATAATTACAAGGGAATCCCCGCCCCGCCTCCCCGCTTAAGGCTATGAGGTGATTGCCCTGCGGAAACTCTACAGGCCACAAGGGGGCAGCAAGATCTACTCAAAATCCTGAAACGGGAAAACCTGCAACCTAGGATACTCTGGCCTTCCGTGGTGGCTCAGCTGGTAAAGAATCCACCTGCAATGCGGGAGGTTCGATCCCTGGGTTAGGAAGATCCGCTGGAGAAGGGATAGACTACCCACTCCAGTATTCTTGGGCTTCCCTTGTGGCTCAGCTGGTAAAGAATTCCCCTGCAATGCGGGAGACCTGGGTTCATTCCCTGTGTTGGGAAGATCCCCTGGAGGAGGGAAAGGCTACCCACTCCAGTATTCTGGCCTGGAGAATTCAAAGGACTGTATAGTCCATGGGGTTGCAAAGAGTCGGACATGACTGAGGGACTTTAACTTTAGGATACTCTACCCAGCAAGGTTTTCACTTAGAATAGAGGGGGAGATAAAGAAGTTCTCAGACAAGCAAAACCGAGAAGAATACAGGGATACTGAACCTATCCTAAAAGAAAACTTGAAACGTCTTTTCTACATAGAGAAGAAGCAAGAATCTCTAAGAAAGGGGAAATCACAGTAGGAAAAGCATACACATAAAAGCATTGAAAAACAAAATGTTAGTCGTTCAGTCGTGTGTGACTCTTTGCGACCCCATGGACTGTAGCCCACCAGGCTCCTCTGTCCATGAGATTCTCCAGGCAAGAACACTAGAGTGGGTTGCCATTTACCTTCTCCAGGGGACCTTCCTGACTCAGGGATCCAACCTGGGTCTCCTGCATAGCAAGTGGATTTTTTTTTTTTTTTTAAACACCATCTGAGCCACCAGGGAAGCCCTAACAGGGATCCCTGAGAAGAAAGAAGAGAAAAGGGAGTCAAAAAGGTATTTTAAGAAATTATGGCTGAAACCGTTGCCGCAAACCCAAAGGAGGAAACATATCCAGGTCCAGAAAACATGCTGCTGCTAAGTCGCTTCAGTTGTGTCTGACTCTGTGCAACCCCATAGACAGCAGCCCACGGGGCTCCCCCATCCCTGGGATTCTCTAGGCAAGAACACTGGAGTGGGTTGCCATTTCCTTCTCCAGGGCATTAAAGTGAAAAGTCAAAGTGAAGTCGCTCAGTCATGTCCGACTCTTAGCAACCCCACGGACTGCAGCCCACAAGGCTCCTCTGTCCATGGGATTTTCCAGGCAAGAGTACTAGAGAATCCCAAACAAGATGAACCCAAACAGATCCACATCAAGACATATCATGATTAAAATGGCAAAACTTGAGAGTTTTAAAGGCAGCAAGAGAAGAACAAAGAGTCGCATACAGGGAATCCCCCACTAGACTATCTGGAATTTTCTGCAGAAACACTGGAGGTCCACTAGGGGGCAGCAAGGTATATTCAAAGTCCTGAAAAGAAAAAAAAAAAACAAAAACAAAAAACCCCTGCAACCTAGGATACTGGACCCAGCAAGATGATCACTTTAGAACAGCAGGAGAAAGAATTTCTCAAAAACTAAACGAACACAACAATACCGAACCTATCCTAAAAAAATATTAAAAGGTCTTCTCTAAATAAAAAAGAAGCAAGAAGCTATAGGAAAATGGGAAAGTAAATCACTTACAAAAGGCAGTGCAGAGATTAAAAAAAAAAAATTTCTGTGAAAGTGATGACAAGGAACAGAAGAGGTTTCACACAGGGATATAAAAGAGGACATCAAAATCATAAAATGTGGGGAAGGACAGTAGGAAAAGTACATGTTTCTCCCCCAGAATACGTTTGAGCCTATATGACTACTAGTCTAAAGCAAGTAGGTGTAGAAAGCGTGTGGACCCCTGTACCACGGGTCACAGAACAAACATCTCCAGGATTAACCAAGCCCCATAGCAACTGTTGCTGTGAGCCCTCCTAACCTAAACCGGCCAGTTCCCTGACCCCTTATTAGGTAAAACACTCACTCTGCTACCCTATAGCAGCCTAACCAATCACCTGACACCTTCCAGCAGGAATTTTCTCTGTCTTGAGGCTATAAAAATCAGCTACTAGCCTGCAAAAAAGACATCAGCTCTCCGTTGAGCCATTCCACTGTTCTAACCGTGTCTCCCACTCTAATAAACTCTTCTCTGCTCATTCACCCTCACGTCTTCAAATTCTTTTCTATCCCATGCACAGACCACAACAAAGGAGTTAACGTACTTGAAAAATAGGGTAACCACAAATCAAAACCATAAGTAGGCTTACAAAAAGCACAAAGAAGACAATGTAAGCATAATACAAAAGAACATCAACAAATCAAAAAAGGGGAAAGAAAGAGACAAGAAATATAACACAAGATTTAAAATGGCAATAATAAACATATATATCTTTCAGTAATGACCTAAAAGGTCAATGACTTAAATGCTCCAGTAAAAAGACGGAGTGCAGACTGGATTAAAAAAAAAAAAGGACTCCAGAATATGCTGCCTTTAGGGACCCACTAAAGAGACCTACTTTAGGGCAAAGGGATATGCAAAGACTGAAAGTGAGGGAATGCAAAAAGGTATTTCATGAAAATGGAAATGACAAAAAAGCAGCAGTTGCAATATTCATACCAAACAAAGTGAGAGCCTTTCAGTTGTATCGACTCTGCGACCCCGTGAACTATACAGTCCATGGACTTCTCCAGGCCAGAATACTAGAGTGAGTAGCCTTTCCCTTCTCCAGGGGAACTTCCCAACCCAGGGATCGAACCCAGGTCTCCTGCATTGCAGGCAGATTCTCTACCAGCTGAAGCACCAGGGAAGCCCAAGAATACTGGAGTGGGTAGCCTATTCACTTCTCCAGTGGATCTTCCCAACCCAGGAACTGAACCGGGGTCTCCTGCATTGCAGGTACCAACTGAGCTATCAGGGAAGCCCCATACCAGACAAAACAGACTGTGAAACAAAAGCCATAACATAGGAGAAAGAAGGACACTATATAGTGATAAAAAGATCAATACAAAAAGAGGTTATTACAATTATCAGCATATATGCACCCAATATAGGAGCACATAATACATCAGGAAGATATTATACTCACCAGCATATATCCACCCTTTATAGGCAGCGCAAAGACTAGCAGGTATAAAGGGAAAAACTGATGGAGTACAATAAGAGTAGGAGACTTCAACACCCCTCTCACATGAACACCAAGATCTTCTAGAAAATCAGTAAGGTCACACAGATCCTAAAGGATACAATAGAACAGCTAGACTTAAGTGATATTTTCAGGACGTCACATCTCCATCCCCCCCACAGGAAAAAAAAAAAAAAAAACACCCAGAATACATATCCTTTTCAAGTGCACATTCTCTAGGATTGACCACATACTATAGCACCAAATGGGCTTTGCAGGAGGCGCTAATGGTAAATAACCCTCCTGCCAAGGCAGGAGACATAGGTTTGATCCCTGGGTCAGGAAGATTCCCCTGGAGAAGGAAATGGCAACCCACTCCAGTATTCTTGCCTGGAGAATCCCATGGACAGAGGAGAATCCCATGGACAGAGGAGCCTGGCTGGCTACAGTCCACGGGGTCGCAAAGAATTGGATACGACTGAAGCAGCTTAGTAGGCAGGCATGGAACAAACTAAGCCTCCACAAATTTAGGAATATAGCAATTATGTCAAGCATCTTTTCTGACCACAAAAGCATGAAGCTAGGAAATCATTCACAGATAAAGAAATGAGGGGGAAAAAATTACATGGAAATTAAACAACATGCTACTAAAAAAGCCAATGGGGCAAAAATGAAAGAGGAAATTTAAAAATTCTGTAAGACGACAGACAATGGAAACACAACCGTATACGGACTTCCCCGGTGGTCCAGTGGTTGAGAATCCACCTGCCAGTGCAGGGAACATGGGTTTGATCCCTGGTCTGGGAAGATCCCACATGCCATGGAGCAACCAAGCCCACACACCTGAAGGCTGTGCTCCACAGCAAGAGAAGCAGGCCCTGCTCACTGCAACTAGAGAAAGCCCATGTACAGCAATGCACGCCCAGCACAGTGAAAAAATGCATATTAAAAATATTGGGAAAAATATATTGGGAAAATATTAAAAAGCTGGGAAAACTGGACGGCTACATGTAAAAGAATGAAATTAGAACACTGCCTCACACCAAACACAAAGATAAAATGGATTAAAGACCTAAACGTAAGACCAGAAACTATAAAGCCATTAGAGGAAAACACAGGTAAAATATTGTTCAAAAAAACAACAATCATAAAAATCTGTGAGATGCAACAAAATCAATTTTTTAGAGAGAAATTGATACTGATACAGGCCTTCTTCTAGAAACAAGAAAAGTCTCGAATAAACACTCTAACGTGTTGCCTAAAACAATCAGAAAAAGAACTTACAAGACCTAAAATCTGTACAATGAAGGAAATTATAAATATCACAGAGGAAATAAATAAAACATAGATTAAGACAACAAGAGGAAAAGAAATAAAACCAAGAATTGGTCCTCTGAAAGGGTAGTCAACACTGACAAGCTTCTAGCCAGCCTCACAGAGAAGACCGAAATAAAAAAAATAAGAAATGAAAGAGGAGAAATCACAACTGATAACCACAAAAATACAAGAATCATGAGAGAAAACTATGCACAATTATATGCCAACAAATTGGACAACCTAGAAGAGATGGGCCGGAGAAGGCAATGGCGCCCCACTCCAGTACTCTTGCCTGGAAAATCCCATGGACAGAGGAGCCTGGTAGGCTGCAGTCCATGGGGTCGCTAAGGGTTGGACACGACTGAGCGACTTCACTTTCACTTTTCACTTTCATGCATTGGAAAAGGAAATGGCAACCCACTCAAGTGTTCTTGCCTGGAGAATCCCAGGGACGGGAGAGCCTGGTGGGCTGCCGTCTATGGGGTCACACAGAGTCGGACACGACTGAATCGACTTAGCAGCAGCAGCAGCAGAAAATACGGGCAAGCTTCTGGAAACATACATACAGCCCAGCAAAACTGAATCAAAAAGAAATAATTTGAAAAGACCGATCACAAGATAGAAGTGAAAAAGAATCCATCAAACAAACAAAAAAACTCCCAGCACATGAAAGTCCAGAACCAGATGGCCTCACAGGCCAATTCTATCAAACATGAAAAAAACTTGTACCGATCTTTCTCAAACTCTTCCTAAAGAATAAATAGGAGGAAACAGTCCCAAAGTCATTTTATGAAGCCACCATCACCCTGATACCAAAACAAGACAAAGACGGTACCAAAATAGGAAATTACAGGCCGGTATCTTTGATGAAAACAGAAGCAAAAATTCTCAAGAAAATATGAGGAATCCAAATCCAGCAACACAATAAAACGATCATGCGCTGTGACCCAGTGAGATTCATCCCAAGTTGACAAGGATGGTTCAGCATACGGAAATCAACTGACGTGATACACCACAATAAGGAAAGAAGAGACCAAAACCACACGATCATCTCCATAGACGCAGAAAAACCATTTGATAAAATTTAACCTCCATTTATTATTAAAAAAAAGCTCTTATGAAAGTGTTACAGAGGGAACATGTCACACACATATGTGGGCACAATGACTTCAGTCGTGTCTGGCTCTTTGAGACCGCGTGGACTGTAGCCCACCAGGCTCCTCTGTCCATGGGATTCTCCAGGCAAGAATACAGGACTGGGTTACCATTTCCTCCTCCAGGGGATCTTCCCAAACCAGGGATTGAACTGGAGTCTCCTGCATTGGCAGGTGGATTCTTTACCATTAGCACCAGCTGGGAAGCCCTGAGGGAATATATCTGAACATAATAAAAGCTATTTATGACAAACCCATAACCAGTATAATACTTAGTGGTTAAAAAAATTTTTTTTTCCCTTTAAAATCTGGAACAAGACAAGGGTGCCCACTTTCATCATTTGTATTCATTATAGTATTGGAAGTCCCTAGCCACAGCAATCGGACAAGGAAAAGAGATAAAAAGTATCCAAATTGGAAGGGAAGAGGTAAAATTGTGATTATAAATAGATAATAGGATACTATATATTGTTGTTTGGTCCCTAAGTTGTGTTTGATTTTTTCTGATACTATATTTAGAAAACCTTAAGGACTCCAGATAAAAGCTAGTCTAATCGATAAATGAGTTCAGCGGCGTTGCAGGATACAAGATTAACATACAGAAATCAGTTGCATTTCTTTATATTAACAATGAAATATCAGAAATGGAATGTAAGAAAAGCAATCTCTATTAGAATTGCATCCAGAAAAAAAAAAAAAAAAAACCGACTTCTAAATAAACCTGACCAAGGAGATGAAAGAGTTATATGCTAAGAACTATAAAACCTTAGTAGAGGAAACTGCAGATGATTCAAAGAAATGGAAAGATATCCCAAGTCCTTGCATTGCAAAATTTAAAACTGTTAACACATTATTGACCAGAGATGTTGTAATACGGATTTCGTTACCTGAATGTTATTGACCAGAGACGTATAAATACATCTTTAGAGAGTGATACAGTTAACATCATGGTGTGAAGTTGTTAGAGCTTAAAATTGATCAAGAGTTCTTTATACACTTTATGATTCTCACCGTCATTCACATTTTGCTCCATTAGATCTCTGGGTCCAACCTTAGGTTATAAACCTAAGTTTATTACCATAAAATTTTCAAAAATGACACATTGCAAAATTTCTTTCTTCTGAAAGAGCCACCTACAAAGACCCACCTTGTCGAGCATCAGGTGAAATAAAAGAACATATTGTAGAGGAAATAATATGATAGACGTTCCCTTCTCCAGGAGATCTTTCCAACCCAGGTCTCCCACATTGCAGGGAGATTCTGAGCCACCAGGGAAGCCCAAGAATACTGCAGTGGGCAGCTTATCCTTTCTCCATGGGATATTCCCGACCCAGGAATCAAACTGGGGTCTCCTGCATTGCAGGCAGATTCTTTACCAACTGAGCTATCAGGGAAGACCCGAACCACCCCCACTCCCCCCAAAAAATGCTGCCAGAAAGCACAGAGTCTGTGTCTATGGAGAAAGGAGAGTGAAACATAGTGTGTTTTTTATAGACGCTCTCATCGCCTGCATCTGGGTCATGAAGATCATTTTTGTATAGTTCTTCTCTGTACTCTTGCCACCTCTTCTTAACATCTTCTGATTCTGTTAGGTCCAAACCATTTCTGTCCTTTATTGTGTCCATCTTTGCATGAAATATTTCCTTGGTATCTCTAATTTTCTTGAAGAGATCTCTAGTCTTTCCCCTTCTATTGTTTTCCTGTATTTCTTTGCATTGATCACTGAGGAGGGCTTTTTTAATCTCCCCTTGCTGTTCTTTGGAACTTTGCACGATGGTGTGATCACTCACCTAGAGCCAGACACCCTGGAATGTGAAGTCAAGTGGGCCTTAGGAAACATCACTATGAACAAAGCTAGTGGAGGTGATGGAATTCCAGTTGAGCTATTTCAAATCCTAAAGGATCATGCTGTGAAAGTGCTGCACTCAATATGCCAGAAAATTTGGGAAACTCAGCAGTGGCCACACGACTTAAAAATGTCAGTTTTCATTCCAATCCCAAAGAAAGGCAATGCCAAAGAATGTTCAAACTACTGCACAATTGCACTCATCTCATATGCTAGCAAAGTAATACTCACAGTTCTCCAAGCCAGGCTTCAGCAACACATGAACCGTGAACTTCCTGATGTTCAAGCTGGATTTAAAAAAGGCAGAGGAACCAGAGATCAAATTGTCAACATCCATTGGATCATCACAAAAGCAAGAAAGTTCCAGAAAAACATCTATTTCTGCTTTATTGACTATGTCAAAGCCTTTGACTGTTTGGATCACAATAAACTGTGGAAAATTCTGAAAGAGATGGGAATACCAGACCACCTGACCTGCCTCTTGAGAAACCTATATGCAGGTCAGGAAGCAACAGTTAGAACTGAACATGGAACAACAGACTAGTTCCAAATAGGAAAAGGGGTACGTCAAGGCTGTATATTGTCACCCTGTTTATTTAACTTATATGCAGAGTACATCATGAGAAATTCTGGGCTGGAAGAAGCACAAGCTGGAATCAAGATTGCTGGGAGAAATATCAGTTACCTCAGATATGCAGATGACACCACCCTTATGGCAGAAAGTGAAGAGAAACTAAAAAGCCTCTTGATGAAAGTGAAAGAGGAGAGTGAAACAGTTGGCTTAAAGCTCAACATTCAGAAAACTAAGATCATGGCATCCGGTCCCATCACTTCATGGGAAATAGATGGGGAAACAGTGGAAACAGTGGCTGACTTTATTTTTCTGGGCTCCAAAATCACTACAGATGGTGACTGCAGCCATGAAATTGAAAGACGCTTGCTCCTTGGAAGAAAATCTATGACCAACCTAGACAGTATATTTAAAACAGAGACATTACTTTGTCAAGAAAGGTCCATCCATCAAGGCTATGGTTTTTCCAGTGGTCATGTATAGATGTGAGAGTTAGACTCTAAAGAAAGCTGAGCACCAAAGAATTGATGCTTTTGAACTATGGTGTTGGAGAAGACTCTTGAGAATCCCTTGGACTGCAAGGAGATCCAACCAGTCCATCCTAAAAGAGATCAGTCCTGAGTGTTCATTGAAAGGACTGAAGCTGAAACTCCAATACTTTGGCCACCTGATGTGAAGAGCTGACTCATTGGAAAGGATCCTGATGCTGGGAAAGATTGAAGGCAGGAGGAGAAGGGGACGACAGAGGATGAGATGGTTGGATGGCATCACCGACTTGAAGGACAAGAGTTTGGGTAAACTCCAGGAGTTGGTGATGGACAGGGAGGCCTGGCGTGCTGCAGTCCATGGGGTTGCAAAGAGTCGGACACGACTGAGCAACTGAACTGATCACCTGCATAGAAATGCAGACTACACTGCCTGTCACACCCTAATGAGATATTAGAATGCTTTAGTAAGACACATACAGATTTTCAAATAAACACATTAAGTGCAAAAAATGTTTTATTTACTCAAATGTGGGTATTTCAATCCTCACTTACATGACAAATCACCAGTCACAAGGCATTATTTTCTGCAGAAATCTCCCAGTCAGTAATGTGTTAAAATGGCCACATTACCCAAGCATTCTACAGAGTTAATGTAGTTGCTGTTCAGCTGCTCAGTCGCGTCTGACTTTTTGCAACCCCATGGACTGGAGCACGCCAGATTTAACGGGATCCCTATCAAACTTTGTCATGATATTTTTCACAGAATGAGAATAATCTCAAATTTTATATGGAAGCATAGAAGATAGAGCATTCACAAAATGAAGATCATGGCATCCAGTCCCACCACTTCATGGCAAACAGATGGGGAAACAATGGAAACAGTGACAGACTTTATTTTCTTGGGCTCCAAAATCACTGCAGATGGTGACTGCAGCCATTAAATTAAAAGACGCTTGGTCCTTGGAAGAAAAGCTATGATCAACCTAGACAGCATATTAAGAAAATCACGAGCCTTGTGACTGGTGTTTTGTCATGTAAGTGAGCATTGAAATACCCACATTTGATTAAATAAAACATTTTTTTTTGCACTTAATGTGTTTATTTGAAACTCTGTATGTGTCTTACTAAAGGATTCTAATATCTCATTAGGGTGTGATAGACAGAGACATTACTTTACCAACAAATGTCCATCTAATCAAAGCTATGGTTGTTCCAGTAGTCATGTATGGATGGATGTGAGAGTTGGACCAGAAAGAAAGCTGAGTGCCGAAGAATGGATGATTTTGAACTGTGGTGTTGGAGAAGACTCTTGAGAGTCCCTTGGACTGCAAGGAGATCCAACTAGTCCATCCTAAAGGAGATCAGTCCTGGGTGTTCACTGGAAGGACTGATGTTGAAGCTGAAACTCCAATACTTTGGCCACCTGATGTGAAGAGCTGACTCATTTGAAAAGACCCTGATGCTGGGAAAGATTGAAGGCAGGAGGAGAAGGGGGTGACAGAGGATGAGATGTTTGGATGGCATCACCGACTCGATGGACGTGAGTCTGAGTGAACTCCGGGAGTTGGTGATGGACAGGGAGGCCTGGCTTGCTGCGATTCATGTGGTTGCAAAGACTTGGATATGACTGAGCAACTGAACTGAACTGATGTGCATAGTTATACTTAATAAGAGCAGTTGTGGTGCAGTTTTCATTCTTTTTGCATGTGACATTCACATCTCTGTGTTTCCGTATTTGAAGCCAGCAAAATCTCATTTACGGTTTCCCAGGTAGCGCTAAGTGGTAAAGAATCCACCTGAAGATGCAGGGGACTTAAGAGACATGGTTCAATCCCTGCATTGGGAGGATCCTCTGGAGAAGGGAATGGCAACCCACTCCAGTACTCTCGCCTGGAGAATCCCATGGAGAGAGGAGCCTGGTGGGCTTCAGTCCATGGGGTCACGAAGAGTCAGGCACGACTAAGTGACTTCCCTTTCACTTTTCACTTTCCTGCATTGGAGAAGGCAATGGCAACCCACTCCAGTGTCCTTGCCTGGAGAATCCCAGGGATGGTGGAGCCTGGTGGGCTGCTGTCTATGGGGTCTCACAGAGTTGGACACGACTGAGGCAACTTAGCAGCAGCAGCAGCAGCAGCAGCAGCAGCAGAGTACACTATTGTATGCAGGAAAATACTCAAATTTACTTATTTATACCTCCTGCTGGCTCTAACTCATTTCCATTTTTTTTCTTTTACAACAATACAGCCAAAAAACACACTGTCAATGCATTTTTTTTGTGTACATATGTAAGCTTTTATGGTGTATTTTTTTTTAAATGCTCTTTATAAGCATTAAGCTCAGCTGTTGTCAGCAAAACTGTACTTTCCCTAATTTATATACTGGAATCTTTGGGGTAGTATCTAAATTCTAAAATCACATGGTCAGCAAGCAGAAAAGTTGAGATCAAAACCAAATTCTATCCAAAAAGAAAAAAAAACAAACCAGCAATTACATATGTCCTGGCTTCTCACTTAAAGGGTTAGCTGAGTAACATACAATATATGCTTTTCTATTTTACTAAACATACCAAGGGACGCAGGGGATCTAACCCATCAATCCTAAAGGAAATCAACACTGAATATTCATTAGAAGGATTGACATGGAAGCTCCAGTACTTTGGCCACCTGAAGTGAAGAGGCAACTCACTGGAAAAGACTCTGATGCTGGGAAAAATTGAAGTCGGGAGGAGAAGGGGATGACAGAGAATGAGATGGTTGGATGGCATCACCAACTCAATGGACATGAGTTTGAGCAAACTCTGGGAGATGGTAAAAGACAGGGAACCTTGGCATATTGCAGTTCATGCATCCAGTAGATACATAAATGTTTGCTAACCGCATGTCTGTGCAATTCTATTTTAATTTTTGTTATTTCATGATGAGTAAGTTAGAATCTGTATATCTGTTCACCATTCAGATTTTCCTTGATGGGGGAAATTCAGCTTTATTTTGGTAGCTTGAAGATGAAGAAGCAACTGTTCTTGACACCCACTTTGTTAGTGGGTTTTCTAAAATCAAGTCACTGAATCAAAACTTGATGACGACATACATTTTTTTTCTAATTAAACGTTCATAGTCTGGTAGACACACAGCTTGATTCTAAGAAGAAACAGAGTTTTGTTAAAATGTGGGAACAATGTACTGAAATAATTTCTTTTGCTTTATTAGATGCTGACATAAGATGTATGATCTCAACTTTTATATATGATCAAATATATATATATTTGATCTCAACTTTCCCGCTTCCTGGCCATCTGATTTGAGAATTTAGTGCTATCCTACAGACTCCAATATATAAATTAGGTTAAGTAGAGTTTTGCTGATGACAGCTGAGTTTAATGCTTATAAAGAGCATTTTAAAAAATACACGATAAAAATGCTTACATACGTCATACATGTAAGATGCTGACTCCTGGGTATACACACCAAGGAAACCAGAATAGGAAGAGACATGTGTACCCCATTGTTCATCACAGCTCTGTTTACAATAGCTGGGACATGGAAGCAACCTAGACGTCTATCGGCAGACGAATGGATAAGGAAGTATGGTACATATACACAGTGGAATATTACTCAGCTATTAAAAAGAACACATTTGAGTCAGTTCTACTGAGGTGGTTTAAACTGGAGCCTATTATACAGAGTGAAGTAAGTCAGAAAGGAAAACACCAATACAGTATATTAATACATATATATGGAATTTAGAAAGATGGTAATAATGACCCTATATGCAAGACAGCAAAAGAGACACAGCTATAAAGAAGAGGGTTTTGGACTCTGTGGGAGAAGGCGAGGGTGGGATGATTTGAAAGAATAGCATTGAAACATGTATATTACCATATGTGAAATAGATGACTAGTCCAAGTTTGATGCATGAAAGAGGGCACTCAAAGCCAGTGCACTGGAACCACCCTAAGGGATGGGACAGGGAGGGCGGTGGGAGGGGGGTTCAGGATGGGGGACACATGTACACCCATGGCTGATTCATGTCAATGTATGGCAAAACCACTACAATATATTAAAGCAATTAACCTCCTATTAAAATAAATAAAAAGAAAAGAGCAATGAAACTAAAAGCTGGTTATTTGAAAAGATAAACTGAAGTGATAAACCTTTAGCCAGGCCCACCAGGAAAAAAAAGCATGGGTGAGAGGAAAGGGCTCGCTCAAATAAATACAATTGGAACTGCAAAAGGGCAAGCAACACCTGGACACCACAGAAAGACAAAGGAGAGGACCTGCGTGGTGGGCCAGTGGATAAGGCTTCACGCTCGCAATGCAGGGGGGAACTAAGATCCCATGCATCACAACTAGAGAGCCCAAGCATTGCAACCACTGAGCCCTCACACTCTAGAGCCCACACATCACAACTAGAGATGCCCACACATCACAACAAATACCCCAGAGCAGCCAAAGGGGGGAAGAAAATACAATGGACCATAAGCAGCTTCTACAAACCACGATATGCAAATAAAATGGAAAAACCTAGAAGATATTGACAAATTCTTAGAAACGTATAGCCTTCCAAGACGGAGCCGGGAAGAAACAGAAAATATGAGCAGACCAATCATAAGTACTGAAAATGGAACTGATTAAAAAGCTCCCAGCAGACAAAAGTATGGGACCTGATGGTTTCACAGGGGAATTCTATCAGACATTTAGAGAAGGACTTCCCTGGTGGCTCAGCTGGTAAAGAATCCACCTGCAATGCGGGAGACCTGGGTTCGATCCCTCGGTTGGGAAGATCCTCTGGAGAAGGAAAAGGCTACCCACTCCAGTGTTCTGGCCTGGAGAATTCCATGGACTGTATAGTTCATGGGGTTGCAAAGAGTCGGTCATGACTGAGCAACTTTCACTTAACACTTATCCTTCTGAAATGCTTCCAAAAAGCTGCAGAGGAAGAAACTCTCCAAAAATCATTTTATGAGGCCACCATCACACTGATACCAAAACCAGAGACACTACAAAAAAAAAGAAAATTACAGGAGAATATCACTGACAAACACAGATGCAAAATCCTTAACAAAATACTAGGAAATCCAATCCAACAGTAAATTAGAAGGATCATTCACCATGATCAAGTGGGATTTGTCCCAGAGGTGCAAGGATTTTTCAGTATTTGCCAAACAATCAGTATGATACACCACGTCAACAAACTAAAGAATAGAAACCACATTTTCATCTCCAGAAGAAGCTTTTGACAAAATTCAACACCCAGTTATGATAAAAGCTGTCCAGATTGTGGGCAGAGAGGGAACCTACCTCAACGAAATAAAAGCCATTTACAACAAACCTACAGCAAAGAGCATTTCCTCTAAGATCAGGAACGAGACAAGGAAACCCTCTCTCGCCACTTTTATTCAACAGAGTTGTGGAAGTTGTAGCCACAGTAATCAGAGAATAAAAAAGAATAAAGGGGATGCAGATTGGAAAGGAAGAAGAAAATCTGTCACTGCTTGCAGGAACCAAGTCACTTCAGTCGTGTACAACTCTTTGTGACCCCATGGACTGTAGCCCACCAGGCTCCTCTGTCCATGGGATTCTCCAGGCAAGAATACTGTCGTGGGTTGCCATTCCTTTCTCCAGGGGATCTTCCTGACCCAGGGATCAAACCTGCATCTCTTGTGTCCCCTGCATTGTGGACAGACTCTCCAGACTTGCAGATAGCATGACACTGTACCTGCTGCTGCTGCTGCTAAGTCAGTTCAGTCGTGTCCGACTCTGTGTGACCCCATAGACGGCAGCCCACCAGGCTCCCCCGTCCCTGGGATTCTCCAGGCAAGAACACTGGAGTGGGTTGCCATTTCCTTCTCCAATGCAGGAAAGTGAAAAGTGAAAGTGAAGTCGCTCAGTCGTGTCCGACTCTTGGCGACCCCATGGACTGCAGCCTACCAGGCCCCTCCATCCATGGGATTTTCCAGGCAAAAGTAGACACTATACCTAGACAATCCTAAAAATGCTCCTAGGAAACTATTAAAGCTCATCAATGAATTTGGTAGTTTCAAGATACAAAATTGACACACAGAAACCTTTTGCATTTCTATACACTAACAGAGAAAAATCAGAAAGAAAAATTAAGGGGGAAATCCCATTTACCGTGGTGTCTAAGAGAATAAAATACCTAGGAATAAACCCAGCTAAGACTCAAAAGACCTGTTCCCTGCAGCCTGTAAGATGCTGATGAAAGAAACTGAAGATGATATAAATAGATAAAATACATATACCATGTTCTTGGACTGGAAGAACCAATATTGTGAAATGACTGTACTGCCCAAGGCAATCTACATATTCAATGTAATGTCTGTCAAATGACCAAAGGCATTTTTCACAGAGCCAAAACAAAAAGTTTTAAAACAAGTATACAAACTCAGAAGACTCTGAATAACCAAAGCCGTCTTGAAAAAGGAAAACGTAGCTTGAGGAATGAGGCTCCCTTATTTCAGGCTATACCACAAAGCTATACTGTAGACTATACTACAAAGTCAAAACAGTATGATACCGGCCCAACAGAAAAGTACCTGAATGGAACAGGACAGAATCCCCAGAAATAAACCCTTGCAGCTGGCGCTGGTGGTAAAGAACCTGCCTGCCAATTCAGGAGACTTAAGAGACACAGGTTCAATCCCTGGGTGGGAAGATCCCCTGGAAGAGGGCATGGAAACCGACTCCAGTATTCTCGCCTAGAGAATCCCATGGACAGTGGAGTCTGGTGGGCTACAGTCCATGGGGTCGCAAAGAGTCGGACACGACTGAAGCGACTGAGCACACAAGAGAGAAGAATACATGATGGAAAAGAGACAGTCTCTTCAATAAGTAGTTTTCGAACACCTAGACAGCTACGTGTAAAGGAATGAAATTAGAGCACTCTAACCTCACACACACACACACACACACACAACTCAAAATGAATTCAAGATATACATGTAACCTGATACCTTAAAACACCCACAGGAAAATGTAGGCAGAACACCCCTTGACATAAGTCACTGCCGATATGTTTTCTGCTCCACCTCCTAGAATAAAGAAGCTGAGAACAGAAGCAAACAAATGGGCCCTCATTAAGCGTAAAAAAAGCTTTATCACAGCCAAGGAAACCATAAAGAAAACAAAAAGACAACCCACAGAAAGGGAGAAAATATTTGCAAACGAAGTGACCGGCAAGGGATTAATCTCCTAAATATACAAACAGCTCAGCTCATGCAGATCATTTAAAAAACAAACAAACAAACAAAAAAAACCCCCCCACAAAACACCAAACAGATAACCCATTCAAAAAATGATCAGAACTAAGTAGACATTTCTCCAAAGAAGACATACAGATGACCAAAAACCTCATGAAACTATGCTCAACATCGCTAATTATTAGAGAAAGGCAAATAAGAATTAATACCACCTCACAGCAGTAAGAATCATCATTAAAAAGTCTCCGCACAATAAATGCTGTGAGAAAAAGGAGAAAAAGGAGCCCTGTTACACTATGTGAATGTCAGCTGGTACACCCATTATGGGAAACAGTAAAGAGGTTCCTTAAACTAACAAGAGAATATGATGATCTATGATATATGATCTAGCAGTTCCATTCCTGGGCATATATCCACAGAAAACCATAGTTTGTAAAGAGACATACATCTCAGTGTTCACTGTAGCACTGTTTACAATAGCCAAGACATGGAAGCAACCTAAATATCCATCATCAGAGGGATAGATAAAGATGAGGTGGTGTATAGTCGCAGTGGAATATTACCCAGCCTTGAAAAAGAATGAAGTGACTCCACTTGCACCAACATGGATGGTCCTAGAGTTGATCATACTAAGGAAGCCAGACAAATACCGTATGATATCATTTATATGTGGAATCCAAAAAAAAAAATTATAAAAACGAACTTACATACACAGCAGCAGAAACAGACTTGCAGATTTCAAAAACAAACTTATGGTTACCAAATGGGAAAGGTGCGTGGGGGAATTAATTAGGAATTTGGTATTAACATATACACACTGCCTGGCTTCCCTGGTGGCTCAGCTGGTAAAGAATCTGCCTGCAATATGGGAGACCTGGGTTTCCACCCCTTGGCTGTCAAGATCCCCTGGATAAGAGAACAGCTACCCACTCCAGTATTCTGGCCTGTGGTACTCCATGAACAGAGGAACCTGGCAGGCTACAGTCCATGGGGTCACAAAGAGTCAGACATGACTGAGCGACTTTCAGTTTCACTTTATATACACTGCTGCTGCTGCTGCTGCTGCTGCTGCTGCTAAGTCGCCTCAGTCGTGTCCGACTCTGTGTGACCCCATAGACGGCAGCCTACCAGGCTCCCTCATCCATGGGATTTTCCAGGCAAGAGTATTATACACACTACTAAATATAAAATAGGTAATCAACAAACACATACTGTATAGCACAGGGAACTCTACTCAGTATTCAGTAATAACCTTTATGGAAAAGGCATGGATTTTTTTTTTTTTAATGTATAATTGAATCACTGTGCTGGATGCCTGAAACCAACACAACATTGTGAATCAACCGTGTGTGTGTGTTAGTCGCTCAGTCACATCTGACTCTCTGCAACCCCATGGACCGTAGCCCACCGGGCTCCTCTGTCCATGGGATTCTCCAGGCAAGAATACTGGAGTGGGCTGCCATGCTCTCCTGCAGGGGATCTTCCTGACCCAGGGATTGAACTCGGGTATCCTGCACTGTAGGCAGATTTTTTTACTCTCTGAGCCACAGTGGCTCAGACAGCCACAAACTATACTATAATATAAAATAAAAATTAAATTCTAAAAAAATGTCTGTACTACCACAAAACTCTACAGGCTCAATGCAATCTCCATCAAAATTCTGGTGGCATCTTTCACAGAAAGAGATTAAAACAATTCTGAGATCTCTATGAAACCACAAGAGACCCAAGAAGCCACAGTAACCTTGACAGAAAAGTCAGCGGCATCATCCTTTCTGATGTCAAACTCTATTACAAAGCTACAGTGATGAAAACAGTGTGCTCTTGGCTTAAATACACAGACACACACACATACACATCAATGGAAGAGAATAGAGAACCTGAAAATTTACCTACACGCATTTGGCCAACATATAGCAAAGAAACCAAGAATATTCTGTAGGGAAAGTACTGTGTCTTCGATAAATGGTAGTGGGAAGACTTCCCTGGTTGATCCAGTGGTTAAGAATCCAGCTGCAAACTCCACATGCTGCAGAGCACCTACTGAAGCCTGAGCTGCGGACCCCAGGCTGAGCAAAAGAACCCACCGAAATGGGAAACCCACGCTCCACAACTAAAGCTAAGCTCCCGCTTGCCACCAACTAGAGAATACCGTTGCTGTGTGCAGCAACGGAGACCCAGCACAGCAAAAACTAATTTTAAAATGATGGAAGTAGGACATCTGGATAGTCATACGTGAAGGAATGAAGCTGGAGCCTGATCTTACACCGCACTCACAAAATTCAACTTAAAACCGATCAAAGATTTGAATGTTAAGAACTGAGGCTGTAACATCCACGGAAGAAAACCCACAAAAGCTTCTCAACATAGGTCTTTGTCATGTTTTTTTTTTGATCTGACAACAGAAGCAGATACAAACAAATGGGACAACGTCAAACTGAAAAAAAAAAAAAAAATGTTCTGCAGGGCAAAGAAAGTGGAACTGAAAGTGAAAGTCACTCAGTTGTGTCCGACTCTTTGCGACCCCCTGGAGTATATACAGTCTGGGCAATTTTCCAGGACAGAATAGTGGAGTGGGTAGCCTTTCCCTTCTCCAGGGCATCTTCCCAACCCAGGAATCGAACCCTGGTCTCCCACATTGCAGGCAGATTCTTTACCAGCTGAGCCACCAGGGAAGCCCAAGAATACTGGAGTGGGTAGCTATTGCTTTTCCAGGGGATCTTCCCAACCCAGGGATCAGACTTAGATCTCCTGCATTGCAGACGGATGCTTTACCAGCTGAGCCACAAAAGACAACCATCAAAACAGGCAATTTAGTGCAGAGGGGAAAAAAAAATGTGATCTGCAAATTATATGTCTGATAAGGGATTAATATTTAAAGAATATATAAATAAATTATTAGTAGGGGGAAAAAAGTCCTATTTAACAATGGGAAGAGAATTTGAATACATGTGTTTCTTAAAGAGGACATAGAGAGGGCCAACAGGTACAGGAGAAAATGCTGAACATCAGGACTCATCAAGGATAAGACGGGGGCGGGGACTTCCCTTGGTGGTCCAGTGGTTTAGAATCTGCCTGCCAACTCAGGGGACACGGGTTCGATCCCTGGTCCGGGAACTAGGATCCCACAGGTGGCAGGGCAATGAAGCCCGTGTGTCACAGCTAGAGAGAGTGGCTAGAATTTAGCCCCTGCTCTCAGAAACTGGAGAAAGCCCCGTGCACCAGAAGAAAGAGCCTCCATGTCTCAATGAAAAATTTAAAAATAAACAATTAAAAAGAAAATTTTTTAATGCAAAAAATTATAAAAAATTTAAAAATGCCACCAAATTTTTTTTTAAAAAGGGAATAATGAAACAGTGTATGCAAATGAAAACCACTGAGGCAATCACCTCACACTTGTCAGAATGGCTGTCATCAAAGGGACAAATCAGAAGCCTTGCTCAGGATGCAGAGAAATGGGAATTCTTGGGTACTACTGGTGGTAGTGTAAACTGGTGCACAGAATATGGCAACTAGGAGGAGGTTCCTCAGAAAAGTTGAAAGAGAATTAGCTTGCGATCGGCAATTTCATCTCTCGGTATTCATGCCAATTAAGCAATCGAAAACATTGAGGTTACTGAGTGTACCCGCTCCCTGCATTCAGCGCAGCGTTGTTTACAAGACCTAAGATATGGAAACAACCTAAATACATGTTCATCTGTGGATGAATGGATACAGACAACGTGGTGTGTGTGTGTGTGAAAATATCATGCCAAGACAAAGAACGAAGCCTTGCCATTTGTGACAACATGGATGGAAGAATTACGCTAAGTAAAATAAGTCAGAGAGAGACAGATACTATATGATCTCAACATATTGAATCAAACGAAAAACACACAATTAAAAAAAAAAACTTTTACTTACAGAGAAGAGACAAAGACAAGCGGATGGGGGCAAGGTGGCACGGATGAAGGGAGTGGAAAGGTACAGTGTCTCTGTTACAAAATAAGGAATTCATGGGGATGTAACGTGGGCTTCCCTGGTGGCTCAGTGGTAGAGAAACTGCATGCCAGTGCAGGAGACCCAGGTTCGATTCCGGGGTCTGGAAGATCTCCTAGAGCAGGAAGTGGCACCCCACTCCAGTATTCTTGCCTGCAAAAATCCCATGGAGAGAGGAGCATGGTGGGCTACAGTCCATGGGGTTGCAAACAAGTCAGACACAACTTAGCATCTGAGCACACATTGGGGTGTAGTGTATAGCATGGTAACCATGGTGACCATGAAGTGCATATTTGAAAACCAATGCAATATTGTAAAAAAAAAAAAAAAAAAAAAAAACTACCAGGAAAGCAGGTTTTTAGATTTCTTACAAGAAAACAATTTTCTGGAACTATGGATGTTGACAAATGTTAAGCAGACTTATTGCAATAATTTTACAGTGTATTACAAATATCAAATTTGTATGCTACCCAGCTGAACTAATACATCCATTCTATCTCAACAGAACATGTGAAAAAAGTGTACAGTTAAGTTTCTGTCTCATTAGCCAAGTGTGATCATGAGTCTGTCAGACACATAGCACATTTCTTAGTCACGTTTCCTAGGAATGTTAGTTATCTCTACTGCCAGTGGTGTTTTTAGGTGGGTTTTCAGGGACGGAAAGAAATGAACTCAGAATGTGAGGATCCTAGTCTGATATGATCAAGGGATTCTCCAGGTAAGAATACTGGAATGGGTTGCCAGGCCCTCCTCCAGGGGATGTTCCCGACCCAGGAATCGAACCCAGGGTCTCCCACATTGCAGGCAGATTCCTGACCATCTGAGCCACCAGGGAATCCCTTATGCTCAAGGGAGCTCTGACCCAGTCAAGCTCTGTATAAGACAAATACTATCCATATATGGTCTCATTGTGTGGAATTGAAACAAAACAAACACACACGAAAAAACTCTGCAGTGTTACTGAATTCACGTATTAGTTTTACCAGTTTGTGTGTGTGTGTGTGTGTGTGTGTGTGTGTGTATGGTTTGAGGTGGAAAACTAGAATCCAGCTACCCCACCATTTCTACTCAATCCACGTCGTCCACAGTACTCAAGACCCAGTTGCCCCTATTATAATCTTTCCAGAATGAACATGAAAGTCACTCAGTCATGTCTGATTCTTTGTGACCCCATGGACTATAGCCCACCCGGCTTCTCTGTCCATGGGATTCTCCAGGCAAGAGGACTGGAGTGGGTTGCTCTGCCTTCCTCCAGGGGATCTTCCCCACTCAGGGATCAAACCCAGGTTGCCTGATTTGGCAGGCAGATTCTTTATCGTCTGAGCCACCAGGGAAGCCCATCGTGCCTGTTAATAACACACAGACTCCTGCAAGACGGATTAGCAGCCCTGCTCTGGGTGAACTGAATGTGGTTAAGGCTTGGCTTCCATAATGAAGCTTGATATCATCTCTGCTCTTTATGGCTTGGTTTTCACAGGGTTCTTTTGAAAAGTAATTTACGGTTCAGGCATTTCAAGTATAATAAAAAAAAAAACCAAACTGGAAATAGCAGTATGAAGCATACCTACCTGCTGTCTCACATAAAATACTCCAGCGTATTTTACCCCAAACTGGGATACTGTCCCAGGGAACTAGTACATAAAACCCTCCAAAACGAAATTGTATAGTTCTACCTTATAATCCTGTGTGGCTCACAACAGACTGAAAAATTCTGAAACAGATGGGGATACGAGATCACCTTACCTGCCTGCTGAGAAATCTGTATGCAGGTCAAGAAGCAACAGTTAGAACAGCTACCAGGGAATGCGAATCTAGTAAGCCCTGATATAATTAAGTGAGCCCTCTACACTCACTTGAGATCCATCCCCCTGGGTTTGATCCCTGGGTCGGGAAGATCCCCTGGAGAAGGAAATGGCAACCCACTCTAGTACTCTTGCCTGGAAAATCCCATGGACAGAGGAGCCTGGTAGGCTACAGTCCATGGGGTCGCAAAGAGTTGGACACGACTGAGCGACTTTACTTACTACATCAACATGAGAGAGAGAACACAAGTCTTAAAGATGAGATTTCCACGTCTTGACCCCCGTGGGCCCAGCGCAACTCTGTCCTGGGCTTACCTCCCACTCAGCACGTCTGGTTGTACCAGCATCTGGATGTCTGGATGTACTGAACTGGAAAGAAATGAACTCAGGAAATGTGCATCCCATTCTGCTTTCTCATTTTGCCCCTCACCAGTGATCTGATGCTCAATGAATTATTGGCACGCCTGCTTAAATTATTGAAATGCCTATTTAAATATCCATTTGAAGTAATAAAACCTGGGTGCAAGCAGGTTGTAAATTGCCTTGGGTCTGAGACAGCCAGCGGACGTGAGCTTCAAGAAGTCATTGAGCTTTTCAGAGAATGTTATCACTCACGGCAACTTGACCGCGTTAGGGGGGCTCGAATGTTATATCTGGGACCACGTTCTGATAATCATTGGTCCAGGAGAGGACTAGGGTGAGGGGACAAGGAGTCTTATCCGGGGTAGAGAAGTTAAACGGTTCTGAAAATTCAGGCGTCAGAATGATAGCGTTTAAGGCCATGTATGTGAAAAGGAAAATTAATGCCATGAAATCTGTAGTGAACAAAATGTTGAAACTGTACACATGACCACAGGGTTTGAGCAGGCTGGGGTTGGGGTGAGGACCACTGGGATGGTCACCAGATGCAGGAACACCTGCCCAACCCTTTGGTACTACTCCTTGTGTGGGTGACGGTCTGAGTAATGGTGCGGTCATTCACCCAGGGGTCAGCCAGGATTAAGGTCACACACAGAGCCTCATCCACTCACTGGCTCTAAGACCGTGGGATCCTCAATGCTTATACTCATTGCCCTCCAAACTCACGTGGGTGGTGCGACGGGGGTGAATCGTGTCCTGCAAGAAGATGTATTTCCAAGTCCAAATCCTTGGCAGTAGGAACGTGAACTTTTCCTGGAAATAGGCTCTTTTTCAAACAGTTGTAATCATCACGAGTGCGAGTGTACTAAGTCACTCACTCATGTCCAACTCTGTGCGACCCCGTAGACGGCAGCCCACGAGGCTCCCCCGTCCCTGGGATTCTCCAGGCAAGAACACTGGAGTGGGTTGCCATGTCCTTCTCCAATGCATGAAAGTGAAAAGTGAAAGTAAAGTCGCTCAGTTGTGCCCAATTCTTAGCAACTCCATGGACTGCAGCCCACCAGGCTCCTCTGTCCATGGGATTCTCCAGGCTAGAATACTGGAGTGGGTTGCCATTTCCTCCTCCAGGGGATCTTCCCAACCCAGGGATCAAACCTGTGTCTCCTGCATTAAAGGCGGATTTCTTACCGAACCATCTATCTACCTATCATCCATTCTACATGTCTGTCATCTTCCATCTATCTATTATGCGTTCCATCTTCTATCTATATTTCCAAGTGTATATCTATCATTTGTTGATTATTTATCACCTATCTATCCATTATCCATCTATTTATCTATTATCTACCTATCATTTCTTTACCTATTATCTGTCTATCATCTGTGTCTGTCTCTCTATCCACCTTTCAATGTATCTATCTATCCATATCTATCTGTTATCTTCAGTTCAGTTCAGTCACTCCGTCATGTCCGACTCTTTGAACCGCGGCATGCCCGGCCTCCCTGTCCATCACCAACTCAAGGCGTTCATTCAAACTCATGTCCATCAAGTGGTGATGCCATCCAATCATCTCATCGTCTGTCGTCCCCTTCTCCTCCTGCCTTCAATCTTTCCCAGCATCAGGGTCTTTTCCAGTGAGTCAGTTCTTCACATCTGGTGGCCAAAGTATCGGAGTTTCAGCCTCAGCATCAGTCCTTCCAATGAATATTCAGGACTGATTTCCTTTCATATGGACTGGTTGGATCTCCTTGCCATCCAAGGGACTCTCAAGAGTCTTCTCCAACACCACAGTTCAAAATAATCAATTCTTCAGTAGTCAGCTTTCTTTATAGTCTGAGTCTCACATCCATACATGACTACTGGAAAAACCATAGCTTTGACCAGACAGACCTTTATTGGCTAAGTAATGTCTCTGCTTTTTAATATGCTGTCTAAGTTGGTTACAGCTTTTCTTCCAAGGAGCAAGCAACTTTTAATTTCATGGTTGCAGTTACCATCTGCAGTGATTTTGGAGCCCCCCAAAATGAAGTATCTCACTCTTTCCATTGTTTCCCCATCTATTTGCCATGAAGTGATGGGATCAGATGCCATGATCTTAGTTTTCTGAATGTTGAACTTTAAGCCAACTTTTTCACTCTCCTCTTTTACTTTCATCAAGAGGCCCTTTAGTAGTTCTTTGCTTTCTGCCATAAGGGTGGTGTCATCTGCATATCTGAGGTTACTAACATTTCTGCCAGCAATCTTGATTCCAGCTTGGACCTCATCCAGCCTGGCATTTTGCATGATGTACTCCTGGCATTTTGCATGATGTACTCCGCATATAAGTTAAATAAGTAGGGTGACAATATACACAGCCCTGATGTGCTCCTTTTCGTATTTGGAACCAGTCTGTTGTTCCACGTCCAGTTCTAACTGTTGCTTCTTGCCCTGCATACAGGTTTCTCAAGAGGCAGGTCAGGTGGTCTAGTAATCTATTATCTATCATCTGTTTACTTATTATTTATCATCTATTTCTATGTATCTCTCTATAAAATTGAAATTTAAAACTGTTAATCAGTCAGTCGAGTCTGACTCTTGGTGACCCCATGGACTGTAGCCCGCCAGGCTCCTCTGTCCATAGGATTCTCCAGGCAAGAATACTGGAGTGGGTTGCCATGCCCTCCTCCAGGGGATCTTCTCCACCCAGGGATCAAACCCATGTCTCTTACATCTCCTGCATTGGTAAGCAGATTCTTCACCTCTAGTGCCACCTGGGAATTCCCAGTCATCATGAACAGATGTCATCATTCTGAACAGATGTCACAGGAGGCAGATATGATGGACAGGGAAGATTCGATCAATGTGAGATGAGCTCATTAGGGCGGGTTCTAACCCACCGGTGTCCACTTAAGGGATGAGGATTAAGACGCAGACACAGAGGGAGACTTCCCTGATGGTCCCCAGTGGTTGGGACTGTGCACTTCCATGGCCAAGGGCCCAGGTTCCATCCCTGGCCAGGAAACCAAGACCCCACAAGGCGCACGGCAGGGCCAGGAATAAAGGAAAAAATGATACAGACAGAGAAGGGAAGACCATATGATGATGCAGGGGTTGGGGGGGTGGATGACCTTGTCATGATAGAGGCAGAGACTAAAGTGATGTATCTGGTTGGTCAAAAACATTTGTGAGTTTTCCTATAAGATGCTATGGAAAAATCCAAATGGATTTTCTGGCCCACCCAACACGTTCACACCCAGGAAGACCAAGGAGCACCAACAATCACCTAATGCTCCAAGAGGCAAACACACACTGTCCCTCTCAGATTTCCGAGGCAGGGTGGCCTATCAGCACCTTGGTTTTGGACTCGTGGCCTCCAGTCCTGGGAGATGATACATTTCTGGTTGTAATCCCCTCAACCTGTGGTATTTGTGATAGTATCTGCAGGAAAACACGTCCTAGGGTGTAGTCCGCCTGCCTCTTGCCACCTGAAGTTAAGTTTCCTGAACTATGTGCTCACTCTGGGACGGGGTTTTCTTGAAGCACAAGCTGGAATCAAGATTGTTGGGAGAACTATCAGTCTCAGATATGCAGATGATACCACCCTTATGGCAGGCAGTGAAGAGGAACTAAAGAGCCTCTAGATGAAGGGGAAAGGAGAGTGAAAAAGCTGGTTTTAAACTCAACGTTCAAATACCTAAGATCATGGCATCCAGCCATCACTTCATGACAAACAGATGGGGAAAAATGGAAACAGTGACAGACTTTATTTTCTTGGACTCCAAAATTGCTGTGGATGGTGACTACAGCCATGAAATTAAAAGTCGCTTGCTCCTTGGAAGAACAGCTATGACCAATCTAGACAGCATATTAAAAAGCAGAGACATCACTTTTGATAAAGGTCCATTTAGTCAAAGCTATGGTTTTTCCAGGAGTCATGCATGGATGTGAGAGTTGGACTATAAAGAGGGCTGGGTGACAAAGAATTGATGCTTTGAAACTGTGGTGCTGGAGAAGACTCTTGAGAGTCCCTTGGACTGCAAGGAGATCAAACCAGTCAATCCTAAAGGAAATCAACCCTGAATATTCATTGGAAGGACTGATGCTGAAGCTCCAATACTTTGGCCACCTGATGCAAAGAGCCCGTTCTTTGGAAAAGACCCTGATGCTGGGAAAGATTGAGGGCAAGAGGAGAAGGGGATGACAGAGGATGAGATGGTTGGATGGCATCACTGACTTGATGAATATGAGTTTGAGCAATTTTTGGGAGATGGTGGAGGACAGAGGAGCCTGGTGTGTTGCAGTCCATGGGGCGACAGAGAATCAGACGTGACTGAGCGACTCAAAAACATCTGCTCCACCTGGGACAGGATGTCAGGGAGACACACGTGTTTGTCTTTTTTTTGTGTGAAGCCAAAGGGCTTGATTCATAAGGAAGCCTCCTTTTGGGAGAGATGGTCGGGAGACCCTACTGTTGCTCAAAGGGAGGAACTCACCTTGGCTTTTCCTTTTAGAATTATTCTTTGATTGCAAGATAATTGCTTTATGATGCTGTGTTGGTTTCTGCTGTTTAAGTCAGCCATATGTAAACTATACCCCCTTCTTGTTAAGCCTCCCTCCTCCCCCCACACCACCCCACCCCTCTAGGTTCATCACAGAGCACCAAGCTGAGCTCCCTGTGTTATACAGCAGCTTCCCACTAACTATTTATTTTACACATGGTAGTGATTACAACAGAGAAGGCAATGGCACCCCACTCTAGTACTCTTGCCTGGAAAATCCCATGGATGGAGGAGCCTGGTGGGTTGCAGTCCATGGGGTCGCTGAGGGTAAGACACAACTGAGCGACTTCACTTTCACTTTTCACTTTCCTGCATTGGAGAAGGAAATGGCAACCCACTCCAGTGTTCTTGCCTGGAGAACCCCAGGGACGAGGGAGCCTGGTGGGCTGCTGTCTATGGGGTCGCACAGAGTCGGACATGACTGAAGTGACTCAGCAGCAGCAGCAGCAGTGATCACAAAAGAGGTATCCCCTCACACCGGTTAGAATGGCCATCATCAAAAATATCTACAAAGGGGGCTTCCTTGGTGGCTCACTGGTAAAGAATCCGCCTGCCAATGCAGGAGACACGTGTTTGATCCCTGGTCCAGGGAGATCCCACATGCCATGGAGCAAACAAAGCCCTTGAACCACAACTGCTCCAGAGTCCGGGAGCTGCAACCACTGAATCCATGTGCCCTAGAGGTCATGCTCTGCGACAATAGAAGCCAGCTCAGTGAGAAGCGCACATACCACAACTGGAGAGTTGCCTCCGCTCGCCACAACCAGAGAAAAGCTGGCACAGCAACAGAGACCCAGCACAGCCAAAAACAATAAAATTGAAAAAAAATCTACAAACAATAAATGCTGGAGAGGATGTGGAAAAAAGGGAACCCTTCTTGCACCGTTAATGAGAAAGTAAACTGATCCACCCACTATGGAGAACAGTAAGCAGACTTCTTAAAAAGCTAGGAGTAAGGTTACCATATGACTCAGTAATCCCACTACTGGGCATATACCCTTGATAAAAACCATAATTCACAAAGACTTATGTACCCCAATATTCACAGCAGCCATGCTTGCAGCTGGCAAGACAAGGAAGCCACCTAGACATTCATTGACAGATGAACGGGTAAAGCTTTGGTATACACACGCAATGGAATATTACTCAGCCATGAAAAGGAATGAATGTAAATCAATAGTCGAGAGGTGGATGGACCTCGAGTCTGTCATACAGAATAAAGTAACTCAGAAATAGAAAAACAACTATCGTATATTAACACTGGCTTTTCAAGAGGCTTTGTCCGCTCCCTCTTCTATTAGTAAAATCTCCCAATGAAGAAACAGGCAAGCCATGAAATTCTGCATTTCCACAAACACCGAAGGTTACACATAGCACTTGGCTAATGGGCTTTCTTTTATCGTAACACAAAAAGAAATGTGGTGTTTTTTTTTTTTTTTCATGTTCTTCCTGCATGATTTCCTTAACATTTGTTTTAGGTTAACTTCCTAATTGAGCAATTTTTATTTTAGGTCAGTGGCCACAGGTTTGGTGAAACTTCAGCCAAGTGATAGTCTTAAACAATACAATCTGCTCAAAAGCAGTGGTGCAGTGACAAGTATAATCAAAGAACTAGGAATAAAATGCTAATGAGCCATTTTCCTTCTAAAAGCGTGACCTTTTTAGCACCTAATGGAGAGCAGAGCCATGAAGTTTTTTTTTTTTTTTTTAATAGAAATTCTTTTTTTAGATAACCTTCAATGTGAAAACATACCTTTTCTTTCCAGGGTACCTATGTTTGAAAGTAAAAGCAAAACTCACTCAGTCATGTCCGACTCTGAGACCCCATGGACCATAGAGTCCATGGGATTCTCCAGGCCAGAATACTGGAGTGGGTAGCCTATTCCTTCTCCAGCACATCTTCCTGACCCAGGAAACGAACTGGGGTCTCCTGCATTGCAGGTGGATTCTTTATCAACTGAGCTATCAGGGGAGCCAACCCATGTTTAAATCTCCTTATATCTCCAACACTTTCTGGAGGTGTGTCATTTGAAGCCTGGTTATGTCTAGGCTTCAAATATATATACAGCCCCCAACGAGGTGGCCGCGGGTGGTAAAGAATCTGCTTGCAGTGCAGGAGACACAAGAGATGCAGGTCCAATCCCTGGGTTGACAAGATCCTCTGCAGGAGGAAATAACAACCCATTCCAGTATTCTTGCCTGGAGAATCCCATGGACAGAGGAGCCTGGTGGGCTACAGTCCATGGAGTCGCAAAGAGTCAGACATGACTGAAGCGACTTACTATGCACACATGGATTGATGACTTCATGGGGCTTTCAACCTCACGCTTCTGTATCCCTGCTGCTAAGTCACTTCAGTCGTGTCCGACTCTGTTCGACCCCATAGAGGGCAGCCCACCAGGCTCCTCCATCCATGGGATTTTCCAGGCAAGAGTATTGGAGTGGGGTGCCATTGCCTTCTCCATCTGTATCCCTAGGGCCAGCTTATTATTATTACTATTATTTTTTTAAACTGTGGTTAAAAACACACACACACATAAATTTTATCCCTTTAAACTGAAGAGTAGAGGACTTCCCTGGAACTCTGGTGGTTGAGACTTACCTTCCAACTCAGGGAGTGTGGGTTCAATCCCTCGTTTCGAAGCTAAGATCCCACAGGACTCATGGCCACAAAACCAGAACATAAAACTTAAGCAGTATTGTAAAAAGTTTAATAAAGGCTTAAAAAAAAAAAAACCTAAAGAGTAGTTCGGTCACATTAAGTACTTACATAGTACTTGAGCAGCCATCACCCCCCATCTGTCTCCAAAGCTTTTTGGGCAAAAGTAAAATTCTGTATGCATTAGCTACTCCATCCTGTCTCCTTCAGCCCTAACCCCCCAACCCCACTCTGCTTATGTAGATACCTGCTCTAAGTGCCTCACATATAAGGAAACATGTAATATTTCTCTTTCTATCTGGTTTGCATCATGTAGCATCCTGTCCTCAAGGTTCATTCACCCTGTGTCAAGAGATTTTCCTTTTGAAGGCTGAATTGGGATTTCCCTGGTGGCACAGGAGGTAAAGAAGTCTGTCTACAATTCAGGAGATGCAGGAGACCCAGTTTCAATCCCCGGGTCAGGAAGATCCCTTGGAGGAGGGCACGGCAACCCACTCCAGTATCCTTGCCTGGAGAATCCCATGGACAGAGGAACCTGGCAGTCTACAGTCCAGGGGGTCACAAAGAGTTGAAGAGGAGTGAGTGGCTTAACACTTTCACGTTTTTTCAATAGTCCATAATATGGATACACCATGCTGTTTATCCACTCACCCATGGATGGACAGTTAGATTGTTGGCACTTTCCAGATACTGTAAATCACACCGCTGTGAACATCTGTGTACAGATAGCTACTCAGTCTGTGACTTCACTTAGTTTGGCTCTCTATGTGGAGGGCAATTGGTGGATTCCCTGGGGACTTTGAATTTTTAAGGAAAGGCCGTAGGTGACTCACATTGCCCAGACTTCTTTGTGGCTGAGCAAATACAGTGTGCTCTTTTTAAGACAGTATGTGAAACTGATACTTATGATTTAAGCTATGAGAGGTATCTGTGGAGTTTAAAGATTGCATAGCTGATTTAGTTTCAGAGCATAATCTTTTTGTTTTTAAAATTTATTTTAGCATTTATTTCTTTTTTAATTGAATTTACTTGATTTATATGAAGACATATATATATATATATATATATATATATATTATATTTGTATATTATATATGCTGCTGCTAAGTTGCTTCAGTCATGTCCGACTCTGTGCGACCTCATTGACGGCCCACCAGGCTCCCCCATCCCTAGGATTGTCCAGGCAAGAACACTGGAGTGGGTTGCCATTTCCTTTTCCAATGCATGAAAGTGAAAAGTGAAAGTGAAGTCATTCAGTTGTGTCCGACCCTCAGCGACCCCATGGACTGCAGCCCACCAGGCTCTTCCGTCCATGGGATTTTCCAGGCAAGAGTACTGGAGTGGGTTGCCATTGCCTTCTCTGGTATATTATACATATTTATAAACATAAAGATTTATATAAAGACTATAAAGAAAGCTGAGTGCCAAAGAATCGATGCTTTTGAACTGTGGTGTTGTAGAAGACTCTTAAGAGTCCCTTGGACTGCAAGGAGATCCAACCAGTCCATCCTAAAGGAAATCAGTCCTGAGTGTTCATTAGAAGGACTGATGCTGAAGCTGAAGCTCCAATACGCTGGCCACCTGATGCAGAGAACTGACTCATTTGAAAAGACCCTGATGCTGGGAAAGATTGAAGGCGGGAGGAGAAGGGGACGACAGAGGATGAGACGGTTGGATGGCATCACCAGCTCAATGGACATGAGTTTGAGTAAACTCTGGGAGTTGGTGATGGACAGGGAAGCCTATTGTGCTTCAGTCCATGGGGTCGCAAAGAGTTGGACACGACTGAGCGACTGAACTGAGTTGATTTATAATGTCTTTTAGTTTCAGATGTACAGCAGTGATTCAGTTATACACACACATATACATATATGTAATATATATGTGTTCTTTTTCAGATTCTTTTCATGTATAGGTTATTATAAAATATTGAATAGAGTTCCCTGTGCTAGAAGGTTTCTAGCATAATTGAGAGGAAGGCAGAGAGAGTTTCCAGATACCCATCCCCAACCCCCTGCACATATGCACAGCCTCCCCCATCATGAATGTTCCTCTCACCACCCAGAGTGGTACGTTTGTTAAACTAACAGACCTATATGACGGATCACCACCACCCCATCGCTTACATTGGGCTTTATTCTTGGTGTTAATATGTTCTATGGACTTGAACATATATTCATATATATGAATATTAAAATATATAAATGCATAACGAAACATACATGTGCATGTGTGCATATTCAAATGCATACGTGCATATTCAAATATATACATGTATATTCGAATATACATGTCTATATTCAAATGTATGTGTACATTCAAATGTGTGCATATTCTATGTATGCATATATATTCTAATGTATACATGGTTATTCAAACGTATACACGTCTAGTCACACATATACATCTATATTCAAATGTATATGTGTATATTCAAATGTATACGTGTGTATTCATACACATACACACACACACACACACCAGGAGGAAGGCATGGCAACCTACTCCAGTATTCATGCCTGGAGAAGCCCATGAACAGAGGAGCCTGTTGGGCTACAGTCCATGGGGCCGCAAAGAGTGGGACAAGACCAAAGCAGCGTAGCACCCACACACGCATAGTTCCATTATCCACCATTCTAATACCAGTATTCTCATTCCTAAAATTTGTGTGCCCCAGCTGTTCACCCCTTCCCCACCTAGGCAGCTGCTGATCTTTCTACCTTTCCTATCGTTTTTTCCTTCCTTAGAATTTCACCAGGTCGGCATCGCAGAGAAGGTAGCTTTTTCAGACTAGCTTCCTCCACTCAGTGAAATGCCTTTATGTCTCTTCCGTGTCCTTTCACGGCTTGACGGCTCATTTCTTTTTAGTGACGACTAACAGCCTGTTACGGGGATGAACCACATTTTATTAGCCGGTTCACCTACTGAAGGACATCGTGGCTGCTTCCAAGTTGTGAATACAGATGCCACAAACATCCATGGGCAGGTTACAGTGCAGATGTGAAGTTCTCGACTCCTTAGGGGAAATGCCAAGGACTGTCACTGCTGCTTCGCATGGTTAACAGTATGTTTACTTTTAAGAAAGTGCCAGGGACTTCCCTGGTGGTCCAGTGGCTAAGACTCTGTGCTCCCGATGTAGGGGGCCCCAGTGTGATCCCTGGTCTGGGAACTGGATTCCTTATGCCACAGCTAAGAATTTGCATGCCACAACTAAACATCTTGTGTGCTGGAATTAAAAAATCTCGTGTGGTGTGACTAAGACATGGCTCAGCCAAATAAATAAAAAATAATAAATTTGGTAAGAAACCAGAACTTACAAATTATCTCCCAGCGTGCCTGTACCATTCTGTGTCCCCACTGACAACGACTCACCAGCATCCTGGGACGTCAAAAAGTAATTAACCACACAAACACCTTCGAAAAGACACCGCCAAGCACAATTGCCTTTATTACCATGCCTGGAAGACATCCTGGAATGTCTTCAGTGAGCCCAGACCCTTACACCTTCCCAAACATTTCTGTTGTTCAGTAACCAGCTTAGTTTGGACTCTTTGCGACCCCGTGGACTGCAGCATGCCAGGCTTCCCTGTCCATCACCAACTCCTGGAGCTTGCTCAAACTCATGTCCATCGAGTCAGTGATGCCATCCAACCATCTTTTTACTGTATAAAAATGCCAAAAGATACTTACTTCCCAAAGACAGAAGAAGAGTTAACATTATTACCGTCAGATGTTTGGCTTTTTGTGAATAGATGTCATCTTTTGATGTTCCACTACATGTACCAGCCCCCAAGCAGAAACATCTATATATTGTGGCTCCCCACTTACCTCTTTGGAGCAGTCTGTCAGGGCTACCTGAGTGGACACATCAGAGCTACTGTCTTTAGTAGGGTTCTAGAATAAAACATTCAAGGCTTCCCCAGTGGCTCAGCGGTAAAGAATCTGCCTGCCAAGCAGGAGACATGGGTTCCATCCCTGGGTTGGGAAGATCCCCTGGAGGAGGAAAGGGCAACCCACTCCAGTATTTTTTCCTGGAGAATCCCATGGACAGAGGAGCCTGGCAGGCGGCAGTCCCTTTGCAGCAACACAGATGCAAATACAGATGATCATACTGAGTGGTTTCAAGTCAGACAAAGAAAAACATTGCACGATACCATTTATATGTGAAATCTACAATACAGCAGAAATGAGCCTACAGCAGACTCAGACACAGAGAACAGACTTGTGGTCTTCACCAGGGACAGAAACGGGAGAGCGATGGACTGGGAGTTTGGAGTTAAGTGACGCAAACTATTAATATTACAATGGATGAATGACAAGATCCTTCTGTATAGCACAGGGACCTGTATCCAAGCTCCTGGGATAAATCATGCATTCTTAGTCACTTCAGTCATGTCTGACTCTTTGTGACCCTATGGACCATAGCCCACCAGGCTCTTCTGTCCATGTGATTCTCCCGGCAAGAATACTAGACTGGGTTGCCATGTCATTGTCCAAACCCCAGCAGAAAAGAATATGAAGAAAAATGTATACAGATGTATAACTGAATCACTTTGCTGTACAGGAAAAATCAGCAAAGCACAGTAAATTCAACTCTACTTCGATTTTAAGAAGCTATTATCCTGAGGAAACCAGAATTGAAAAAGACACACATATCCCAATGTTCACTGAAGCACTATTTACAATAGCCAGGACACAAAAGCAGCCTAGATGTTCATCGACAGATGAATGGATAACTAAGTTGTGGTACATATACAGAATGGAATATTACTCAACTATAAAAAGGAACACATTTGAGCCAGTTCTAATGGGGTGGATGAGCCTAGAGCCTATTATACAGAGTGAAGTAAGTCAGAAACAGAAGGACAAATATCATATATTAATGCATAAATATGGAATCTAGAAAGATGGTCCTACATGCAGGGCAGTAAAGGAGACAGACACATAAAGAACAGACTTTTGGATTCAGTGGGAGAAGGGCAAGGTGGGCTGATTTGAGAGACTAGCGTTGAAACATATACACTACCATATGTCAAACAGATAGACACTGGGAGTTTGATGTATGACTCAGGGCAGCCAAAGCCAATGCTTTGATCACAGACTAGAGGGAAGTGGTGGGGAGAGAGGTGGGAGGTGGGTTCAGGATGGAGTGGACACATGGATACCTATGCCCGATTCATACTGATGTATGGCAGAAACTATCACAATATTGTAATTATCCTCCAGTTAAAATAAAGAAACTCCTAAAAAAGTGATTAAAGTATGTCTGCAGCATCCACAGTAAAACAGGACTCGAGGAGGCTGGAAGTACCTTTCACCTGGTAATTGGGAGGCATTTGGTTTTCTTCCCTTGTCGTACGATTGTTCTCTTCACATAGACCAGGAAAATGCACCAGCAAGATTGATCCCATAAACGAAGAGCTTGCTCATAAAAAGGCTGTTATGTCAAGATCCATTTATGAGAAAACCTCTCCAGAAAGTGGGCAGAGAGGAAACCTACCTCAACAAAATAAAGCCCATAAATGACAAAGTGAAAGGAAAGTGAAAGTCATTCAGTCGTGTCTGACTCTTTGCAACCCCACAGACTATACAGTCCATGGAATTCTCCAGGCCAGAATACTGGAGTGGGTAGCCTTTCCCTTCTCCAGGGGATTTTCCCAACCCACGGATTGAACCCAGGTCTACCACATTGCAGGTGGATTGTTTACCAGCTGAGCCACCAGGGAAGCCCAAGAATACTGTAGTGGGTAGCCTATCCCTTCTCCAGGGGATCTTCCCAACTCAGGAATCAAACCCAGGTCTCCTGCATTGCAGGTGGATTCTTTACCAGCTGAGCCACAGGGAAGCTAAAGAATACTGGAGTGGGTAGCTGTTCCCTTCTCCAGGGGATCTTCCCAACCCACGGATTGAACCCAGGCCTCCCACATTGCAGGTGGATTCTTTACCAGCTGAGCCACGGGGAAGCCCAAGAATACTGGAGTGGGTGGCCTATCCCTTCTCTAAGGGATCTTCCCAACTCAGGAATCAAACCCAGGTCTCCTGCATTGCAAGCGGATTCTCTACCAACTGAGCTATCGGGTAATGTAATACTCGATGGTGAAAAGCTGACAGCTTTCCCTCTAAGATGAGGAACAAGACAAGGATGTCCACTCTCACCCCTATTATTCAACACAGTTTTAGAAGGCCTAGTCCGAGCAGAGGAAAACAAAATCAAATAAAAGGAACACAAACTGGAAAAGGAGTAAAACTGTCACTGTTTGCTATACAGACACGGCTTCCCAAGTGGTGCTAGTGGTAAAGAACCTGCCTGTCAGTGCAGGAGACATAAGAGATGCGGGTTCTGTGCCTGGGTTGGGGAGATCCCCTGGAATAGGGCATGACAACTCACTCCAGGATTCTTACCTGGAGAATCCCATGGACAGAGGAGCCTGGTGGGCTGTAATCCATGGGGTTGCAAAGAATCAGACACAGCTCACAGTGGAAGTCTAAGCAAGACCGACGCTTACTCCTTGGAAGGAGAGTGATGACCAACCTAGACCGCATATTAAAAAGCAGACACATTACTTTGTCAACAAAGGTCCATCTAGTCAAGGCTATGGATTTTCCAGTGGTCATGTATGGATGTGAGAGTTGGACTATAAAGAAAGCTGAGTGCAGAAGGATTGATGCTTTTGAACTGTGGTGTTGGAGAAGACTCTTGAGCGTCCCTTGGACTGCACGGAGATCCAACCAGTCCATCCTAAAGGAGATCAGTCTTGAGTGTTCATTGGAAGGACTGATGCTGAAGTTGAAACTCCAATACTTTGGCCACCTGATGCAAAGAGCTGACTCATTTGAAAAGACCCTGATGCTGGGAAAGATTGAGGTCAGGACGAGAAGGGGACAACAGAGGATGAGATGGTTAGATGGCATCACCGACTCAATGGACATGAGTTAGGGTAAACTCCGGGAGTTGGTGATGGACAGGGAGGCCTGGAGAGCTGCAGTTCATGGAGTTGCAAACAGTCAGACACGACTGAGTGACTGAACTGAACTGAACTGAACTGAAGCAAGACTGAAGTGACTGAGCACACACTTACTCAACATATACATGTACTGCTGCTGCTGCTGCTGCTGCTGCTGCTGCTGCTGCTGCTAAGTCGCTTCAGTCGTGTCCGACTCTGTGCAACCCCATAGACGGCAGCCCACTAGGCTCCTCTGTCCCTGGGATTCTCCAGGCAAGAATACTGGAGTGGGGTGCCATTGCCTTCTCCATATACATACACAGAAAATCCTAAAGACATGCGAAAACTACGAGACCTCATCAGTTTAGTGAAAGTTGAAGGATACAAAATTAATATACAGAAATCTGCAGCATTTCTACACACAAACAGTGAACTATTAGAGAAATTAAGGAAACAATCACATTTATCATTCATGTCAAAAAGAATACAACACCTAAGAATAAACCCACCCAGAGAAGCAGAGGGTCAGACATGACTGAGCGACTGAACAGCAACAAGAAAGGAACCAAAACACCTGTGATCCAAAAACATTTAAGAAGTTGAGGAAAATAACTGAAGAGGACACAAATGGATGGCATGAAATACTGTGTTCTTGGACTGGAAGAATCAATCTTCTTAGAAAAGAGCGTGTTTTCCAGGGCAACCTATAGATTCAGTGCAATTCCTATCTCATCACAGATGGAATTTTTCACAGAATTGGGCCAAGAGTTTGTATGCAAACACAAGAGACCCTGAGTAGCTGATCCAGTCTTGAGAAGGAAGAATAAATCAGGGGACTTCAGACCATGCTACAAAGGTAAGTAATTAGCATAGCAGTAGCAGAGGCATACACACACCGAT
Source organism: Bos taurus (assembly GCF_002263795.3). NCBI lineage: Eukaryota > Metazoa > Chordata > Mammalia > Artiodactyla > Bovidae > Bos > Bos taurus. The sequence goes on along the minus strand of NC_082638.1, from coordinate 3,006,411 downwards.
CAGTGACACAGAGTAGAGAACCCAGAGGGAAACCCACACACCTAAGTCCGTTAATCTATGCAAAGAAGGCAAGACAATTCACTGTAGAAAAGACAAGTCTCTTTGATAAAGGCTCCTGGGAAAACCAGACAGCTACATGTAAAAGAATAAAAGTACAACAGTCTCTCACATCACAGGCAAACACCTAATTAAGAGTCCAGGTTCCCTTCAGTTCAGTTCCCACTAACGTCTGAGGCACTGGCTGCAGAATTTCAGGAGGTTTAAGAGCAGAGATGGGACAAGTCTCAGTTTTCACGTTAGTTCATCACACTCAAAACCGAGGCTCCACCTGGCTGACTGCCTAAGCATACAGGGTGGGTGGTTCTTGAGGTTGTTTTTTGTTTTTTTTTTTTCTTTTGAATTTTTTATTTTGTATTGAGGTATGGTCGGGCTTCCCTTGTTGGTCAGCTGGTAAAGAAACTGCCTGCAATGCGGGAGACCTGGGTTTGACCCCCCTGGGTATAGTCGATTAACAATGTTGGGATGGTTTTGGATGGACAGCAAAGGGACTCAGCCATATATACACATGTATCCGTTCTCCCCCAAACTCCCCTCCCATCCAGGCTGCCACGTGACACTGAGCAGAGTTCCCTGTGCTGGAAAGCAGGTTCTTGTTGGTTCTCCATATTAAATACAGCAGTGTGTCCATGTCCATGTCCATCCCAAACTCCCTAACCATCCCTTCCCCCATCCTTTCCCCTGGGAACCATAAGATTATTACAGAGTATTGAGCAGAATTCCCTGTGCTGGACAGCAGGTCCTTGCTGGTTCTCCATGTTAAATACAGCAGTGTGTCCATGTCCATCCCAGACTCCCTGACTATCCCTTCCCCCATCCTTCCCCCTGGTGACCATAAGGTTATTACAGAGGATTGAGCAGAGTTCCCTGTGCCGTCCAGCAGGTCCTTGCTGGTTCTCCATGTTAAATACAGCAGTGTGTCCATGTCTATCCCAGACTCCCTGACTATCCCTTCCCCATCCATCCCTCTGGGAATCATAAGGTTATCACAGAGTATTGAGCAGAGTTCCCTGTGCTGGACAGCAGGGCCTTGTTGGTTCTCCATGTTGAATACAGCAGTGTGTCCATGTCCCTCCCAAACTCCTTATCCCTTCCCGCTGCGTTAGTTTTATATAGTCTAAACTGCCACACTTACAGAGGCAACAGATAGTTACAGTGCTTAACCTGGGAACACACACAACTCCCTCTGAATTCTTTGTTAGAAAGATCACTTGGAAGAATTTGCATTCCTTACGTTCAGGGGCATCTATGTGCTGAGACGTTCAGTCGTGTCAGACTCTTTGTGACCCCAGGGACTGCAGCTCGCCAGGCTCCTCTGTCCATGGGATTCTCCAGGCAAGAATACCGCAGTGGGATGCCATGCCCTCCTCCAGGGGATCTTCATGACACAGGGATCGAATTCACGCATCCTGCATTGGCAGGCGGATTGTTTACCACTCTGCCACCTGGCAAGTCCTAGCTACAGATATAACAGTGGCTGAGGTACCTAGTAACAACCCTACTAGCCTAAAGCCACAGACCTGCACCACAGCCTCCATTGCAGAATGTAGCCTTTCTGTCAATGAACCCACCCTTCTCCCTGTGAATTTTTTTTTTTTTTTAAGCAGAGAATTTAATAGAGGGAAATGGTTCAGAGGCTATTGGAAGACTGAAAAGGGCAAGAGAGCATCTGTGGTCACAGAGCTAGTTACCCGAGAAAGCAGCTGCCACTCCCGGAGGCGGAGATCAGAGGGGAGAGACTGAGCTGCACAGAACTCCAAGTCTGGGGGCCTGGGACCCCGACTTCTGAGGAGGATGAGGCCTGCTGGCTCTTCAGGCGCCTGGAGAAGGGTTCACCCGGCAGGACTCACACATCCAGGGGTGGGGCGGTGGGGGGGTGATGTCTGGGTGGTGCTGCCCACTGGCAAGATGCTACCGGCTGGGGAATGTGGCAGGAGGCTGGGAACTGGGACTGGTCGCTTTTGGAAGCCACTGCTTCTCCCAGTGATTAAAAAAAATTTTTTTTTAATGTATTTATTTGATCATGCCAGATCTTAGTTGTGGCATGTAGGGTATTTAGTTGTGGCATGTAGGTTTTGTGGTTGTGGCTTCTGGGGTCTCTTGTAGTGACATGTGGGGTCTTGCAAAGTCTTAGCTGCAGTATCTGGCATCTAGCTCCCTGACCAGGAATTGAACCCTGGCTGCCTGCTTTGGGAGCACAGAGTCTTAGCCACTGGACCTGTGGGTTTTTTTTTTTTTAATATTGCCCCGTTGGCATTAAACACTCTCACCACCTTTTCCCATATACCTAGCCAAAGCATCTGTGCTTTGAGCGTGCATGCTTCCTCCCACTCAGATCCTCAACAAGGTACTCTGCTGGTGACCCACGCCACCAACCAATGAGAATTCAGAGAACCTGGAGTAGCCCTGAGGTCCGGAGATTCAACCAAGAAGAGCATTTCCTCTACAATAAACGCAACAGTAACTAACACTGAATTAAGCAGCTACCGTTTGAGTGCTGTCTTGGACCCTGGACACGCATTTTCATTTCCCTGTTAAGACCGACCATGGATAAAGCCAGGCAAGGTCACCCAAACTCAGCTTGGATTCCACAACCTGTGTTCATTCTGTGGCACCGCTTATGAATAAGAGGATGTCTGCTTGGTTGTTATTTTTCAGTTGTGTCTGACTCTATGAGACCCTGTGGACTGCAGCCCGCCAGGCTCCTCTGTCCATGGGATTCTCCAGGCAAGAATACTGCAGTGGGTTGCCATTTCTTTCTCCAGGGGATCCTCCAGACCCAGGGATCGAACCCAGATCTCTTACATTGCAGGCAGATTCTTTACTGTCTGAGCCACCAAGGAAGCCCCTCTTTTAAAAAAAAAAAAGCTTCAACTAAATATTGAAATAAAACTTCCACTGACTCCAAGTCTTCTTTGGTTTATGAATTCTGCCCATACACGGTTTAGAAAAAGGAATGTCAAGTTTTTACCTCCCCTCTCTCATACTTCTCTTCAAGTCTGGTCGTCTTGAAGTGGCCATCTACATTTTTGAAATCAGGCTGAAGGTAATTTGAGTTGGGATTACACTTAGTGTATTCTCAAGTTCAGTACTGTTCAGTTGCTCAGTCGTGTCCTACTCTTTGCGACCCCATGGACTGCAGCACGCCAGGCTTCCCTGTCCATCACCAACCCCTGGAGTTTACTCAAACTCATGTCCATCGAGTCAGTGATGCCATCCAACCATCGCATCCTCTGTCATCCCCTTCTTCTGCCTTCAATCTTTCCCAGCATCAGGGTCTTTTCCAATGAGTCAGCTCTTCGCATCAGGTGGCCAAAGGATTGGAGTTTCAGCTTCAAACTGAATGAATGATCAGTCCTTCCAATGAACACCCAGGACTGATCTCCTTTAGGATGGACTGGTTGGATCTCCTTGCAGTCCAAGGGACTCTCAAGAGTCTTCTCCAACACCACAGTTCAAAAGCATCAATTCTTTGGCGCTCAGCCTTCTTTATAGTCCAACTCTCACATCCATGCATGACTACTAGAAAAACCATAGCCTTGACTAGACGGACCTTTGTTGACAATGTAACGTCTCTGCATTTTCATATGCTGCCTAGGTTTGAACACAATGGCACCCCACTCCAGTACACTTGCTTGAAAAATCCCATGGACGGAGGAGCCTGGTAGGCTGCAGTCCATGGGGTCGCTGAGGGTCGGACACGACTTAGCGACTTCACTTTCACTTTCATGCATTGGAGAAGGAAATGGCAACCCACTCCAGTATTCTTGCCTGGAGAATCCCAGGGATGGGGGAGCCTGGTAGGCTGCCGTCTATGGGGTCGCAGAGTCGGACACGACTGAAGTGACTTAGCATAGCATAGCATAGCATAAGCTAGTGCAGCAGGCAGGTCGAAAAGCAGACCCAGCCGTACGACCTACGTTTACGACGTAGCTTTACGGCAGATCAGGCGTAGATGGCTAGAGCGGAGACCTTTGCTCAGTTTGCAGCTCTGCACCTCGGCCCTCCCGGGATTGCTCGCTGGACACGCTGTGTCCTCTGGGATTTTCCTGTGACCAGGACACCTCAGTTTCCTCCCCGAGGCTTGCAGCTGAGGAGGTAAGTTCACTTCCTGCATCTAAATCTCCCTGGTTGCGTTGTTGGCATACTTGCGACCCTGTGCTCAGCCTGGCAAGTTTTTGGTTTGCCTGCGCTCATCTCTTTCCTTCCTTTGTTGGTAAGACTTTTTGCAGGTTTTTTTTTTTTTTTCCAGGTGCCACTGAGTCTAGCAGCCTGGGTCTGGGCCGCCTGGGCCTGACTGCACACGGCCCCAGCTTGCCTTCCTCTGTGCTTTTCAGACATGCACTGTTTATTGAGTTCAGTAACGTTGTTGCTGTTTGTATGATTGCCCGCTTCTCTTTCCCTCTCTTGATTTCCTTATGTGTTTGCAAATGCGTCAACCCCAGGCTCCATATCCTTCGTGCTCTGAGACTCAGTGCTGGCTTTTTTTTTTTTTTTTAATTTTTAAAATATTTATTTACTTTAGGTTGTGCTGGGTCTTCCTTGCAGGGCACGGGCTTTCTCTAGTTGCAGCGAGCAGGGGGCTACTCTCTAGTAACGGTTTTGCACTGGACTTCTCATTGCGGTGGCTTCTCTTGTTGCGGAGCATCCGGCTCCAGGTGCAGGCGGGCTCGGTATCTGTCCTGCACTTGCTTAGTTGCCCTGCAGCATGTGCGATCTTCCCAGACCGGGGATGGAACCCTTGTCCCCTGAATTAGCAGGCGGGTTCTTAACTGAAGAGGAAAAGTTAAAATTTTATATAACCTCCTGCTGGTTCTGCCTCTGCAACTCAGCTTGCTCCTTGAAAAGTCTGGATCACATAGATCTCATAGTCTCAGAAAGTCGGGACTTAACAATACTAGGAACTGGAGCTTATCTCACTCGCGGTTGTCCTGCTCTTTACAGTTGCCTGGCCCCTGCAAACCTGCTTAACCATGCCTGTCTGTGTAAAGGTCAGGCATCCCCTTCCCCTTCTTGACTGCTGTTCCCAGCGTGCAAAACCCCTTAGTTTAAACCAGCTTATTAACAGCCAGTCTTGCCCACTATAGTCTGTCTAAAAAAACTCTATATAACTCCTTTGTTTGGAGTTTGGCTTAGAGCTTGGAGAGTTAACTCCTCTAGGCCCGCTGGTGTAATAAACCTGAGTTCTCCAACTCTCTGAGTGTGGTGCTTGGTTTCTTGATTACTGGTTTCTGCAACAAACCACTGGACCCCCAGGGAAGCCCTGAGTTGGTTGTTTTTTTTTTTCTTTTTCCCGTTTGAATGATTACTTTTCTGTTAAGATCATGCACCTTGGCTGGAACGTTCTAATATCACCTACATGGCATGACTTTTGTCCAAGTAAGTGAACTATCAGTACATCGTTTTTCCTTTGTAATCTCTGTGTCGTCGAGGCCCATGGGCTTGCTATGCCCGGTAGAGTCCCGGGTAGAGGTCCGCGGCCTTCGGGATCTAATGCCTGAGGATCTGAGGTGGAGCTGATGTACTAAAAATAGAAATAAAGTGGCAACAATGTAAAGTGCTTGAATCATCCAGAAACCATCCCCCCGACTCCCAGGTCCTTGGAAAAAAGTCTCTTGCACGAAACGAGTTCCTAGTGCAAAAAAAGGTTGGGGACCACTCTTGTGAGGATCACTGGCTTGCAGTGTGTTGGGCGAACTGGGTGGAAACACAGCGCCCCCCCTGCAGGTGTGCAGAGTTAGAAGCCGCGTTGTAACAAGAGCCCAGGTGATTCTCATGTAGCACTGAAGGACTGATGGGTGGTGGTGTAGTTCCTACGGGATAAAGCCCCCTTACCTGACATGAATCGTGCGTGTCTCTCTTAGCCAGCACTACTTTTTCCAACTCGCTTATCTACCACAGATGTGACTTTGGAGACCTGTGCTGGCTGAGTTTCCACTGGTGAACTACTCCAGGGTTCTGCAGAAACCCAGGGTCTCTGTGTTGTTTTTGCTTTGCATATGTCTTGCACAAGGCCTTTTTGATGATGTCAGCATGCTGGAGGAACGTGAAGAACTGAACATTGCTCAGTCACGTCCAACTCTTTGTGACCCCCATGGGCTATACAGTCCATGGGATTATCCATGGCCAGAATACTGGAGTGGATCTTCCTTACCCAGGGATGGAACCCAGGTCTCCTGCCTTGCAGACAGATTCTTTACCAGCTGAGCCACCAGGGAAGCCCCAAGAATACTGGAGTGGGTAGCCTTTCCCTTCTCCAGGGGACCTTCCCAACCTAGGAATCGAACCAGGGTCTCCTGCATTGCAGGAGGATTCTTTACCAGCTGAGCTGCCAGGAAAGCCCACCAGAGGAATATGTCTTCTTGCTTACGACCGTGATCTGAGGTGGGCATGGAAGAGAGGCAGCCTGAGGGTGCAGGGTGGAGGAATGCCACTCAAGTTCAACAGTAAATTTAAGGTACTTGATGTCATGCTGGGCTTCCCCAATGGCTCAGCGGTAAAGGATCTGCCTGCCAATTCAGGAGACGTGGGTTCAATCCCTGAGTTGGGAAGATCCCCTGGGGGAAAAAATGGCAACCCACCCCAGTGTTCTTGCCTGGAGAATCCCATGGACAGAGGAGCCGGGTGGGCTACAGTCTATGGGGTCGCAAAGACTGGGCCAGGACTGAGTAACTAACACTTCACTTTATTACACAGATTTCCTTGGTGGCTCAGATGGTAAAGAATCTGCCTGCAATGTGAGAGACCTGGGTTGGATCCCTGGGTCAGGAAGATCCCCCAGAGAAGGAAATGGCAACCCACTCCAGTGTTGTTGCCTGGAGAATTCCATGGACAGAGGAACCTGGGGGGCTACAAGCCATGGGGTTGCAAATACAGACAGGACTCTGTGACTAACACTTCACTTCACTTTATTAGAGGTGCTTCCTTGGTGGCTTAGGCAGTAAAGTATCTGCCTGCAGTGTAAGAGACCTGGGTTCAGTCCCTAAGTCAGGAAGATCCCCTGGAGAAGGAAATGGAAACAACTCCAGTATTCTTGCCTGGAGAATCCCATGGACAGAGGAGCCTGGCGGGCTACAGTCCATGGAGTCACAAAGAGTCAGACGAGACTGAGTGACTACACTTTCTTTCTTTTTTATTAGAATGTGGAAATATGATTGCTGGTCATTCTGTCATCTGGATTCTAAAGTAACTAACATCAGGAACCAAATCTAAACATGATTAATAAATAATGTTAAGGAAATGGCCATGGCTTTGCTTTAAAAATACAATAGTCATCTGAAGGAATACGATTACAGTTGTGAATGTGAATAAGTGTTTTGAAGTATCTTCTGGGATCATGAATTCAAAGATATAAATTTAAATTTAACATAACAGGAGCAATAATAATTCTTCATTCCTGTTTTATTCAGTCCGTTAGCATCATTGAGGGTGAAGAAGTAGATATTTCAGTTTAAAAAATGTCATTTTCTCTCTCTCTGTTTTTTTTTTTTTTTTATTCCAAGTTAAGGTAAGATTATTTATCAAACAGCATTGGTAAGGCTGAACCTGATTGTATTCCTCTGCTTGGGTTTCCATGACAAAATACTGAGGAGGGAGTGGCTGGAGCAATAATAGACTGTAATGTCTCCCCCAGTCCTGGAGGCTGGAGTCTGAGACCCATGTGTGGCCAGGGCTGGTTCCTCCTGAGACCTCTCTCCTGGGCCTGTGGACGGCCATCTGCTCCCTGTGTCCCCACGAGGTCATGCCTCTGGGTGCATCTGTGTCCTGAGCTCTTATTAAGGATCGAGGTCCTATGACATCAGGACCCAAACTAGTGACCTTGTTTTACCTTCTGCTGCTGATGCTGCTAAGTCGCTGCAGTCGTGTCCGACTCTGTGCGACCCCATAGACGGCAGCCCACCAGGCTCCCCCGTCCCTGGGATTCTCCAGGCAAGAACACTGGAGTGGGTTGCCATTTCCTTCTCTGATGCAGGAAAGTGAAAAGTGAAAGTGAAGTCACTCAGTCGTGTCCGACTCTTAGCGACCCCATGGACTGCAGCCCACCAGGCTCCTCCATCCATGGGATTTTCCAGGCAAGAGTACTGGAGTGGGGTGCCATTGCCTTCTCCGAGTTTTACCTTCACTCCCCCTTTAAAGGCCAAACAGTCCCATTCTGAACTCCTGAGAGTTAGAATTTCAACGTATACATTTTGGGGAAAGGGAGAAGACAGAATTCAGTCTATAAAAATGAAGAAACTATGCTGGTTCTCACTACAGAAATCATCGAGAGTTTTCCTCAAATGTTGAGTATTGTGATAAAAATATCCATAGACTACCCTCCCAAATTTAAAACTATCTCAATACAGAGGTAAAAATATGTGAGGTACAAGGTAGAAATGCATGACCTCTTGACACATTTTAATGGGACACTCTGTAAATTAGGAAGAGAAAACTGGGTTTTATATAAGCGATGGATTGAAATGTTTGTTGTTTACTCTCTCAGTCGTATCCAACTCTTTTGCAATCCATGGACTATGGCCTGCCAGGCTTCTCTGTCCATGAGATTCTCCAGGCAAGAACACTGGAGTGGGTTGCCATTGGCTTCTCCAGGGAGTCTTCCCAACCCAGGGATCAAACCCAGGTCTCTTGCATTGGCAGGCAGACTCTTTACCACTGAGCCACCAGGGAAGCCTGAAATGACAATCCTTTAAAACTTTGAATATCAGAGGATATAACCAGGAATTCCTTCTAGATTCATTGTATTAGGAATTATGCTATTAGATTTGTATTGGAAAGTCAAGTGCATGTAATATATATATATATATGTATATATATATTATGCTAGCAGCTATGTGTGTACAAAAAATCATTTTAGTCCTCTCTGACTCTTTGCGAGCTTATGGACCATAGCCCACCAGGCTCCTCTGTCTGTGGGATTCTCCAGGCAAGAATACTGCAGTGGTTTGCCATTTTCTTCTTCAGGGGATCTTCCCAACCCAGGAATCGAACCTGAAGGCAGATTCTTTATGACTAGTGCCGAGACCTGACAAAGACCAACAGAATATCTACTGTAGATAGAAGAGCAGTCTGTTGATGACCTGGAATTATGAATTCTCTTGTATCCTACAGATTAGAAGCGACGTGCTACAGCTTTGCATTGATGCTGGTCCTCAGGTGGGGTAATTTGGCTCCTCAGGAGAGAGGTAGAGATGTTTTTGGCTGTCATAAGTAGAGAAGGGGTGCTTCTGACGTCTAGGGCATGGGAGCCACGGAGGCTTCTATAAACGTCCAGGACAATACCCTGCAACCCAGTTGAAGCTGGCCCCCAGTATCGGTCCTGCCAAGGCTCAGAAAGTCCAAGGACATTCCCAGTGTTATCTACAGCATCACTCAAAGTTTTTTTTTCTTTTTTCTTACAAGTGAGCTATAGTTGATTTACAACATTGTATTAGCTTCAGGTGTACAGCAAACTGATTCAGTTGTACATATGTGTGTGTATGTAAATGTATACATATATAATTTTCAGATTATTTTTCAGTATACTTTACTACAAGATGTGTATTATTATAGTTTCCTGTGCTATACTACAGGTCATTGTTGCTTATCTAGTTTATACCTAATAGGGTCTCCCTGCTAATTCCAAACACCTAAGGTAAAGCTTTCCTTGTGCATATTTTTTGCTGTTGTTTTTTCCTTTTTTTTGGCCACAACTCCCGGTATGTGGCACTTTACAGACCATAAAAGGAACCCACACCCCTTGTAGTGGAAGCGTGGAGTATTAATCACCGAACCTCCAGGGATGTCTGAGTTTTCCTAGTTTGACACCCTCACTCATCCAAGACAATTATTTTTTTTTTAATTTCTCTTATGATAGCTTTCTCATGACTTGTTCCCATTCGCCATGAGGATTCAGCAGAATCGTTTCCCATGACCAAAGACAGAACTGGAGCCTTCTCCACTGCCTCAGTGCTGTTCTCGGCCGTCCCCTGTAATTAACCACCTCCCTTTCTAGTCCACTCCTTCCCGTTAGGCGGACAGCCCCTAATGCGATTCTAAACGGCCTCATCACTCTTCTCCTCCTCCATTTTCCATAGAACCTGAATGAATTTAAATATTAGTTGGCATAGGTGCTAGAGTAGGTGGATGGTATTTCAGAATTGCTCTTGCTGCTGTTTTAAATAATGCAGAGGCAACGTGTTGAAATGTTTCCTGTGAAAGGATATAATAGGAAATTTCTGTCCCTCCTACCTCCTCATTAGAGTGATTTAAAGCCAAGACTCAAGCCTAATGAATAATAAATGCCTCGCGTAAAATTTTATTCCAATGAGGAACGAGGGCACAAGCCCACTTGTACAATATTAGGATTTTGAAAATGACTTTTTAACTACTGACTGGGATTCTGACTCAAAAGAGTAATTCTGAGTTAAGCTATTGAAAAAACACTCTACTGTTTTCAGGATTAGCTCTATTAACATAGGTGACGTGAGTGAAAGTCGCTCAGTTGTGTCTGACTCTTTGAGACCCCATGGAATATAGAGTCCATGGAATTTTCCAGGCCAAAATAATGCAGTGGGTAGCCTTTCCATTGGAGAAGGCAATGGCACCCCACTCCAGTATTCTTGCCCGGAGAATCCCATGGATGGAGGAGCCTGGTAGGCTGCAGTCCATGGGGTCGCTAAGAGTCGGACACTTACTGATCGACTTCACTTTCACTTTTCACCTTCATGCGTTGGAGAAGGAAATGGCAACTCACTCCAGTGTTCTTGCCTGGAGAATCCCAGGGACAGGGGAGCCTGGTGGGCTGCCGTCTATGGGGTCGCACAGAGTTGGGGACGACTGAATCGACTTAGCAGCAGCAGCAGCCTTTCCATTCTCAGGGAAGCTTCCCAACCCAGGAATCGAACCCAGGTCTCCTGCATTGCACACAGATTCTTTACCAGCTGAGCCACAAGGGAAGCCCAAGAATACTGGAATGCGTAGCCTATCCCTTCCCCACGGGATCTTTCTGACCCAGGAATTGAACCGGGGTCTCGTGCATTGCAGGCAGATTCTTTACCAACTGAGCTATCACAGAAGCCCCAAATAATATATAAAGGTATCTTATTTTCCTTTGGGGATATCAAAAAATTACTTTTCCTTTCCTTTCCTTTTTTCTCCTTTCTATTCTTATGCTCCCATTTGATGGCCAACTGTATATTCATCAAACAGGGTTTAAAGAACCACCAAAATCTACTAAGACTGTTTCTTACTTTTGAACTACTTTGCTCAGATTCTGAAAAATTGCATGGGGTAACCAGTTACCGATTGTCTGGTTGTTTTTAATGAATGAGTGTTCCACAAAAAAATATTGTTTGCATAATTTCTTGATTCCGCACATAAGTGACATCATATGATATTTGTCTTTCTCTGACTTACTTCACTTACTATGACAGGCGATCCACTTGTACCAACAAGAGCCCAATTTCAAGTGAAAATTATAAGTAAATTCAGGGTACTTTTGTTAAATCGGAAATCAAAAGTTTCAAACCTGTGATTTGCTGTTCATAGATTGTTAAACATTTAGCATCCGATTTTCTAATCTTTGGGCCTCAAAATGATTTTGCAGTCAAGACAGATGAAGCTATAACGGCAGTATGTTTTTGTTGCTTAATCGCTCAGTTGTGTCTGACTCTTTGTGAACTCACAAGACTGAAGCCTGCCAGGCTCTGTCCATGGGATTTATGTAGATTTGATTATCTACAGATAGATATATATATCCTTTATACATATACTCTCTCTCTGTTGTCTTTATATATATACATATATATGTTTCTACCTATATATATATATGTTTCTACCTATATATATATATGTTTCTACCTATATATATATATGTTTCTAGCTGTATATATGTGTGTGTATATACATGTTTCAACCTATATATATATATGTTTCTACCTATATATATATATAAATACATATATATATATTTAATCCATTATCATGATCTATGTAACACTGGAGAAATCTCATGGACAGAGGAACCTGGGAGGCTACAGTCCATGGGGTTGCAAAGAGTCATATACAACTGAGCACGCACGCTCTGTATGTATCATTATTTATCTATCTATTATTATCTGGAGAGGCCAGAAAGAATGAAAACCATAGTCACAGAAAACTAACGGAACTGATCATATGGATCACAGCCTGGTGTAACTCAGTGAAACTATGAGCCATGCCATGTAGGGCCACCCAAGACGGATGGGTCATAGTGGAGAGTTTAGGCAAAATGTGCCTCTCTAAGTATCTGTTATCTATCTATTATTATCTACCTACCTATCTATTATAAGTATCTATCATCTATCATCAATATCTGTCTAACTACATATTTATTAGCAATATCTATCTTTCTGTCCATTCGCTGTATTTCTTGGAGAAGGGCATGGCAACCCACTCCAGTATTCTTGCCTAGAGGATCCCAGGGACAGAGGAGCCTGGTGGGCTATAGTCCAAAGGGTTGCAAAGAGTTGGACATGACTGGAGCGACTTTGCATGCACGCACACACGCACCCATCTCTATTCAATCCTTATTGTTTATTGAGTCCGTATTTGCAAACTCGTCAGCCCACTAAGATTTATTCTGTAACCCCCAAGTCAGTATTCACTGTCTCCAGGTCTTTCTCAGGCTTTCGCTGAGCAGGCAGCCATTTGTCGCCTGTTAGGCCAGTTTCCAAGTGCAGTGGAAAACAGTCACTCTCTTTTCTTGTGTGCCTTCCTATAAAGTTCTGTTCCTGTAAAGTGTACTGCTTGTGGTCTGTTGAGTGCCACACATTTCCTGTTTCTGGGCTTTTGAGGGGTGACTTTGCTATTTACCATGCCCCCACCACTGCCAGTGAAGGGCTGAGGTGCTGTCTAGCATCTTAACCACAGCAATGCTGTGATGTGTTTCACGGAGCAAATGCACGTGTTTGTTGAGGGGTGAGTCACACGCTGTGAGCTCAGTGTGAAAGAATCAGCAGTGTATGTTCAGTGAAAGCAGAAGTGCTCCTTGCTAAGTGGTGTCCGGTTCTTTGCGACCCTGTGGACTGTAGCTGGCCAGGCTCCTCTGTGCATGGGGTTTTCCAGGCAAGAATACTGGAGTAGATTGCCATTTCCTACCATTACATAATGTCATCGTTTAACCTGGGAAGACAGTGATTCGTCAGGGATGCACTAACTCTGGCTCCTGTCATAGTTGAGTGGGAGTGAAGATATTGGTATTCCTTCTGGATTTTATTTTATTTTTTTCTTTTTATTTTAATTGGAGGCTAATGACTTTACAATATTGTAGTGGTTTTTGCCGTACATTGACATGAATCTGCCACGGGTGTCCATGCGTTCCCCATCCTGAATCCCCTCTCCCACATCCCTCTCCATCCCATCCCTCAGGGTCATCCCAGTGCACCAGCCCTGAGCACCCTGTCTCATGCATCAGACCTGGACCGGTGATCTGTTTCACATATGATAATATACATGTCTGGATTTTAAAATCTTAGGTGAGCTTGAAAACGTTAAGCAGACTTCAGACATCTAATGTGAAATGAAAGGAAACATATATATTGGTTTCACCCCAGGTTCCTGGCACAGCTCCTGGGAGCATCTTTTATGTTTATTATTACTTTTTAAAATTGAAGTATAGTTGATTCACAGTGCCATGCCTATCTCTGCTGCCCAGCAAAGTGATTCAGTTATACACATATATTACATTCTTTCTTTTTCTATTATTTCCCGTGATGAGATTTATCACAGGATATTGTATAGAGTTCCCTGGGCTGTACGGTAGGACCTGATTGTTTATCCATTCTGTATACAACAGTTTGCATCGGCTCACTCCAAACTTCCAGTCCATCCCCTCCCCTTCCTTGACAAGCACAACTCTGCTCCCTCTGACTGTGAGTCTACTTCTGTGTCCTAGATAAGTTTATGTGTGCTGTATCCTAGAAGCATCTTTTCTTCTGACAGTTGGTCTTGGCCCCTTTTGCAGACTCAACCTTCCTAAATCCCTCAGAACTTCGTGGGTGACCAGCTCAGTTCAGTCGCTCGGCCCTGTCCGACCCTTGGCGGCTTCTCTGTCCATCACCAAAACTCCTGGGGGACGCCAGTGTCTTTGGTTCTATTCAGGAGCCTCTCAGTGGGGCCCCTGGGTGGGGGCTCATCACCGGCAAGACCCCGCCTTGATTAGGACCTCGGAACTCCCCATCTTCAGAGCGCAGGTGGGGCGGGAAGATTAGGACTTTGGAACTCCCCATCTTCAGAGTGCGGGCAGGCGGGAGGCTGAGTTAGTGACCGAGCTCCCCTTGATGAAACCTCCGTGAAAATCCCCATCTTAAGGGGTTCAGAGTTGATCCCAGCAGGTCAACACAGTCCCATGTTGGGAGGGTGGTGCACCCCGGCTCCTCGACAGGAGTTGGGAGCGGGAGGGGACAGAGCTCATGTACTTAGGACCCTTCCTGACCTCAGCCAGTGTATCCCTTCATCTCACTGTTCATCTGGATCTTTCTTTATATCCTTTTTTTTTTGGTGAGTGCCTTAAAAAAATATGTGAGAGTATAGCTGATTAATGGCAACCCACTGCAATATTCTGGTCTGGGAAATCCCATGGACAGAGGAGCCTAGCAGGCTACAGTCCATAGCATTGCAAAGAGTCAGACATGACTGAGCAACACACAGCTGATTAACAATGCTGTGGTAGTTTCAGGTGGACAGCAAAGGGACTCAGCCAGACATATACACACATATCCATTCTCCCCCAAACTCCCCTCCCATCCAGGCTGCCACCTGTCCTTGAGCAGAGTTCCCTGTGCTGTCCAGCAGGTCCTTGCTGGTTCTCCATGTTAAATACAGCAGTGTGTCCATGTCCATCCCAAATTCCCTAACTATCCATTCTCCCTACCTGTCCAACCGGGAAACCACAAGTTTATTCCCTAAGTCTGTGAGTATGTTTCTGTTTTATAATTTCATTTATATCATTGCCTTTTAGATTCCAAATATAAATATCATATGATACTTGTCTTTCTGTTTCCGACTTATTTCAGTCAGTATGATCCTCTCTAGGTCCATCCACGTTCCTGCAAATGGCATTATTTCATTCCTTTTTATGGCTGAATAATATTCCATTGTATCTATGTACCACATCTTCTTTATCCATTTCTCTGTTGGTGGACATTGAGTTTTTTTTCCCATGTCTTGGGTATCGTAAACAGCACTGCAGTGAACGCTGGGGTGCATGAATCCTTTTGGGCCATGTTTTTCTCTGGGTGGATCCTTTATTATATTGTTGATAATAAAGTCTGACACTGTTTCCACTGTTTCCCCATCTATTTCCCATGAAGTGATGGGACCGGATGCCATGATCTTAGTTTTCCGAATGTTGAGCTTTATTAAGCCAACTTTTTCACTCTCTTCTTTCACTTTCATCAAGAGGCTCTTTAGTTCTTCTTCACTTCCTGCCATCCTTTATTATATTTTTGATAGTGAATTTGTAAATGTAATTAACTTTCCCTGAGTTCTGTAACCTGGTCTAGGAAATGATCAGACCGAAGGGGGGAGTGATGGGAACCCAAATTCACAGCCGGTTGGCCAATCTGGGTCTTCCAGGTGACCTCTGGTGATGGCCGTCCTGTGGGGCTGAACCTGTGACCTGTGGGGTCTGCACCAAGCCCAGCTAGTGTCATATTGAACTGCAGGAACCCAGCTTACTGGGGGACCTCACGCACATGTTTGGTGACCAGAAAGCCAGTGTTGTTGGATAGTAAAGGACAGGCCCTCAGAAGTGAGTTCTCCCTAGGTGATTTTTACCAAATGTGTGAGATATGCTTCTGTCCATTCAGGTGTGAAGTAAAATGCATACGTTGCATCATGAAGCAATAGGTGGAGTTTCTGGTTTGTTTGTTTTGCTTTTTGTTTATTTTTTAAGCTCTTGTTATTTTTAAATTTTTTAAAATTTTATATTGGTGTACAGTTGATTTACAATGTTGGCTTAGTTTCACATGTACAGAAAGGTGATTTATTTGTTGAGTTATCTGAGTCATTTGAGTGATTTATTTATGGCTGTGCTGGGTCTTCATCGTTACGAGCTGGCTTTCTCTAGGTGTGGTAGTGTGGGCTTCTCATCGCAGTGGCTTCTCTCGTTGTGGGGCACGGGCTCCCGGCACACGGATTTTAATAGTTGCAGCACATGGGTTCAGTAGCTGTGGCTCCCAGGCTCTCGAGCACAGGCTCAGTGGTCGTGGTGCATGGGCTTAGTTGTTCCGAGGCATGTGGGCTTCCCGGACCAGGAATACAACCCGTGTCTCTTGCCGTGGGTGGCATATTTGCCACTGAGCCACCTTGGAAGCCCTGGAAAAGTGATTTAGTTGTCAGTTTAGTTCAGTTTAGTCACTCAGTCGTGTCCAACTCTTTGTGACCCCATGAATCGGAGCATGCCAGGCCTCCCTGTCTTTCACCATCTCCTGGAGTTCACTCAGACTCACGTCCATCGAGTCGGTGATGCCATCCAGCCATCTCATCCTCTGTCGTCCCCTTTTCCTCCTGCCCCCAATCCCTCCCAGCATCAGAGTCTTTTCCAATGAGTCAACTCTTCGCATGAGGTGTCCAAAGTACTGGAGTTTGAGCTTTAGCATCATTCCTTCCAAAGAACATCCAGGGCTGATCTCCTTTAGAATGGACTGGTTGGATCTCCTTGCAGTCAGAGGGACTCTCAAGAGTGTTCTCCAACACCACAGAGCCACCTTGGAAGCCCTGGAAAAGTGATTTAGTTATACATATACATATATCCCACAGAAGGAAATGGCAACCCACTCCAGTATTCTTGCCTGGAGAATCCCTTGGACAGAGGAGCCTGGCGGGCTACAGTCCATGGGGTCGCAGAGATGGACACGAATGAGCGAGTAACACACACACACACACACACACACACACACACACACATACACATCCATTCTTTTTCTGAATCTTTTCCCATATAGGTTATTAGAGAATATTGAATATAGTCCCCTGCGCTCTACAGCAGGTGCTTGTTCGTTACCTTTTTATATATAGTAGTCTGTATATGTGAATCCCAAACTCCTTCCACTTTGGTAACCATAACTTTGTTTTCTATATCTGAGTCTGTTTCTCTTTTGTATGAGTTTGTTTGTGTCATTTTTGTTTGTTTGTTTTTAAGAATCCACATGTACATGACATCACATGACATTTGGATCATTTTTGCAGGGGAAGGTCCACATATTCAAAGTTTTGTAACAATGATTGTCCTTTTTTTTTTGGAAGGGAAGAGGGAAATGGCGTTGCTTTTTCTGGCTGTCTGAGAAATACACGAGTTGAAAGCATCCATTCATAAAACTGTTTTAGGAATAGTGTGTATCACAACGTAACAACCATATCAGAGTCGTGTTCATCCTCCTCTGTGAACTGAGGCAATAAAAAAAGGGACTCACTTTAGGAGGGCTTGATTTCTTTGACCAAAAGCCCATGTCATCCACGCACAGCAATTTTGACGGGCAGACAGCCGTATTTCTCTGAAAATGAACTGCATTTGCCAAACATCTCTATTCAGCCTGGAGCACGAAGGAGCTGAGGCACAATAGTGACTCCATTCGCTTGCCTTTGGGGAAAAAAATTGGCGTTCTACCCACGCCCATCCCCACCTCACTCACACAGGGCCGCTCACTTGCGAGATGCTTTGTGACCCGGTGGACTATAGCCTACTAGGCTCCTTGCTTCATGGGATTCTCCAGGCAAGAATACTGGAATGGGTTGCCATTTCCTTCTCCAGAGGAGCTTCCCAACCGAGATTGAACCTGGATCTCCCGCATTGCAGGCAGACGCTTTGACTGAGCCACCAGGGAAGCCCCGTGTAGAGTGAAGCTAAGTCAAAAAAAGAAAATCAAGTATCGCTTATTAACACCTACACGTGGCATCTAGAAAAATGATACAGAGGAACCTGTTTGCAGAGAAGAAATGTAGGTGCCGACGTAGAGAACAGGCTTGTGAAGACACAGTTGGGGAAAGACAGGCTGGGATGAATGGGGAGAGTAGCAGTGAGCAGCACTGGCACATACACGCCAGCATGTGTAAAACAGACAGCTCGTGGGAAGCTGCTTTATAACACAGGGAGCTCAGCCTGATGCTCTGTGATGACCTGCAGGGGTGGCGTGAGGGCGGGAGGCAGGCTCAGGAGGGAGGGGGTTTGTGTGTGCCTGTGGCTGATTCACGTCGTTGGACAGCAGAAGCTAACACAATACTGTAATGCAATTATCCTCCAGTTGAAAAAAAAATTACTGTTTAAAGAATGATTTAAATCGCCTTCCCCAGAGTGTCTTCAGTGTCTCATTTTTGTCCACTGTGCCTGTTAGTCACCTTGAATAGTCAAGACATAGTTTATCACCAGCATGCCCATGTGCCAAGCAGAGATGCATACCCAACTGAAAGTAGACTCTCTTCCGGGAGAAACTACCCAGGAAATTACACACACACACACACACACACACACACACACAGACCTGCACACAAAGCTGTTTTTTGTAAAAGTGCATTTGAATATAGCTTTTCTTTTTCAGTCCATATAGAAAGCAAAAGAAAGTGCAATTGCTCAGTCATATCCGACTCCTTGCGACCCCATAGACTGTAGCCCACCAGGCTCCTTCGTCCATGGGATTTTCCAGGCAAGAGTACTGGAGTGGGTTGCAATTTCTGTCTCCAGGATATCTTCCTGACCCAGGGACTGAACCCTGGTCTCCCGCATTGTAGGCAGACACTTTACCATCTGAGCCACCAGAGAAGTCCATACAAAGCAAAGGAGACTTCTAATGTTTTAAGATGTGACCACACACACACACACACACATCTGCACACAAAGCTGTTTGTGTAAAAGTACTTTTGAATGTTGGTTTTCTTTTTTAGTACATATAGAAAATAATTTAAACAAAGCAGACTTGTAATGTTTTAAGATGTGACACTGTATGGTAATGAAATGTAGCCAGAGACTTTGGTCCTTGCCTGCCATATCCTCCACCTGCCTTTTGTTTGTGGAAAATGTTAGCCGAAGGAACACTTTAATCAGAGAAGGCAGAATGTGCAGAAGCAAAGGAAAGCCATCAGAGCAGACCAAATAATAATCATGTACTCACTAAGCAAAGCCAAGGCCCTTTAGTTCCTCCTCAAGGACTATAGAATATTCTGACCCATGTCCTGCGATGACATGACTGACTAGATGGACATGAGTTTGAGCAAGCTCCGGGAGTTCGTGATGTACAGGGAGGCCTGGCATGCTGTGGTCTGTGGGGTCGCCAAGAGTGGGACACGACTGAGCGACTGAACTGAACTGATGTCCTGTGAGCTGTTTATAGATACTGAAACTCTTACCAGGTGCAGAAGTTAATGACGTGATGACCAGGCTGCAGCCAGGACATAAGCTCTCATGATTCCGGGAACTGGCCTCAAGATGTGGGAAGAAACCGACCCTGGAAGTGAAGATCAGCTGCAGTTGAAACAACCAAGGATCAGACCACTGCTGACCAGCTTCAAGATAACTTGTCAGAGCTGACTGTGTGTTTCAAGAAGCCTCCTCCCTTTGTCTATAAAAGCTCTTAGCCCCCAATTGTCAGGGGCAGGTAGTCAGCCTTTGTACAGGCTCCCGCCCCCACCCCTGCCCCACAAGTGCCAGCAACAAAATAAAGCAAACTTTGCTGTCCAGCAACCTGGCTTCCTTATTGCCTTTTGGGCTGCAAGCAGACGGACCCGGCTTTTGGTAACAGGAGCAGACACTGATCATCATTTTAAATGAATATATGTATATATATTTTTTTAATCTTCAAAACTATTGAGAGTAAATAAATGATTATTGCCAAAAAAAAAAGAAGAAGAAGAGAGAGAGATTTCTAAAGTAAAATGCCATACCTAACAAAAAGCTTGAGTTCCTGGAGAAAGAGGGGGAGAGCTATTAGTGAATTGATTGAACTTAGTAACAATTGCTTTTCCGTGGTGAAGGAGAAGTGTTTATTACTTAAAATAAGGCTTTGGACTTCTTCCAGAACTGACTGTCATTCTGCGCAATCATTGAGCCTGGGTCAAGAATGAAACCCTTAAACAATGTCAAGCAATTATAAGAGCGAAGCAATCCCTTGATTCTGCCTGACGCTGGGAGGAAGGACATTGTATGTATCCATGACTCAACTACCCTATGCTGGTTACCAATTTTAAAAATGTAAAACCGTAAACAGCTACAGCCCAAGGCCATTGTTGAATTGTCTGTCCAAGTGCAGACTGTTAAAGGTGCAGACACTATTGGAATTCTTCTGCTAGAATTTGTTTCTCTTTGGAAATTCCTCTGCTAGAATTTGCATCTCTGTTTTATTTTTGGTTCAAAAATATTCAGAGAGATTGATGTGAAGAATATCCAAAAGCACTTCCTTTCTGGTGAAGAAAATATAACAGAGCTACACAAAGGGTTGGTTTAATTTATTATTTTGATATAGATCTAAGAGGATTCCCAGGTGGCTCAGTGGTAAAGAATTTGCCTTCCAATGCAGGAACCTCAAGAGATGCGAGTTCAATCCCTGGGTCGGGAAGGTCCCCCTGGAGGAGGAAATGGCAACCCACTCCAGTATTCTTGCCTGGAGAATCCCGTCGACAGAGGAGCCTGGCGAGCTGCAGTCCATGGGGAAGCCAAGAGTCAGACACAGCTCGAATTCATTCAAGCCTTAAGGTCTGAGTGAGCTTCCCTTCCCCTGTGAGGGATTCAAGCTTCTGTTCCCCTTCTTCCTAGAGCAGAGGTGTACCAAGAGCAGCCCCTGTGTACTTGCCCCAAACCTTGCGGGTGCCACCTTGAATTGATGGGGATGGTAACTCACAGCATGCAGGCTTGCCATGGTGGGTGGTGGGCGGGATGCTGAGCGGGAGATGGAGAAGGACAGACATCCCAGTGGACTTCATGGGAGGGATATTGCTTATGCATGGAGACAACCTCTTACTTCATCACTTCCTTCTGATTCACTCAGGCTGTTCAGATTAATTAAGTACTTTCACATGTTCACAGGGAATGCATCGCTGCCTGTCTTCATTGCATTTGAATATCTAAGTCAGGGTCACCTTGGTGTTGGAAAAAAATCCATTTCCTGAAGCCTAGGAATGCCTCTGTGCTTTACCAGATCTTAGGAATGTTGGAAACAGAGGTTGCTTTAGAAGCCATTTTATTCAGCATCCTTATTTTTTTATGATAAGTTTTTTTTTTTAATTGTATGTATTTATTTATTCTTGGCTGTGCTGGGTCTTCGTTGTCATGCAGGCTTGTCTCTGGTTGTGGCGAGCGAGGGGCTGCTCTGTCGTTATAGTTGCATGGTCTTCTCATTGCAGTGGTTTCTCTTGTTTCACAGCACAGGCTCTGGCACACGAGCTTCAGTATTTGTGGCATGTAAGCTCTGTAGGTGCTGCTCATGGGCTCTAGAGCGAACGCTCAGCAGTTGTGACGCACGGACTTAGGTGCTCCCTGGCACGTGGGATGTTCCAGGACAAGGGATCAAACCTGTGTCTCCTGCATTGGCAGGTGGATTGTTAACCAGTAGTCCACCAGGGAAGCTCCTCACCAGCCTTGTTCTATTGTTGGAGGAAGATCATGTCGATTCGTAAAGATGAATGAGTTCTGGTTGGATCGTGACTGAAATACTTCACTGTGGACGAGCTCACCAATAACGTTTATATCCTGATTGTAGAAAACAAGTCTGCTATAAATAATTGCAATAACGGGATTTGTGCAGCTGCTGAGAAAAATTTGAGAGACATTATAAAGACAGATGCAACTTGAAACTCCTTCTCTTAATAATGTTTAAAACCCCTGAGTTTTCATTTTAAAATTTACTCTTTATTGAATCATTGAGGAGTATACAGTTTAAATTATTAAGCAAGTGACAGAACCATATTTAATCAATTCTGTTTGCTGTGCTGTGATTCAGATATATGTCAGATTACCTTACTTGCTGATTGCTCTTGGAAAAGTTTCCACTTTAAAAATTACAGTTTTAAAATACGCCTTTGATATTATGACTTGTTTTTCTCCACAAATGTATACAGGTGCCTGTTGTCTGACCTATTTAATGTGGTTTGACACTAAACCAGACTTAATATTTTCAGTAAACTAGTACCTTTTGTGGAGAAGGCAATGGCACCCCACTCCAGTACTCTTGCCTGCAAATTCCCATGGATGGAGGAGCCTGGAAGGCTGCAGTCCATGGGGTCGCTGAGGGTCGGATGTGACTAAGCAACTTCACTTTCACTTTTCAGTTTCATGCATTGGAGAAGGAAATGGCAACCCACTCCAGTGTTCTTGCCTGGAGAATCCCAGGGACGGGGGAGCCTGGTGGGCTGCCGTCTATGGGGTCACACAGAGTCGGACACGACTGAAGGGACTTAGCAGCAGTAGCTTTTGTGGGGCTTCCCTTGTGGCTCAGCTGGTCAAGAATCCGCCTGCAACGTGGGAGACCCAGGTTCGATCCCTGGGTTGGGAAGATCCCCTGGAGAAGGGAAACGCTACGCACTCCAGGTATTCTGGTCTGGAGAATTCCATGGACTGTGTAGTCCATGGGGTCGCAAAGACTGGGACACAAATGAGCACCTTTCACTTTCAGTTTTCAGTACCTTTTGTGAACTTAAAAAATGCACAACCTTAGGGCTGTGTGTCAGGTTTTATGTGGGGCAAAAGGAGGACTGCAGTCCGGGAGACAGCCCCTGAGATAGCTCTGAGAAATGGCCCCAAAGAGGTGTGGAGTGGGGAGGTCAGTATGTTTGTGATTTTGGTGAAGGGGGAATACATACAGTCAAGCACACACACACACACACACACACACATATATATATATTTTTTTTCCCTGTAGAAACTTTCTGCTGGTCTCGTGAGGGTTACTGCTAGTCACGAGGAACAGTCATCACCATAAAAGATCTTACTGCTTTTCTAGACATGAGGAGATACAAGAATCAGGCTCTCAGAATCAGCTCCTGGAAATATCTAGCCATCTGAAGACCTGTCCTATCAGTCTTTCCCAGAACACGGATGCCTCCTGTCTGCTCTCCACCCTGAGCCCCTTTCAGGGGCTGTTGAAGGTCAGCAGCTGGAGCAGCACCTGATTGAATCCTTGTAGAGGTGGATGGCAGATGCCCACGGCAAGTGCCGATGCGTGGTTGACACTTTGGCTAAGCATGTCAGTGTCTGAATTAACTCATTATAAGTGGAAATCCATTTACCACATGTGCTGTGCTGTGCTTAGTCGCTCAGTCACATCTGACTCTGTGCAACTGCAGGGACTGCAGCCCACTAGGCTCCTCTGTCCATGTGAATTCTCCAGGCAAGAATACTGGAGTGGGTTGCCATGCCCTCCTCATTTAGCACGTGTAGACCTAACTTGTTTTTGGTTCTTGTTGACAGAAGTGCTCAATATATCTTGTCTGTGCTAAGTTGCTTCACTGGGCTGCCCACCAGGCTCCTGCTGCTGCTGCTGTTGCTGCTGCTAAGTTGCTTCAGTCGTGTCCGACTCTGTGCGACCCCATAGACGGCAGCCCACCAGGCTCCACCATCCCTGGGATTCTCCAGGCAAGAACACTGGAGTGGGTTGCCATTTCCTTCTCCAGTGCATGAAAGTGAAAAGTGAAAGGGAAGTCGCTCCTATGTCCATGCAATTCTCCAGGCAAGAATACTGGAGTCGGTTTCTGTTTCCTCCTCCAGGGGATCTTTCCAACCCAGGGACTGATTCTGTGTCTCTTTCATCTCCTCCATTGGCAGGCAGATTGTTTACCACTAATGCCACCTGGGAAGCCCCATTATATCTTTAAACACCCCAAATAGTTAAGCTTATTCATAACTCAGTCAGCAGAGCTGCCTTCTCTCAAATTTTTGTTCAGGGCAACCCAAGTGAGGGGGCTGGTCAGCATCACGTACTGACCCTTAAATGATGAAAGAGCCAAGCGACAATAATTGTGTTGTCTCTCTCGGCGTTTTTTTTTTTTTTTTTTTGCAATCTTTTATTGCAAAATATGACATACATATAGAAAAGTATGTGAAACATAAATGTTCTACTGAATGAATTATGACAAACACACTTGTGTAACCACCACCCAGGTGAGGAAACAGATCTCCCCAGGTTTCTACAAATTCCCTCCAGCCTCCTCCCAGACACGGCTTTCTCCCTCCCTGTCCCTCTTCGCTAACTTCTACCTGATTTAGGTTACTGCACCTATGTCTCTTCATGCCTCTTTCATTTTGCCTGCTTCCCACGTGACAAAACAGAACTATACACTGTGAACTCCGGTGTCTCTCTTCTTTCTCGTAACATTCAGTTTAGTTGCTCAGTCGTGTCCGACTTTTTGTGACCCCATGGACTGCAGCGCGCCAGGCCTCCCTGTCCATCACCAACTCCCGAAGCTTGCTCAAATTCATGTCCATCGAGTCTGTGATGCCATCCAACCAGCTCATCCTCTGTCATCCCCTACTCTTGGCAGTTGAAGCAAGCTAGACTTGGACATTCTATAGAAAAACCAGAATTATTAACTATACAAAATAAAGCATTCAGTCAGCTGTGAGTTGTCATCTTCATAGCTGGATGTCAGCGGCAGTGAAGACCCCTTGGAAAATAGTCACTCCGCTACCAAAGCTCAATGGACGTTCCCACCTTGGTGTGAGGTGTTGGGTGTGACGTGAGCGGTGAGCTGGAGGCATAAACAAGCACCAGGCTTTCTCTTGCTAGTTTCCTCTGACTTGTATCCGGTCATTGCGTAGTCATGGTTTTCCCACCAAAAGCAGAAGACGGTGGCATTGAAAACACACACACACACACACCATCAAAAGGAAACCAAATTCCTCTGTGGTCTCCAAGCCCTGATCACTGTTATATGCTTCACCACGTGTCTCTTTGGCTCTGGTTGGCCATGAGCAATGGCTTCTAAGATGACGGGCAGAAGACAAGGACGGACGCCCTCCTCTCACTTTATCCTGGAAGCCAGTGGGGGACCTCGGGCTGACAAAACTACCAGCCTCACTCCTGCCTTTGGTTTTCAAGGCCTTGGCATCATCCTTCACGCCCCTCCCCAAACCCCATCCTGCATCCCTGGAAGAAACAGTGCGTGCTGGCTCTTTGCTGTTTGCTGTGAACACCCTTCCAATCCTGGGCTTCCCTGGTGGCTCAGATGGTAAAGAATCTGCCTGCAATGCAGGACACTCAGGTTCAGTCCCCTGGGTCAGGAAGATTCCCCTGGAGAAGGAAATGGCAACCCACTCCAGTATTCCCGCCTGGGGAATCCCATGGACAGAGGAGCCCGGAGGGGCTGCAGTCCATGTGGTCTCAAAAGAGTCGGACACGACTGTGCGACTGAACAACCACAACACTATACAATCCCTATATCACTTTCCTAACTAATCGTGAACAGGATACAGTGTCCCAAAGACTGCCTGTGCGAAGATTGAGTTGTTCAGAGGACCAGGCTCCTGTGAAGCAACACGAAGCATTTCTCTTTCAGCGTCACCTATCATGTGGGTTTCCCTGGTGGCTCAGCTGGTAAAGAAACCGCCTGCAATGCAGGAGACCTGGGTTTGGTCCCTGAGTTGGGACGATCCCCGGGAGAAGGGAAAGGCTACCCACTCCAGTATTCTGGCCTGGAGACTTCCATGGACTGTATAGTCCATGGGGTCGCAAAGAGTCAGACATGACTGAGTGACCTTCACTTAGGCTTATCTGTTAGAATGTCCTGGTGTCACTTGGCTCCATTCTCACTTTTTAAAAACATTTTAGTAGTTTTATTTTTTGATATGATCACACTGCTATATTTCTTTATTTTTACTTTATTTATTCATTTTCTGCTGCACTGGCTGCTGGTGGCTGGGTGGGCTTTTGTCTAATTGCGGGGTGCGTGGGCTCCTCTCTAGTTGTGGTGTGTGGGCTTCTCATTGCAGAGGCTTCTCTCGTTGTGGAGCGCAGGCTCTAGGGCACGTGAGCTCAGTAGCTGCAGCTCCCAGCTCTGGAGGACAGCCTCAGCAGTTGCTGCACACGGGCTTAGTCGCCCCGAGGCATGTGGGATCTTCCCTGACCAAGGATCGAACCCGTGTCCCCTGCATTGGCAAGCAGATTCTTAACCACGCTGCCATCAGGGTACAGTGTCTCAAAGACTGCCCCGTGTGAACATTGAGTTGTTCAGAGGATTAGGCTCCTGTGAAGCAACACAAAGCATTTCTCTTTCAGCATCACCTATCTGTGGGCTTCCCTGGTGGCTCAGCCGGTAAAGAAACCACCTGCAATGCAGGAGACATGGGTTCGATCCCTGAGTTGGGACGATCCCTGGGAGAAGGGAAAGGCGATCCACGCTGCCATCGGGGAAGTCCTATTTTTATTTTTTGCATTTTTGCATTTTGTTTTCTCATGCTTTTTTACGTAGGTAGAGTTGACGTGCAGTGTTATATGTAAGTTACAGGTGCAGAAGACAGTGATTCAGTGTTTAAAGGTTACAGTCCACTTATAGTTATTGTAAAATACTATATTCCTTACGTTGTACATGTTTTCATTTAAAGACCCAAGTTTACACTCAACAGGTAGAAAAGGATGTGGGTCATTCAACCACAAAGTTAAAAGTGACCTGATAACAGAATCTTGTTTTTATGTCCAACTCTGCAACCTCATGGACTACAGTCCGCCAGGCCTCCCTGTCCATCACCATCTCCTGGAGCTTGCTCAAACTCATGTCCATTGAGCTGGTGATCATCCAGCCATCTCATCCTCTGCCACCCCTTCTCCTCCTGCCTTCAATCTTTCCCAGCATCGGGGTCTCTTCCAATGAGTCAGCTCTTCAGGTGGCCAAAGTATTGGAGCTTCAGCTTCAGCATCGGTCCTTCCAATGAACATTCAGGACGGACCTCCTTTAGGATGGACTGGTTGGGTATACCTGCCGTCCAAGGGACTCTCAGGAGTCTTCTCCAGCACTGCTGTGCTACAGAAATGCTAAGTGGTCTGACAAAGTCCTGTGGCGTGTGTAAATCACAATTGTCAGTTATAAAGAAGATGCAGGTCATGAAAATAAACAGGGCACATAGGGGAAGAGAAATCTTGAACTTCCCCTTCACTCACTGTTTACATCCCTACCTCCTAGGTCTTTTCTAATCTCCTTGATGAAGTTGTCTTTGTTTGTTTTCCTTTAAAAATGAGTTGAAACCTTATCTATTTTTCCCTCCCACTCTCCCACCCTCCATCCCACCTTCCTGCCCTCCCTCCCTTGGCTGTCTTTATGTTTTTCCTC
Source organism: Bos taurus (assembly GCF_002263795.3). Lineage (NCBI taxonomy): Eukaryota > Metazoa > Chordata > Mammalia > Artiodactyla > Bovidae > Bos > Bos taurus. Next base: position 2,979,093 of record NC_082638.1, on the reverse strand, counting down.
ATTAAAAATCAGTTTGCAGAAAGGACTGACATTTTCATCGCCATAAAAACAACAGTTTGGGGTAAACACCGGTTTATGTAATGAGTGGAGCGCAGTGTGTTAAAATTAAATCACACATTGCCCAAAGCAAAGTAAATAAATGTTAAATGGAAGGATAGAGTGTCTCCATCATGCTAATTATCGTGCCGTGTAATTAATGCTTAGAAGTCATTACTACACTTGTAGCTTTAAAAACAGAATTCTATGACTGCCGATATTTTTCAGTGTCTGACAGCCTAATAATAATGACAGGCCTTCTGAGTCTTTTTTTTTTTCCCTTTTTCTCTTCATTTGTATTCCTACAACTTTATTCTATAAGAGAACAAAGTGAAAATGATTAAACTCCCACCAGCCTGGTGAAATATATATTAAAGGATGAGAACAAGAGTTTTGAGAGAACAGAAGTTTGATGGCGTGTGTCACTGAAGTGCTAGTTTCTCTCCCCTCATGATGCCTTGCGATGCGAGGAGGGGTCTCTCTCCTTGCTTCATAGAGACATTCTCCCTACACACAGAGAAACAGCACCTGAGGAGGCTCTAACTTACCAGCCAACAGCCGAGTGGTTCAGAATTCAGGTTTATTTTGGGGATATCATGAAACGTGTCCTCCATGTTGACTAAAAAAAAACTGCGCAACGTCAGAGTTGTGATTTAAGTTTTATTTGGGAGCAAATTGCAGCCCAGGAGACAGCACCTCAGGTGGCTCTGAGAGACTGCTCCAGATATCTCTCAGATACTCCAAAGAGGCAGCGGGGCAAGGTCAGGATATATGTGATTTTTGGTGAAGGGGGAGATTGTGCAATCAGGCACATATTTTCTCCAGGAATTTTCTACTAGTCTCCTGGAGCTTCTGTTTATCACGAGAAACAGTCGTCACCATGCAGAATGTTCGCGCCTTTCTAGACAGGAGGCAATACAAGAAATGGGCTCATAAAATCAGCTCCTGAGAATATCTAACTAGCTGAAGACCTGTCCTACCAGTTTTTCCCAGAGCACAGATGCCTTGTTTCTGCTTTCCACTGTGTCCTCCCTTCAGGGGATGTTGCAGGTCAGCAGCTCCTAGAGCACATGATTTAATCCTTGCAGAGGCAGATGGCAAGTTGACATCCTTGATCATGGAAAACCATCACTTCAGTGTTTATTTTTTAGTAACCAAATGCCAGATTCCCCTTGTTAGCACCTGTTAGGTCAAAGACAAACAAATGGAGAAGAAAAAAAAAATGTTGTAGTAAAGACCCCAAACTCTTATCACTGTGGTGATCCAGGTAAAGCATTGCCTTCCTGTTACCAAAAGCTCAGCCCCTCTGTGGATGGGTCCCGTATCAAATCCCACAGACAGAGTTTGAGTGGTGTAGAAAAGGGCAGCCTTATTGTTTTGCCAGACAAAGGACGCCACAGCAGGCTTCTGCTGCAAAAAAGAAAAACGTCCCAACCCCACCCAGGAAATATGATGAGGGTTTTACATCCATGGGTCAGACCTGGGGTCTGGCAAGATCACGGTGTGAGTGTGGCTTGTACTCCCTTAATCTTAATTGTCTTTGCTGACAAAAGGCCATCTACTCAAAGCTATGGTTTCTCCAGTAGTCATGTATGGATATAAGAGTTGGACTATAATGAAAGCTGAGTGCTGAAGAATTGATGCTTTTAAACTGTGGTGTTGAAGAAGACTCTTGAGAGTCCCTTGGACTGCAAGGAGATCCAACCAGTCCATTCTAAAGGAAATCAGTCCTAAATAGTCATTGGAAGGACTGAGGCTGAAGCTCCAATACTTTGGCCTCCTGATGCAAAGAACTGACTCCTTGGAAAAGACCCTGATGCTGGGAAAGATTAAAGGCAAGAGGAGAAGGGGATTACAGAGGATGAGAGGGTTGGATGGCATCACCATCTCAGTGGACATGAGCAAACTTCAGGAGATGGTGGAGGATAGGGAAGCTTGGCGTGCTGCAGTTCATGGGGTCACAAAGAGTCAGACACAACTGAGAGACTGGACAACAAGTAATAATACCAATCCTCATAAATAGTAGAAAGAAAAATAAACTAGCTGAATAAAGAGTTTAAGGGAAGACTTAAAATTGCCATTAGTTGCAGAAGAACTGATCTCCTACAAGACAAAAAAAAAAAAAATACTATATCTATATGACTCAAATGTAATGAAAACTCAGCAAGATTATTTGACAAAAGATTAGTTTAGAAGATCAACTTAAAAATTTTTGTAGTATTTTTCTACTCAATAATGAGGTGTTAAGCATAATGCAAGTTAAATATATTGGAATATCTACTGGAAAGTATTACAAATCTCAGAATTAACTTCTCTAAACACAGTTCAACAAAGGAACACAAACTAATAGAGATGATTATGCAGATTCTGTAAAGCATAACAAATATATTAAGATAACTTCCCTCCAGATTTAATTGTGCTGTCAGAGACATATCTGTCAAAGTTCTTCTTGGTTCTTTACAAACTGTATTAACTACCTGAAAGTTTAAATGGAGAGTAGAAAATACAACATAGCTACATTAAAACCAAAAAATAAGAATGAGCAGAGCTTACTGCCTTACCTGATAAATATTTGCAAAGCTGTGAGTGAAGTAAGTGAAGCCGTTCAGTCGTGTCCGATTCTTTGTGACCCCACGACTGCAGCACACCAGGCTCCCCTGTCCATCACCAACTCCCGGAGTTTACTCAAACTCATGTCTGTTGAGTCGATGACGCCATCCAACCTTCTCATCTTCTGTCGTCCCCTTCTCCTCCCGCCTTCAGTCTTTTCCAATATCAGGGTCTTTCCCAATGAGTCAGTTCTTTTCATCAGGTAGCCAAAGGATTGGAGTTTCAGCTTCAGCCTCAGTCCTTCCAATGAATATTCAGGATTTATCTCCTTTAGGATGGACTGGTTGGATCTCCTTGCAGTCCAAGGGACTCTCAAGAGTCTTCTCCAACACCACAGTTCAAAAGCATCAATTCTTTGGCTCTCAGGTTTCTTCATAGTCCAACTCTCACATCCATACATGACCGCTGGAAAAACCATAGCCTTGACTAGACGGACCTTTGTTGACAAAGTAATGTCTCTGCTTTTTAACATGCTGTGAGGAGCCTGGGGGGCTGCAGTTCATGAAGTTGCAAAGAGTCAGACACGACTGAGCAACTAACATACTTAAATGATATTAAAAATAATTTGTTGATGGTCCAAAGATTAGAGAGAGACTAAAAGAGTAGTACAGAAACTGGCAGAACTAAGACTGATTGGAAACTTAATATACAAATCAGTCGATGTCATGGATCAATGCAAAAAAGATTGAGCATTCAGTATATGGCACTGAAAACGAGCTCTATCTATGTAAGAAATGTTAGTGCACCTTTCTCTAGATCCATAATCAAAGTTGTATTCTAGACAGATAAATATGCATGCAGAATGTAAACCGTTTTTAATAGAAAAAATGTAGGAAAATGTCCAACTGGCTTAGGTTTGTAGAGTGTTTCTTTTTTAAATTGCAACATATATAACACAAAAATCGGTCAGTATTTTTACCATCAAAGTATAGGATTGATATGGGTAAATACTTTTTAAAGTATTGGTCAATTGAAGGAACATTTCTACTATGTCTAATCTCACAGCCAAGAAAATAATACCTAACTATATAAGAAATCCCTCCAAATTTATAAGGGAAATTACAATCGTCTGAACAATTAGGGGAAAAAGTATGAATGAGCAAATAATGGAAGGACAAATCTAAACTACATACTTTGAGGGATAAAAATATGGAATATATTCATAATGCTCACTTGTTCCTAGGCTTAGCCCTAGAGTAATTAATGTGCACACCAAATTGTTTACTTAACATATATAGACTGAAGAGGCAGTCTATCTCATTATCAGTAAGCAGAATATTCAGAGAAATGTCCAAAATAGCGTCAATGTAAATGAAGAAAATTTCCTTACCACCTTTTGCAGAAAATTCCTGATTACAAGAGAAATACAAGAGCCAGGAGAGAATTCTCAGAATATACTCTGCTGGTAAAAGTCATGATCATGCCCATGTATTTGCTGTTGGCTTTCTATATTATTCCTTTAGAATTTCATTATAAAGTAATGATAAATGGTTAGGTAACTATGTAGCTCTACATAAGTAGATCAGTATGTAGGGAGATGGGTGGATGGGTGGATGATGGATGGGTAATGGATGGATGAGATGAAAGGATGGATGGATGATGGATGGCTGGATGGATGAATGGATAGCTGGATAGATGGATGGATAGGTGAAAGGGTGGATGGTTGCATGAGTGGATGGGTAGATAGATGGATGATTGGATGAAAGGGTGAATGGATGGGTAGATGGATAAATGGATAGCTGGATGGATGGATGGATCGAAGGATGGGTGGGTGGATGATGGCTGGCTGGCTGGATGCATGGGTGGATGGATAGATGAAAGGGTGGATGGATGGATGGATGGGTGGATGGATGGTTAGATGGATGGCTGGAAGGATGTATGGATGAGTGGATGATTATATTGCTAGACTTGTAGATAGATAGATGGATAGATTGATTTGTTGATAGATTTGAATAGATAGTTGAAAAACTACATAGACCTAAATATTTAGATCAGTATGTAGGTAGATGAATGAGTAAATAGAAGCATAGATAGTATGATAGCCAGATTTCACAGATAAATAGACAGACAGATAGGTAGACTGATTAGTAATTCTCAAAGTGTGTTGTTTGCCCTGGAGATTTCTGGCTCACCCCAGATACTTCCACGATGCCCGTGTATCTAGTTTTATTTTCATTATTGCACAAAGACATTATTTCCCTTTTGTAATTCCTTTCTATCACTAGAGCTTTCCAGAAGCTGTGTTCCATGTGGCATGACAGTAGATTGAACACAGACGCAGATATGAGCATCTCAGTGCCTTCTGTGAAGATAGAGATTTGCAAAGCAAATTATAGCATCAGTAGTATAGCATGCTGCTTTTTCTTAATTTAGAAAATATCATTGTATAACAGCATGTTATAAATGACAAAATGTCAGGACGTTTTATTGTTGTGTGTAAATGAATGAAGAAAGAAATATATCCATTTTTTAATTAAAAAAAAATTATTTGGCCACACCAGCTCTTAGTTACAGCATGTGGGATCTTTTATCTTTATTGCAGCACGCAGGATCTTTAGTTGATCCCACATGCAGACTCTTCATTGCAGCTTGTGGGATCTAGTTCCCCAACCAAGGTTCGAACTCAGGGCCCCTCATTGGGAACTTGGCGTCTTAGCCACCAGACCACCTTTGAAGTCCCTATTTTTTTTTTGTTTTCAGTTTTAATTTCTAATATGGAAACTATGAAGAGATATAATCCTAAAACAAAGAAATTTGGGGGATCTCATTAGAAGTTTCAAGTGAGTTAACAATTTTTAAAAACTCATAAGCACTGAGTGTCTCTGACATGTATCTATCATCTACCTGTTGGCACATACATGTACCTGGTGTTAGTCGCTCAGTCGTGTTCGACTCTGCGACCCCATGGACTGTAGCCCGCCAGGCTCCTCTGTCCATGGGATTCTCCAGGTAAGAATACTGGAGTGGGTTGCCACGCCCTCCTCCAGGGGCTCTTCCCGACCCAGGGATCAAACCCATGTCTCATGCATTGCACACAAATTCCTTACCGCGGAGCCACCAGGGAAGTCCATATTAAAACTTACATGCTGGTAATTATATTTGTAATGTAATAATGGGAGGAAGCCTATAGGTGGCGCTAGTGGTAAAGAACGCGGCTGCCAATGCAGGAGGTGTACGAGACCTGGGTTCTATCCCTGGGTCAGGAAGACTCCTTGGAGGAGGGCATGGCAACCCACTCCAGTATTCTTGCCTGGAGAATCCCATGGACAGAGGAGACTGGCGGGCTGCAGTCCATGGGGTCTCAAAGAGTCAGACACGACTGAGCAAGTACCACACTTAATGGGAGGAAGTCTATATAATAGAATAGAGCATGGGCCTTAGAATCCTAGCTTTCATTTTATGGGGTTGGCCAAACAGTTCATTCCGGTTTGTGTTACGGAAACACCCAAACGAACGTTTTGGCCAACCCAGTATATCTTGGCCTTGTCACTAAGGTATGATATCGGATGACTTAGTCTCTGTGGGCCACACTCCTGTCTGTAAAAATGTAATAAGAGGGGTTCAGAATTTTGTAAGGATTAAATGATTTAACACATCGAAGGCAACCTGACTAATGCATGCAAATCTTCGCTCTTAACATTAATTTTCATGAAAGGCTCATAAAGCAAATCCTAGACGTGTTTTAAGAACGAAAATAAAGTCCACCAGCACATGAAATTAAAATGTAGGAAACCAAAAAGATACAGCAAGGAGGTCCATTTACAGAGTGGTTTTCATTCTTGCTGTAATCTTTTGGCATAGTGTTACACACACACACACACACATTCTGTGTTTGTTTCATTCTCTGTAGTCCTCGGAGATGAGCCGTTTCCATTTCTCCAGCCCACATTTTGATGTCATATCCCAGGTGGCTCACTGTTCAAGACCTTGCCTGCCGGTGCAGGAGACAGAAGAGACGTGGGTTCCATCCCTGGGTCAGGAAGATGCCCTGGAGAAGGAAGTGGCAAGCCCCTCCAGCGTTCTTGCCTGGAGAATCCCCATGGACAGAGGAGCCTGGCGGGCTACAGTCCACGGGGTCGCAAAGAGTCAGACAGGACATTGCAACTCAGGATGCCGGTGGTCAACAGTAATTTTAGATCCTCTGCTGTGAGCTGCTGGACCGCTCAGTTCAGTAACCTCACTGTCAGAAATGCTGGATGGCGGTAGGAAGGAAGGAAGGGAGCAGAGAGAGGGAAAAAGGATGGAAGGAAGGATTGATGGACAAAGGGAAGAAAGAGGAAAGGGAGTGGCGAATGATGGAAGGGCAGGGGGGGAGAGAGGGCAGAATAGGAGACACTAAGGGAGGGAAGAGAGGGGAGGAGCTCGGAGGAACAAAATCCTCCCCATCGCCTGCTCCGGGCTCGTCGAAGACAGAGGGATGTCCCGGTCCTCGACGGGCCAGCGACATGCAAGCAGATGTTCTCAGCAGCATTCCCGGGTCAGTGTTACAGGGCAGGCTTTAGAGGGGAAAGTTGGGAGGCTTTGATTTCTGACTCCCTGGATGGCTGTCACTGCCTCTGTCTCTGGCACGCCCTGCTTTTTGTTAACCAGCTGTGGACGTGTAACCAATGCCTATGCGTGCGTAGCTGCCTGCCACGGGCGGGTAGGCTTGTGACTCAGCCGCAGTCTGACTGACAGTAGACAGGCATCTGAGATCAGAGGTCCTGAATATTCATTGGCAGGACTGATGTTGAAGCTGAAGCTCCAGTGCTTGGGCCACCTGATGCGAAGGACTGACTCATTGCAAAAGACCCTGATGCTGGGAAAGATTGAAGGCGGGAGGGGAAGGGACGACAGAGGATGAGATGGTTGGATGGCATCACTGACTTCTATGGACATGAGTTTGAGCAAGCTCCGGGAGATGGTGATGGACAGGGAGGCCTGGCGTGCTGCGGTCCATGGGGTCGCAAAGAGTCAGCCATGACTGAGCGACTGAACTGACCTGATGATGAGAAAGGACTCCAGGGCTGACCCTCTCAGCACCTGCTGTGGTGTCACCCCTGTGTGTGAACAACTGAGATCACCTCTCCATCCTGTTAAGAGGCGTTACCTTCTCACACGGATCAATTTTTGCTTCTTCCACGTGTATAGACAGTAATAATGTATTAGTGCTGAACAAGTCTGTGCCCCAAGGCAGTCCCCATGACCTGTAGAAGGCGTTTAGCTTTGTCACAGAATAAAAAGACAGTGTATGTAAATACAATAATATATGGTTGCCCTGTACAATAGAATGGCTTTTCCTGGTAGCTCAGTGGGAAAGAATCTGCCTGCAATACAGGAGATGTACTTTGGATCCCAGGTTCAGGAAGATCCCCTGGAGGCAAGCATGGCAACCCACTCCAGTATTCTTGCCTGGAGAATCCCATGGATAGAGGGGCTTGGCGGGCTATGGTCTATGGAGTCACAGAAGAGTCAGACACCACTAAGCAAATAAACAACAACAAATATAACAGAATTATGACATTCTCTAGTGATACTTGCTAACCCAGGTGTCTAGCATTGCAGGCAATGTCTTTACTATCTGAGCCACTGGGGAAGCCCAGTTATACGTTATACATAATATATTAAAATAGTGATATAGTTTCATTTACTAGAGTAGATTGGGTTGGCTGAAGAGTTGGTGCATATTTTTCTGTTAACACCTGTTTTGAAAACACCTGAATGAACTTTTTGACCAGCCCAATATAATCTGACATAAGGATGAGAGGGTTGGATGGCATCACCGACTCAATGGACATGAGTGTGAGTAAGCTCTAGGAGTTGGTGATGGACAGGGAAGCCTGGCGTGCTGCAGTCCATGGGGTTGCAAAGAGTCGGACATGACTGAGTGACTGAACTGGACTGAAGGATACACTATTTAAAAAATCATTTTCTAGGGGGCCACATGTACACCTATGGCTGATTCATGTCGATGTATGAATGTATGTCAATCTATGGCAAAAACCACCACAATATTGTAAGGTAATCAGCCTCCAATTAAAATTAATTAAAGAATCATTTTCATGCAAAATAAATGCTTCGTATTTCATCATATCAACCCTTTGAAAACAATGACAGAAAGGAGCCATATAATAGAAAAATCATGTTACTATGCTAGTAAATATTATATGATGTATTAATGTATTATACATTGTATCTATACATTAAGATAGATATATCATTAGCCATATGACGATTAATATGTCCAAAGACTACATTCCTTGTCGTTACAATTACTTTTTACACAAAATGAATCCACGTTTGTTTGTTTCATCAATTATGTATAAGTACTCATTGGAAAAGAGCCTGATGCTGGGAGGGACTGGGGGCAGGAGGAATAGGGGACGACAGAGGATGAGATGGCTGGATGGCATCACCGACTCAATGGCGTGGGTTTGGGTGAACTCCAGGACTTGGTGATGGACAGGGATGCCTGGCGTGCTGCGATTCATGGGGTCGCAAAGAGTTGGACACGACTGAGCAACTGAACCGAACTGAACTGAACAACGAAGGTTGGTGAAGAATCCCACTGGCGGGTGAGACCCTTTATGAAGGTCCTCATGGGGCCATCCGAGAAGACGTGATGTCAAATGGCATAACATATACTCAGGGGATCAGCTCTGTGCAGGGCCGTAGGGTTGGGACCTGGCTTGGAGCTACTCCAGGCTCTGAAATACGTTAGTGGAAAAGAGACATGCTTTGGTTGACCAGAAGGTTTTTTTTTTTTTTTTCAGATAATAACAAGAGCTGTCTTTTCTGCAAGTAGGCAGCAATCATTCCATAACACAGTGACAGACACTTCCGAAGAAATCTGTAAGGACCTGTTGCTCTTTTAGACTGACAATTAGTGCCATTTAAGTGGAACTGCCTACCTGCAGTGTGAATCAAAGATGCGATACTTATTCTGCAATCCAGGAGGCTGAATCCTTGCAGAAATCTCATGTTCTGTTCAGTTATGTAGGGACAGCCCATCCCGTGTTTCATGAAGTTCACGTGTGTGTGTGTGTGTGTGTGTGTGTGTGTGTGCACTCAGTCGTGTCTGATTCTTTGCAACCCTGTGGATGGATACATAGATATAAATTGCTATATGTACACTTCATGGATTGTTTAATCGCTAAGTCCTGTCTGTCTCTTTTCGCAACCCTATGGACTGTAGCCCGCCAGGCTCCTCTGTCCAAGGGATTCTCCAGGCAAGAATACTGGAGTGGGTTGCCATGCCCTCCTCCAGGGGATCTTCCAGACCCAGGGATCAAACTCCTGTCTCTTATGTCTCCTGTGCTGGCAGGCAGGTTCTTTACCAGTAGTTCCACCTGGGAAGCACCTAAAAGAAATATGCAGCCCCAAAATATGAATTACAGACTATATATATGTATATTCCTCTCTCTGTATATATATACACATTTTCTCCATTTATACACATTTATAAATATTTTCTCTCTATATATACATATATATACACACATATTTCCTCTCTATGTATACATATATATACACATATTTCCTCTCTCTGAATGCCAGAGATCTCCCCAGTCCAGGGACTGAACCCAGGTCTCTGCATTGCAGGCAGATTCTTTACCAGCTGAGCCACAAGAGAAGTCCAAGAACACTGGAGTGGGTAGCCTTTCCCTTCTCCAGTGGATCCTCCGAACCTAGGAATCGAACCGGGGTCTCCTGCATTGCAGGTGGATTCTTTACCAGCTGAGCTATCATGGAAGCCCTTTCTCTGTCTCTCTGTCTGTCTGTCTCTCTCTCTCTCTATATATATATATGTATATACACACAGATATATAGATACATAGATATAATATATGTGTATATGTATATATACATACATCACTTCAGTTCAGTTCAGTCGCTCAGTTGTGTCCAACTCTTTGTGACCCCATGAACCGCAGCACGCCAGGCCTCCCTGTCCATCACCAACTACCAGAGTTCACCCAAACCCATGTCCATCTATTCCATGGTGCCATCCAGCCATCTCATCCTCTGTCGTCCCCTTCTCCTCCTGCCTTCAATCTTTCCCAGCATCAGGGTCTTTTCCAGTGAGTCAGCTCTTCGCATCAGGTGGCCAAAGGATTGGAGTTTCAGCCTCAACATGTTTATAGATACATGTATAAAACACATAAAATACGTAAATGTGATATTTTCCTGTAATCTTTCCCTTTAAAATGACTAAAAACCCCACTTTCTTTTCCAAAACACCATCACAAAGGAAAGAATATTAGTTCAAGGACTCGGTGTTGTGCAGAGCCACATAGTATCTGTGCTGGCATAGAAGTAGGGAAATGTAATTAATGGCGATTCCTTCAAGCAGAGGGTTCCTCCCAGCTCTCCTGCAGGAGCACACGCCTTTATTAGCACCATTTCATCACACAGCGTGAGACTGCTTTGTAATCTAGCTCCATCCTCAGATGGATGGCAGGCAGAGGGTTTTATCCTTTTTTTTTTTTCCCCCTTTGGTGAATACTATGCAGTTGGGGACTGTCTCTTATCCTGTATTTAAGCGTTCACTGAATTACTCCGAAGAACTTGAGAGGAATGACTTCCGTGCATGGAGGATTCAGGACTGTTTCAGGATTGTTTTGGGGGCAAGTTAACTCAGACCTGAGAAAGAGAAAGTGAAAGAGACAGACACAGAGAGTCTGAGAGACAGAGATAAGGAGAGTCAGAGAGAGGGAGAGACAGAGTGTTAAAGAGATGGAGACAGAGAGAGAGGGAGAGAGAGTCAGAGAGAGAGACAGAGAGACAGACGGAGACACAGAGAGACAGGGAGAGAACAGAGAGAGACACAGAGAGGGAGAGACAGAGAGAGGGAGAGAAAGAGAGCCTCAGCAGAGGGACAGAAAGAGAGAGAGAGGGACAGACAGAGAAAGAGGGAGAGACAGGCACCCAGAGAGAAAGAGAGAGACAGAGAGAGAGAGCATTAAAGAAATGGAGATAGGGTGGGAGAGAGATGGGAGACGGAGCTGCAGAGACGGACAGAGAAAGGGAGAGCAAGTGGGGTGTGGGGCGGAGAGGCACACACCGAGGAGAAGTCAGAGGCGGAGAGGAGCCCCTTCCCCTGTGCAGGGCGTCTCTCCCCGGGGTCAGCCGTGGCTCCATCCAGGGGCTCCTGAACGGCCCCCCGCGCCGCGTCCTCAGCCTCCACCCCCGGGCGCCCAGCGCCTCCACCGCCAGACTGTAGGCGGGTCCGGGCTCCCTGCCGGGGTGTCCCGCTCCCCCTTTCAATTCAGCGACTTCCGTGCAAACTAAAGCGCCACATTCCAGCCTTCCCCCCAGGCCTCCTGGAATTTCCGGGCGCAGCCGCAGAGCTGATCTCCATGGAGCCTTGCAGAGCTAGGCTCTGCTCACAGGCACCCAGCAGGAACTGGGGGCTGGGGGTCTCCCTGGAGAAACAGTGGGGGCCCGTGTGGCTGGGATCCCGTTATAGTTTCTGTTTGCAGGCAGAGGGGGCAGGGAGTCTGGCAGGCAGCAAGGCCCGCTGAGCTGTGCAGAGTGAATGCAGAGGCTGCGCTTTGCAAGCACATGCTCTTGGCTTCCTCTTGCCCCCTCCCAGGTGATGGGGGATCTCCCCGAGTGCCAACCCCCCACCCCACCCCCCAGAACATCAGGACCACGGTCTGTGGATCAGCCTCTTTAAGCAGCTCCTGGGAGAACACAGGGTTCTGTGACTGTAAATGGTGAAAGCTCCCTAGCCAAGGCTCTATTGGCCATTCCTCAACCAGCTTCTTGCTTTCCGCCATAATTCAAGCTTGAGATACAGTTGCAACATGCGATTTGTTTTAGTCCGTCCATGCTTTTGTAACAGAATATACAGATTGTCTTGACTGGTAAACCAGAGATGTTTATTTCCCACATGGAACCTGCAATGTCAGAGCAGCATCAGATTCATGGTCTGGGGAGGCACCCCTTTACAGAAGGCTGTCTTCTAGGTCAGTCCTCACCAGGTGGAAGGGGCCAGTGGCTCCCTAGAGTTTCTACTCTTTCTTTTTTTTTCTTTTAGTTCAACCAGTTTATTGCTATCAACCCATCTCCCTCCACCCTCATGCATGCGTGCTCAGTCATGTAACCCCATGGACTGCAGCCTGCCAGGCTCCTCTGTCCATAAACTTTTCCAGGCAGGAATACTGGAGTGGGTTGCCACTTCCTTCTCCCTGGGGTGTCTTCTGTAAGGCCGCTAATCCTCTTAGGCGGCTCCATCAACTCCCAAAGGCTTCCTCCCCAAGTTCTATCATTTGGGTCTTTTTTCTCCTTTTTGCTATATAGTTAATTTACATTATTATATTAGTTTCAGATGTACAAAATTCCATATTTTTATAGATTGGTGGTGGTTTAGTTGCTCAGTCGTGTCTGACTCTTGCCACCCCATGGACTGTAGCCCACCCGGGTCCTCTGTCTGTGGAATTTTCCAGGCAGGAATACTGGAGTGGGTTGCCATTTCTTTCTCCTGGAGATCTTCCCGATCCAGGGATCAAATTCAGGTCTCTTGCATTGCAGGTGGATTCTTTACCGACTTGAGCCACCAGGGGTATCAAGGGAAAGGATCAGTAGGTGATGAAAAGTATTATTCACTTCTTTTCTGCTGTCCTGTAATAATATATCAACTGATAAATTATAGATTATGTGTTAGGCTTTTATTGTCATATATTTTATTTTTCCTGGGAGAAATTTTAGATGATGTTCTAAGATTTATTATTTTGCACTACAGTATTATGTCAGTAAAGATAATAAAAATACTGCATGGTGGTTAAGTTAGGGGGCTTGCTGGGTTGTTGTTTGCACTCTCTCTCTCTCTCTTTTTTTTTTCCCAATGATATTGCCCCAAATAAAAGAGAGTAAGAAACTAACATGACTATATAATAAACCTAACAAACAAGGCAGAAAATGTACCAAGTAAATACATTACGTTTTGAGTGCAGTAGTATTACTCTTTTATAGATTATATTGCATTTAAACTTATTGCAAAATCATGGCTATATTTCCCTGTGCTGTACAATATATTCCTTTAAGAACAAAAAAACTTGTTATTTTTGAATTGGGGTAGAGTCAATTAAGAAACAGGGCATTACGATTTAGCATATGAATTTTGTTGTTGTTCAGTCATATGACTCTTTGCGACCCCATGGACTGCAGCACGCCAGGCTTCCCTGTCCTTCACTGTCTCCCTGGTGAAGCTGCTCAAACTCATGTGCATCGAGTCGGTGATGCCATCCAACCGTCTCATCCTCTGTCATCCCCTTCTCCTCTTGCCCTCAGTCTTTCCCAGAATCAGGGTCTCTTCCAATAAACAGGCTCTTCGCAGCGGCCAAAGGATTGGAGCCCGAATTCTGGTGGGGCACATTTAGACTATAGCACAATTTTTTTTGTAACTCCATATGTTTTTCTGATTAATAAACAACAAATGTGCCGATCTAACTTATCATTCATTAGTTTATTATAAGCATTCAATAAAATCCTTTTGTGATAAAACCTTCAATAAGATTGGTTCTAATAGTTCTACACTTAAATATCCGATCTCCCTGGAAACAGGCTGGTGCACTGGGACGACCCAGAGGGATGGTACAGGGAGGGAGGAGGGAGGAGGGTTCAGGATGGGGAACACGTGTATACCTGTGGCGGATTCATGTTGATATATGGCAAAACCAATACAATATTGTACAGTTAAAAAATAAAATAATAAAAAAATAAAATAGGAAGTATTAATAATCTTCAGTCATTCTATGTCAGACTTCACAGGGTTTTGTTATGTGAAAAATGAAATGTATGGCTTAGTCCGTTAGTTGTTCACCTGAAATTGTCACAACATTGTAAATTGGCTATGTGTGTGTGTGTGTGTGTGTGTGCGCTCAGGCACTCAGTATTCTTCAACTCTTTCTGACCCCCGTGGACTGTAGCCCGCCAGGCTCCTCTGTGCATGGGATTCTCCAGGCAAGAACACTGGAGCGGGTTGCCATGCCCTCCTCCAGGAGATCTTCCCCACCCACGGATTGAACTCTTGTCTCTGATGTCTCCTGTATTGCCAGGAAGGTTCTTTACCACTAGCAGCATCTGGGAGTCAAACAAATAAATGAGAGAAAAAGAGCAGTTTGCTGCTGCTGCTGCTAAGTTGCTTCAGTCGTGTCCTACTCTGTGCAACCCCATAGATGGAACTCCTGCTAAATTTCAGATGATGGGAAGAATGAGAACTGAGCTTCCATTCAGTCAACTTCTGGATAAGCTAATCAGCTTCTAGATAAGCCCGTTCATCTGCTATACCTCAATACAAAATGAAAAGTTAAAAAAAATGAAATTACAAAGCAGGTATAATAATCCATTGTTATAGAATCCAAGGGGTAGAGCTGCTGCTGCTGCTGCTGCTGCTAAGTCCCTTCAGTTGTGTCCGATTCTGTGCGACCCCAGAGACGGCAGCCCACCAGGCTCCCCCATCCCTGGGATTCTCCAGGCAAGAATACTAGAATGGGTTGCCATTTCCTTCTCCAATGCAAGAAAGTGAAAAGTGAAAATGAAGTTGCTCAGTTGTGTCCGACTCTTCGCAACCCCATGGACTGCAGCCTACCAGGCTCCTCCGTCCATGGGATTTTCCAGGCAAGAGTCCTGGAGTGGGATGCCATTGCCTTCTCCGAGGGGTAGAGCAGATTTTTTTTTTTCCATAACAGCTATAATTTTTTCCCCCATCGTCTGTGGTTTATTTTAATCATTTTTTTTTTCTTCCTCCATCCATTTCTCCTTGAATATAAGGCCCCAGGAATAGATGTCTGTGACAGTTCGTTTTACTGAAGTGACGATGGAAGTGAAAGAACGTTTTACTGATGAAGACTCCTACATCAGGATTTGGAATAGAGCCTAAGTTTGATATTTATCCACTGGCTGAAAGATGAATCTCTTGAAAAATGACAGACCCCCCCCCCTCCCAGTAGTGGTATTTATACCCAAACCTCAGGATACTCACCTTTACATAAAGGCACAGTAGATCCTACAGTTCCACTGGCTTCTACGCCTCCACTCAAAATGTAGGTTCAGTTCAGTTCAGTCGCTCAGTTGTGTCCGACTCTTTGCGACCCTATGGACTGCAGCTCACCAGGCTTCCCTGTCCATCACCAACTCCTGGTGCTTGCTCAAACTGATGTAGGTAGAAATGTTGAGAGGATACCAAAAAAAAAAAAAAAAAAAAAGATTCTGAATGGGATGGGCAGGAAATAAGTAAATGAGAGAAAAACAGCAGTTTGAACTCCTGCTAAATTTCAGATGAACAGGACAAGAACGAAGCTTCCATTCAATCAACTTCTAGGTAAGATATTTTTGTCTTTTTATTTTTATCTTTTCCCTATATTGCAATTTAGTGTGTGTTTACATGGGTTTCCTTTGTGGCTCAGCTGGTAAAGAATCCGCCTGCAATGCGGGAGACCTGGGTTCCATCCCTGGGTTGGGAAAATTCCCCTGGAGAAGGGAAAGGCTACCCACTCCAGTATTCTTGGGCTTCCCTTGTGGCTCAGCTGGTAAAGAATCCGCCTGCAATGCGGGAGACCTGGGTTCCATCCCTGGGTTGGGAAGATTCCCCTGGAGAAGGGAAAGGCTACCCACTCCAGTATTCTGGCCTGGAGAATTCCATGGACTATATAGTCCATGGGCTCGTGTGTTTAAATGCAGAAAGGGTTCATCTTTAAAATATTTACTTATTTTTAAATTATCTTTGGCTGTGCTGGGTCTTCGTTGCTGTGCGTGGGCCTTCTCTAGTTAAGGTGTTTGGGCTTCTCACTGTGCTCCCTTACTTGCTCTGTGGAACGTGGGGTCTTCCGGGACCAAGGATCGAACCCGTGTCCCCAGCATTGGCGGGCAGATTCTTATCCACACTGCCACCAGGCAAGTACTTCCTAGGCTTCATCTTTATAAGAGTTAAATTCCCATTGCTTTTCTTTCTTTTTTAAAAAAATTAATTAAATAATTTTTTTTACTTTACAATATTGTACTGGTTTTGCCATACTTGACATGAATCAGACATGGGTGTACATGTGTTCCCCATCCTGAACACCCCACCCACCTCCCTCCCCATCCCATCCCTCTGAGTCATCCCACTGTACCAGATCCGAGCACCCTGTCTCATGCATCGAACCTGGACTGGCGACTCTTTTCACATGTGATAATTGACATGTTTCAATGCCATTCTCCCAAATCATCCCATCCTCGCCCTCTCCCAGAGTCCAGAAGACTGTTCTGTACATCTGTGTCTCTTTTGCTGTCTCGCATACATGGTTATCGTTACTATGTTTCTCAATTCCATATATATGCGTTAGTATACTGTATTGGTGTTTTTCTTTCTGGCTTACTTCACTCTGTATAATAGGCTCCAGTTTCATCCACCTCATTAGAACTGATTCAAATGTATTCTTTTTAATGGCTGAGTAATACTCCATTGTGTATATGTCCCACAGCTTTCTTAGCCATTCATCTGCTGATGGGCATCTAGGTTGCTTCCATGTCCTGGCTATTATAAACAGTGCTGCGATGAACATTGGGGTACACGTGCCTCTTTCCCTTCTGGTTTCCTCAGTGTGTATGCCCAGCAGTGGGATTGCTGGATCATAGGGCAGTTCTATTTCCAGTTTTTTAAGGAATCTCCACACTGTTCTCCATAGTGGCTGTACTAGTTTGCATTCCCACCAACAGTGTAAGAGGGTTCCCATTATAAGAGTTAAATTCCCATTGCTTTTCATGCTGAGCTGCAGTCTGTAAAATCATGAGACAGGAAAAAAATACGGGTAAAACTTGCCTTCTCAGTTTGGCAACTGACATAATTCACAGGCCAAAAAGTCTTAGATTCCGGCAATGCTTGAGTGAGTTAGGAGACATTTAAAAAAATTTAACTGAGAATGAAAATGATTCAGATGAGCTTGACCTCCTGAGTGCAGTTGAATGTGAACAGTAATGTTCCCAAGGAAACAACACGCTCTTTTAAAAGGGGAATAAAGACTTTGATTATGCGAACCTGTATATGAAGCTCTGTTATTCCCTTGAACTGTTCCATTGTCTTCTTACTGGCCTTCAGCACTTAAACAATCCACTGCAAGTTACCCAGTCTATTAATGTCACCAAAGCAACTGTTTTTTTTTTAAATGTTATTTTTTCCTTTTTGAAAGACATGAAAGAAAAAGTTTGTTCTTTAATAATAGGATCTTGATATCTAGTCCTTAACTTCTTCAGTTCAGTCGCTCAGTCATGTCTGACTCACTTCCCTCAAATTGCTCCGATGCATTTGTGATTAAAAGTGATTGAAAGAACATCAGTGATACTGGATCCAGCCAGACAATCCCTACACAGGGAGTGGTGGAGAACTTCAATGCATTCATTTAGAGCTTTTTTGTTTTTCCTGTCTCTCGTGGAGGCTAGTGGTCTTTCATTTCAGACAGAGAGTCAGACATGATGGAACTCAGAATTGCTAAGATGCTTCCGATCATGGTCGCTGGGATGCTGAGGAGAAAGTTCATCTCTTAAAGTTAGGCATTTATAAAGTCTTTGCTGTGCTGTGCATAGTCGCTCAGTCGTGTTCGACTTTGCAACCCCATTGACTGTAGCCCGTCAGGCTCCTCTGTCCATGGGATTCTCCAGGCAAGAATACTAGAGTGGGTTGCCATGCCCTCCTCCAGAAGGTTTTCCTGACCCAGGTTTGGAACCAGGGTCTCCTGCATTGCAGGCAGATTCTTTACCAACTGAGCCACAAGGGAAGCCCCAGAATACTGGAATGGGTAGCCTGCCCCATCTCCAGGGGATCTTCCCAACCCAGGAATCAAACCAGGGTCTCCTGCATTGCAGGTGGACTCTTTACTAGGTGAGTGGCATACCAGGGAAGCCCTTATAAAATCTAAAAAATATAAAAATAGTTGCAGTGGGTCAACCAGTGATTGTTGTTGTTCAGTCTCAATGTCCTGTCTGACTCTTTGTGACCCCGTGGACTGCAGCATGCCAGGCTTCCTCATCCTTCACTATCTCCCAGAGTGTGCTCAAACTCACATCCATTAATTCAGTGATGCCATCCAACCGTCTCACCCTCCATCATCCCCTTCTCCTCTTGTCGTCAGTCTTTCCCATCATCACGGTCTTTTCCATTGAGTAGGCTCCTTCCATCAGATGGCCAAAGTATTGGAGTTTCAGCTTCAGCATCAGTCCTTCCAATAAATATTCAAAGTTGATTTCCTTTAGGATGGACTGGTTGGATCTCCTTGCCGTCCAAGGGAATCTCAAGCGCATTCTCCGGCACCACATTTTGAAACCATCAATTCTTGGATGCTCAAGGCTACCCACTCCAGTATTCTGGCCGAGAGAGTTCCATGGACTGTATAGTCCATGGGGTCATAAAAAGTCGGACATGACTGAGCGACTTTCACTTCCTTTCAGCTTTCTTTATGGTCCAACTAATGAATGAAAAATTAGCTAATCACCCAAATCAGTAAATCTCACATATCACAATTTGTTGAGGAATAAAAACGCTATGTTAAAAAAGAATATTGTAAAGCTATCATCCTTCATTTAAAAATAAATAAATTTAATAAAGAATAGAAACATTGTGAAACATTTGAATGGGAAAAACGGTGCTCTGAGTACATTCCATAAGAGGTCCCTCTCGTTTTAGCATTTGTAATGTGCTGATTGGGCATTCCTCCTTATATTTAATTGATAAGGAGTAAGCCGCTGTAGCGGCTTCCCTGAAGCTCCATTGGTAAAGACTCCACCTGCAATGCATGAGACCTGGGTTTGATCCCTGGGTCGGGAAGATCCCCTGGAGAAGGGAAAGGCTACCCACTCCAGTATTCCTGCCTGGAGGATCTCATGGACAGAGGAGCCTGGCAGGCTACAGTCCGTGGGGTCGCAGAGAGTCGGACACAACTTACGGCTAAACCACCAACCACCACCAGGACTGCTGCAGTGAAGAATGTCACTGCAACTTTGCATAAAGAAGGACTAAATCAGACCCCGTGAGCATGGGTCCCCATGGCGTTTCTAACATAAGTAGGTGAGCAGTTGATGAGCACTGCGGGTAAGCTGAGAAGGAATCGCACTTGATGGAACAAAGCCTGGAACGGCCCTCAGTCTGGGAACTCCGGCAGGAAGGCACAGGGATTTCACTCCTAGAGCACGTCTTCTCTTGCTGATGGAGATACGAATAAGGAAGCGACATGGAGACAGAACACGCAGAGTCTTCGTGGAGACATTTCCCAGACAAGGCAGTGGTCCCCATTAAGCGGGAGGAGCGTGGTGCTGAGCTTGTAGCCATGACGACAGCATCTGTCCAGGAAGCAGAGAGACACCATCAAAGCCGGTTTCTTTGCAGGAACAGCGGTCATCCGTGATCCCCTCTCCTCCTGGCTGTGTCTGTGTTCCAGCATCATCAACACTGACACTCAAGAAATCTAGGGAATTGAAGCCATTGGGAAAATGCACGACTCAATGATGTTTACCAGGTCCCCTTGACAGGCATATTGTATTAGCCGCTTACTCTTGTCTGACTCTTTGTGACCCCATGGACCGTAGCCCGCAGGCTCCTCCGTCCATGGGTTTCTCCAGGCAAGAATACTGGAGTGGGCTACCATTCCCTTCTCCAGGGGATCTTCCCGACCTAGGGATGGAACACAGGTCTCCTGCACTGCAAGCAGATTCTTTACCTCTGAGCCACCAGGGAAGCCCAGAAGCCTCTTAACCCTGTTTATTTGGTAGAATCTCTGATGATACAAAGGATGTCCTTACCAAAATATAATAAAGAGTGAGTCTCCACAGCAAAAACAGATTAGCAGTTTCTAAGCCGGGGGTTGGGGTTAGGATTAATTTTTGAGTTTTCTCAGATAAATATAGTATGCTTTTTAAACTTTATTTTTAGAGAGATTTAATTGACATAGAGCATCACATTAATTTCAGGCATAGAACATAATGATTCAATATTTGTATACACTGTGAAGTGATCACCACAATAAATCTAATTAATATCCAACACCATGCATAGTTACAAACTATTATATTTGTGATGAGGACTGTTAAAATCGACTGTCTTAGTAACTTCAAAGTATACAGCACAGTATTGTTAACTGTGGGCTTCCCTGGTGGCTCAGACAGTAAAGAATCTGCCTGCGATGCAAGAGAGGTGGATTTGATCCCTGGGTTCGGAAGATCCCCTAGAGGAAGAAATGGCAACTCACTCCAGTATTCTGGCCTGGAGAATTCCATGGACGGTATAGTCCATGAGGTCACAAACAGTCGGACACAGCTGAGTGACTTTCACTTTCACTAGCTTATACATTTGTTTTATATATATATATATATATATATATATATATATATATATATATATATATATATAAAACATACACATTTATGTTATATATATTACATATATAATTATTCTAATATAATTAATAATATATAGTAAATTGTTACAACTACTTCTAAATAATAACAATTATAAATTATAATTGTAAAAATACATTTTAATACGTAATGTACTATTTACAATATCATATATTATAATACAGTATATGTAAAACAAATGTACATGCATACCTTAACATCTTTTTCTCCCTAATATGTTATTCACTGTTCAATCTCATGAAATAAAAACGGTTAATTCTTGTTCAGCCTTGGTATTTTGGGTTGACATGATTTTTTTTTTTTGTTAAACATATAACACAAATTTATATTTTCCTTTCCCTTTGCCATAAGAAAATATTTGTTTAGCCTGTGGACCAGGAAGCATATGCTATTTTTATTTACTTTCCTGCTGTGAGTGTAATATGTGTGAAAAAGATAAGTAATTTAAATACCAGACTCTGATGCTCACGTTTACTAAAAGGAGTTCTTTGCAAGATTCCCAAAGAAAGCAGTCAGCACACCTCTGTGCGTGAGTTTAAAAGACAAATGACTCTGAAATCAGTATCTTTGGCCAAGATGTTATTACCAAGCCACTGATTTTAACGCATCACGTCATGAGCGGAAAATACAAAAAGTGTTAATCACTCAGACTCTTAGCAACCCCATGGACTATATAGCCTTCCAGGCTCCTCCGTTGATGGGATTTTCCAGGCAAGAATGTTGGAGTGGGTTGCCACGCCCTTCTCCAACAATGATAAAGCTAAAGCATATTGGAGAATTACTGTTGCTGGATCTAGAAAACAATAATCCTTGCTGTTGAGTGGCTAGAACTAAGATCCTAGTATAGTGAAGTTTTTTTTGTTTTTTTTTTCCATTTGTTTGCTTGTTTTAAATGATGTGGTCTAATAGGTTATTTAGACTCAGGTTTCTGCTTAAAAAAAAAACAAAAACCTTGAATTTTAGGAAAAAAGCACTTTTGAAGTATGATGGTGCTCAAGAAGAAAAGAATAATGTCTAAGTTGAAAGTTCAAACATGAAAAGGTAAGAGGAAATTAAAACAACAAAATTGTAAAACTATGTAATTTTTTTTCATTGAAATAAGTGGCAGTTCCTTTTACAGCTTACTTCTACAAATCCACATTGGATGTCTGGAGCTGGTGGACGGATTATCTCCACTGCGCTCAATTTACAGAGCTGGGGATTATCCTTTTTTACAGAAATACCATTTTCCCTCCAAATCCAAAATGATTACTTTGTATCCTGTGCCATTTGGAACTCACCAAGGGTCTTTTCTTTTGGCATGAAAATGCAGAGAGATCTGTGCTTCTCTAGAGGAAAATCAATTTGAAAAGAAAAAAAATTTTTTTTTATTATTTCTAAGGGAAGAGATTAAATCTAATTAAAAAAGTAATAAAAATACTATTTCTTCCAGAGCATTTTTCTTGTTAGATTCGGGTTGTGTGTGTGTGTGTGTATGTGTGTGTTCTGGCTTCACATTTTATTAGCTTCCTAGTGGAAAGAGGAACGATTTTAGGATACTTTCCAAAAGCTTATTATTCTGGTAAAAACTAGAACAGAGTTTTAACTGAATCATTCTCATCTTTGAGGACAAAATTCTAACTCTGAGAAGAAATATACTTCTATAAATGAACAGAATTTGAAGTGGAAAGAATATTTATTCTGCGTATATGTACATACAGTCTGTATGCAAATGAGCTAACTTTTAAAAATGAATGTGCTTCTCTAATTTGCAGGTAATTATGATAAAAAGGGGTTTGGCCTGATAGCTTTTAAATTGCACAGTAACTTATGCTGGAAACTCCACAGAATCTAATTCTTGCCTTTGGGGGCAGATGTGGGTATAAGACATGCTGGTTCAGAGACAAGACTTTTTCTTCTATAATTTAGAGAACTCCTTTTAGGACCTTTGTGTTTTGTCTGAAAAAAAAGTGTTCAACCTAGAACTGGCCCACTTTCTAGTTTTCTCAGAAGCTTACCAAAATAACAGTAAACTCGATTGTGGATGAACTGATGTGGGTTAGGAGAAGGAAGAGGTTTAGGTGCTGTGCTCATATTTCAGATTCCATATAGGGTCTTATATATGATACATACAAGCTTCCCTTGCTTCAGATTCCATTTAGGATCTTATATATGATATATTTTGCTTTTGAACTGTGGTGTTGCAGAAGACTTTTGAGAGTCCCTTGGACTGCAAGGAGATCCAACCAGTCCATCCTAAAGGAAATCAGTCCTGAATATTCACTGGAAGGACTGATGCTGAAGCTGAAACTCCAGTACTTTGGCCACCTGATGTGAAGACCTGACTCATTGGAAAAGACCCTGATGCTGGGTAAGATTGAGGGCAGGAGGAGAAGGGGACGACAGAGTATGAGATGGTTGGATGGCCTCATTGACTCAATGGACATGAATTTGATCAAGCTCCAGGAGGCCTGGCATGCTACAGTCCATGGGGTCGCAACGTTGGACACGACTGAGTGACTGAACAACAACAAAACTCCCAAACTAAGCAGATAATCCTAATAGATGATATATTCAGACATACTACATATATTATCCTCCCATCCAGTGAGGAAAGTTGCTTATTCACTAGAAAATGTCAGAAGTAGAAGGTGGCAGTTAAAATGCACTCTCCCTGTGGCTTCTCTCTGCATCATCATGAATACAGATGACTTACCTGCAGGCTGCATGTGTTCAATCCCTGGTTGGGGAGCTAAGATTTTGTATGCTGCATGGTGCAGCCAAAAGATAAAAAATAAAACTCACAAATTTTGAGGAATGATTCTAATTGCCATAGGAGAACATTGTGGACCAGGCTAATCGTTTTCACGAATAGATATTTTTTTGGACAGTATGCAAATACTCTATTTACATGTGCAGAAGTCTGCGTGATCATTACAAACTGAAGAATCAGGACAGCACGCTGCAGTTCACTTCAGTTGCTCAGTAGTATCCGACTCTTTGCGACCCCATGGACTGCAGCACGCCAGGCCTCCCTGCCCATCACCCACTCCCAGAGCTTGCTCAAACTCATGTCCATCGAGTCAGTGATGCCACCCAACCATCTCATCCTCTGTTGTCCCCTTCTCCTCCTGCCTTCAATCTTTCCCAGCATCAGGGTCTTTTCCAATGAGTTAGTTCTTCCCATCAGGTGGCCAAAGTTATTGGCGTTTCAGCTTCAACATCAGTACTTTCAATGAATATTCAGGGTTGATTTCCTTTAGGATGGACTGGTTGGACTGGTTGCAACATAACTGCATTAGATTCTAAAAACGTCCCTGTCTTAAGTTCATCATCCATGCTGAAAACTCACTGTCTGTAACTAATTGCCTGTCAGCAGTCACCATAATCTGATTACATTTCTTAATAAGAAGCTAAAAACTGTTGATCTTAAGGAACGATAATTAATACAGGTTCCCTATAGTGCCGGCATCACGGTCTCGTAGCTGCAGTGTCTTGCCAGCGTAATGGACTCAAGAATGAGCTGGTGACCCATGTAGACCTCACATGTGGAACCACTCAACCATCTCCTAAACGTTATTTTCCTCATAAAATATAAACAATCACAGGCAGATTGCTGGAATGTAAAGTCAGCGCTTTCTTTGCTTGTTGAGTGGGATCTGTAATCATCTGGAAATGCCAAGGAGCTCTTCAGAACAGAAGGGTTTACCTATAATACACCTGAGGTTCTGTCTGGGTCTCCCTCAGGTTACAGTGGTAAGAAAACAGCCTCGTGGAGGCATTTGGAGCATGCCATGGGTCAGGAAGTTCCCCTGGAGAAGGGATAGTCTACCCACTTCAGTATTCTTGGACTTCCCTGGTGGCTCAGCTGGTAAAGAATCCACCTGCAAGGCGGGAGACCTGGGTTTGATCCGTGGGTTGGGAAGATCCCCTGGAGAAAGGAAATGTTACCCACTCCAGTATTCTGGCCTGGAGAATCCCATGGACAGAGGAGCCTGGCAGGTTACTGTCCACAAAGCATGGAGTCACAAAGTGTCAGACACAACTGAGTGACTAACACTTGCTTAGAGATGATTAACAATGCTGTGATAGTTTCAGCTGGACATAAGTTGTTAGTCGCTCAGTCGTGTCTGACTCTTGGCAACCCCATGGACTGTAGCCCCACCAGGCTCCTCTGTCCATGGGATTCTCCAGGCAAGAACACTGGAGTGGGTTGCCATGCCCTCCTCCA
The DNA here is from genome assembly GCF_002263795.3 of Bos taurus. Lineage (NCBI taxonomy): Eukaryota > Metazoa > Chordata > Mammalia > Artiodactyla > Bovidae > Bos > Bos taurus. Next base: position 2,953,868 of record NC_082638.1, on the reverse strand, counting down.
GGGGGTCTTCCTGACTGGCGTCTCCTGCGTTGGCGGGCAGATTCTGTACCACTGAGCCACTGGGGAGGTCAAATGCTATAGATGCATAACTGATGAGAACTTACTGTATGGCTCAGGGAACACTGCTGAACTCTCTGTGATGACCTAAGTGGGAACGAAACCCCAAAACGGGGTATATGTTTATACCTAAAGCTGATTGACTTTGCTTTACAGCAGAAACCAACACCCAACACAACACTGTAAAGCAACTATACTGCAATAATAAATAATTAAGAAAGAAAGATGCAAGAGAGTTGACTGGACAAACACGCTCTTGTCCTCAGCAAACCTCTTCTGTCCATGGCTGCAGATGACTCCTAGTTCCTCCCTTTTAGTTTGTGCTTCACGCCGTCCCAGGGAGCCTCCTTTTTCATTGTGTGCACACTTGTCCGCCCTGGGGAGGTGTAGTGGGGCCATGTTTCCCATCCTGTTGATCCAGGTGGACTGGGACCCTGATCAAGGAGCAGAATCATCACTGTTTCCCTTCCTGCTTGAAATACAGGGCATCCAAGAGGAAATGAAGTCGATGCCACCCCCTCAGCGCTTCACAGTTTATTTGTAGATGGGGCATTCAGTCCACATTCCACAGTTAGCCAATAGGACAGCCAGTAATACCTACCAGTTTTGCCATATAACATGAAGTTGTTGTGCAGTCCTTTGCTGCTGCTGCTGCTAAGTCGCTTCAGTCGTGTCCGACTCTGTGCAACCCCGTAGACGGCAGCCCACCAGGCCCCGCCCTCCCTGGGATTCTCTAGGCAAGAACACTGGAGTGGGTTGCCATTTCCTCCTCCAGTCCCTTAGTCGTGTTCTATTCTTTGCAACCCATGGACTGTGGCACACCAGGCTTCCCTGTCCATCACCAACTCCCGGAGTTTGCCCAAACTCATGTCCATCGAGTCGCTGATGCCATCCAACCATCTCATCCTCTGTCGCCCCTTTCTTGCCATCAATCTCTCCCAGCACCAGGGTCTTTTCCAGTGAGTTGACTGTTTGCATCAGGTGGCCAAAGGATTGGAGCTTCAGCTTCAGCATTAGTCCTTCTAATCAGTAGTCAGGGTTGATGTCTTTTAGGATTGGTTTGACCTCCTTTCTCTCCAAGGGACTCTCAAGAGTCTTCTCCAGCACCACAGTTCAAAAGCATCAATTCTTTGGCGCTCAGCCTTCTCTGTGGTCCAGCTCTCACGTCTGTATATAACTACTGGAAAAAGCATAGCTTTGGCTAGATGGATCTTTGTTGGCAAAGTGATCTCTCTGCTTTTTAATATTATAAGAGGAAAAAAAAATCAAATACTTGTAACATAAATTATCTCATTTGTACTGATGAGGAGCAGAATTGGAATAAGGGTACTTAATTGATGTTCTGGAAACCACTTGCATTCTACTTACTTTGAGAGGATAACTTTAGATTTTTATGGAAGACCAGTAAACACACACACACTTCCTCTGATTAATCTGAACTTCTCTACCTGAAATTAGCTTCATCAAGGAAAGAAATCATCTTAGTGTAGCAAATATAAATGCCTTATCTCCTAATTTCAAACATAATCATCTCCTTGCTTGCATACTGATAGAAAGTTAATCAGAATGAGAAATCTCTAGCAGTTAATGTCCCTATAAATATTAACAGGGTATACCTGATGTTTTATGTTTCAGAAATAAATTTCATGACTATTATATTTCCTTGGGTAGAACTCTCAATGGATACTTGTTTTCCTTTCATCATGAATTCCTTTCGTTTTTACATTTGTCGTAGTTGGCAAATTTTGTACAGTCAGCGGAAATATAATTCTTCGTGAAGATCAGGCGGTACAATATTGTGAAGAAATAATAGTGAAAGAACTTAAACAGAACATGTCACCGCAGTTTGTGGTGACATTTATAAATGTACTTTTGCTTTAAATCTATGAGATTGTTTGCATACCCAAGTCAGAAAACCAGTGTATAATTTTGTCCTTTGTCTTATGCATCATGTCTCAAACTTGTAGTAGTTGGGCTGGAGAGATTCCGTCTTTATCACATTCTGCTTGCAGGCTGTCTCGCTTCAGTCACGTCCGATTCTGTGTGACCCTATAGACTGTAGCCCGCCAGGCTCCTCTGTCCATGGGATTGTCCCAGCAAGAATACTGGAGTGGGTTGCCATGCCCTCCTTCAGGGGATCTTCCCCACCCACGGATGGAACCTGCATCTCTTACATGTCCTGCGTTGGCAGGTTGGGTTCATTACTACTAGCGGCACCTGGGAATTCCCACCATTTTCACCTTTAAAAAAATGTAATAAAAATCTTCTGGTGATTTTAGTTGTACCTTTTTTAAAAAAAGTGGTATATAACGAATGGCGTTAAATTGAGAAAACACTGTTTTCCTTGCATTAAATTTTGTTTTCCTCGGTGTTACGTTAATTTTCGAACACAAACTCATTCCCATTGGTCAGTCACTGACAAGCATATTGAATATCTGCACTTGGCTTGTTGAGATAAATAGGTTTTCAAGAATTCTTTTAAGCCACAGTCAATCAATCTGGGTGCTCAAGAGTTTTGCAGAATATGTTCATTTTCAGAAAGTACCTCCCAAGATTTTTAAAGAACGTGATGTTAAGATACTCTCTGAAATTATTTGACTGTATGTAATGTGTGCATATATATGCGTGGGCAAAATCAGGCCTCTTTGTAAGTGGCAAAGTCCATTGTTGGGACTCCTAAGGTTTCATCCAGGGCAACTTCAAGCTGGATTGGAAATAGTCTTATTTTTGTAGTTTAATATTAGGTTGATCCATTTTGGATTATGGAAAAAACTGATACTTCCTAACTATGTATTTCTGGCTTATAAGCTCATTATATATGCAAGACCTATATTGATTCATATTATATATATCCTCTGCTTCCTTGATGGTCTTAATCCTCAGATTTCAGTTTCTTCCATTTTTAAACCCATCACTGTTCAATGTCATAGCAACTGCTCTTCAAACATTTCTTAAGTAAGATTTTTAGCACACTGCTTTTTAAACTGAATCATCATTGTTGCTGTTTTGTCACTAAGTCATATCCAACTCTTTTGTGACCCCCATGGACTGTAGCCCAAGAGGCTCTTCTGTCCATGGGATTCTCCAGGCAAGAGTACTGGAGTGGGTTGCCATTCTCTTCTTCAGGGGATATTCCTGACCCAGGGATCAAACCTAGGCCCTCTGCATTGCAGATGGATTCTTTACAAGGAAGTCCCAAGTTTTAAAATAAAATAAAATTAAAAAAAAATAATAATGATAACCCCCCCCCAAAAAAAAGAATATATAGGAGCCAGGCACCGTATTATATGCATTACCATGATTTATTCATTTCATGCTCATAGCTATCCCATGAAACAAATACCACATCCATCTCCATTTTACAGATGCGAAGACTGAGATATATGAAATTAAATGACTGCTAGTCCTCAAAAAAAAAAAATTCAAGGAAGTCCCAAATCATCACTAGACACATTTTTTGTCATAACATTTTTTTTAATGTGTGTGTCTATAGTACATGTGTTTCCATGAGTAAAACTATAATAATTGAATCTATCTGTAGAAAACTTAGCTATTATCATTATCCCCCTCTGTATTTGCATAATGTCTGTCCATATCTAATGTCTAATCTATATCTACAGTGAGATGATAAATAATGAAAGTCTTTCTAGGTGGTTGAGAATGTTAAAAGTAGGGACAGGCTTTTACATTGGTTTCTTTTTAACTGCCTCAGTTTTATGTCAAAAAAACATATATTACGTTGTAATACATAAGAAAGGAAAGGGAAAAATTTCCATTTAAAATGCGATATTCATATTATAATGTTGATTGTCCATAAAACATATAGTAAATAAGGTGTCATCCCCAGCCATTTTATAAAGAGGATCTCTTAATTTTAAACCAAGCATTTGGACCAAGAAATGATGATTTCATATGTATGAGGAATATTGGTAGGTGTTTACAACCCAGAGTTCTGCGTTTATTTCCAGGAAATAAGAACAATATATTTGCATTCAAAAGCATGATTTTCTATTTCTTCTTTTTTTTTTTTTTAGGAACTGAAAAACATCTAGAACGGTGTTATTTATATATCTATCTTGATGGATAAATCTGAACAATGTATTTTAAACTCAACCATATACAGTTTTAGGGCTTCCTTAGAGGCTCAGATGATAAGGAATCTGCCTGCAATGTGAGAGACCCAGGTGTGATCCATGGGTTGGGAAGATCCCCTGGAGAAGGGAATGGCAACCCACTCCAGGATTCTTGCCTGGAGAATCCCAGGGACTGAGGAGCCTGCAGAGCTACAGTCCATGGGGTTGCAAAAAGTCAGACATGACTGAGCAACTAACACACACACAGAGTTATACTGCTTTATGCAGTGTACACACATCTTTGCATCATTTTCATTTCCTATCTATAGTACATACTCGCCAGCATATTTATAATTATTGCATTATTAAATGTGATTTTAAGAATTTTTGATATGAGGTTCAATTATCCATGCTTGGCCAAGTGTCAAGGTTCATGGGGCCATCCTGTATCTATTTCAGACTTTAGTGCCAGTTTCTATGATCCAGTTTTTCTTTTTCTGTTGCTTTCTTTGTATCGTCCTTACAGAGAACTGTTTATAAAGCAGCACCATGATTCATTTGACTCTCTCTCTCCCCCTTTCCTTCTCTGTACGAAAATTCTTAAAACTCAGTTTAATTAGTTCAGTTTTGGTAAAGATAATTAAAGCAAAGAAGCAAACAAATGTGCTCATTGCTAAAACGTACTAAAATGAGAGATTTATTTAAAAAGCTCCGTTAAGTGACAGCATAGATTTGTACACATAGGAAGGGACACGTTGTATATTTTCCGTATCTGCAGCCACTTATCTTTATTCATTTTCATTTTGTTCTGTGTGGTCACCACTCACACAAATGATGGAGACAGCCATTCGGAAATGTTCTCAGTATTTTGCTTAAATGGTCAGGGGGAAAAAGAAAGACTATTTAAATAGGAGACTATTAACTCAATCATTGAAGCAGCAAATGTTCCGGCAGTCATCCAAAAGTATCTTTCCTCATACCACTTTCATTTTCATTCCAGAAAGGTGGGTTTTTAAGACCATGAGTTTTAGAGATAGGTGCGAGTCAGCTGGAAAGCTAGCACAAAGACTTATTAGGCATCTGTAGCTCTCAGCTGAGTCACTCCATGTGGACTTCATTTTTGTTACCTATTGTCTGGATTTATTTTAGGATAAAAGTGAAGTAAAATGGAAATCTGTGTTGTGTTCGTCGCTCAGTCATGTCGGACTCTTTGCGACCCCATGGGTTGGAGCCCACTAGGCTCCTGTGGTTGGCTCCACCACAGGAGCCAGGCAAGAATACTCCAGGCAAGAATTCTCCAGGCAAGAATACTGGAGTGGGTTGCCATTTCCTTCTCCAGGGGATTGTCCCAACCCATGGAAAGAACCCAGGTCTCTTAGGTCTCCTGCACTTGCAGGCGGGTTCTTTATGGTCTGAGCCATCAGGGAAGCCCTTGGTAACTAAAAAGACAGTTCTGATTTTTCAGAGTTGAAATTGGTCTGAGAAGTAGCACCCACTTGATGGGACTTCCCTGATAGGTCAGTGATTCAGAACTTGCAATGAGGGGGCTGCTGATTTGATCCCTGGTTGGGAAACTGAGGTACCATGTGTCTTGGGGCCAAAACACCTAAATGTAAAATGGAAGTAATATAGTAACAAATTCAGTAAAGCCTTTAAAAATGATCCACATTAAAAAAAGAAAACCTGAAAAAAATGCAATGACAACAAGGGTCAGAAGGGACATATAAAAGCCAATTTTGTATTTTGCATGTGCTCATGAAAAAGGTTTTTAGTACATGTTTTCTTTTCTCTTTATAGTTTTTTTGAAACTGGAGCCTATTATACATAGTGAAGTAAGCCAGAAAGAAAAACACCAATACAATATACTAATGCATATATATGGAATTTAGAAAGATGGTAAAGATAACCCTATATGCGAGACAGCAAAAGAGACACAGATGTCTAGAACAGTCTTTTGGACTCGGTGGGAGAGGGCGAGGGTGGGATGATTTGGGAGAATGGCATTAAAACATGTATAATATCATATGTGAAATGAGTTGCCAGTCCAGGTTCGATGCACGATACTGGATGCTTGGGCTGGTGCACTGGGATGACCCAGAGGGATGGTACAGGGAGGGAGGTGGGAGGAGGGTTCAGGATGGGGGACACGTGTATACCTGTGGCGGATTCATGTTGATGGATGGCAAAACCAATACAATATTGTAAAGTAATTAACCTCCAATTACAATAAATAAATTTATATTTTTTTTAAAAAAAGAGATGAACAATAAAATATTTGTTGAAACTTTAATAAATGAATATCCTGAATGAAAGACTAAACAGTGTTAAAAGTCAGGATACTCAAATTTTAAGCCTAGTTTGCTACTGTTTGCAAACCTAGGTAATTTTAAACCCCCTTTCCTAACTCATTTTTCTCTACAGTGGATACAACAATAATATCTATTCCTACTTTACAAGGATTTCAGAAAATAAACAAGAAAGAAATAAAACATAATGCTTTAAAAACATTAAAAAAAAATAACATTTGACGAAACAATGCCACTTGCCGTGAAATTGATGGACTTGGAGACTGTGATCCTGAGTGAAATAAGTCACACAGAGAAGGCGAAATATCCTATGGCATCCCTTATATGTGAAATCTAAAGTGAAATGATACAAATGTGCTTATAAAACAGAAACAGATTCACAGACTTTGAGAATAAGCTTATGGTTGATTGGGAGAAGGATGGGGGAAGGGATAGTCAGGGAGTCTGGGATGGACATGGACACACTGGTGTATTTAACATGGAGAACCAGCAAGGACCTGCTGGACAGCACAGGGAGCTCTGCTGAATACTCTGTAATAACCTTATGGTCACCAGGGGGAAGGATGGGGGAAGGGACAGTTAGGGAGTTTGGGATGAAGATGGACACACTGCTGTATTTAACATGGAGAACCCACTAGGACCTACTGGACAGCACAGGGACCTCTGCCCCGTGACATGTGGCAGCCTGGGTGGGAGGGGAGTTTGGGGGAGAAGGGATCCCTGTGTATGTGTGGCTGAGTCCCTTTGCTGTCCGCCTGAAACTGTCACGGTGTGGTCCGTCTGCTGTTTATTGTTCTTGTTCGGTCGTCAAGTCCTCTTCAACTCGTTGCAACCCCACGAACGGCAGCACACCTGGTTTCCTTGTCCCTCACTATCACCCGGAGGTTGCACACATTCATGTCAACTGATTCAGCGATGCCATCCAGGCATTTCATACTCTCTCGTCCCCTTCTCTTTTTTGCTGTCAGTCTTGCCCAGCATCAGGGTCTTTTCCCACGAGTAGGCTCTTCACATCAGGTGGTGAAAGGATTGGAGCTTCAGCTTCAGCATCGGTCCTTCCAATGAATACTCAGGGTTGATTTCCTTTAGGATGGAGTGGTTTGATCTCCTTGCTGTCCGAGAGGCTCTCAAGCGTTTTCTCTAGCACTACAATTTAAAGCATCGATTCTCATTGGCTGTATCCCAATACAAAAATAAATAAATAAATAAGAAATAAATAGAAATAACATCTGAAAGGCTTCTTTGCTAAGAGATTACTGAAAAATAAATTCCACCAAAACAAAACAAACAAAAAACCCAAGAATGCTAACATTTGAAATGTTTGAAACTGGTATCCAGTTTTCAGTTTTTGAAGGCTTCCCGGGTGGCGCTAGTGGTGAAGAGCCCACCTGCCACTGCAGGAGACAGATTAGATGCAGGTTCCATCCCTGGGTCAGGAAGTTCCCCTGGAGGAGGGCAAGGCAACCCACTCCAGTATTCTTGCCCAGAGAATCACATGGACAGAGCAGCCTGGTAGGAGCTACAGTCCATTGAGTCTCAAAGAGTCAGACATGACTGAAGTGACTTAGCTTGCAACCACTCTACCTTTTTCTTTGTTGGTTGGTTGATTGATTTTTCTCTTTATTAGGTACCTGGAAAGGAATTGTTCGCCCTAGAGATAATAAATTAACAAAAAAAGGAGCCTGTCCTGTTTGTTTGTTTTTTTTCCCCTCCAATCTTGGTCGTTGAAGGGGTCCATCTCATTGTGGCTGCTCCCAGGATGATGGAATTGGGAATTTTTATTAGTTTAATTGTTGAAATGCCTTTCCCCGTAGGCCACTTACAGAACACTTAACAGAAGGCCGTAAATTGTGGGAGACAGCCAGATGAACTAGGACACAGTCTCATTTGCTGTTGAACTGGACGAGCACTTAATGGTTGGCATGGGACGTGGGCGGACGGGAGTGAAGCAAAGCTGAAAGGAAACATCTGCTAATAGACAAGCACGTGTAAAACGGGATATTTTGTAATTAGATGTCTTTGGTTTGTTGGAGCAGAGGGCTGTTGTCTCCCGGAGCTTGTCCTGCAAAAAGCATGACCTAGCCTCAAGCCAGAAAATACATATTCAGTGCCAGTGTTTAAGGAGGTGCTATGAATTTCCCGAGACAGGCAAAGACTCCAAGACTTCCACAGATTGGCCTCAACAGCATCAACTGTTCATGGTTCATAAATTTGTGAAAATAGAATTGCTTATCCATTTGTAGATCATTATATATTTCTACTGTTTTTTCCCCAGGGGGCCTATCTGAAACAAGAAGACATTAGTTTTGCTATATTTTGGACCCAGGTCCGAGATCATCATCATCTTCTTTTTTTTGTTGTTGTTAATATTTATTCATAGATTTATTTGTCTTTGCTGTTGTTGTTAATATTTGCTTATAGATTTATTTGGCTGTGTTGGGTCTTTGTGGTGGCATACGGGATCTTTTGCCATGGCACACGGACTCTAGTTTGAACTGCAGGGATTGAACCCACACCCACTGCGTTCTAGACCTCCACGGAAGCCCCCAAGGCCATTCTTTCAGCAACCCTTTCCCCCTAGACTCTGAGAGACAAGCCCCTCCCCATCACCTGGAGACTTCTGTGGGGCCTTGTGAGAGCACGTGAACTAGAATCCTTGTTACATGGACACTCATTCTCTAGGCTGCCGTGTTTTCAGGACTCACAGTTTGCGAGCAGAGAGGCAAGCTTTACAAACATTCATTGTAGCTGAGTAAAAGCTGGAGACTCGCTGATCCCTCAGCCTAAGAAGATGGTAGTGTGTGATATGGTAGTATGTGAATGTCATTCAGTCATGTCCGACTCTTTTGCGACCCCACAGACTATATATACAGTCCATGGAAATCTCCAGGCCAGAATCCTGGAGTGGGCAGCCGTTCCCTTCTCCAAGGGATCTTCCCAACCCAGGGATAGAACCCAGGTCTCCCACATTGCTCCCGCATCGCAGGCGGATTCTTTGCCAGCTGAGCCACAAGGGAAGCCAAAGAATACTGGAGTGGGTAGCCTATCCCTTCTCCACGGGATCTTCCCAACCCAGGAATCGAACCCAGGTCTCCCGCATTGCAGGCGGATTCTTAACCAACTGAGCTATCAGGGAAGCCACCATAACATAATAATAACCTAAGAAGATATACAGTTTCAAACATAAAGTTTTAAGTGATGGAAATAAGTCCTCGGGTTTTTTTCAATTATATGAAAACCCTAGTAAATGCATTCTAGTGTAATATATATGTACAGTAAAAAAATGTCTTTCAGCAATTTATAGTCTCATTCTCTGTGAAGAATTTCAGAAGCAGGAAATGTGGGCCCGCCCTCCCTTATGTGAATCTGTAAATACATTTTGGAATTCAAACTATTTTGAATTTCAGCTAATTAATGTACCTTCCAGAGTTTTTAAAAAAGTTTTGCAAATCTTCGTGCAGATTTATCTTTCGCTGCACAATATGAAAGGCAGAAATGGGTCCTCTTTTCCAGAAGCATGGCCTGCTAAGAATCTAGCGTGTTGGGAACCGTGGTGAGGTGTTTACTGCCTGGTAATGATTTCTCAAGAATTAAACGGTAGCAGCTGTCTCCCTGACTCAGCGATTCATGCACCTCCCGTCTCCTGACCACACCTCCACTCCCTGCTGGCCTTATGAGTGAGTTAAGGAAACTCTGGAGCCTTCTGTGTCACCCCTTCACTCCTCAGGTTATTAGAGAAACGTCCGTAAAGTGTAACACTTGCGGTGTCTGTGTGCAATCTTGCAGTGACCTGTTCCATTAACTACAGAGTTACCCCTGTGGTTTTCAGTCCAGAACCAAGAAAAATAGCATGTGTGCACACAAGCACACACACACACACACACACATGGACACACAAACACAAAGAGAAATAACATGCAGACACACACACACAGACACACACACAGACATACACACAGGGAAACAGACACACACACACACACACAGATGCATACACACACAGACATACAGACGCACACACTCATAGGCACGCACACACACAAACACAGCCACACACAGACACACAAACCCACGCTGGTATCCTCAGTCTGTGGGCACATAGCAGCTCTGGTTTCATGTTTGTCTTGCAAAACTTGGCAGGTAGATAAGCCTGGGGCTTGGTTGCCCAGGACCCCTCCAGGGGCTCCACAAGTTTCAAGATTCCTCCCCCAGCTCTTCTATGGTGTTGCAAGCCTCGCACTCACAGCAGGCAGCGTCCAGGCAGGTTAGAAGCAAGGTCAGGGGCCCGCTGTGCTTTGCCTCTGAAGCCCCAACAAGACTATTTATTTAATTCCCCTAAGGACGGTCAAGCCAGACTAAATAATACTAGTTTAGTCATTAAGCAAAGTCAAGGACCTTCAGTTCCTCCTCAAGGGCTGTAGGCAATACCCTGAGCCATATTCTGTGGGCTGTCTTATAGCTACGGAAACCCTCGCCAGGTGGAGAGGTTAAGTACATGTTGAGCAGACTGTAGCCAGGTCATGGGCTGACACAGTTCCAAGACCTGGCCTCAGGAAATGGGAACGGAGCAACTCTGGAACTCAAGGTTAATTGTATCTGAAACAGTCAAGATGACTCTTAGCAGACAACCAATGATCAGTTTCAAGTTGACTGTTAGAGGTGCCTGCTGTTTGTATGTGGAACACCCTCCCTCTGTCTATAAAAGCTCTTACCTCCTAACTGTCAGTTGGGGGTGAGGGGGTGGGCAGGGAGGCAGCCTTTGGACAGGAGTTCGGGCTCCCCCTCTCCCTTGTTGCTGGCTTCCAAAATAAACTTTCCTTTCCAGCAGTCTGGTCTTTTCACTGGCTTTGGAGCAGGGAGCAGCCAGACCCCACTTTGGGTTGCATTATGAAACCGCCTACGTTGGTGGGTTGTTCCACTTCGTTTCTGATTAGAACTCCATGTGCGAATACCCCATCATTTTTTTTTATCCCTTCTCTGTGCTGTGGGCATAATGAGAGTACTTCCAGTTTGGGGTTCTTGAGGATGAAGCAGCGGGCAGTTGGCTTTCATGCGGACGGCGCTCAATCATCTTACATAAATACCTATGGGGGAAACTGCGGAGTCATTGCCATAGATGTAAGGGAAGCAGGAAGGAACTTGTCAGAGTGGCTGAACTGGTTTTCCTCCTTCCCTGCAGGGCATGACAGCTAAATAGGCTCCCTTTTAAGAACCCTGAAGGGTCTGTTAGGAAAGACACAAGGAAGGGGAACAGCTGCTGTCTTTTCACATGTCTCTTCTGGCCAACTCTTCTCGGCATCAGAGAAGTTGGTGCTGGAAAATAAAGTATATACGGTAGTAAAGAAACCCCTGCTGATGCAGGAGACCCAGTTTTCATCCCTGAGTTGGGAAGATGCCGGGGAGGAGGAGATGGCAATCCACTCCAGTGTTTTTGCCTGGAGAATCCCAGGGACAGAGGAGCCTGTGCTTTGTCACTCAAGTCGTATCTGACTCTCGGCGACCCCATGGAGTGCAGCCCACCAGGTACCACCATCCGTGTGGATTCTCCAGGCAAGAATACTGGAGTGGGTAGCCATTCCCTTCTCCAGGGGATCTTCCCAACCCAGGGTTGGAACCCTGGTCTCCCGAATTGCAAGCAGATTACTTACCGTCACTAAGTCCCACTCCTGTGACCTCCATGGACTGCAGCCCACCAGGCTCCTCCGTCCATGGGACTCTCCAGGCAAGAATACTGGAGTGGGTAGCCATTTCCTTCTCCCAGAGGAGCCTAGTGGATTGCAGTCCATGGGGTCATAAAGAATCAAACAGACTGAGCGACTGAACAATAAGCAGCCCAGGTGTCTACTCTAGCAATCACGCTGCAATCATGGGTTAATCCATGATTAACCACTACCCTGAATTTTTTGTTTGTTTTTATTGTGGTAAAAGTCATATAATAATAAAACATTATTTTAATCCTATTTAACTGCACAGTTCAGTGGCAGTAAGCACATTCATATTGTTGTGTCCTGCAAGTATTTATTTATCTTCTTTGGCCTGGTTATTATGTTGTTTTTCTGTAAGGTTATACCCAACTCTTGCCCCCTCATGAATCGCATGTATCCAACTCCTTTTGTGTGTGTGTGTATAAGGTTGTATCCTTTTGTGTAAGGTTGATTCCTTGCACAAGAATACAAAGTTGTATCCTTACTTTTGTGTACGGTTGTATCCAACTCTTGCGAAACCCCATGTAGCCCGCCGGGTTCCTCTGTCCATGGCATTTTCCAGGCAAGAAATACTGGAGTGAGTTGCCATTTCCTTCTGCAGGGAATCTTCCCCACCCAGGGCTCGAACCTGATTTACAGGCAGATTGCTGTCTGAGCTGCACTCTAGACCATGGTTTTACATTTTAATTATTTATTTTTATTTTTGACTAGACTGGATCTTTCTTGCAGCACACAGGCTTCCTTGATTTGCGGGGAGCCGGGGCTACTTTTCCTTGGGGTGGAAGGTTTTGCGGTCTCTTCTCTTGCTGCACAGCACTGGGCTACAAGTTACTGGCTTCAGGAGTATTTCTCTCTCTCTCTCTCTATATATATTTATTTATTTGCTTTGAAAGCTTTACTCTTTAACCAAAGACCTACAGAGAGTCACCTGTCTTCCAGGCAGCAGGCAGCCTGCAAGGCTGCGTGGTTGGCTGCAGTCTTTCTCTCCAGCAACGTGGAGTCTCAGCTACGCTTGGTTGAGCTGAGTGACTGGCTGGTGCCATGCGCCCCTCCCCAGGCCTGCGCGCCTGTGCATGCGCGGGCGGGGTACCCTCGTGATCGCGGCGGGCCGGGGGCACAGTCCTGCCTGCACAGAAGAACCTGGGGCAGGCCTTATCTGCATTTCCTGTGCACCTCTGGCCTTACTGTGCTGTCTCTACCGGGCCTGCCCACCTGTGTGTGCGTGCGGGGTACGCTTGTGATCACAGGGGTCTGGGGGCGCAGTTCCGTTTGCACAGAAGGACCTCGGGCAGGCCTTGTCCGCATCTCTCCTGTTGCTCTGGCCTGGCTGCATCGTCACCATCGGCCCTGAAGCTTTGTCTCCTACCATCCACCCTCCACCCCGGCCTTCCCCGGAGGCGGACTGGCAGCCGGGTCCTCCCGTCGCCTCTCCTGGTGCCAGCTGGACGCCTTCTCCTTCTACCATGCTGGGCGTCTGCATTTGCTGGGCGTCCGGCTAGACGAACTTGGTTCAGTGACCTGTTCGGGAAGCAAGCAGAAGCCAGTCCTTTTTAAGGAAAAAAAAAAATTTTTTTTTAATTTATGTTTGGCTCTGCTGGCTCTTCCGTTGCTTTTGGGTGGGCTTTCTGTAGTCATGTCGAGTGGAAGCTTCTCTTCTTTGCAGTACACGGGGGATTCTCATTGTGGTGGCTTCTCTTGTCTTCCAACATGGGCTCAACACTTGTGGCTCCCAGACTTAGTTTTCTTCCCCCGTGACATGTGGGATCTTTGTGGAGCAGCCCCATGTGTCCTGCATGGGCAGACAGATTCTTTTTTATTTTCATTTTTTTTTAACAGAATACCATGTATTATTGATGGTTTTAATGAAGTTAGTGAAGCTAAAGAGAAAATCAGGCATAATTTATGTATTTGATAACTTGGTGCAAGTTATGTTTCTGTTTAGATCCATCTTTTTTGAATATGTCACCAATCAGTTCAGTTCAGTCACTCAGTCGTGTCTGACTCTTTGCGACCCCATGGACTGCAGCACGCCAGACTTCCCTGTCCATCATCAACTCCCAGACTTTACTCAAAATCCTGTCCACTGAGTTGGTGTCACCAATGTTTATACATATTTGTATATGTTTATACACATTTGCGGAGAAGGCAATGGCACCCCACTCCAGTACTCTTGCTTGGAAAATCCCATGGACGGAGGAGCCTGGTAGGCTGCAGTCCATGGGGTCACGAAGAGTTGGACACGACTGAGCGACTTCACTTTCACCTTTCACTTTCATGCATTGGAGAAGGAAATGGCAACCCACTCCGGTGTTCTTGCCTGGAGAATCCCAGGGATGGCAGAGCCTGGTGGGCTGCCGTCTATGGGGTCGCACAGATTTAGACACAATTGAAGCCACTTAGCAGCAGCAGCATACACATTTGACCTTCAGCGTGGGATAGCTCCTCTAGGCCTTCCTGTGCCCACGCAGCCCCCGCTCCTTGGACGTGGGGTTGGTACTCCCAGATGGTAACTGCAGCCATGAAATTAAAAGACGCTTACTCCTTGGAAGGAAAGTTATGACCAACCTAGATGGCATATTCAAAATCGAGACATTACTTTGCCAACAAAGGTCCGTTTAGTCAAGGCTATGGTTTTTCCTGTGGTCATGTATGGATGTGAGAGTTGGACTGTGAAGAAGGCTGAGCGCCGAAGAATTGATGCTTTTGAACTGTGGTGTTGGAGAAGACTCTTGAGAGTCCCTTGGACTGCAAGGAGATCCAACCAGTCCATTCTGAAGGAGATCAGCTCTGGGATTTCTTTGGAAGGAATGATGCTAAAGCTGAAACTCCAGTACTTTGGCCACCTCATGCGAAGAGTTGACTCATTGGAAAAGACTCTGATGCTGGGAGGGATTGGGGGCAGGAGGAGAAGGGGACGACAGAGGATGAGATGGCTGGAGGGCATCACTGACTTGATGGATGTGAGTCTGAGTGAACTCCGGGTGTTGGTGATGGACAGGGAGGCCTGGCGTGCTGCGGACACAACTGAGTGACTGAACTGACTGATACACGTTTGATGGATATATTGCTCATTATTCCAAACACACTTTCTGGGTTCTAATGTTTATTTGCAAAAAATCTTGGTATTTATAGACAGCATCTATTCATTTACATGATAGAGTTTTACAAATGTCCTTTAAATTTAGTAACTTTTTTGTCATGGGAGTATTCTGATTATGTAGTTGCCAAATAATAGTAATGACATTCGCGCTACATTTTTAAAGAAAGAACAGTGATTGGCTTCCTCCATCAAGTACCTAGTTTGGATCATTGTCGTCGGCAGGTGGATTCTTAACCACAGAGCCACCAAGGAATCCCAGGGATGGCTTGAAGAATGAGCCGTGCGCATTCAGAAATGGTGGCTTGTTCTGTGGGGTTCAGGCATCCCACTCCAGGCATCTGTTTGGGGACCCAGCCACGTGTGTCACGGAGAAGCACGCAGCTGATGACTGAGTCATAGGAGCATGACAGGCAGACACTCTGGATCCTTCCAGGCCTGCTTGGAACAACCCCACGGAACCCCCCTCCAGGGCTCTGGCTCTGAATGCAGAAAGGCTGGGTCCTTCTGTGTGTCCTGCTCACTATAAACCATGAACGTGGCTTTTCCTTCTGTCTTGGCATCCCTGACAGCACATCCCTTTCTCACCAAGGGTGGGAGTGGGAGGCTGGCCTGGTAAAGGGACCCAAGGCATTGGTTGTACTCAGGGTTAGGCTGACTGTGGTGTTTACCAGGAGATCATATGTTGAGTGGGGAAGACTGAGCTAGTGGAGGTGATGGAATCCCAGTTGAGCTATTTCAAATCTTAAAAGATGATGCTGTGAATGTACTGCACTCAATATGCCAGCAAATTTGGAAAACTCAGCAGTGGCCACAGGACTGGAAAAGGACAGTTTTCATTCCAATCCCTAAGAAAGGCAATGCCAGAGAATGCTCAAACTACCGCACGACTGCACTCATCTCACACACTAGCAAAGTGATGCTCAAAATTCTCCAAGCCAGGCTTGAACAGTACATGAACCGTGAACAGATGTTGAAGCTTGTTTTAGAAAAGGCAGAAGAACCAGAGATCAAATTGCCAACATCTGCTGGATCATCGAAAAAGCAAGAGAGTTCCAGAAAAACATCTATTTCTGCTTTATTGACTATGCCAAAGCCTTTGACTGTGTGGATCACAATAAACTGTGGAAAATTCTGAGAGATGGGAATACCAGACCGCCTGACCAGCCTCTTGAGAAATCTGTATGCAGGTCAGGAAGCAACAGTTAGAACTGGACACGGAACAACAGACTGGTTCCAAATAGGAAAAGGAGTACGTCAAGGCTGTACATTGTCACCCTGCTTATTTAACTTATATGCAGAGTACATCATGAGAAACGCTGGACTGGAAGAAACACAAGCTGGAATCAAGATTGCTGGGAGAAATATCAGTTACCTCAGATATGCAGATGACACCACCCTTATGGCAGAAAGTAAAGAGGAACTCAAAAGCCTCTTGATGAAAGTGAAAGAGGAGAGTGAAAAAGTTGGCTTAAAGGTCAACATTCAGAAAACTAAGATCATGGCATCCGGTCCCATCACTTCATGGGAAATAGATGGGGAAACAAGTAGAAACAGTGACAGACTTTATTTTTTTGGACTCCAAAACCACTGCAGATGGTGACTGCAGCCATGAAATTAAAATATGCTTGCTCCTTGGTAGAAAAGTCATGACCAACCTAGACAGCATATTCAAAAGCAGAGACATTACTTTGCCAACAAAGGTCAGTCTAGTCAAAGCTATGGTTTTTCCAGTGGTCATGTATGGATGTGAGAGTTGGACTATGAAGAAAGCTGAGCGCCAAAGAATTGATGCTTTTGAACTCTGGTGTTGGAGAAGACTCTTGAGAGTCCCTTGGACAGCAAGGAGATCCAACCAGTCCATTCTAAAGGAGATTAGTCCTGAGTGTTCATTGGAAGGACTGATGCTGAAGTCAAAAGTGATGCAAAGAACGGACTCATTGGAAAAGACCCTGATGCTGGGGAAGATTGAAGGCAGGAGAAGGGGACGATGGAGAATGAGATGGTTGGATGGCATCACTGACTCAATGGACATGAGTTTGAGTAAACTCTGGGAGTTGGTGATGGACAGGGAGGCCTGGTGTGCTGCAGTCCACGGGGTCGCAAGGAGTCAGACAGGAGTGAGCGACTGAACTGAACTGTACAGACTAGTGACTCAGTTATACTCATACAGACATTCTTTTTCTGATATTCTTTGCCAATGTGTTTTATTTCAGGAGACTGGATATAGTTCTCTGTGCTCTGGAGTACGACCTTATTGTTTGTTCATCCTGCATATTAAAGTTTGCATCTGCTAATGTCAAAGTCCCACGCCATCCCTTCCCTGCTTCATGGCGCCCACAAGTCTGATCTCTATGTCTGTGAGAGTCTGTTTCTGTTTTGTTAAATAGGCTCACTTGTGGACACGGTATATTATTATTGCATGTTGTTCCCATCGCAATCCAGGGAAAGAACTGTAAAACTACCCTCTGTGGTTTATTCTCTCTTCTCACCAAGACAGTTTCAGGATTCACACCATGCGTCCTAAACAGGGTTATCACCTGCTTCATTGTACCCTTGATTTCTACCTGGTTGGATTTACATGCTTTGTGCATTAGGGGTATGGCAAATGCCCTCACTGACACGTATGTGCATTAATCAGTTTATTCATCAGTTTAGGAATCCAGTAACATCAACAAGAGCACAGGAGATTCGTAGTACGAAAGTCATGGGTCGTGACTTCCTGCAGGAGAAGAAATGGCAATTTCAAGGAAAAGGTCTATTATCTTCATACGGATGATTGTGACCCACTGGTGCTGTGACGCTGCTCATATTCTTAACTTTGTTTTCTGCTTGAAACATGAAAAAAAGAAAAACAAGTAGCACATTGTTGAGCTGATTAGGATTAACATGATGTTGCTCATAGCATGAAAGAGAAAAGAGAAGCAGTGGATGGTGGACCCAGTGGAGAAATTTCCCTGCAACTTTCACAGAAGTCCTTCTGTGTGTGTGGCCGTGTGGGACTATCCTACAAGAGCCTTTTCACAGAAGTCCTTCTGTGTTGTCCCTGTGGGCTTGCATAGGATTACCACCTGGTGAAATTAGTGGTGAGCAGTCCTGCATCAGCTCAAATGCTGAGAGTCACTAGCTTACATACTCAGAGGTCTGAGACGTAGGAGACTATATACTGTGTCACCTGTGAGGCTTACATCTTCTGTACCTTCCTTCATCATCACAGATGTGTTGCGGCTGCACGGTCCTTCATTTGCAGTGGGATTCACCGGGGGTCATCGTATCTCACAGCTCGGGGCTTTGCACAGCCTCCTCCTCTGTCCTCGGAGCATCTCACCATGGAGTCTAGACCAGTGTTGTGTTTGGACATTTAAATCCAAACACTTATGGAAGCCAGAGCCTTTGCTGTCCGGCAAGGTGGACTTTTTGTTATGCTATTCTTTTCGTAAGTTCGTTTTTATTGAAACGTCCTAGATTTGCAACAGTGGGCTACTTCCAGCTATACAGCAAAGTGATTTATCTGTACATTTGTTGTCGGTTAGTCGCTGAGTCATGTCCCGCTGTTTATGTCCTATGGTCTATAGCTTTCCAGACTCCTCTGTCCATTGGATTTTCCAGGCAAGTATTCTAGAGTGGGTTACCATTTTCCAAGGGATCTTTCTAACTCATGGATAGAACCCATGTCTCCTGTGTCTCCTGCCTTGGCAGGCAGATTCTTGACCACTGAGTCACCTCCAGAGCCTCAGTTATACATATATGTAGGTCAATGTATACCTTTTAGAGTCTTCTTCTGAAAGTTATTACAAGACATTGCGTATAGTTCTCTGTGTTATCTGCTATGTCTTTGTCATTGATTTTATATATTTTACTGTGGATCTGCTCATCTCACACTCCTGATTTACCCCTTGCCTGCTTCCCTTTTGGTGACCGTTAATTTTGTCTGTGTTTCTGTTTTATGAATGGTTCCTTTGCATCATATTTTAAGGTTCCACATGGAAGTGATGGCAAATGATATTTGCCTTTCTCTTTCTGACTTACTTCACCTAGTAAGATCACCTCTAGGTCCGTCCATGTGGCTGCAGATGGCATTATTTCGTTCTTTTTCATGGCCAAGTAATATTCCATCGTCTATGTATCCCATTCTTAAAACAGTGAACCCCCCCACCCGGCCCCGCCTGCCCCAAAGAGGGAACCTACTGAGACAAAGCTCAGTGTTGTATGAGGTATGTTTCTACTCACCCAACTGATGTTGTCTGTTCTTATGGAGGACAGTCGTCTGTGGAAGAGAATGAATAAGGGGGACAATGACCTTTGACATGCCTTTGTTTCCAAGGATTATTTCATAATAGCTTTTTACAAGGATATCTGTGCCAATGGGAATTTTGAATTGAATGTCCCAGTGATGTGTTTTCATTTCGGATACCTGTCACCGTCCAGGGCTTTACCTGTTTCGATGATGTTTTCTATATTTTCATTTGGAATCCCCCTCTCATTGTTCAGCTGCTGATACTTCTGAAATTCTTCTGGAGTGAAACTGGTTCCTTTGGCTGGATTTCATAGCAAATAGGGCAGAAGAGGTGTGCATTAGAATCTTTTATGGGTTGTAGAGAGTCACCTGGCTGCTCCCTGTAGTGATGGGTAAGTCTCACCAGCACCGCTGCCCTCCACCATCACCTAAGCCCTGCTCTTCAGGTATTTTTCTACCCACGTGCCCAAGTGTGCACACAGGTCTTCACATGGGTCCATGGGGGTAGAGTCCACATAATTAACATGCTACCACGCTCCAGTTCTTGCAACTACTCAGTGAGCTACAGATCATTCAGCTGTGAGCTTAAGCATACCCTAGGGAGAAGCAGGTTTTCAAGGTACGTCGGAGAAGGTCATGGCAAGTCTGAGACTCAACTCTCAGACTCTAATGCTTCCTGTCCACTTTGTCTACATCCTAGAATTCCATCCCTGGGGTTTTCACAAACCCTCATGAAATGGAGAGGGAAATGGCAGCCCACTCCAGTATTCTTGACTGGAGAATCCCAGGGACAGAGGAGCCTGTTGGGCTGCCGTCTGTGGGGTCACACAGAGTCGGACACGGCTGACGCGACTTAGCAGCAGCAATGGAATGAATGGGCAGGGAATGATTTGGAATTTTCAAAAGCACACTGACCCCACTGAGATGGTGGAGGACCTTATGTGCAATGCCCCATACCTGATATTTCCTGCCTGCCTTTTGTCTGTGAAAGATTTTAGTCAAAGTTGTAAGTTTATCAGAGAATTACAAATGTCATACAGCAAAGGGAAACTGTCAAAGGACATGAAATAATAATAATGTAGTCATAAAGCATAGACAAGGACCTGTAGTTCCTCCCCAAGGGCAATAAATACTGTTCTGGGTCATATCCTGTACGCTGTCTTATAGACACTGAAACCCCACTCGGTGGACAAGTTAACTACAGGATGACCAGACTGTAGCCATGACATGAGCTGCAATGATTCTGAGAATTGATTTCAAGGAGATGGGAATACAGAGACCCTGGAACTGTTGATTAACTGTGCCTAAAACAATCACGATGATGCTAGTCAGACCACTGATGACCGATTTAAAAATGACTGTTGGAGCTGACTTCTGTTTTTGCAAGGAGCCCCCTCCTGCTGTCTATAAAAGCTCTTGTCCCCCTGTTTGGCAGTTGTGGGGTGGGGCAGTCAGCCTTTGGACAGAAGTCCACTCTCCCACCAGTTGTCTGCATCTGAACGAAAGCAGACTTTTCTTTCTAAGAAGCTGGCCTCTTAGTTGCCTTTTGAAGGGTGGGCAGTAGGAACCCACATTGGGTAACGACATCACACATGCTACTGAGGAAGAAAACTCACGCTTTCTCATCCTCAAAGACCAGACACGACACCCACCCATCCCCAATGAGGATATAATATCAGAGGGGATAAAGAGATGTGGCAGGGAACCCAAGGGATTGGCCGGACGGCAGGATGATTGACATTCCAGACCACACTGCCTGTACAGTCGGCAGTGTGACCCAGTGGTATTTGCAGAACTCTAGGCAATACTTTTATGATTGTGACAAAGGAGAAAGCATTTGTCATGGAGATGAATGCAGTCACGGCCCCGGGACCTGTGAGTTTTCTAAACTCAGATTTAAACCTTGGTTCACTTGGGTGTCAGGACCCAGAGACTGTATTTGTGTGATACCTGGCAAGGAACTCGTGGAGCATCCTGAAATATTTCCTTGGATCTCTGGGATAAGTGTATCTCATTTTTAAAAGAGCCATCACATAGAATCCCCAGTGGATAACATTTCCTCATTTTTCCAGCAGACAGAATTTCTATATCCCCGACTCATGTCACATGAAGTCTGAATTCTCCGTGTGAACACAGATCTGTTCCACGGTGCTTCATATAAGGTGCTGTGCTTAGTTTCTCAGTCCTGTCCGACTCTTTGTGACCCCGTGGAGTATAGACCACCAGGCTCCCCTGTCCGTGGGATTCTCCAGGCAAGAATACCGGAGTGCATTTCTATTCACTCCTCCAGGGGATCTTCCCAACCCAGGGATCAAACCCAGGTCTCCCACACTGCAGGTGATTTCTTTCCCATCTGAGCCACCAGTCAAGCCCTAATATAAGTTACGTGTGTACCTGTCTCCTTTCTGTAAAAATACTGATCGTATGAAAACATCTACTTTGCGTTGGGTAAGCTATAGTACGTACCGGAACCTTCAGTTACTTTTGTGATCTTTTCTCCATCGTCATTTTCATAATAAAATACCAGTATGTTGTCTGTTACATGAATGATTTGCAAATAAATTTTCCCCTCGACTGTGGCAGAGGAAAAAAAAACAAAACAAAACATCAAACCTCAACATGATTAACTTCTTTTCTTTTCATTTGAGCCTGACTTATTCTTCACATGATATTGTCAGTCTTCCCTTGGATGGTGAACTGTATCTCACTGAGATTTCTAGTGACGCGTTGTTAGAATGAGTTAAGACAGTTAGTGAACTAGGAAAGCTTTCTCCACAGCCCCTTCTCCTGAAAATGAAGACTTCCAGTCTTCTAGACTGCGCAGTCTGTGAATGATAACAAGTTGTTTATTGCAACTCTAATAGGTGTTAAACCTCAGCCATCTCATAGGAGCTCACAAGAGCTGACTGTTAAATTTTCAAGAATTTTGTAACCCAGTTTGCAACTACAATCATGGTTAGAAAGGAATTCAAAAATTTAAATGAATGATATTAAAATAAATGTCAGTACATCATCCAGAGTTATTTCCTAGTACGAGAGGAAATAAAAAAGGTACGAATTAGTTTATTGCAAAATGCTGGGCATATATAATATGAAATGGTTTCGGATTAGATCCTGTGGCTCTGTGTCCACAGTTGAAATTAAAATAAATGCATAACACCAAGATTAGAGTGCTCTGTTATACATTTTTTTCCCCATGAAAATTAAACATACAGACATTTGATCACTGAATAAAATATTACAGTACTGATATTAATATTTGAGAATTATTTCCTGTCATTTTCAACTATGGAGACAGAAATCTACGTTAGTGCCTCTTTCAAATTATGTATTGATATTCATATATGAGAATTATTTCTCCTTATTTTAAGCTATAGAGATAGAAGTCTATGCTAAAGTCCCTTTCAAATTATTTAAAAAAAATCAGTTTGAAATTTTGGCTGTTATTTTAACTGTTTCCAATTTTGGACTTTAAATTAATCATGTTCTACTTACTCAACTTGCTAATGAAAAACTTTTAATATTTAAAGAATTTCTTTACTCAAAAGAAATTGAATCATGTAGGTCAAGTAAAAGAAAAAATTGTGAAAGAGTTGTTATTAGCCTAAGTAGGTAATTGGACTTCTCCATGCCCGAGGAATATGAGGAGTCAGTGTTCTGGGGCTTTTTCTCAGAGACCATCAGTGGCCACTTTCCAACCTTGGACCTCATCCTGGTGTTGTGGCACAGAATGGATTGCTGAAAAATTAAATGGCTTTTCCAAGGTTGCATTGGTAACGAGTAGAGGAAATAGTCCGCCCATAGAGATATTAGTTGTTTTGGGTGAAGCACATACTATCCATCTGAACACGTTCCATGGTTTGGGGAAGACCACCCATCAGAGGAGCTGGAGTACTCACATTCTATGAAGTAAACACCTCCTTCCTGTCTCTGTAGCACTCCTGAGAAAAACTGGCATGTGCCATCAAATCTGAAAAACATAACAGGCAAGACAATTCCTTCCCACCATTCAGTCGCCAGGGCTTGAGGACACCCTCCTGGGAATAGAGTTTGCACACCCAACTTCACAGCCGTGACTCACACCTCTCACTGTACGTGGAGACCAGACCCCATGCCCGAAGTCAACAGACTCCTTGCTTTCAGTCGAGGAGGATTGTGGTTACTTGATATAAAATGAAAGGGAGAGCTGTTCGCAGTTGTTAATACATTCAATGTGGCGATTATAACACCTCAGTGGGCCCCCTTCCACAATCTTCTCCTTGTTATCTGCAGCTGCATAAATGGTGCGCCACTCTCCTACAACCTAAGAAGGAAGTTCCTTGTAAACGTCAGTCAATCTCTTTTCTGGTTACTCACCAATACACGGCACTGTCTATGCTTCTGCAC
Organism: Bos taurus; assembly: GCF_002263795.3. Classification (NCBI taxonomy): domain Eukaryota; kingdom Metazoa; phylum Chordata; class Mammalia; order Artiodactyla; family Bovidae; genus Bos; species Bos taurus. The sequence goes on along the minus strand of NC_082638.1, from coordinate 2,930,007 downwards.
TTGCCACATAGGAGAAGCAAATTGAATCTTATTAAAGCAAAGAGGAGTTCCACCCCCTACCTTGGTGAGTAACACGACATGAAATCGTCTTTCCTATTGGAGCACAAAGCATAGAATTCAGAAATTTTTGCAGACAATTCAGAGCTTTTTTGAAATAGCTAAAACCATGCCAGTAAAGACTGTGACAGTTAATATCTTTCTGAATGTTAGCTTGTTAGGGGTTTTGTTTGTTTTACCTACAAATGAATAAGATAAATGAAAAATAGCCAAGAAGAGATAAACAGACGGCAATATTACGTTTGTGTAGATATGTCGACCACAGAAGGTATATAATCTGGTTATGCTGCTGCTGCTATGTTGCTTCAGTTGTGTCTGACTCTGTGTGACCCCAGAGATGGCAGCCCACCAGGCTCCCCCATCCCTGGGATTCTCTAGGCAAGAATACTGGAGTGGGTTGCCATTTCCTTCTCTGATGCCTGCAAGTGAAAAGTGAAAGTGAAGTCGCTCAGTCCTGTCCGACTCTTAGCGACCCCATGGACTGCAGCCCACCAGGCTCCTCCGTCCATGGGATTTTCCTCGAGAGAGTACTGGAGTGGGGTGCCATTGCCTTCTCCAAATCTGGTCATACATATACACAAATATATCTCTGTCACATGCACACACAGCCTCGCACACACACATGCACACACACACACAATCAAACAAGCAAGACCTTCTAGCAGATCAGCTCATTCGGGGTACCTTTGAGGGGTCTATCTCAGCTGGAGTTTCCTGGGCGGCACAAACCACAAGAAGGACAAGACTCAGGAACAGAATCTTCATCTTGTGAGTCTTGTGTTGTTCCTTCTAGACAAGCGGAGGGCGCCCCAGTTGTTGGAGAGAATGTGAATTGGTTCCACTTTTTATAGGATACGTCTCTTGGCGGAATACCTATCGATCAAACAGTGGTTAATCACAGGATGACGGTGACCTAAATGTAATCTTCGGACATCCTGGTTGGCAGCTGAGCATTTTGGCATTCTGTGCTTCTTATACAACCCTGTGTTATTCCTTTCACGTTGAAGAGGTCTGTTTAAGCTTATTTTCTAAAATGAATGACGCACCTTTGGTTTAAGAAGATAAATATGTGGTATCTCTACCAGGAATCAGTTATCAGGGAATTCATGAGAGGGGTTCATATTTTTTTTTAATATTGAAATTGCAGTATAGTTGATGTCCAATATTTTCTGTTACAGGTGTAGCATATAGGTATTCATAATTTTATTTCTACCTTTAGAGCTATAAAATATTGGCTATTTTATTTCCTATGCTTTCCAATCCTTACTTTTAAAATAATCTTTGTATGTTATTATTTATTTTGTACTTTATAGCTCTTATTCCACTCCTTGTGTGTGTGTTACTGACTTCTTTCCCTCAGCAGATTCGTTTGAATAAACATCTATGTATTTTTGTCCGAGAAGGCAATGGCACCCCACTCCAGTACTCTTGCCTGGAAAATCCCATGGACGGAGGAGCCTGGTAGGCTGCAGTCCATGGGGTCGATAAGAGTCGGGCATGACTAAGTGACTTCACTTTCACTTTTCAGTTTCATGCATTGGAGAAGGAAATGGCAACCCACTCCAGTCTTCTTGCCTAGAGAATCCCAGGGACGGGGGAGCCTGGTGGGCTGCCATCTGTGGGGTCGTACAGAGTCAGACACGACTGAAGCAACTTAGCAATATTTTTGTAGACTCCTTCCCCATTGCCCCTACATAGTACCATCAGGATATATCCCACTTTTATCCATTCCAGTGTTGATGGATACGTGTTCATAGACATGATTTAGTAAGGAAGTGAGCCATCTTATCTCCTGGGTAGAGACTTAGGGGATCTCCATGTCTGGACTGCTGGATCTCCGTGCCTCTGATTTTCGATCCCTGCCAACAGGAGATGAGAATTTCCGTTGCTCCATCCTTGGCAGGACTCGGTATGGTCAGCTGTTTTTATGTCAGAGATTGTCATGAGTGCGTTAGTCTATGCAGTTTCAGGAGTATTTTCCATTTCCTCAATGAATAAACTGGGGTGATGGCCATTTGTCTGTTTCCTTTGTTAGGTGTGTCTGCAAGCTGTTTGTTTATTACTGTATGAATTATTTGTTTTTTATGAAGTTTGTAGGTTTTTAACATATTCTGGAGTCTCTTTTAGATGGAGATGTGCGAACATTTCCCCCCCCTCCCTTGCTGGCTTTACTTTTATTTCCTTAAGGTTGTCCCTCAAAGATGTAAATATTTTGATTGAGGCTTGGTTATGAACATTCTGTTCCCAGTGTGAGATCCTGCTTGGTGTATATTTTAATCAGTAATCGCCTAATCTTTGGTCACCGTGTCCACCTGTGTTTTGCCTCTGGAGTCTTTCTTGTTTTGGGTCTTAAATACACGTCTGTGAGTCTCTCTGCGTTAGTTGTAAAACGTGCAGCAATGAAAGAGTTGAAGTTATTTATTTTTTTGGTCACACGAGTTCCCAATTTCTCCAACAGTTTTCCTTATAAGGTTATTATTCTCTTCTGAATTTCCTTTGTAACTGTATCCAAAATCTATTTGTCTCTGTATTCCTGTCCCTTCTCCAGGAGCAGATTTGGTTCTGTTTTGGGGGCAGTGTTAAAGACAGTTAGAACATGATGGTCACATGAGTGGCCTTCAACAAGTTTGTGTCAAAAGCAAAGCATTCACGGTTCACATCTTGTGAAAACAGAATTTTCATTCATTCACGGATCATTAGAGTGGTGCGTGTTTCTGGTGATTTTCACAGAGCGTGTCTGAAAGAGCAAGACAGTTTTGCTACGTTTTGGAGCCAAAGGAAATAATCCTTGAATAAATGGTGGCTGCAGAATTCTCAACATAAGTAGATACTCAAACATAAGGGTTTAATTGACTTAAGTTCTACTGCTGGTTATATTTGTTTTTGGTATATTTTTTCCTGTTTATTTATAATTAGCCAAGGAGCTCCTGTGATTTAAAGAAGTTTGTAATGAACAGGATGTTGACTATGACAAATAGCATTGCACGTATATCTGTCAGTGGCTTAGAGCAGAACTTTTAAGTGTTTTTATCGCACACATGCAAACACAAATACGGGGTAAAATGAGTAACAGATGTATTAGTCAACTTGTATCTTATGTAAATCACAGTGGTGGTTTTTCTTTGACTCTACCTTCCTGTTCCTGATCTTCCTGCCAACTTTTAAGAGTTGGTATATCCACACTGATTAAAGTTAATTCACTTGTGATAGAGGATCCCTCTTCCCCAGGATTTGATATATTGTCAACTGGATGGAGATCCTTGAAAATAATTTTTCAGATAAAATTTTTTTAATGGTTCATATTTCCTACCTGGTTCCTAATGTTTTCATTATTCAAACGGCAACTGTTTCCCTGAGAATTTTTAAAAGTATTTTGGTGTCTCGCATCTGTGGGAGAGGGAGAGGGGGGATGATTTAGGAGAATGGCATTGAAATATGTATAATATCATATAAGAAATGAATCGCCAGTCCAGGTTCGATGCAAGATACAGGATGCTTGGGGCTGGTGCACTGGGATGACCCAGAGGGATGGTATGGGGAGGGAGGAGGGAGGGGGGTTCAGGATTGGGAACACGTGTACACCTGTGGCGGATTCATGTTGATGTATGGCAAAACCAATACAATATTGTAATTAGCCTCTAATTAAAATAAATAAATTTAAATTAAGAAAAAAAAGTATTAAGGTGGGTAACTCAGTGGTCATACTTCTTATAACTTCTGCTAAAGGTTTTTTTTTTTTTTTTTAATTTTACAACACACACTGGGTCTTACTTGCTGTGTTCTGCCTCTCCCTAGTGATGGGCTGAGGGCTTGTTGTTGTGATGGTTCTCTTGTTCAGACTCTGAATGAGCGGAGTTTGTGTAGTGCACGCCTTTGCCATCATACACACGTGGGATATTCCAGGATATAGATTCAGTGTGTGTTCCCTGCATTGCCAGGTGGATTCTAAACCACTGGACCCCTGGGGAAGTCCCTCTGCTCCGTTTGTTCTTTCTTCGTTTTAATTCTTGTTGTAGGTGGCTTTCTTGGGTGAGACCTGAGTGAGCAGTAGCTTCATTCTTCCCGGGGGCTATTAGTAGCTGCCCTCTGCACTGCTCTGGTAGCAATATTGACACCTTCCAACCTGGGGGGCTCATCTTTCAGGGTCATATGTGTTTGCCATTTTATACAGTTCATGGGGTTCCCACAGCGAGAATACTGGAGTGCTTAGCCACGCCCCACCTCCAGTGGATCACCTTCTGTCAGAACTCTTCACTATGACCCCTCTGTCTTGGGTGGCCCTACACGAAATGGCCCATAGCTTCCCTGAGTTATGCCAGCCCCTTCAGCATGCAAGGCAGTGATCCACGAAGGGAGTACAGCTTATTTGTCAACCCGCCATTGTTGCATTTTCCGTCAACAACTCAAGTCGACGGACACCAGTATCTTGATCTTGGACATCAGGCTGTGCTTGTAATATGCATTCAGAGTGCACGCAGCTTACAGTGAGCCCTGGCAGGGTCCGGGCCCAGTGCCCTATTCTGTCTTGCCTGTCACTTCACAGCCGCTCAGGTGCACCCAGCCTTCCACATCCTCATGAATCAACCAGAGGTCTCCAGAGTGGTCTAGGATGGTGTCATATTTTTCACCTCCCTTACGCATTTTTCCTGGTGTGTTGTCTGGTCCACTGGCATGACCTACAGGACACCCATGATGCTTCTTTTGCCCATCAGTTGGCACCAATCAATGACTATTACTTTGAAAAATATCTGATGAGCAACTTCTGTGCAGAGCTGTAGGTAACTCTGCACCTGCATTGCATCAGCATCAAAGTGTCTGCTTTTGGGGTTTGAGATGGAGAGTAGCCCCCACTGTAGTCGGACATCACAGACCCTGTGCTTTGTAAATACCATCACTGCCCTTTCTTTAGTAAACACTGTTCACTTTGGTTGTATGTGTGTGTGCTCAGTTCATAAATCGTGGCTGACTCTAGCGACTCCATGGACTGTAGCCTGCCAGACTCCTCTGTTCATAGATTCTCAAGGCAAGAATACTGGAGTGGGTTTCCATTACCTTCTTCAGGGCATCTTCTTGACCCAGGGATTGAATCTGCATCTCTTGCATCTCCTACATTGCTAGGTGTATTTTTTACTACCGTGCCCCCTGGAAGCCATGTAAGACTTCATTCTGCAACATCCTGACCGCCTCCTGCAACCCCACAGCAGATGAACACTGCTTGACACCATCATTGAGTTGCTTTCAGGTTCCACTTAGGACAGGTCAGAATAAGGTATCTGAAAACCAATCCCATTTCTCATGTGACAACTGATTGGAACCTCATTTCACCATATAAAACTACCTTCAGTGGTTTATTCTCTCATCTCACAGAAACACTGGCAGGATTCACACCATGCATGGTAAACAGAGTTATTTCCTCCTTCGTTGTACACTCAACTTTCTGCATGGTTGAATTTACAAGTTTTGAGTATTTGCAAATACAGAACCGTTGTTTACTACACATATGTGCTTTAATCAATTTATTGATCAGTTTAGGAATCCAGTAACATTAGCAAGAGCCAAGGACATTCATAGTTGGAAAGCCATGGGTTCAGGGTCATGATTTCCTGGGAGAGAAGAAATGATGATTTCGAGGAAAAGGTCTACCATCTTCATATGGATGATTGGGGCACATTCGTGCTTTCATGCTCCTCTATTCTTGCTTCGTTTTTTTTTTTTTTTTCTTTTTACATGAAAAAAAAGTAAAACATTGTTGAGCTGATTAGCATTAATATGATATTGTCTGGAGCATGATAGAAGCAGTTGCTGCTGGAAGCAGTGGGGAAATTTTCCTACAAGACCCATTTCACAGAAGTTCCTCTGTGTGTGTACCCCTGGGGGTTTTGTAGAATTACCACCTGGTGAAACTAGCTGTGAGCAGTCTGGTATCAGGTCTGCTATCGAGAGACACTAAGTTAGGTATTCACAGCTCTTTGAGATACAGGAGATGATATGCTGTGTGACCTGTGCCACTGACATCTTCTGTAGTCTCATTTATCATCATGCATGTTTTGTGGCTGTAAGCTCCTTCGTTCACAGAGGGATTCCCCAGCGATCATCATAACTCACAGCTCAGGCCTTCACACCACCTCCATTGTCCTTAAAGCATCTCACTGTGGCTTCTACATCAATGTCAGGATTTAGCTATTCTCATCCAAAGACTAAGGAAGCCCAACCCTTGGACACTTGGCAAGGTGAAGGGTTTTGTCATCCCATTCTTTTTTTTAAATTAATTTTTATTGAAATGTAGTTGATGTTCAGTGTTGTGTTAGATTCAGGTATAGAGCAAAGTGACTCATTTATATATTTGCTGCTGCTTTCTCGTTATCTTGTTCCCACTCTTCTGTGACAGTATGGACTGTAGCTTCCCAGATCCCTCTGTTAGTTGGAATTTCCTGTCAAGTATACTGGCATGGGGTGCCATTTCCTATTTGAAGGATCTTCTGACCCAGGGATAAATTCACATTTCCTGTGTCTCCTGCATTGGCAGGCAGATTCTGGAACTCTGAGTCATCTGGGAAGCCCTCACTTACATATATGTGTAGGTAAATGTATCCCTTTTTTCATTCGTCTTCTTAAAAGTTATTGGAAGACGCTCAGTATACTTCCCTATTCTCTCTAGTTGGTCTCTGTTGTTTATTTTATATATTTTAGTGTGTATCTGCTCATCTCAAACTTGGAATTTACCGCTTGCCTGCTTCCCCTTTGGTAACCGTTAATTTTGTCTGTGTTTGAGTCTGTCTCTGTGTTTTATTGGTTCAATCGAATCATATTTTAGAGTCCACACGGAAGTGATGGCATATGATATTTGCCTTTCTCTTTCTGAGTAACTTTACTTAGTAGCCGCATCTCTAACTCCATTCATGTTGCTGCAAATGGCATTTTTCATTCTTTTTCTTGGCTGAGTAGTATTCCATTGTATATGTATCCCATTCTTAAAGCAGTAGAACCCCCCTCCCCCAAAGTGTTAACCTCCTGAGGAAAAAAAATGTGTTGTATGCGTCATATTTCTACTCACCCAACCGCTCTGCACTGTTCTTATGGAGGACAATTGTCTGTGAAAGAGAATGCATAAGAGGGAAAATGACCATTGACATGCCTATATTTCAAAGCTGTATTATTTCAATACAGCTCTTATTAAAGATATCTCTGCCAATAGGTAGTTTGAACGGAAGGTTCTAGTGATGTGTTTTCATTTCGGAAACCTGTCACCGTCTGGGGCTTTACCTGTTTTGATGAGATTTTCTATATTTTCATTTGGAACCCCCCTCTCACTGTTCAGCTGCTGATACTTCTCAAGTTCTTCTGGAGTGAAACTGGTTCCTTTGGCTGGATTTCATAGCAGACAGGGCAGAAGAGGTGTGTGTTAGAATCCGTTATGGGTGGTAGAGAGTCACCTGACTCCTAACTGTAGTGATCGGGAAGTCTCACCAACACCGCTGCCTTCCACCATCACCTAAAGCCTGCTCTCCAGACAGTTATTTACAGAGATGCCCGAGTGTACACACAGGTCTTCAGATGTGTCCATGGGGGTAGAGTCCACATAGTTAGCACGTTATCACATTCCAGCTCAGAGAACTACTCAGGGAACTACTAGTCATTCAGCTGAGACCTTAAACATCCCCCTGTGAGATGCAATCTTTCATGGGACATCAAAGAAGGTCATGGCAGGTCTGAGACTCAGACTTTCTTCCAACTCCATCTCTTCCTGTCCACTTTGTCTACATTCTAGAAGTGCATCCCTGGGGTTTTCATGAACCCTTATGAAATGAATGGGTGTGGGAATAATGGGGAAGTTTCAAAACCACACTAATCCTAGTGAGATGGAACGGGACCCTGTGTTCCTTGCCCACCCTGTCTTTGGCCTGCCTTTTGACTGTGAAATATTTAAGTCAAAGAATAAGTTTAATCAGAGAAATGAGAATGTGGAAAAGCAAAGGAAAACAGTCAAAAGAGACCAAGTAATAATAATGTAGTCATAAAGTAAAGACAAGGACCTGTAGTTCCTCCCAAAGGACAATAGATACTGCTCTGCATCATAGCCTGTGAGCTGTGTGTTAACACATGGACTGTAGCCCACCAGGCTCCTCTGTCCATGGGGATTTTCTAGGCAAGAATACTGGAGTGGGTTGTTATGCCCTCCTTCATGGGATCTTCCCTACCCAGGGATCAAACCCAGGTCTCCCACACTGGGTGTGGGTTCTTTACCATCTGAGCCACCAGTGAAGCCCTATCATAAGGTGTCTGTACCTCTCTCCTTAGTGTAAAAGTACTGATCATAGGAGCTCATCTACATAAGCTACAGTACTTACCAAGGCCTTCAGTCATTTTTGTGATCCTCTCCCCATCATAATTTTCAACATAAGTTACCAGCATGTTTTCTGACACATGAATCACTTCCAAAGTATTGGTACCGTAAACTGTGACAGAAAAAAAAAAATCAAGCCTCAGTATGATGAACTTCTTTCCTTTTCAGTTGAACATGTTTTATTCTTCTCACGCTCTCTATTGTCTGTTTTCCCTCTGATGGTAAACTCTGTCTCAATGACATTTCTAGTGGTGTATTGTTAGAATCTTTAAGAGAGCGAGTGAAGTAGGAGATCTCTTTCCACACCCCCCCTCTCCTGAAGATCATCGAGACTTTCAGTCTTCTAGCACTCTATGGATGATGGCAAAGTTGCTTGTTGCAACTATAGTATATTTTGAACCTTAGCCATCTCGTACCCGCTCACAAGAGCTGACTGTTATACTTTCAGAAATTTTGTGACCCAATTTGCAAGTACAATCATGGTTAGAAAGCAAGTCTAAAAAATTAGATGAACCTTAGTAAAATGAAAGTTACTACATAATCCAGAGTTATTTCCTAGCCTAAGAGCTAACAAAAGAGGTACAAGATACAAGTAACTGCCTCATGTTGGACATATATACTCTTTAACGATTGCAGATTAGATCCTGTGGCTGCATGTCCACATTCGAAATTAAAATAGTTGCATCAGACCAAGATTAGAGTGCTCTCTTGTATATGTTCTCAATGAAAATGAAACATTGGATCACTTAATGTAATGTCACAGTGTTGATATTAATATTTGAGGATCATTTCTTGTTATTTTCAGCTACAGAGATAGAAATCTGTGAGTGTTGCTTTCAACTTATGCATTGATATTACATTTGAGAAATATTTCTTGTTATTTCAAACTGTAGGGATAGAAGTCTATGCTAAACTCACCTTCAAGGTATGTAAAAATTCGTTGAAATTTTCGCTCTTGTTTCAAAGCGAAGTGAAAATCAGCCAGTCATGTCTGACGTCCGTGAACCTCGGCCTGTCACCCATCAGACTCCCCTGTCCGTGGGATTCTCCAGGCAAGAATACTAGAGTGGGTAGTCATTTCCATCTCCAGGGTACTTCCCAACCCAGGGATAAAACCTGGGTCTCCTACACTGCAGAGCTCTTGTTTTAGCTGTTCTCATTTTGGGGCCTTAAATTAATCATGTCCTACTTATTGTACTTACTAATAAAGAAATTTAATATTTAAGAAATTTCTTCATTTTAAGCAAATTTGATCATGTAGATGAAATAAAAGATAGAAACAACTTTGAAAGAGTCTTTGTAATCTTAAGATAGTAATATATATATGTATATATGTGTATGTATATGTGTGTGTGTATGTGTGTGTGTGTGTGTGTGTGTGTGTGTGTATATATATATATATATAATCTTATGTGCTTCACCACTCCCAGGGAACATGTATAGTCACCGTTCTGTGGCTTTTTCTCAGAGACCATCAATGGCCACATTCCACCCTTGAACCTCATGCTGGTGTTGTGGGACAGAATTAATTCCTGAAAACTTAAATGGCTTTTCCAAGATTGCATTGGTAATGAGTAGAGGAAGCAGTCCACCCATCCAGACATCTGGTTGTCTTTGATGGAACCGAGGTTATCCAGCTGAACACGTTGCATGGTTTTGGGAAGACAGCCCATCGGAAAAGCTGGAATACTCACATTCTAGGACGTACACATATCCTTCTTGTCTCTTTGCCACTTCTGTGAGCAACAGGCATGTGCCCTGGTCCCTGAAAAACCAACAGACAAGACATTCCTTCTCACCATCTATTTCCCAGTGCTTGAGGACACCCTTGAATAGAGTTCGCACCCTCAACTTCACAGCCATTACCCACACCCTTCACTGCATGTTGGAGCCCGGACCCCATCTCCAGAGTCAGCAGTCTCCTTGCTTTCCATTAAGGAGGATTGTGCTTACTTGAGATAAAATGTAATGGAGAGGGATTCACAGTCATTGATACATTCAATCCGACGATAGTAATTCCTCAGTGGGCCTCCTTCCACAATCTTATCCTTGTTATCTGCAGCTGCGTAAATGATGCGCCACTCTCCTGGAATCTAAGAAGGAAGGTCTCCTTAAGCATCAGTCAATATCTCTTTTGCTTACTTACCAGTACACAGCACCACCTTTGCTTCTGCGTTTCACACAGAAGAGAAGTAAATTCAACCTCATTAAGCAGAGTTCTACCCCCTATCTTGTTGAATACCATGTCATGAATTCATGATTCCTATTCGAGCAGAAAGCATAGAATTCAGGGTTTTTTTTTTTAAATAAAACATGTCATGATTGGCCATGACTCTCTGAATGATAGCATATTAAATTCGTTTTTTTTTTTTTTTTTTAGCCTATAGACTAATAAGATGAAGAAAAAATAAAAAGACCGGATAGACAAATGGTTGTATTTTTATCAGGTAGTTACATGGACCCCGGTATGTATACAATCTGTTCATACATATAAATGAGTTTATCTCTTACATCTACACAAAAACAACCACACACACACACACACACACACACACTCACACACACTCAAACAAGCAAGACCTTCTAGGAGATGACCTCATTCTGCATACCTTTGAGGGGTCTATCTCAGCTGGAGTTTCCTGGGCAGTGCAAACCAGTCCAAAGAGGAGAGTCAGGAACACGGCCTTCATCTTGGGATTCTCGTAGTCCTATTAGGAAGCTGAGCCTATCCCAGCTGTTGGAGAGGTTGTGAATTGGTTGCACTTTTTAAAGGATACGTCTCTTGGCAGAATACACGATCATCAAACAATGGTTAATCATCCGATGTGGCTACATAGACGTCATCTTCCCATATCCTGGATGGCAGCTGAGCTTTTTTTGTGGTTTTCTGTGGTTCTTATACAGATATTTATTTTTAGAGAAGTTGAAGTGGATCTGGACATTAAGTCTTAAGAGTAAATCAGAAATCACAGAACACTTGAGGTATTTCCAGGACAGTGTTTATATTCTTGTCCATCATCCAAGAGTCCAGGACACATATCCTCAACCTCTGTGTTATTTCTTTCACATTGAAGAGGTCTATTTAAGCTTAATTTCTAAAAGTACAGATGACACTGTCCGGTTTAAGAAGATAAATATGAGTTGTCTCTACAAGGAATCAGTTATCAGGGCCTTCCTCAGAAGGGTCTGCATTTTTTTATATTGAAATTGAAATATAGTTGATGTACAGTATTTTTTGTTACAGGTATACCATATAGTGGAGAAGGAAATGGCAACCCACTCCAGTATCCTTGCCTGGAGAATCCCATAGACAGAGGAGCCTGGTGGGCTACAGTCCACGGGGTCACAAAGAGTCAGACACGACTGAGCGACTTCACTTTCACTTTATACCATATAGGTATTCATAATTTTATTGCTCCTTTTGAAGTTACAAGTACATAGGCTTTTTTATTGCCCATGTTGTACAGTATATATTTATACATTATTTATTTTAACATGGTAGTTTCTACCTCTTATTCCACTCCTCCTGTCTGAACCTACCACTTTCCTTCACCCCACTGGTCACGACTGGTTTCTTCTCTGTATCTTTTTTTGTTATGTTCTGGAGTTTGTTTCATTTTTTATTTTGCACATGTAAGTGGAATGCAACACTTTGGCTATCCATTCTTTTATTTTTTCTTCATCTTATTTTTCTGTAGGTTTATAAAAAACGTAATTATCATTCACAGAGTCATGAACTGTCACAGTCGTTTGCCATGATATCATACAGTACTTGTCTTTCTCCATCTGACTTAATTCACTTAGCATAATACCCTAATGTCCATCCACATTGCTCTAAACTTCACATATTAATGGTTGCCAAGTATTCCACTGATTTGTGTATGGATATACACAGGTACGTCTGTGTGTATATACATACATAGATGTTCAAGCTGAATTTAGAAAAGGCAGAGGAACAAGAAATCAAATTGCCAACATTTGATCATCCAGACGGCAAGTGGGATCCAGAAAAGCATCTGTGTATGTGGGTTAGTTGCTCAGTCGTGTCTGACTCTTTGTGACCCCACAGACTGTAGCCCACCAGGCTTCTCTGTCCATGGAATTCTCCAGCCAAGAATACTGGAGTGGATTGCCATTCCCTTTGCCAGAAGAACTTCCCAACCCAGGGATTGATCTCTGGTCTCCTGCATTGCAGGAAGGTTCTTTACTGTTTGAGCTACAGGTAGTAAGTCCATCTACTTCTGCTTTATTGACTATGCCAAAGACTTTGACTATGTGGATCACAACAAAATGTGGAAAATTCTTCAAGAGATGGGAATACCAGACCACCTGTCCTGCCTCTGGAGAAATCTGTATGCAGGTCAAGAAGCAACAGTTAGAACCAGACGTAGAACAACAGACTGATTGCAAGTTGGGAAAGGAGTACGTCAAGGCTGTATATTGTCACCCTGCTGATTTATCTTACATGCAGTGTACATTATGTGAAAACCTGGGCTGGATGAACCACAAACTGGAATCCAGATTGCCGGGAGAAATATCAATAACCTCAGATATGGAGAAGACACCACACATATGGCAGAAAATGAGAGAAACTAAAGAGCCTCTTGATGAAGGTGAAAGAGAAGAGTAAAAAACCTGTCTTAAAACTCAACCTTCAAAAAACTAAGATCACAGCATCTGGTCCCAACACATCATGGCAAATAGAGGGGAAACAATGGAAACAGTGAGAGACTTTATTTTCTTGGGCTCCAAAATCACTGCAGATGGTGACTGCAGCCATGAAATTAAAAGACGCTTGCTCTTTGGAAGAAAAAGCTATGACCAAGCTAGACAGCATATTGAAAAGCACAGACATTACTTTGCCAACAAAGGTCTGTCTACTAAGAGCTATGGTTTTTCCAGTAGTCATGTATAGATGTGAGAGTTGGACCATAGAGATGGCTGAGCACTGAAGAATTGATGCTTTTGAACTGTGGTGCTGGAGAAGACTCTTGAGAGTCCCTTGGCCTGCAAGGGGATCCAACCAGTCAAACCTAAGGGAAATTAGTCCTGAATATACATTGGAAGAACTGATGTTGAGGGTGAAACTCTAATAATTTGGCCACCTGATGTGAAGAACTGATTCATTGGAAGAGACCCTAATGCTGGGAAAGATTGAAGGTGGGAGAGAAGGGGATGACAGACGATGGCATCGCCAACTCAATGGACATGAGTTTGAGCAAACTCCAGGAGATGATGAAGACTGGGAAGCCTGGCTAGTTGCAATCCATGGTGCTGCAAAGAGTCGGATATGACTGAGCGACTGAACTGAATTATTGCATATACTTCCTATGCTTCTTTGAGCTTCCCAGGTGGTGCTAGTCGTAAAGAACCCACCTGCCAATGCAAGACATGAGTGCAGATTCCATCCTTGTGTTGGGAAGATCCCCTGGAGAAGGAAATAGCAGCCAAATTCAGTGTTCTTACCTGGAGAGTCTCATGGAAACAGGAGTCTAGCGGGCTACCGTCCCTGGGGTCACAAGTGTTGGACATGACTTAGTGACTAAACCATCATCACCATGGTTTCCTTATATATTTTATCTAATTTTAATGAAACATTTTCAACAGGAGCCAGTTTTCATCTTGTACCCCACTCAGGGATCCCTCCCAAATTTGTCTCTCCAATTTAATTTTTCCTTTAGGTTATAAGCTACAGTCAGTGCAGTGTCTGAGATTTCTGCCTTACATGCAGCCCCTGACCCTGAGATCCAGCTTCTTTCAACCATCCTCCTGCCTGTTGATGCATTAGGCAAACTAGATTAAAGAACCTATGGGCAGCCACTCTCTAAATGACACTGTCTTGGGCAGTTTGCTCCCAGGATGACACCAGCACTATGATGATCATCAGTTCACTTCAGTCGCTCAGTCATGTCCGACTCTCTGCGACCCCATGGACTGCAGCATGCCAGGCCTCCCTGTCCATCACCAACTCTGGGAGTTTATTGAAACCCATGTCCATTGAGTCGGTGATACTTTCCAACCATCTCATCCTCTGTTGTCCCCTTCTTCTCCTGCCCTTAATCTTTCCCAGCATCAGGGTCTTTTGAGATGAGTCAGCTTATCGCATCAGGTGGCCAAAGTATTGGAGTTTCAGCTTCAGCATCAGTTCCTCAAATGAACATTTAGGACTGATTTCCTTTAGGATGGACTGGTTGGATTTCCTTGCAGTCCAAGGGACTCTCAAGAGTCTTTTCCAACACCACAGTTCAAAACCATCAGTTCTTCAGCACTCAGGTTTATTTTTAGTCCAACTTTCACATACATACATAACTACTGGAAAAACCATAGCCTTGACTAGACAGACAGTTGGCGAAGTAATGTCTCTGCTTTTTAATATGCTGTGTAAGTTCAGTTCAGTTCAGTTGCTCATTTGTGTCCGACTCTTTGAGACTCCATGAATTGCAGCATGCCAGGCCTCCCTGTCCATCACCAACTCCCGGAGTTTACTCACAATCATGTCCATTGAGTCGATGATGGCATCCAGCCATCTCATCCTCTGTCGTCCTCTTCTCCTCCTGCCCCCCAATCCCTCCCAGCATCAGGGTCTTTTCCAATGAGTCAACTCTTTGCAGGAGGTGTCCAAAGTATTGGAGTTTCACCTTTAGCATCAGTCCTTCCAATGAACACCCAGGACTGATCTTCTTTAGGATGGACTGGTTGGATCACCTTGCAGTCCAAGGGCCTCTCAAGAGTCTTCTCCAACACCATAGTTCAAAAGCATCAATTCTTTGGTGCTCAGCCTTCTTCACAGTCCAACTCACATCCATACATGACCACTGGAAAAACCATAGCCTCGACTAGACCGACGTTTTTTGGCAAAGTAATGTCTCTGCTTTTTAGTATGCTATATAGGTTGGTCATAACTTTCCTTCCAAGGAGTAAGCGTCTTTTAATTTCATGGCTGCAGTTACCATCTGCAGTGATTTTGGAGCCCAGAAAAATAAAGTCAGCCACTGTTACCACTGTATCCCCATCTATTTTCCATGAAGTGATGGGACCAGATGCCATGATCTTAGTTTTATGAATGTTGAGCATCTTCTTTTAGGATTTGAAATAGCTCAACTGGAATTCCATCACCTCCACTGGTTTTATTCATAGTGATGTTTCCTAAATCCTACTTGACTTCACATTCCCAGTTGTCTGGCTCTAGGTGAGTGATCACACCATCGTGATTATCTGGGACTACATGGGAAATAGATGGGGAAACAGTGTCAGACTTTATTTTTTTGGACTCCAAAATCACTGCAGATGGTAACTGAAGCCATGAAATTAAAAGACGCTTACTCCTTGGAAGGAAAGTTATGACCAACCTAGATAGCATATTCAAAAGGAGAGACATTACTTTGCCAACAAAGGTTCGTCTAGTCAAGGCTATGGTTTTTCCAGTGGTCATGTATGGATGTGAGAGTTGGACTGTGAAGAAGGCTGAGCGCCAAAGAATTGATGCTTTTGAACTGTGGTGGTGGAGAAGACTCTTGAGAGTCCCTTGGACTGCAAGGAGATCCAACCAGTCCATTCTGAAGGAGACCAGCCCTGGGATTTCTTTGGAAGGAATGATGCTAAAGCTGAAACTCCAGTACTTTGGCCACCTCATGTGAAGAGTTGACTCATTGGAAGAGACTCTGATGCTGGGAAGGATTGGGGGCAGGAGGAAAAGGGGACGACAGAGGATGAGATGGCTGGATGGCATCACTGACTGGATGGACGTGAGTCTGGGTGAACTCCGGGAGTTGGTGATGGACAGGGAGGCTTGGTGGGCTGCAATTCATGGGGTTGCAAAGAGTTGGACACAACTAAGCAACTGAACTGAACTGAACTGAAGATCTTTTTTGTACAGTTCTTCTGTGTATTCTTGGCAAGTCATCTTAAAATCTTCTGCTTGTGTTGGGTCCATATCATTTCTGCCTTTATTGAGCCCATGTTTGCATGAAATGTTCCCTTAGTATCTCTAATTTTCTTGAAGAGATCTCTAGTCTTTCCCATTCTACTGTTTTCCTCCATTTCTTTACATTGATCATTGAGGAAGGCTTTCTTATCTCTTCTTGCTATTCTTTGGAACTCTGCATTCAAATGGGTATATCTTTCCTCTTCTCCTTTGCTTTAGGCTTCTCTTCTTTTCACAGCTATTTGTAAGGCTTCCTCAGACAGCCATTTTGCTTTTTTGCATTTCTTTTTCTTGAGAATGGTCTTGCCTCCTGTCTCCTGTACAATGTCACAGACCTCGTCCATTGTTCATCAGGCACTCTGTCTGTCTCATCTAGTCCCTTAAATGTATTTCTCACTTCCCCTGTATAATCATAAGGGATTTGATTTATCTCATACCTGAATGGTCTAGTGGTTTTCCCTACTTTCTTCATTTTAAGTCTGAATTTGGCAATAAGGAGTTCATGATCTGAGCCAGAGTCCTCTCCCAGTCTTATTTTTGCTGACTGTATAGAACTTCTCCATCTTTGGTTGCAAAGAATATAGTCAATCTGATATTGTTGTTGACCATCTGGTGATGTCCATGTGTCGAGTCTTCTGTTGTGTTGTTGGAAGAGGGTGTTTGCTATGACCAGTACATTCTCTTGGCAGAACTCTATTAGCCTTTGCCCTGATTCATTCCATATTCCAAGGCCAAATTTGCCTGTTACTCCAGGTGTTTCTTGACTTCCTACTTTTGCATTCCAGTCCCCCATAATGAAAAGGAGATCTTTTGGGGATGTTAATTCTTGAAGGTCTTTTAGGTCTTCTTTGAACTGTTCAACTTCAGCCTCTTCAGCATTACAGGTTGGTGCATAGACTTGGATTACCATGAATTTGAATGGTTTGCCTTGGAAACGAACAGAAATCATTTTGTTGTTTTTGAACTGCATCCAAGTACTTCATTTACAACTCTCTTGTTGACGATGATGGCTACTCAATTTCTTCTAAGATGGCAAGACAGCAGGTCGGGCAAGTTCGCACTTAGAATCAAACCCTGTTCCTGCCAGAGACTCTCAGAGGGCCCAAACAAACCTTGTGCTCACCAGGACCCAGACATCCCACCGAGACTTAGACAGAACTGTATTTGAGCATCTCCTGTGGAGGTACATGTCAGCTGTGGTCCACCGCAGGGACAGGGGCTCTGGGTGTGGCTGTGGCATAAATCCTCTTGGAGGAGGTCGCCATTAACCCCACTATAGAGAAGCCAGAACTTACAAAGACTGGGAAATAGACTCAGAGGATACAATAGAATCTTGTTCACCAGGACCAAGGAGAAATGAACAGTGACCCCACAGGAGACTTGCCTGTGGGTGTCTGGGAGTCTCTGGGGAAGGCATGAGTCAGTGTTGGCCTGCTGCAGGGTTGGGAGCATAGACTGTAGCAGTGCATGCCTGGGATCTTTTAAGGGAGTTTACCATTACCTTCATTACCTCCACCATAGTTTGAGTGAAGTGAAGTGAAGCCAGTCAGTCATATCTGACTGTTTGGGACCCCATGGACTATAGCCCACCAGGCTCCTCAGTCCATGGAATTTTCCAGGCAGGCGTACTGGTGTGGGTTGCCGTTTCCTTCTCCAGGGGATCTTCCCGACCCAGGGATCGAACCTCGGTCTCCAGCATTGCAGGCCGATTATTTACCATCTGAGCCACCAGGGAAGCCACCATAGTTTGGCCCGTGGGTTCGGCAGTGGTCAGCCACAGGGTCAGGGACTCTGGGTATGGGTGTGGCATTAATCCTCTTGGAGGAGGTCGCCATTAACCCCACAATAGAGAAGACAAAACTTACATAGGACTAGGAAATAGACTCAGAGGACACAACAGAACCTTGTGCACCGGGACTCAAGAGAAATGAACATTGACTCCATAGGAGACATGCCTGTGGGTGTCTGGGAGTCTCTGGCAACGGTGTGGGTCAGTGTTGGCCTGCTGCAGGGTTGGGGGCATGGACTGTAGCAGTGCATACGTGGGATCTTTTGAGGGAGGTCACCATTTTCTTCATTATCTCCACCACAGTTTGGCCCCAGGTAAATAGCATGGAGGGAACACAGCTCCACCCATCAACAGAAACTGGATAAAAGGTTCACTGAGCATGCCCCCCCCCCATCAGAACAAGACCCAGGATCCCCCTCAGTCAGTCTCTCCCATCAGGAAGCTTACCCTTCTCCATCAGAGGGCAGACAAACTGAAAACCATCATCACAGAAAACTAACCAATCTAGTCGCATGGACCACAGCCTTGTCTAACTCAATGTAACTATGAGCCACGGTGTGTAGGGCCATCCAAGACGGACGGATCATGGTGGAGAGTTCTGACAAAATGTGGTCTACTGGAGAAAAGTGAAAGTGAAGTTGCTCAGTTGTGTCTGACTCTTTGCGACCCCATGGACTGTAGCCTACCAGGCTCCTCCCTCCATGGGATTCTCCAGGCAAGAGTAGTGGAATGAGTTGCCATTTGGCAAACCACTTCAGTATTCCTGCCTTGAGAACCCCATGAACAGTATGAAAAGGCAAAAAGATATGACACTGAAAGCTGAACTCCCCAGGTTGGTAGGTGCCCAATTTATGCTACTGGAGATCATATTTATGCTACTGGAGATTAGTGGAGAAATAACTCCAGAAAGAATGAAGAGATGGAGCCAAAGCAAAACCAACACCCAGTTGTGGATGTGACTGGTGATGGAAGTAAGGTTTGATGCTGTAAAGAGCAATATTGCGTAGGAACCTGGAATGTTAGGTCCATGAATCAAGTCCAATTGGAAGTGGTCAAACGAGATGGCAAGAGTGAACATTGACATTTGAGGAATCAATGAAGTAAAATGCACTGGAATGGGTGAATTTAACTCAGATGACCATTATGTCTACCACTGTGGGCCAGAATCCCTTAGTAGAAGAAATGATGATCGTGGTAATAAAAAAGTAAATGCATGGATCCTGATTAGAGCTGTAAAATACAGAAATTGAACTAGACCTGTGTTACTGAACTGAACTCTATAGCTGAACTGAAAGAAGAGTTTTTAAAACTCTTGGTTGAGATGTAACTGATACACAACAAAAACTCACATATTTCTGATTGTACAGTTGATAAACTTCGGATGAATAGAGCTGTGAAAGCTTTTCCCGGTTAGTATCTGTGTATATCTTTCAGCTTCAAAACTATCCTTGGGCTCCCTGGTCATACTTACTCCTGCCCTTTTCAACCACCTCCCCCAGCCCAGACTTGGGAACCCACTCCTCAGTTTTCTGGCACAATAGGTTAATTGATATTCTTTAGAATTTTTCAAACATTGAATCTGTGTGTGTGTTTCTGGCTTATTTCCCTCAGCGTGTACGTTTGAGTAAATACCTGTATTTTTGTATTCCCATTGGCCCCGCATAGTGTCTTCAGGGTATGTCCCACTCTTATTCTTTGCAGTGTTGATGGATACATGCTCATAGACAGGTTTTCTAAGGAACTAAGCTGCTCGTCTGCTGGGTCGTCACGTAGAGGTGGAACTGCTGGGTCTCAGTGCATCCTGCGTCTTGATTCCTGCCAGCGGGAGACGAGGATTGCCGTTGCTGTGTCCTTGCCAGCGTTCAGTGTGCCCAGCTGTGTTCAGTTTAGATGGTATGATAAGTGTGTGGTGGAATGCAGCTACAGGTGAGATTTCCATTTCCTGAATGAATACAGAGGGGCGGCTGCCACTTGTCAATTCTCTTTGTGAAGTGTCTCTGCAAGTCATTTGTTCATTCCTGAGTTTATTAAGGTTTTATTTTTTATGAAGTTTGTAGGTTTTTAAGATATTCTGGATATGAGTCCCTTTTCAGATAGTGATGTGCCAATATCTTTTCCCCCTGTTGCTGGCTTCTCTTCTGCTTCCTTAAGGCTGTCAATATTTTGATTGAGGCTTGGTGATTAACATTGTGCTCCCAGTGTGGGATCCTGCTTGGTGCTTATCCTAATCAGTAACCGTCTAAACTTTGGCCACAGAGTATCCACGTGCGTTTTACCTCTAGAGTCTTTCTTGCTTTCTGTCTTACACAGGTGTGTGAGTCTCTCTGTGTTAGTTGTAAAACATGTAGCAATGCATGGGATGAAGTGATTATTATTATTAACATTTTTGTCATGTGTATTTCCAGTTTCTCCAACAGTTTTCCCTATACGGTATTTTTACTGAATTTCCTTTATTACTGTATCCAAAATCTATTTGTCTGTATATTCCTGTCCCTTTCCCAGGAGCAGATTTGGCTGTGTTTTGGTTTGTATTTCCCCACTCTAGATTCCTTCCTTTGGGCAATGTAAAGACAGTCAGAGGATGAAGGTCATATGACTAGCCTTCAGCAAGTCTGTGTCAAAAGCAAAATGTTCTTGGTTCACAGATGAGGTGAAGTCGCTCAGTCGTGTCCCACTCTTTGTGACCGCATGGACTGTAGCCTACCAGGCTGCTGCCTTCATGGGATTCTCTAGGCAAGAGCACTGGAGTGGGTTGCCATTTGTTAAAATAGTATTTTCATCCATTTATGGATCTTAGAGTATTGTATGTATGTTTTGATTTTCACAAAGAGTGCCTGAAATAGCAAGACGTTAGTTTTGCTACATTTTGGAGCCAAAAGAAATAATCCTGGAGTAAATGCTGCCTGCAGAGTTTTCAACAGAAGTAGAGATTTGCTTTCAAACATAAGGCTTTAATTGACTTAAGTTCTACTTTCTTTCTTTTTGTATGTGCTTTTCTGTTTACTGTATTATCTGAAGAGCTCATGTGATTTAAAGAAAGAGGTAATGACCAGCATGGTGACTGTGATTAGTAGGATTGCACATATACCAGTCAGTTCATTCAGAATTTTAAGTGTTTTTATCTCTAATATACATAGGCACATAGACACATGGGCTGACTACGTGAGGAGACAGATGTGTTATTTAACTTGTGTCTCATGTAAATCACCAGTGACATTCTTTCTCTGACACTACCTTCCTGCTCCTTAACTCCCTGGAAAGTCCTAAGAGTTCATATATCCAATGGATTAAGTGATTAAACTTAATCCACTTGTGATAGAGGATCCCTCTTCCCAGGGCTTCCCTGGCGGCTCAGAGGTTAAAGCGTCTGCCTGCGATGTGGGAGACCTCGGTTTGATCCCTGGGTCGGGAAGATCCCCTGGAGAAGGAAATGGTAACCCACTCCAGTATTCTTGCCTGGAGAATCCCGTGGACAGAGGAGCCTGGCAGGCTACAGTCCACGGGGTCGCAAAGAGTTGGACATGACTGAGCGACTTCACTTAACTTCACTTCAATTGGATAAAGTTCCTTGAAAGTAATTTTTCAGATAAAACATTTTTTTTTCATTTTTTAAAAAATTTTATTTTATTTTAAATTTTACATAATTGTATTAGTTTTGCCAAATATCAAAATGAATTCGCCACAGGTATACATGTGTTCCCCATCCTGAACCCTCCTCCCTCCTCCCTCCCCATACCATCCCTCTGGGTCGTCCCAGTGCACTAGCCCCAAGCATCCAGTATCATGCATCGAACCTGGACTGGCAACTCGTTTCTTACATGATATTTTACATGTTTCAATGTCATTCTGCCAAATCTTCCCACCCTCTCCCTCTCCCACAGAGTCCAAAAGACTGTTCTATACATCAGTGTCTCTTTTGCAGTCTCGTACACAGGGTTATTGTTACCATCTTTCTAAATTCCATATATATGGGTTAGTATACTGTATTTATGTTTTTCCTTCTGGCTTACTTCACTCTGTATAATAGGCTCCAGTTTCATCCACCTCATTAGAACTTATTCAAATGTATTCTTTTTAATGGCTGAGTAATACTCCATTGTGTATATGTACCACAGCTTTCTTATCCATTCATCTGCTGATGGACATCTAGGTTGCTTCCATGTCCTGGCTATTATAAACAGTGCTGCGATGAACATTGGGGTACACGTGTCTCTTTCCCTTCTGGTTTCCTTGGTGTGTATGCCCAGCAGTGGGATTGCTGGATCATAAGGCAGTTCTATTTCCAGTTTTTTAAGGAATCTCCACACTGTTCTCCATAGTGGCTGTACTAGTTTGCATTCCCACCACCAGTGTAAGAGGGTTCCCTTTTCTCCACACCCTCTCCAGCATTTATTGCTTGTAGACTTTTGGATCGCAGCCATTCTGACTGGTATGAAATGGTACCTCATAGTGGTTTTGATTTGCATTTCTCTGATAATGAGTGATGTTGAGCATCTTTTCATGTGTTTGTTAGCCATCTGTATGTCTTCTTTGGAGAAATGTCTATTTAGTTCTTTGGCGCATTTTTTGATTGGGTCGTTTATTTTTTCTGGAGTTGAGCTGTAGGAGTTGCTTGTATATTTTTGAGATTAGTTGTTTGTCAGTTGCTTCATTTGCTATTATTTTCTCCCATTCTGAAGGCTGTCTTTTCAGCTTGCTAATAGTTTCCTTTGATGTGCAGAAGCTTTTAAGGTTAATTAGGTCCCATTTGTTTATTTTTGATTTTATTTGCAGTATTCTGGGAGGTGGGTCATAGAGGATGCTGCTGTGATGTATGTCAGGGAGTGTTTTGCCTATGTTCTCCTCTAGGAGTTTTTTAGTTTCTGGTCTTACGTTTAGATCTTTAATCCATTTTGAGTTTATTTTTGTGTATGGTGTTAGAAAGTGGTCTAGTTTCATTCTTTTACAAGTGGTTGACCAGATTTCCCAGCACCACTTGTTAAAGAGATTGTCTTTAAAAGATAAGGTGCCCATATGTGCGTGGATTTATCTCTGGGCTTTCTATTTTATTCCATTGATCAGTATTTCTGTCTTTGTGCCAGTACCATACTGTCTTGATAACTGTGGCTTTGTAGTAGAGCCTGAAGTCAGGTAGGTTGATTCCTCCAGTTCCATTCTTCTTTCTCAAGATCGCTTTGGCTATTCGAGGTTTTTTGTATTTCCATACAAATTGTGAAATTATTTGTTCTAGCTCTGTGAAGAATACCGTTGGTAGCTTGATAGGGATTGTGTTGAATCTATAAATTGCTTTGGGTAATATACTCATTTTTACTATATTGATTCTTCCAATCCATGAACATGGTATATTTCTCCATCTATTAGTGTCCTCTTTGATTTCTTTCACCAGTGTTTTATAACTTTCTACATATAGGTCTTTAGTTTCTTTAGGTAGATATATTCCTAAGTATTTTATTCTTTCCGTTGCAATGGTGAATGGAATTGTTTCCTTAATTTCTCTTTCTGTTTTCTCATTATTAGTGTATAGGAATGCAAGGGATTTCTGTGTATTGATTTTATATCCTGCAACTTTACTATAGTCATTGATTATTTCTAGTAATTTTCTGGTGGAATCTTTAGGGTTTTCTATGTAGAGGCTCATGTCATCTGCAAATAGTGAGAGTTTTACTTCTTCTTTTCCAATTTGGATTCCTTTTCTTTCTTTTTCTTCTCTGATTGCTGTGGCCAAAACTTCCAAAACTATGTTGAATAGTAATGGTGAAAGTGGGCACCCTTGTCTTGTTCCTGACTTTAGAGGAAATGCTTTCAATTTTTCACCATTGAGGATAATGTTAGCTGTGGGTTTGTCATATATAGCTTTTATTATGTTGAGGTATGTTCCTTCTATTCCTGCTTTCTGGAGAGTTTTTATCATAAATGGATGTTGAATTTTGTCAAAGGCTTTCTCTGCATCTATTGAGATAATCATATGGTTTTTATTTTTCAATTTGTTAATGTGGTGTATTACATTGATTGATTTGTGGATATTGAAGAATCCTTGCATCCCTGGGATAAAGCCCACTTGATCATGGTGTATGATCTTTTTAATGTGTTGTTGGATTCTGATTGCTAGAATTTTGTTAAGGATTTTTACATCTATGTTCATCAGTGATATTGGCCTGTAGTTTTCTTTTTTTGTGGGATCTTTGTCAGGTTTTGGTATTAGGGTGATGGTGGCCTCATAGAATGAATTTGGAAGTTTACCTTCCTCTGCAATTTTTTGGAAGAGTTTGAGCAGGATAGGTGTTAGCTGTTCTTTAAATTTTTGGTAGAATTCAGCTGTGAAGCCGTCTGGACCTGGGCTTTTGTTTGCTGGAAGATTTTTGATTACAGTTTCAATTTCTGTGCTTGTGATGGGTCTGTTAAGATTTTCTGTTTCTTCCTGGTAGAGTTTTGGAAAGTTGTACTTTTCTAAGAATTTGTCCATTTCTTCCACGTTGTCCATTTTATTGGCATATAATTGTTGATAGTAGTCTCTTATGATCCTTTGTATTTCTGTGTTGTCTGTTGTGATCTCTCCATTTTCATTTTGATTTTGTTGATTTGATTTTTCTCCCTTTGTTTCTTGATGAGTCTGGCTAATGTTCTGTCAATTTTATTTATCCTTTCAAACAACCAGCTTTTTGTTTTGTTGATTTTTGCTATGGTCTCTTTTGTTTCTTTTGCATTTATTTCTGCTCTAATTTTTAAGATTTCTTTCCTTCTGCTAACTCTGGGGTTCTTCATTTCTTCCTTTTCTAGTTGCTTTAGGTGTAGAGTTAGGTTATTTATTTGACTTTTTTCTTGTTTCTTGAGGTGTGCCTGTATTGCTATGGACTTTCCCCTTAGGACTGCTTTTAAAGTGTCCCACAGGTTTTGGGTTGTTGTGTTTTCATTTTCATTCGTTTCTATGCAAATTTTGATTTCTTTTTTGATTTCTTCTGTGGTTTGTTGGTTATTCAGCAGCGTGTTGTTCAGCCTCCATATGTTGGAATTTTTAATAGTTTTTCTCCTGTAATTGAGATCTAATCTTACTGCATTGTGGTCAGAAAAAATGCTTGGAATGATTTCTTTTTTTTTTTTTTAATTTACCAAGGCTAGCTTTATGGCTCAGGATGTGATCTATCCTGGAGAAGGTTCCATGTGCGCTTGAGAAAAAGGTGAAATTCATTGTTTTGGGATGAAATGTCGTATAGATATCTAGGTCTAACTGGTCTATTGTATCGTTTAAAGTTTGTGTTTCCTTGTTAATTTTCTGTTTAGTTGATCTATGCATAGGTGTAAGTGGGGTATTAAAGTCTCCCACTATTATTGTGTTATTGTTAATTTCTCCTTTCATACTTGTTAGCATTTGTCTTACGTACTGTGGTGCTCCCGTGTTGGGTGCATATATATTTATAATTGTTATATCTTCTTCTTGGATTGATCCTTTGATCATTATGTACTGACCTTCTTTGTCTTTTCACAGCCTTTGTTTTAAAGTCTATTTTATCTGATATGAGTATTGCTACTCCTGCTTTCTTTTGGTCCCTATTTGCATGGAAAATCTTTTTCCAGCCCTTCACTTTCAGTCTGTATGTGTCCCCTGTTTTGAGGTGGGTCTCTTGTAGACAACATATGTAGGGGTCTTGTTTTTGTATCCATTCAGCCAGTCTTTGTCTTTTGGTTGGGGCATTCAACCCATTTACGTTTAAGGTAATTACTGAGAATTATGATCCCGTTGCCATTTACTTTATTGTTTTGGGTTCAATTTTATACACTGTTTCCTGTCTAGAGAATATCCTTTAGTATTTGTTGGAGAGCTGGTTTGGTGGTGCTGAATTCTCTCAGCTTTTGCTTGTCTGAAAAGCTTTTGATTTCTCCTTCATACTTGAATGAGATCCTTGCTGGGTACAATAATCTGGGCTGTAGGTTATTTTCTTTCACCACTTTAAGTATGTCTTGCCATTCCCTCCTGGCTTGAAGAGTTTCTATTGAAAGATGAGCTGTTATCCTTATGGGAATTCCCTTGGGTGTTATTTTTTTTTTTCCCCCCTTGGGTGTTATTTGTTGTTTTTCCCTTGCTGCTTTGAATATTTGTTCTTTGTGTTTGATCTTTGTTAATTTGATTAATATGTCTTGGGGTGTTTCTCCTTGGGTTTATCCTGTTTGGGACTCTCTGGGTTTCTTGGACTTGGGTGATTATTTCCTTCCCCATTTTAAAGAAGTTTTCCACTATTATCTCCTCAAGTATTTTCTCATGGTCTTTCTTTTTGTCTTCTTCTTCTGGAACCCCTATGATTCAAATGTTGTAGCGTTTAATATTGTCCTGGAGGTCTCTGAGATTGTCCTCATTTCTTTTCATTCGTTTTTCTTTTATCCTCTCTGATTCATTTATTTCTACCATTCTATCTTCTAATTCACTAATCCTATCTTCTGCCTCTGTTATTCTACTATTTGTTGCCTCCAGAGTGTTTTTTATTTCATTTATTGCATTATTCATTATATATTGACTCTTTTTTATTTCTTCTAGGTCCTTGTTAAAGCTTTCTTGCATCTTCTCAATCCTTGTCTCCAGGCTATTTATCTGTGATTCCATTTTGATTTCAAGATTTTGGATCAATTTCACTATCATTATTCGGAATTCTTTATCAGGTAGATTCCCTATCTCTTCCTCTTTTGTTTGGTTTGGTGGGCATTTATCCTGTTCCTTTATCTGCTGAGTATTCCTCTGTCTCTTCATCTTGTTTAAATTGCTGAGTTTGGGGTGTCCTTTCTGTATTCTGGCAGTTTGTGGAGTTCTCTTTATTATGGCATTTCCTCACTGTGTGTGGGTTTGTACAGGTGGCTTGTCAAGGTTTCCTGGTTAGGGAAGCTTGTGTCGGTGTTCTGGTGGGTGGGGCTGTATTTCTTCTCTCTGGAGTGCAATGAAATGTCCAGTAATGAGTTATGAGATGTCTGTAGTTTTGGGGTGACTTTGGGCAGCCTGTATCTTGAAGCTCAGGGCTGGGTTCCTTGTTGCTGGAGAATTTGCTTGGTATGTCTTGCCCTGGAACTTATTGGCCCTTATGTGGTGCTTGGTTTCTGTGTCGGTATGGAGGCATTTGATGAGCTCCTGTCAATTAATGTTCCTTGGAGTCAGGAGTTCCCTGGAGTCAGGGTTTGGACTTAAGTCTCCTGCTTCCAGTTATCAGTCTTATTTTTACAGTAGTTTCAAAACTTCTCCTTCTATACAGCACCATTGATAAAACATCTACATTAAAGATGAAAAGTTTCTCTACGGTGAGGGTCACTCAGAGAGGTTCACAGGGTTACATGGAGAAGGGAAGAGGGAGGAGGGAGTTAGAGGTGACCCAAATGAGATGAGGTGAATCAATAGTGGAGAGAGTGGGCTAGCCAGTAGTCACTTCCTTATGTGCACTCCACAACTGGACCACTCAGAGATGTTCACGGAGTTATACAGAGAAGAGAAGAAGGAGGAAGGTGACAGAGGTGGCCAGAAGGATAAAAGGGGGGAATGAAAAGGAGGGAGACAGATCCAGCCAGTAATCAGTTCCCTAAGTGTTCTCCACCGTCTGGAACACACAGAAATTCACAGAGTTGGGTAGAGTAGAGAGGGGTCAGGGAGGAGACACAGGCGACCTGGTGGAGAAAAAGGAGAGTCCAAAGGGAGAGAGAGCAGTCAAGCCAGTAATCTCGCTCCCTAGTGAAAAATGGGTCCTGAAGATTGGGTTCTTAAAGGTACAAAATTGGTAACAAATACATAAAAGCAAAAATTAAAAATCTAGAGTAGAGTTTGGAATTTCAAAAATACAATGTTAAAAAAAAAGAAGAAAAATAAAGAGAGAAAACAAACAAACAAAAACAAACAATGTCACAAAAATTATAAAGAAAATACAGGTACAAAATTGATATCAATTACCAAAAAGCATAAATTAAAAATCTAGAGTAGAGTTTGGAGTTTCAAAAATACAATGTTAAAAAAAAAAGAAGAAAAATAAAGAGAGAAAACAAACAAACAAAAACAAACAATGTCACAAAAATTATAAAGAAAATACAGGTACAAAATTGATATCAATTACCAAAAAGCATAAATTAAAAATCTAGAGTAGAGTTTTGGAATTTCAGATATACAATGTTATATAAAAGAAGAAGAGAAATAAACAGAGAAGAAGAAAAAAAAAGTCACAGAAATTATATATATAAAAAAAACAACTATAGGTACAAAATTGATAATATATACCAAAAAATGAAAGTTAAAAATCTAGAGTAGAGTTTGGAATTTCAAAAATACAATGTTAAAGAAAAGAAGAAAAAAAAAAACAAGGTCAAAAAATTATAAAATACATATATATGAAGTTTGCTGAAGAAGAAAAAAATAGGGTCTTTTTTTTTTTTTTTGCAAAGCAATAGGTTATAAAAGTGAAAATTAAAGGAACAATAGAGGACTTAAAATTTTTTTTTAATTAAAAAAAAAGAAAGAATGATTGTAAAAATAATAAAAATATATCTAGGACTTTCTTGGTTTTGTTTTGGGTGTTGTGGGTTCAGTTCATTTTTGGCTAGTTCCTTGGTCCGACTTATATTTCTCAAGATCTATAGGCCCCTTCCTATGTAGTCCGTAGTAACCACAGGGTTTTGATCTATTGCCTGTAGCTTCCAAGGCATTTCCCTCTGTTATAGCTTCTTCTGTTTGCTGGTCTCTTCAGTATTTGGTTTCCGCCCTGACACAAAGGGGACGGTGGAGGACACTTTTTTTTTTTTTTAGGCTTACTTGTTCAGTCGCGCTGTGGGGAGGGAGGGATGCTGCAAACAAGTGACACTGGCGTGTGCTCGCAGTGCCTCAGCCACACTGGGTCTGCCCCCACTCAAGGCGCGTGTAGCCTCCCTGCCCACACTGCTCGGGCTCTAGGTTGTTCCGCCGGGAACAATCCGAGGCCGGCCCTGGGCTGCATGCACCTCCCAGGTCCAAGCCGCTCAGGTTCAGGCACTCGGGTAGTCCTCAGAGGCGCAGACTCAGTTGGGCCTGCGTTTTGTGCTCTTCCCAGGTCTGAGCAGCTCAGGTGATGAGGTGTTTGGCGAGCGCCAATGCAGCGACTTATCGCCTCCCCGCCACTCGGTTATCTGGGTGTAAAACCGGCGCACCTTCTCAGGCAGATGTTGACCATCCCGACCCCCAAGAAGTTTTAGTTAGCAAAGAAGCCTGCTTACAGTTTTATAGATAATGTCTCTCTGGGGCTGCGATTGCCCCCTTCCGGCTCTGGCTGCCTGTCACTGGAGGGGGAAGGTCTGCAGCCGGCTATCTCTGTTCAGTCCTTTGTTCCGTGCGCGGGCCTGGCGGTCTTAAGTTAGGGCTGGCTTTTCGTGTGGTAGATATCCCACAGTCTGGTTTGCTAGCCCAAATTATTTCGCTCAGATAGCGCTCAGGGTATTCAGGCCAGATTCTTACTCTCAGTGATGCAGCCCGCGCCGCGCCTCCCTGCCCAGCCCCCGCTTGCTAATGGCGGATGCAGGCGTCTGCGCTGCTTCTCCGCTGGGGGAGTTACCGTAGGGCTCGCAATCTGCGAGTTTTAATTGTTCATTTATATTTTCTCCCTGTTATGTTGCCCTCTGTGCTTCCAAAGCTCGGCACAGATTCGGCAGTGAGAAGGTTTCCTGGTGTTTGGAAACTTCTCTCTTTTTAAGATTCCCTTCCCGGGATGGAACTCCATCCCTCCCTCTTTTGTCTCTTTTTTTTTTTTTTTGTCTTTAATATTTTTTCCTACCTCCTTTCGAAGAGTTGGGTTGCTTTTCTGGGTGCCTGATGTCCTCTGCCGGCATTCAGAAGTTGTTTTGTGGAATTTACTCGACGTTTAAATGCTCTTTTGATGAATTTGTGGGGGAGAAAGTGTTTTCCCCCGTCCTACTCCTCCGCCATCTTGGCTCCTCCCCAGATAAAACTTTTTAATGGTTCATGTTTCCTTCCTGGTTCTGAATGTTGCTTTCATTATTCAATGTGCAATTGTTTGTTAGAATTTTTAAAACTCTTTTAATGGTGTGTCTCAGTAGTCATACTTCTAATAACCTCTGCTCAGTTTTGTTTTTGTTTTTTTTTTAATTTAAAAACACAGACTGGGCCTCAGTGCTGTGCTCTGCTTTTCTCTGCACGCAGTTCGAGGGCTTCTCATGGTGACGGTTCTCTCTTTCGGGCTCTTTAGCACAAACACAGTTGATGGAGTGCATGGGCTTGGATGTCGTTCAGCATGTGGGATTTCCCCCGATGAGGAATTCAGTCTTTATCCCCTGCATTTGGAGAAGACAATGGCACCCCACTCCAGTACTCTTGCCTGGAAAATCCCATGGACTGCGGAGCCTGGTAGGCTGCAGTCCATGGGGTCTCGAAAAGTTGGACACTTTCACTTTTCCCTTTCATGCATTGGAGAAGGAAATGGCAACCCACTCCAGTGTTCTTGCCTGGAGAATCCCAGGGACAGGGGAGCCTGGTGGGCTGCTGTCTGTGGGACACGACTGAAGCAACTTAGCAGCAGCAGTAGCAGACCCTGCATTGGCTGGTGGATTCTGAACTACTGGGCCTCTAGAGAAGTCCCTCTGCTCAGATTTTTTTGTTTGTGTGTTTCTTAGAATTAGTTTTTGTTTTAGGCTGGCTTCCTTGGGTGAGACCTAAGTGAGCATAGCTTCATTCTTCCCGGGGCTATTGGTAGCTGCCGTCCACTCTTCCCCAGTAGCAATATTGGATACCTTCCGACCTGGAGGGCTCATCTTTGAGTGCCATATCTGTTGGCCATTTTACGCAGCTCGTGGGCTTCTCCCAGCAAGAATCCTGGAGTGGTTTGCCATGTGCTCCTCCAGTGAATCACGTTCTGTCAGAACTCTTCACTATAACATGTTTGTCATTGGTGGCCCTACACGAAATGGCTCGTAGCTTCACTGAGTCATGCCAGCCCCTTCAGCACACAAGCAGTAGCTCAGGAAGGGGGTACAGCTTATTCCTCAAGCGCTACTGGCCCATTTTCTGTCAACAACTTAAGTCAATGGACACAAAGAACTGGACCTTGGAGTGCCGTGGGTGTTTGTAACATGCATTCAAGGTGCATGTAGCTTACAATGAGCCCTGGCGGGCTTTGTGCCCAGTGCCCTGTTTTGTCTTTCCTGACACTCCACAGCCTTTCAGATGCACCCAGCCTTCCACGTCCTCTGGAGCCTACCAGAAGTGTCCAGAGTGGTCTAGGAGTGCCATGTCTTTCCCATCCCCCTTACACATTTTTCTGGTGTCTTATCTAGTCCAGAGTCATGACATGTGGGGTACCTTTGATTCTCCTTTTGCCCATCAGTTGGCACCAATCAATGACTATTACTTTGAAAAGTGTCTGATGAGGGACTTTTATGCAGAACTTTAGGTAACTCAGCACCCACAGTAGCATCAAGGCCTCTGCCTCCGGAATTTGAGCTGGAGAGTACCAGCCCCAAGTCGGACACAGCAGACCCCATGCTTTGTAAACACCACCAGTGCTCTTTCTCTTGGAGAAGACAGTGGCACCCCACTCCAGTACTGTTGCCTGGAAAATCCCATGGATGGAGGAGCCTGGTAGGCTGCAGTCCATGGGGTCGCTAAGAGTCGGACACGACTGAGCGACTTCACTTTCACTTTTCACTTTCATGCATTGGAGAAGGAAATGGCAACCCACTCCAGTGTTCTTGCCTGGAGAATCCCAGGGACGGGGGAGCCTGGTGGGCTGCCGTCTATGGGGTCACACAGAGTCAGACACGACTGAAGTGACTTAGCAGCAGCAGCAGCAGCAGCAGCAGCAGCAGCTCTTTCTTGGTAAACACTGTTCAGGTCTGTTGTCTGAGCGTGTGCCCTTGGTTGATAAATCAAGTCTGACTCTTGTGACCCCGTGGACTCTAGCCCGCCAGGCTCCTCTGTCCATGGGATTCTCCAGGCGAGAGTTCTGGACAGGGTTACCACTTCCTCTTCCAGTGCATCTTCTTGGCCCAGGGATCGAACCTGCTTCTCATGTGTCTCCTGTATTTGTAGGTGTATATTTTTTTCCACTGCAGCTCCTGGAAGCCCATGTAAGACTGCATTCTGCAACATCCTTACCACCCCTGGCAACCCCACAGCAGATGAATGCTCCTTAACACCATACTTCAGTCTTTCTTCAGGTGCCACTTGGAACAGCTCAGATTCTGTTTGTAGTTGTCTCAGTAACCAGTTCCATCTCTCACCTGACATTTGGTCAGAAAGCTATATAACCATATAAAACTACCATCTTTGGTTTATTCTCCCTTCTCAAAATGAGACTTGCGTGATTCACACCATGCATCCTAAACAGAGTTATCACCTCCTTCATTGTACACTCGATTTTCTGCTTAATTTAATCTACATCTTTTGTGCATTTGCAAATAGAGCTCCTTTGTTCTCTACACATATGGGTATTAATCAATGTATTGATCAGTTTAGGAATCCAGTAACATCAACAAGAGCAGAGCACATTCATAGATGGAAAGCCGGGGGTTCAGAGCCTTGATTTCCTGGGAGAGAAAAAATGATGATTTCAAGGGAAAGGTCTATTATCTTCATCTGCATGATGGGGATACATATAAAGAAAGCTGAGCACCTAAGAACTGATGCTTTTGAACCGTGGTGTTGGAAAAGACTCTTGAGAGTCCCTTGGACTGCAAGGAGATCCAACCAGTCCATCCTAAAGGAGATCAGTCTGGAATATTCATTGGAAGGACTGATGCTGAAGCTGAAACTCCAATCCTTTGGCCACCTGGTGCGAAGAGTTGACTCACTGGAAAAGACCCTGATGCTGGGAAAGTTTGAAGGCGGGAGGAGAAAGGGATGACAGAAGAGATGGTTGGATGGCATCACCGACTCAATGGACATGGGTTTGGGTGAACTCCGGGAGTTGGTGATGGACAGGGAGGCCTGGCGTGCTGTGATTCATGGGGTTGCAAAGAGTCGGACATGACTGAGCGACTCAACTGAACTGAAATGAAGTGCTTAGATGCAGCTCATGTTCTTTTTTTTTTTTTCTTTCTTTAAACATGAAAATAATGTAAAACATTGTTGAGCTGATTAGGATTAATATGATATTGGCCAGAGCATGAAAGAAAATATAGGAGCAGTTGCTGATGGAAACAGTGGAGAAATTTTCCTACAAGACCCATTTCACAGAATTTCCTCAGTGTGTGTGCCCCTGTGGGGGTTGCACAGAATTTCCGCCTGGTGAAACCAGCTGTGAGCAGTGTGCAGTCCCAGCTTTTCTGTTGAGAGTTACTACGATACATACTCAGAAGTCTGAGATGTAGGAAATAATATCCTATGTGACCTGTGCCACTTTTCTGTAGTCTCATTTATCGTCATGAGGGTGTTTTGGCTGCAAGGTCCTTCATTCACAATGGGATTCCCCAGGGATCATCATAACTCACAGCTCAGGGCTTCACACAGTCTCCTCTATTGTCCTCAAAGCCTCTCACTGTGGAGGCTAGACCAGTGTCAGTGTTTCGATATTTAAATCAAAGCCTAAGGAAGCCTGGGCCTTTGGCACATGGCAAGGTGAAGCGTTTTGTTATCCCGTAGTTTTTTCGATTAATTTTTATCCTAATTTAGTTGGTGAGCAATGTCTGTTCCTTTCAGCTATACAGAAAAGTGATTCATTTACACTTTGGTTGTTGCTGTGTCACTAATTCATTTCCCACTCTTCTGTGATGATATGGAGTATAGCCTCCCAGACTCCTCTGTTCAACCGATTTTCCAGAAAAGAATACTGGCATGGGTTACCATTTCCTATCCAAGGGATCTTCCCGGCCCAGAGATAGAACCTGCCTCTCCAGTGTCTCCTGGGAAGCCCTCACTTATATATCTATATCTATATATCTATCTATCTATATATATATCTATATCTATGTAGGTAAATGTATACCTTTTTAGATTCTGCTTCTTAAAGTTATTACAAGACATTGGGTATAGCTCTCTCTGCTGTCCAGTAGGTCTTTGTTGTTAATTTTATATATTTTAGTGTGTATTTGCTGATCTCAACACCTAATTTACCCCTCGCCTGCTTCCCCTTTGGTAACCATTAGTTTTTTCTGTGTTGAGAGTCTGTTTCTGTTTGATTAATGGTTCATTTGCATCGTATTTTAGCTTCCACGTGGAAGTGATAAAATCATATTTCACTTTCCTTTGTGACTTACTTAGTAAGATCATCTCTAGCTCCATCCATGTTGCTGCAAATGACAGATTTCCTTTCTTTTTTCATGAGTGGGCAATACTCTACCATGTATGTATCTCATTGTTAAAGCAGTGAACTCCTCCCCCTGCCAAAGTGTTAACCTAGTGGAAAAAAGCTCAGTGTTATACATGGTATATTTCTACTCACGCAACTGATGTTCTCTATTCTCATGGAGGACAACTGTCTGAGGAAGAGAATGAATATGGGGAATAATGACCATTGACATGCCTCTATTTCCAAGGATTATTTCATAACAGCTCTTTAAGAAGATGTGTGCGCCAATGGGCATTTTGAATTCAATGTCCTAGTGATGTGTTTTCATTTTCAGATACCTGTTGTCCTCTGGGGCTTCACCTGCTTCAATGACATTTTCTATATTTTCATTTGGAATCCCCCTTTCATTGTTCGGTTCCTGATATTTTTGAAGTTCTTCTTGAGTGAAATTGTCTCCTTTTGCTGGATTTCACAGCAAACAGGGCGAAGAGGTGTGCCTTAGAATCTTTTGTAGGTTACAGAGTGTCACCTGCCTTGTACCTGTAGTGATGGATAAGCCTCAGCAACACCACTGCCCTCCACCATCACCTAAACCCTGCTCTCCAGATAGTCTTCTACAGAGGTGCCCGAGTGTGCACACTGGTGTCTAGATGGGTCTATGGGGGTAGACTCCACACAGTTAACATGTTCCACTCCTCACAGCTCCTGCGTGAGCTGCAGATCATTCAGCTGTGAGCTTAAGCATGCCTCAGGGAGATGCAATCTTTCGCGGCACATCGTAGAAGGCCACAGAGAGTCTGAGACTCAGAACTCCTCCCAGCTCTAACTCTTCCTGTGCACTTTGTCCACATCCTAGAAGTCCGTCCCAGGGGTTTCCATGAATCCTCCTGAAATGAATGTGGTAGGGGAATGATTTGGATTTTTCAGAAGCACACTGACCCCATTGAGATGGTGTAGGACCCTGTGTTCCTTGCCGCACCTGCCATGTTTTTGGCCTGCCTTTTGTCTGTAAAAGGTTTCAGTCAAAGAATAAGTTTAATCAGAGCAATGAGAACATGGGAAAGCAAGGAAAACAGTCAAAGCAGACCAAAAAACAACGTGTTCATGAAGCAAAGACAAGGACCTCTATTTCCTCCCCAAGGGCAATAGACTCGATTCTGGGTGTGAGCTGTCTTATAGGCACTGAAACCCCCACCCAGTGGACAGGTTAACTACAGGATGACCAGACTGTAGCCATGACATAAGCTGCCACGATTCAGAGAATTGACTTCAAGCAGATGGGATCATAGTGACCCTGGAGCTGTGGACTAACTGTGCTTAAAACAGTCATGATGATGCTGGTCAGACCACCGATCAATTTCAGAGTGACTGTCGGACTTGACTCTGTTGTTTCTGCAAGGAGCCCGTTCCCTCTGTCTATAGAGCTCTAAATTCCTGAATGTCAGTTGTGGGGTGGGACATTCAGCCTTTGTACAGAAGTCCACCCTTCACCCAGTTGTCAGCATCTGAACCAAAGCAGACTTTTCTTTCTGTGAAGCTGGCCTCTTATTTGGCTTTTGAAGGGTGGGCAGCAGGATCCCACTTTTGGTAACCACATCACAGATGTTACTGAGGAAAAAACTCATGCTTTGTCATCCTCAGAGACCAGACACCCATCTCCAGTGAGGGTGTAACATCAGAAAGGATAAAGGGACATGTCAGTGAACCCAGGGGCCTGGCCAGATTGCAGAATGACTGTCATTCCAGACCACACTGCCTCTGCAGCCTTCAATGTGATCCAGTGGTATTTGCAGAGCTTTGGGTTCAGGTTCCGACAGTACTTTCATGACTTTGACAAAGAAGAAAGTGTTTGCGGTGGAGATGAATGCCGTCATGGCCGGGACCTGTGAGTTTACTAAATTCAGATTTAAACCTTGGTTCTTTTTGGTGTCAGGACCCGGCAACTCCGTTGTGTGATACTTGGCGAGAAAGTCATGGAGCAACCTGGAATATTTCATTTGCAATCTGGGATGAGTGTATCTCATTTTAAAAAGAGCCATCTGATAGAATCCCCAGTGGATACATTTCCTCATTTTTCTAGCAGACAACCTCTCTATATCCCTGACTCATGTCACGTGAAGTCTGAATTCTCCATGTGAACACACATCTGTTCCAGTGTGTTCCGTATAAGGTTCTGTGCTTAATCTCTCAGTCGTGTCCAACTCTTTGCGACCCCATGGACTGTAGCCTACCAGGCTCCTCTGTCTGTGGGTATTTTTGAGGCAATAATAGTGGTGAGGGTTTCCATTCTCTCCTCCAGGGGATGGTGCCAACCCAGGGATCAAACCCAGGTGTCCAGCACTGCAGGTGGGTTCTTTCCCATCTGAACCACCAGTCAGGCCCTGATATAACTTATGTATGTACATCTCTCCTTTCTGTAAAAATACTGATCATATGAACACATCTAGTTTGTATTGGATAAGCTACAGTGCCTACCAGTACCTATAGTTATTTTTGTGATCTTCTGTCCATCATCGTTTTCAAAATAAATT
This sequence comes from Bos taurus, assembly GCF_002263795.3. Taxonomy (NCBI): domain Eukaryota; kingdom Metazoa; phylum Chordata; class Mammalia; order Artiodactyla; family Bovidae; genus Bos; species Bos taurus. The sequence goes on along the minus strand of NC_082638.1, from coordinate 2,893,136 downwards.
ACCAGCATGTTGTCTGGTACATGAATCAGTTGCAAAACATTTGTATCCGCATCTATAACAAAAGGAAAAAACATCAAACCTCAATGGAGAAGGCAAGGGCACCCCACTCCAGTACTCTTGCCTGGAAAATCCCATGGAAGGAGCAGCCTGGTGGGCTGCAGTGCATGGGGTTGCTAAGCGTCAGACATGACTGAGTGACTTCATTTTCACTTTTCGCTTTCATGCATTGGAGAAGGAAATGGCAACCCACTCAGTGTTTTTTCCTTGAGAGTCCCAGGGACAGGGGAGCCTTGTGGGCTGCCTTCTGTGGGGTCACACAGAGTTGGACACGACTGAGGCGACTTAGCAGCAGCAGCAGCAATATGATTACCTTCTTTTCTTTTCACTTGACCGTGTCTTATTCTTCACATGTAATCGTAAGTCTTCCCTCAGATGGTAGACTATATCTCACTGAGATTTCTAGTGATGCACTTTAGAACCAGTTAAGACAGCTAGTGAACTAGGAAAGCTTTCTCCACACCCCCTTCTCCTGAAGAGAATTAAGATTTCCCGTCTTCTAGAGTCAGCAGTCTGTGAATGATAGCAAAGTTTCTTACTGCAACTCTAGTAGGTTTGAACCTCAACCATCTCATGCGAGCTCTCAAGAACTGACTGTTAAATATTCGGGAATGTTGTGACCCAGTTCGCCAGTCATGGTTAGAAAGAAATTCAAAAAATTTAAGTGAATCATATTTAAATCCAAGTTAGGACACCATCCAGAGTTATTTCCTAGTAGAAGAGCTAATAAAAGGACAAATGAGTCTATTGCAAAATGTCGGACAGATAAACACTGAAATGATCGCAGATTAATTCCTGTGTCTCTGATCCACAGTTGAAATTAAAATAAATGCCTCAGACCAAGATTAGAGTGCTCTGTTGCACATTTTTCCCCCATCATTATGAAACATGGACATTTGATCACTGAACAGAATATTACAGTACTGATATTAATATTTGAGATTTATTTCCTGTTATTTTAATTACAGATAGAAATCTGTGTTAATGGGTCTTTCAGTTTATATATTGATACATGAACTTTTTCTCCTTATTTTAAGCTGTAGAGATAGAAGTCTATGCTAAAGTCCCTTTCAGATTATGTAGAATTTAGTTTGAAATTTTCACTCTTATTTTAGCTGTTGTCATTTTCGGGCTTTAAGTTAATTATGTTCTACTTACTAAACTTGCTAATGAATAACTTTTAATATTTAAAGAATTTCTTAAAGCAAAATTCATCATGTAGGTCAAGTATAAGCAAAAATTGTGAAAGAGTCGTTATTATCCTATGCAGGTTATCGCACTTCTCCATGTCGGAGGAACATGAGGAGTCCATGTTCTGGGGCTTTTTCTCAGAGACCATCAGTGGCCACATTTGACCCTTGGACTTCATCCTGCTGTTGTGGGACAGAACTGATTGCTGAAAAATTAATGGCTTTTCCAAGGTTGCATTCGTAATGAGTAGACGAAAGAGTTCACCAATGCAGACATGTAGCTGTCTTGGGTGAAACGGAGACTATCAATCCGAACACGTTCCATGGTTTGGGTAAGACAACCCATCAGAGAAGCTGGAATACTCACATTCTATGAGATAAATACCCGCTTCTTGTCTCTTTAGCACTTGTGTGGATAACCGGCATCTCCCGTCAATCCTGGAAAGCCAAAAGACAAGACATTCCTTCATCACCATTCGCTCCCTAGGGCTTGAGGACACCCTTCCGTGAATAGAGTTTGCACACCCAACTTCACAGCCATGACTCACACCTTTCACTGCACATTGGAGGCTAGACCCCATGTCCGAAGTCAACAGACTCCTTGTTCTCAGTTGAGGAGGACTGTGCTTACTTGACATAAAATGTAGGGGAGAGGTATGTGCAGTCATTGTTGCATTCAGTCTGATAACAGTAACACCTCAGTGGGCCCCCTTCCACAACCCTCTCCTTGTTATCCGCAGTATGTAAATGGTGCACCAGCCTCCTGTGACCTAAGAAGGAAGTTTTTCATAAACGTCAATCTCTTCTCTGGTTACTCACCAATACACGGCACTATCTATGCTTCTGCATTTACCGCAGAAGAGAAGTAAGTTGAACCTTATTAAGAAAAGAGGATTTTTACCCCTTACCTTGCTGAATACACGACATAAAATCATCTTTCCTATTGGAGCAAAAAGCATCAAATTCAGAGATTTTAGCAGAGAAGTCAGAGTTATTTGAAATAAGCAAAACGATGCCAGTAAATAGTGTCACACTTCATAACTTTCTGAATGATAGCATGTTAGGATTTTTTTTTAACAAACACACAATTGAGATTAAAAAAAAAAAAGAGCAGAAAGACAGAGGGTTGTATTATGATCATATACATATGTGGACCAAGGTATGTATACAATCTGTTCATACATATAAGCCAGAATATCTGTCACATGCACACACAACCTCATAGACTCAAACATGCAAACACTCACACACACACACACACACTCAAACAAGCAAGACCTTCTAACAGATCAGCTCCTTCTGCATACCTGTGAGGCGTCTGTCTCAGCTGGAGTTTCCTGGAATGCACAAACCAGGACAAGAGTCAGAAACAGAACCTTTACCTTCTGACTCTCATCCTTCTACAGAATCAGAGGGTGCCCCAGTTACTGGAGAGAATGTGCATTGGCTCCACTTTTTATAGGACCCATCTCTTGGCAGAGTACATAATGATCTCACAGTGTTTAATGACAAGACGTAGATTACATAGATGCGGTCTTCTGATATCCTGGCTGGCAGCTGAGCATTTTGGCATTCTGTGCTTCTTAGACAACTCCTGTGTTATTCCTTTCACATTGAAGAGGTCTATTTAAGCTTATTTTCTAAAACTAATGATGCATCTTCAGTTTAAGAAGATAAATATGTGGTGTCTCTACCCAGGAATCATTTATCAGGGCATTCCTCAGAGAGGTCTATATTATTTTAATATTGAAATTGAAATATAGTTGATGCACAATATTTTTTGTGACAGGAGTACCATATAGGAGGTATTCATAATTTTATTTCCATTTTTGGTGTTATAAAAATATTGGCTTTTTTGTTCCCTGTGTTGTACAATCTTTATTTTTCAAATAATCTTTGTCCATTATTTATTTTATGCATAGCACTTTGTACCTCAAATTCCATTTCCTCGTGTGTGTTTCCGACTTCTTTCCCTCAGCATATTTGTTTGAATAAACATCTATATATTTTTATAGACTCTGTTCCTATTGCCCCTGTATAGTATCATCAGGATATGTCCCGTTTTTATCCATTCCAGTGTTGATGGATACACGTTCATAGATGAGTCTTTGTAAGGAACTGGGCCATCTTATCTCGTGGGTAGAGACTTGGGTGTGGAACTGCTGAATCTCAGTGCCTTCTGATTTTCGATTCCTGCCAACAGGGGATGAGACTTTCCATTGCTCCATCCTTGCCAGGACTCCGTGTGGTCAGCTGCCTTCATTTCATTAGTATAATAACGAGTGATTGTATCCAGTTTCGGTGGTACTTTCCATTTCCTGAAGGAATAAAGAGGTGGAATTACCGTCTGTCTAGTTTCTCTGTTAAGTGTCTCTGCAAGTCACTTGTTCATCACTGAGTGAATTATTTGTGTGTTTTCTATGAAGTTAGTATGTTTTTGCACACATTCTGCACATGGGTCTCTTTTCAGATGGAGATAGGCCAATAGATTTTGCCTGTCGTTGCTGGCTTCTCTTGTGTTTCCGTAAGCTTATCCCTCAAAGATGTAAATACTTTGATTGAGGCATGGTTATTCACGTTCTGTTCCCAGTGTGGGATCCCAGTTGGTGTATATTCTAATCAGTAACAGCATAATCCTAGTCACAGCTTATCCACCTCTCGATTTCACCTCTGGAGTACTTCTTGCTTTTGGTCTTGAATGTAGGTCTATGAGTCTCTGTGTAAATTGTCAAACATGGAGCAAAGAAAGGGTTGAGCTCTTGATATCTTTTTTGCATGTGCATTTCCAATTTCTCCCATAGTTTTCCCTATAAAATTATTATTTTCTTCTGAATTTCCTCTACATCTGTATCCCAAATCTGTTTGTCTCTATATCCCCGTCCCTCCCCCAGAGCAGATTTGTTTGTGTTTCCCCATTCTTGCTTCATTTTTGGGGGTCAGTGTTAAAAGACAGAACAGTAAAGTGTCTGTCTACAATGCAGGAGACCTGGGTTCGATCCCTGGGTTGGGAAGATCCGCTGGAGAAGGACATGGCAATCCACTCCAGTACCATTGCCTGGAAAATCCCATGGACACAGGAGCCTGGTAGGCTACAGTCCATGGGGTCACAAAGAGTCAGACACGACTGAGCGACTTTACTTACTTACGAAAGACAGTTAGAACATGAAGATCACATGAGTGGCCTTCAAGGAGTTTGTCTCAAAAGCAAAGCTTTCATGGTTCATAAGCTTGTGAACATAAAATTTCTCATCCATTTATGGATCTTTGAAAGTGAAAGTAATTCAGTCACATTCAACTCTTTGTGACCCCATGGACTATACAGTCCTTGGAATTCTCTAGGCCAGAATACTGGAGTGGGTAACTGTTCCCTTCTCCATGGGATTTTCCCAACCCAAGGATCTAACCCAGGACCCCTGCATTGCAGGCAGACTCTTTACCAGCTGAGCCACCAGGGAAGCCAGAGTAGTGCATATTTCATTTTACTGAGGGTGTCTGAAAGAGCAAGACATTAGTTTTGCTACGTTTCCGAGCCCAAACACATAATACTTGAATAAATGCTGGCTGCGGAGAAGGAAATGGCAGCCCACTCCAGTGTTCTTGCCTGGAGAAATCCAGGGATGGAGGAGCCTGGTGGGCTGCCATCTATGGGGTCACACAGAGTTGGACACGACTGAAGCAACTTAGCAGCAGCAGCAGCAGCCGCAGCAGAGTTCTCAACATAAGCAGGTACTCGGTTTCAAACATAAGACTTTAAGTGACTTAAGTTACTGGTCTTTTTGTATGTGTTTTTCTGTTTAGCTATCATTACCTAAGGAGGTCGTGTGATTTAAAGAGAGATATAACGAACAGCATGGTGACAATGACTAATAGTATTGCACAAATACCTGGTCAGTCGCTTAGAGTAGAACTTTTACATATTTTTATCTCATACACACACAGACACACACTCACACACGGGGTAATGTGTGAGCAGACAGATGTGTTAGTGTACTTGTGTCTTACGTAAATCACCAGTGATATTTATTCTTTGTCTCTACCTTCCTGCTCCTCTAGTTCAGTTCAGTTCAGTCGCTCAGTCGTGTCCGACTCTTTTCGAGCCCATGAATCCTTCAGAAAGGACTGGCTGGATCTCCTTGCAGTCCAAGGGACTCTCAAGAGTCTTCTCCAACACCACAGTTCAAAAGCATCAATTCTTTGGCGCTCGGCTCTCTTAACACTCTGCAAAGTTCTAACAGTTCCTATGTCAACACCGACTCAACTCAACACACTTGTCATAGATCCCTCTTCCCCAGGATTTGATATATTTTTAACTGGATATAGATACTTGAAAATAATATTTCATATAATTGTTTTAATGGTTCATATTTCCTGTCTTGTTTCTAAGGTTGCTTTCATGACTCAAACTGAAGTTGTTTCTGTTAGAATTTTTAATACTATTTTGTGATGTGTCAGAGTGGTCACACTTGTTATAACTTCTGCTCAGTTTTTGTTATTTTTTTAAAATTTTAACACACACACTGGGTGTTGGTTGCTGTGCTCTGCTTTTCTCGACATTCGGTTGGAGGGCTTCTCATTTTGATGGTTCTCCAGTTACTGTGCAGCACGTGGGATCTTTCTGGATCAGGGATTCAATCTGTGTCCCCTGCATTGGCTGCTGGATTCTGAACCACTGGACCTGAAAGTCAGTGTTTTGTTTCTTTGCTTTCCTTCTTGTTTTAGGCAGCACCCTTGGGTGCTCACCTACATGAGCATAGCTTCACTCTTTCTGGGGCTATTAGTAGCTGTCCTCCACTCTTCCCCAGCAGCAATATCGGACACATTCCAACCTGGGGGGCTCATACTTCCATCGTCATATCTGTTTGCCGTTTTATACAGCTCATGGGGTTTCCACAGCGAGAATACTGGAGTGGTTTGCCACGCGCTCCTCCAGTGGATCACCTTCTGTTGGAACTCTTCACTGTGACCTGTCTGTCTTGGGTGGCCCTACACGAAAAGTCTCATAGCTTCACTGAGTTATGCCAGCCCCTTAAGCACACAAGGCAGTGATCTTGGAGCGGGTATAGCTTGGTCGTCAACCACTATTGTTCCATTTTCTATCAACAACTCGAGTTAATGGAGACAAATATCTTGATCTTGGAGATGAGTGTGTGGTTGTAACATGTATTCAGAGTGCATCTGGCTTACAGTGAGCCCTGGCGGCATACGTGACCAGTGCCCTAGTCTGCCCTTTCTGTCACTCCTGAAGCATTTCAGGTGCACCAAGCCTTCCTTATCATCAGTTCAGTTCAGTTCATTTCCGTCTCTCAGTTGTGTCCAAGTCTTTGCGACCCCATGAACTGCAGCATGCCAGGCCTCCCTGTCCATCACCAAGTCCTGGAGTCCACCCAAACCCATGTCCATTGAGTTGGTGATGCCATCTAGCTATCTCATCCTCTGTCGTCCCCTTCTCCTTCTGCCCTCAATCTTTCCCAGCATCAGAGTCTTTTCCAATGAGTCAGCTCTTCGTATCAGGTGGCCATAGTATTGGAGTTTCAGCTTCAACATCAGTCCTTCCAATGAACACAAAGGACTCATCTCCTTTAGGATGAACTGGTTGGATCTCCTTGCAGTCCAAGGAACTCTCAAGAGTCTTCTCCAACACCACAGTTCGAAAGCATCAATTCTTCTGTGCTAAGCTTTCTTTATTGTCCAATTCTCAAATCCATACATAACTGCTGGAAAAACCATAGCCTTGACTAGACGGACCTTTGTTGGCAAACTAATGTCTCTGCTTTTTATTTATTTATTTTTGACCTTCAGTTGGGTTTATTTATGTATTTATTTTTACTTTGCAATATTGTATTGGTTTTGCCATACGTCAACATGAATCCACCATCAGTGTACACCTGTTCCCCATCCTGAATTCCCCTCCCTCCTCCCTCTACATACCATCCCTCTGGGTCAAATGTCTCTGCTTTTTAATATGCTGTCTAGGTTGGTCATAACTTTCCTTCCAAGGAGTAAGCTCAGGAGCTTACCAAAGGTCCCCTGAGTGGTCTAGGACCGCCTCATCTCTCCCATCTTCCTTAAACATTTTGCCTGGTCTCTTGCCTTGTCCAGTTGCATGATCTATCCGGTACCCATAATGCTCCTTTATTCCCATCACCTGGCACCAATCAATGACTATTACTTTGAAAAATGTCTGATGAGGAACTTTTTTATGCAGAGCTTTATGTAGTTCTACACGTGCATCAGCATCAAATTCTCTGCTTCTGGAGTTTGAGCTGCAAAGTACCAGCCCCAAGTTGGACACCACAGAGCTCGTGCTTTGTAAACACTATCAGGGCTCTTTCTTTAGTAAAGACTATTCACATTTGTTGTATGTGTGTTTGTGCTCAGTTGATAAATTGTGTCTGACTCTTGCGACCCTGTAGACTGGAGCCCGCCAGGCTCCTCTGTCTGTGGGATTCACCAGGCAAGAACACTGGAGTGGGTTTCCATTTCCTCCTCTGGGGCGTCTTCTCGACCTAGGGATCAAAGCTTCATCCCTGTGTCTCCTGCATTAGTAGGTGTATTCTTTACCAGTGCACCCCCTGGAAGACTGCATGCTGCAAAATCGTCACCACCCCCTGCAACCCTGCAGTGGATGAACGCTGCTTAATCCCATACTTGAGTTTTTTTCAGGTGTTACTTAGGACAGCTCAGATTCTATTTGAAGTTGTCTGACTAACCAGTTCCATCTCTCCCATGGCATCTCACAGGAACCTTATATCACCATATACAAGTACCATCTGAGGTTGATTCTCTCTCCTCATAAACACCCTTGCTGGATTCACATCATGTGTCCTAACAGCATTGTCTCCTCCTTCTTTGTACACTCGATTTTCTTCATGGTTGAATTTACATGTTGTGTGCATTTGCCAGTGGAATTTTGTTCACTGCACATATATGCATTACTGAATTTATCGATCAGGTTAGGAATCCAGTAACACCAGGAAGAACAGAGGACATGCATAGTTGGCAAACCATGGGTTCTGGGTCATGATTTCCTGGGAGAGAAGGAATGATGATTTCAAGGAAAAGGTCTGTTAGCTTCATACGTATGATTGGGACACATTACTGCTTCGATGCTGCTCGTGTTCTTACTTCATTTTTTTCTTTAAGCCTGAAAGGAGAGTGAAAGGTTGTTGAGCTTTCTAGGGTTAATATGATATTGCCCAGAGGAGGAATTATAAAAGAAAAGCAGGTTTTGATGGAAACAGTGTAGAAATGTTCCTACAGGATTCGTTCCACAGAAGTGCATCTGTGTGTGTTTGCCCCTGTGTGATTGTGTAGAATTACCACCTGGTGAAATGAGTTGTGAGCATCCGGTATCAGGTCTTCTGTTGAGAGGTACTACATTGTGCATTCACAGCTCTGAAATGTAGGAGATTGTAAACTATGTGACATGTGCCACTTACATTTTCTGTAGGCTCATATTTCATCATACGTGTGTTGTGGCTGCGAGGTCCTTCATTGACAGTGGGATTCCCCAATGATCATCATAACTCACAGCTCAGGGCTTCACACACTCTCCTCCTTTGTCCTCAAAGCATCTTTCTGTGGAGTCTAGACCATGTCAGTCTTTAGATATGTAATCCAAATACTTAAGGAAGTCTGAGCTTTTGGCCGGTGGCAACGTGGAATGTTTTGTCATCCCATTCTTGTTTAATATTGATTTTTATTGACATGTAGTTGATGTGCAATGTTGTATTACTGTCAGTCCCATGGACGGAGGAGCCTGGAAGGCTGCAGTCCATGGGGTCGCTGAGGATCAGACACGACTAAGCGACTTCACTTTCACTTTTCACTTTCATGCATTGGAGAAGGAAATGGCAACCCACTCCAGTGTTCTTGCCTGGAGAATCCCAGGGACAGGGGAGCCTGGTGGGCTGCCGTCTATGGGGTCGCACAGAGTCAGACACGACTGAAGTGACTTAGCAGCAGCAGCAGCAGCAGGTATAGAAGAAAGTGATTCATTTATACATTTGTTGTTGCTGAGTCGCTAAAGTGTGTCCCAAACTTTGTGTCCTATGGACTGTATCTTGCCAGAGTCCTCTGCTCATTGGATTTTCCAGGCAAGAATACTGGATGGGGTTTCCATTTCCTACTGCAAGGGGTCTTCCTGAGCCAGGGATAGAACCGGCCTCTCCTGCATTTCCTCCATTGGCAGGCAGTTTCTCGACCTCTGAGTCACCTTGGAAACCCTCATTTATATATCTATATATGTAGGTAAATGTATACCTTTTTATAGATTCTTCTTCTTTTAAGTTATTACAAGACATTGACTGTAGTTTGCTGTGCTATCCAGTAGATCTTTTTAGTTTATTTTATGTATTTTACTGGGTATCTGCTCATCTCAAACTCCTATTTTACTCTTTGCCTGCTTCCCCTTTGGTAACCATTAATTTTATCTATGTTTGAGAGTCTGATTCTGTCTTATTAATGGTTCATTTGCCTCATACTTCAGACTCCACACAGAAGTGATAGCACATATTTGCGTTTCTCTTTCCGACTTCCTTCTCTCAGGAAGAGCATCTCTAGGTACATCCATGTTGCTGCAAATGGCATTATTTCATTCTTTTTCATGACTGGGCAATATGACGTGTATGTATCCCATTGTTAAAGCAGTTAAAAATACCCTCCCCCGCACACCAAAATGGTAACCTACAGAAAAGAAACTCAGCCTTGTCATTTGTCACGTGTCTACTCACCCAGCTGGTGTTCTCTGTTCTCATGGAGGACGATTGTCTGTGAAAGAGAATGAATAAGGGGAAAGATGACCATTGGCATGCCTCTATTTCCAGGGATTATTTCAAAGCAGCTTTTGTAACAGATGTCCCTGGGAAAAGGGAAATTTGATATGAATGTCCTGGTGATGTGTTTCCATTTCGGATACCTGTTGTCCTCTGGGGCTTTACCTGTTTCGATGACATTTTCTATATTTTCATTTGGAATCCCCCTTTCGGTGTTCACTTCCTGATACTTCTGAAGTTCTTCTGGAGTGAAGCTGTCTCCTCTGCCTGGGTTTCATAGCAAACAGGGCAGAAGAGGTGTGCATTAGAATTCTTTAAAGGTTAGAGTGTCACCTGGCTCATACCTATACTGCCCAGTAAGACTCAGCAGCACGACTGCCCTCCCCATCACCTAAACCCTGCTCTCCAGGTACTCTTCCACAGATGTACCTGAGTGTGCTCACAGGTCTTCAGATTTTTCCATGGGGACACAAATACCTTGACCTCCTTGGAGAGCCATGTGTGGTTTTAATATTCATTCAAAATGCATGTAGCTTACAATGAGTCCTGGCAGGGCTCATGAGCAGTGCCCTATTCTGTCTTCCACCGCATTTCAGATGCACCCAGCCTTCCACATTCTCAGGAGCCTACCAGAATTCTCCAGAGCCCTAGTGTTCTAGGGCTGCCTCATCTTTCCTATTTCCCTTAAACATTTTTCCTGGTCTCTTGTATAGTCAACTGGCATGACCCATGGGGTACCCTAGATGCTCCTTTATTCACATCAGTGGGCACCAATTGATGACTATTATTTTGAAAAGTATCTGATGAGGAACTTTTATGCAGAGCTTTAGGTATTTCGCACAGAGTCGGACATGACTGAAGCAACTTAGCAGCAGTAGCAGTAACAGCAGGTATTTCAGCACCTGCATCAGCAGCAAGACCTCTGCTTCTGGGGTTTGAGCTGCAAAATAGTCCCCCCCCAGTCAGACACCCCAGACCCCATGCTTTATAAACACCATCAGGGCTCTTTCTTTAGTAAATACTGTTCACTTCTGGTGTGTGTGTGTGTGTGCTCAGTTGATAAATTGTGTCTGATCTTGCAACTCCATGGACTGTAGCCTGCCAGGCTCCTCTGTCCATGGGGTTGTCCAAGCAAGAATGCTGGAGTGGGTTTCCATTTCCTTCTCCAGGGCATCTTCTTGACCCAGGGATCGAACCTGCATCTCTTACATCTCCTACATCGCTAGGTGTATTTTTTACCACTGCGCCCCCAAGTAAGCCTGCATTCTGCACCATCCTTACCACCTCCTGCAACCCCACAGCAGATGAACGCTGCTTGACACCATCGTTGAGTTGTTTTCAGGTTCCACTTTGGACAGCACAGATTAAGGTGTCTGACTATAGCTGCTACTAAATCACTTCCATCGTGTCTGACTCTGTGCGACCCCATAGACGGCAGCCCACCAGGCTCCCCCGTCCCTGGGATTCTCCAGGCAAGAACACTGGAGTGCGTTGCCATTTCCTTCTCCAACGCATGAAAGTGAAAAATGAAAGTGAAGTCTCTCAGTTGTGTCCGACTCTTAGCGACTCCATGGACTGCAGCCTACCAGGCTCCTCCGTCCATGGGATTTTCCAGGCAAGACTACTGGAGTGGGGTGCCATTGCCTTGTCTGAAGGTGTCTGACTGATCAATCCCATTTCTCATGTGACATCTGATCAGATCCTCATTTCACCATATAAAACTACTTTCTGTGGTTTATTCTCTCATCTCACAGAAACACTTGCAGGATTCACACCATGCATCCTAAAAAGAGTTATTTCGTCCTTCGTTGGACACTCGACTTTCTGCAGGGTTGAATTTACATGTTTTGAGAATTTGGAAGTATAGAACCTTTATTCACTACACGTATGTGCTTTAATCAAGTTATTGATCAGTTTAGGAATCCAGTAACATTAGCAAGAGCAGAGTACACTCATAGTTGGACAGCCATGGGTTCAGGGTCATGATTTCCTGGGAGAGAAGAAATGATGATTTCGAGGAAAAGGTCTACCATCTTCATATCGATGATTGGGGTACATTAGTGCTTTGATGGTGCTCTATTCTTGGTTCGTTTTTTTCTTTTAACAAAAGGTAAAACATTGTTGAGCTGATTAGCATTAATATGATATTGTCTGGAGCATGATAGAAGCAGTTGTTGATGGAAGCAGTGGGGAAATTTTCCTACGAGACCCATTTCACAGAAGTTCCTCTGTGTGTGTACCCCTGGGGGTTCCATGGAATTACCACCTGGTGAAGCTAGCTGTGAGCAGTCCAGTATCAGGTCGGATACTGAGAGTTACTAAGTTATATATTCACAGCTCTGAGATGTAGGAGATGATATGCTGTGTGACCTGTGCCTCTTACCTCTTCTGTAGTCTCATTTATCATCATGAATGTGTTGTGGCTCCAAGCTCACTCATTCAGTGTGGAATTCCCCAGCGATCATCGTATCTTACAGCTCAGGGCTTCACACCACCTCCATTGTCCTCAAAGCATCTCTCATTGGATTCTAGACTGATGTCAGTGTTTAGAATATTCTAATCCAAAGACTAAGGAAGCCCAAGCCTTTGACGCTTGGCAAGGTGAAGAGTTCTGTCATCCCATTCTTTTTTAGAATTAACTGAAATGTAGTTGGTGTTCAATGTTGTGTTGGATTCAGGAGCAAAGTGACTCATTTATGCATTTCTTGCTGTTTTGTCACTATATCGTGTCTTTATCTTCTGTGACCATGTGGACTGTATCTTGCCAGACTCCTCTGTCCATTGGATTTTCCAGGCAAGTACACTGATGTAGGGTACCATTTCCTACTCCAAAGATCTTCCCAAGCCAGGAATAAACCCCCATCCCCTGTGTCTCCTGCATTGGCAGGCTGATTCTGGAACTCTCGGTCACCTGGGAAGCCCCCAGTAACATATCAGTTCAGTTCAGTCACTCAGTCGTGTCTGACTCTTTGCGACCCCATGAATCGCAGCACGCCAGGCCTCCCTGTCCATCACCAACTCCTGGAGTTCACTCAGACTCACGTCCATCGAGTGTGTAGGTAAATGTATCCCTTTTTTCATTCTTGTTCTGAAAATTTATTAGCAGACACTGAGTATAGTTCCGTGTTCTCTCCAGTTGGCCTTCCTTGTTTATTTTATATATTTCAGTGTGTATCTGCTCATCTCAAACTCCTAATTCACCCCTTTCCTGCTTCCCCGTTGGTAACCATTAATATTATCTGTGTTTGACAGTCTGTTTCTCTTTTATTACTGGTTCACTTGAATCTTATTTTAGATTCTACATGGAAGTTGCCTTTCTCTTTATGACTTTCTTTACTTAGTAAGAGCTTCTCTAAATCCATCCATGTTGCTGCAAATGGATTATTTCATTCTTTTTCATGTCTGAGTAAAATTGCTTTGTGTACGTATCCCATTCCTAAAGCAGTAAACCCCACCAACCCCAAACTGTTAACCTACTGAGAAAAAAAAAAAAAAAAACTGTTGTAAGTGTTGTATTTCTACTCACCCAAGTGTGTGTTCGCTGTTCTTATGGAGGACAGTTGTCTGTGAAAGAGAATCAGTAAGGGGAAAAATGATGATTGACATGCCTACATTTCAAAGGATTATTTAAAAACAGCTTTTATAAAAGATGTCTCTGCTAATAGGAAATTTGAATTGAATGTCCAAGTCATATGTTTTCATCTCAGACACCTGTTGTCTTCTGGGGCTTTACCTTTTTCGATGACATTATCTATATTTTCAGTTGGAATCCCCCTTTCTTGTTCAGCTCCTGATACTCATGAATTTCTTCTTCAGTGAAACGGTCTAATTTGCCTTCATTTCATAGCAGACAGGGCAGAATTGGTGTGCATTAGAATCCGTTATGGGTTGTAGAGAGTCACCTGGCTCCTACCTGTAGTGATCAGTAAGCCTCACCAGCATCACTGCCCTCCACCATCACCTGAACCCTGCTCTTCAGTTAATTTTCTACAGACGTGCCCGAGTGTGCACATAGGTCTTCAGATGTGTCCGTTGGGGTAGAGTCCACATAGTTAACACGTTATCACATTCCAGTTCAGAGAATTACTCAGTTAACTACTAATCATTCAGCTGAGACCTTAAATATCCCCCCATGAGATGCAGTCTTTCATGGGACATCACAGAAGGTTATGGCGGGTCTGAGACTCGGAATTCCTCCCAACTCCATCTCTTCCTGTCCACTTTGTTGACACTCTAGAAGTCCATCCCTGGGGTTTTCATGAACCCTTATGAAATGAATGGGCGTGGGAAATATGGGGAAGTTTCGAAACCACACTAATCTTAGTGAGACGGAACGAGACCCTGTGTTCCTTGCCCACCCTGTATTTGGCCTGCCTTTTATCTGTGAAATATTTAAGTCAAAGAATAAGTTTAATCAGAGAAATGAGGATGCGGAAAAGCAAAGCAAAACAGTCAAAAGAGACCAAGTAATAATTATGTAGTCATGAAGCAAAGACAAGGACCTGTAGTTCCTCCCCAAAGGACAATAGATACTGTTCTGGGTCATATCCTGCGAGCTGTCTTATAGACACTGAACTGCTTCCCCCCCAACCCCCCCAACTGGTGGACAGGTTAACTACAGGATGACCAAACTGTAGCCATGACATAAGCTGCCAGGATTCAGAGATTTGATGTCAAGGAAATGGGATTATAGCGACCCTGGAACTGTCAATTAACTGTGCCTAAAACAATCATGATGACGCTGGTCAGACCACTGATCACCAATTTCAAAATGACTGTTGGAGCTGACTTGTTGTTTCTGCAAGGAGCCGCCTCCCTTTGTTTATAGAGCTTTAACTCCCTGAGTGTCCATTATTGGGTGGGGCAGTCAGCCTTTGCACAGAAGTCCACTATCTCCCCAGTTATCAGCATCTGAACCAAAGCAGACTTTCCTTACTATGAAGCTGGCCTCTTATTTGGCTTTTGAAGGGCGGGCAGCAGGAACCCACTTTTGGTAACAACATCACACATGCTACTGAAGGAAAAACTCATGCTTGTCAACCTCAATGACCAGACACAACACCCACCCACTTTCAATGAGGATATAACATCAGAAAGGGTAAAGGAATGTGTCAGTGAACCCAAGGCATTGGCCGGATGGCAGATTGACTTACATGGCTGACCACACTTTCTCAGCAGGATTCAATATGATCTGCTGGCACATGCAGAGCACTGGGTCCAGGTCTTGGGAAGTGTTTTAATGATTGTGGCAAAGAAAAAAACACATGTGGTGGAAACGAATGCTGTCATGGCTGGGACCTCTGAGCTTGCTAAACTTTAGTTTAAACCTTGCTTCACTTTGGGGTTAGTACCTGGCAAGTAGGTTGTATGATATTTGAAAAGAAACCCATGGATCATTTTGGATTATTTCTCTGGGATAAATGTATGTAATTTTTTAAAAAGTCATCTGATAGAATCCCCAGTGGATACATTTCCTCATTTTTTCTAGCACACGCCCTTTCTGCAGCCCTCACTCAGGTCATGTGAACTGTGAATTCTCTGTGTGAACACACAGCTCAGCATGTCCAGCTCTTTGTTACCACACGGACTGTAGTCCATCAGGCTCCTCTGTCCAAGGGGATTTTCCAGGTAAAAAATACCGGAGTGGGTTGTTTAAGCCCTCCTCCACGGGATCTTCCCAACCCAGGGGTAATTCCAGGTCTCCCCCTTTGGAGGTGGGTTCTTTCACATCTGAGCCACCAGTGAACCCCTATTGTAAGGTACACACACTGATCATACGAACACCTCTACTCTGTCCTGGATAAGCTCCAGTACTTACCAACACCGTCAGTAATTTTTGTTTTCTTTGATCCATCATCATTTTCAATGTAAGTTACCAGCATGTTGTCCGATACATGAATCAGTTTGAAAGTATTTGTACCCTCGTCTATGACAGAAAAATATAACTGAAAGCGCAGTATGATTAACTTCTTTCCTTTTCAGTGGAACGTGTCTTATCCTTCACACGCTCTCTATCATCTGTTTTCCCTCTGATGGTAACGTCTGTCTTGATGACATTTCTAGTGGTATGTTGTTAGAACCTTTTAGACAGCTAGTGAAGTAGGAAAGCGTTCTCCACACACACCTCTCCTGAAGATCCTTAAGACTTCCAGTCTTCTAAACTGAGCAGTCTGTGAACGATAGCAAAGTTGCTTGTTGCAACTATAGTACGTGTTGAGCCTCAACCATCTCATACCAGCTCACAAGAGTTGACTGTTACATTTTCAGGAATTTTGAGACCAAATTTGCAAGTACAGTCATGGTTAGAATGGAACTCTAAATAATTAAGTGAATCTTAGTAAAATGAAAGTTACTACATAATCTAGAGTTATTTCCTAGCACAAGAGGTAACAAAAGAGGTACCAGGTAGCCTATTGCCTAATGTTGGGTATATATACTCTTTAACGATTGCAGATTAGATCCTGTGGCTGCATGTCCACGGTTGAAATTAAAACAGTTCCATCAGACCAAGATTAGAGTGCTCTGTTGTATATGTGTTCAATGAAAATGAAATACATGAATATTAGATCACTTCATGTAATGTTACAGTGTTGATATAAATATTTGAGTATCCTCTCCTGTTATTTTCAACTACATAGATAGAAATCTATGTTAGAGCCCCTTTCAAATTATGTACTGATATTATATTTGAGAAATATTTCTTGTTATTTCAAACTATGGAGATAGACATCCCTGCTATACTCACTTTCAATGTATGTAAATATTAGTTTGAAATTTTTGCTTTTATTTTGAAGTGAAGTGAAAATCGATGTCGTGTGTACGGTTTTCGGACCTTGTGCCATCACTCAGCAGACTCCTCTGTCCATGGGATTCTCCAGCCAAGAATACTAGAGTGGGTAGCCATGTCCTTCTCCAGAGTACATCCCAACCCCAGGATCCAACATGGGTCTCCTGCATTGCAGAGCTCTTGATTTAGCTGTTCTCATTTTGGGGCTTGAAATTAATCATGTTCTACTTGCTGCTGCTGCTGCTGCTGCTAAGTCGCTTCAGTTGTGGCCGACTCTGTGCGACCCCATAGACGGCAGCCCACCAGGCTCCCCCATCCCTGGGATTCTCCAGGCAAGAACACTGGAGTGGGTTGCCCTTTCCTTCTCCAATGCATGAAAGTGAAAAGTGAAAGTGAAGTCACTCAGTCATGTTTGACTCTTAGTGACCCCATGGAGTGCAGCCCACCAGGCTGCTCCATCCATGGGATTTTCCAGGCAAGAGGACTGGAGTGGGGTGCCACTGCCTTCTCCAGTTCTAGTTACTACACTTACTAATAAAGAACTTTTAATATTTAAAGAATTTCTTCAA
Organism: Bos taurus; assembly: GCF_002263795.3. Lineage (NCBI taxonomy): Eukaryota > Metazoa > Chordata > Mammalia > Artiodactyla > Bovidae > Bos > Bos taurus. The sequence continues at coordinate 2,875,759 of NC_082638.1, read as the reverse complement.
TTTAAGCAAATTTGATCATGTAGGTGAAAAAAAAGATAGAAACAATTTTGAAAGAGTCATTATAATCTTAAGTACATTTATGCACTTCACCACACCCAGGGAACATGTATAGTCACCGTGCTGAGGCTTTTTCCCAGAGACCATCAATGGTCATATTCCACCCGTGGGCCTCATCCTGGTGTTGTGGGACAGAATCGATTATTGAAAAATTAAATGGCTTTTCCAAGGTTGCATTGGTAATGAGTAGAGGAAACAGTCCTCCCATCCAGACATTTAGTTGTCTTTGATGGAACCGAGGCTTTCCAACTGAACACGTTCCATGGTTTGGGGAAGAAAACCCATCGGAAAAGCTGAAATACTCACATTTTAATTCATCAACATATCCTTCTTGTCTCTCTGCCACTTCTGTGAGTAACAGGCATGTCCCATCAACACTGCAAAACCAACAGACCAGACATTCCTTGCTCGCCATCCATTTCCCAGCACTTGAAGACACCGTTCTGTGAAGAGAGTTTGCACCCTCAATTTTGCAGCCATGACCCACACCTCTTACTGCACATTGGAGCCTGGACCCCATGTCCAAAGTCAGCAGTCTCCTTGCTTTCATGACAGATCATGACTCTCTGAATGATAACAGGTTAATTTTTTTTTTAACCTATAGACAAGTAAGATGAAGAAAAAATAAAAGAGCAGATAGAGAAAGGGTTGTATTTTTCTCATGTAGTTCCATGGACCACGGTATGTATACAATCTGATCCTACATATAAATGAGTTTATCTCTAACATGTACACAAAAACAAGCACACACACACACGCACACACGCACACACTCAAACAAGCAAGACCTTCTAGGAGATGACCTCATTCTGCGTACCTTTGAGGGGTCTATCTCAGGTGGAGTTTCCTGGGCAGCACAAACCAGACCAAAGAGGAGAGTCAGGAACACAGCCTTCATCTTGGGAGTCTCGTAGTCCTTCTTCTAGAGAAGCTGAGGGTGTCCCAGCTGTTGGAGAGGTTGTGAATTGGTTGCACTTTTTATAGGATATGTCTGTTGGCAGAATACGTAATGATCAAAGAGTGGTTCATCACACAACCCTGGTTACATAGACGTCATCTTCTGATATTCTGGTTGTCAGCCGAGTTTCTTTTAGCATTATATGGTTCTTATAAAGCTATTAATTTTTAGATAAGCGGCAGTAGATCTGGACATTAAGTCTTCAGAGTAAATAAGAAATCAGAGAACACTTGAGGTATTTCCAGGACAGTGATATCTGTTTTCTTGTCTATCTTCATACAGTCCAAGACACCTATCCTTAACCTTTGTGTTCTTTCTTTCACATTGAAGACGTCTGTTTAAGCTTATTTTCTAAAACTTCATATGGCACAGTCTGGTTTAAGAAGATAAATATGTGTTGTCTCTAACAGAAATAAGTTATCAGGGCATTCCTCAGAGGGGTCTGTATTTTTTTTTATATTGAAATTGAAATATAGTTGATGTACAATGTATTTTGTTACAGGTATACTACATAGGTATTCATAATGTTATTGCTCTTTTTGAAGTTATAAACTTGTAGGCTGTTTTATTCCCTATGTTGCACAATATATCTTACGCTTTATTTATTGTAACATACTCGTTTGTACCTCTTATTCCACTCCTGGCTTAACCCACCACTTGCCTTCACCCCACCGGTCACCACGAGTTTGTTCTTGTATCCATGAGTATGCTCCTTTTTCTGTTATGTTCAGGAGTTTGTTTTATTTTTTATTTTGCACACATAAGTGGAATACAACCCTTTGTCTACCCATGCTTTTATTTTTTCTTCATCTTATTTGTCTGTAGGTTAGAAGAACACTTAACGTGGTATCATTCAGAGAGTCAGGAGCTGTCACAGTCATTTGCCATGATATTATACATTATTTGTCTTTCTCCATCTGACTTATTTGACTTAGCATAATACCCCCAAAGTCCATCCATGTTATTCTAAACTTCACATTTTTATGGCTGCCGAGTATTCCACTGATTTGTGTATGGATATACATAGATACATGTGTGTGTGTGTGTGTATACCTATGTAGATGTTCAAGCTGAATTTAGAAAAGGCAGAGGAACAAGACTTCAAATGCCAACATCCATTGCATCATCAGAAAAACCAGCAGAGATCCACAAAAGCGTCTACTTCTGATTTATTGACTACACGGAAAACTCTGACTATGTGGATCACAATAAAATTGGAAAATTCTACAAGAGATGGAAATATAGACCACCTTACCTGACTCCTGAGAAATCTGTATGCAGGTCAAGAAGCAACAGTTAGAACAGGACATAGAACAACAGACTGGTTCCAAGTCGGGAAAGGAGTACCTCAAGGCTGTATATAGTCATCCTGTTTATTTAACTTGTATGCAGAATACATTATGTGAAATGCTGGGCTCGATGAAGCTCAAGCTGGAATCACAATTGCCAGGAGAAATATCAGTAATCTCAGGCATACAGGTGATACCACCCTTATGGGAGAAAGCAAAGAGAAACTCAAGAGCCTCTTTATGAAGGTGAAAGAGGAGAGTGAAAAAGCTGTCTTAAAACTCAACTTTCAAAAAACTAAGATCATGGCATCTGGTCCCAGCACTTGGTGGCAAATAGATGGGGAAGCAATGGAAACAGTGAGAGACTTTATCTTCTTGGGCTCCAAAATCACGGCAGATGGTGACTGCAGCCATGAAATTAAAAGACGCTTGCTCTTTGGAAGAGAAAGCTGTGACCAACCTAGACAACATATTGAAAAGCAGAGACATTACTTTGCCAGCAAAGGTCCATCTACTAAGAGCTGTGGTTTTTTCCAGTGGTCATGTATGGATGTGAGAGTTGAACCATACAGAAGGCTGCACAATGAATTGATGCTTTTGAACTGCGGTGCTGGAGAAGATGCTTAAGAGTCCCTTGGACTGCAAGGAGATCCAACCAGTCCGTCCTATTGGAAATTAGTTCTGAATATACACTGGATGATTGATACTGAAGGTGAAAACTCTAATAATTTGGCCACCTGATATGAAGAACTGGTTCGTTGGAAAAGTTGCTCATGCTTGGAAAGATTGAAGGCAGGAGAAGGGGATGACAGAGGATGAGATGGTTGAATGGCAACACTGACTTGATGGACATGAGTTTTAGCAAACTGCAGGAGATGGCGAAAGACTGGGAAGCCTGGCTAGCTGCAGTCCATGGTGTTGCAAAGAGTCAGACATGACTGAGTGACTGAACTGAACTGATATATATATGCATACACTTCCTATGCCTTCTTTGGCTTCCCAGATGGTGCCAGTGGTAAAAAATATCCACCTGCCAATCCAAGAGATGAGTGCAGATGCCATCCTTGAGTTGGGAAGATCCCCTGGAAAAGGAAATAGCAGCCAACTTCAGTATTCTTGCCTGGAGAATCTCATAGACACAGGAGCCCAGCGGGCTACAGCCCCTGGGGTCACAAGTGTTGGATATGACGTAGTGACTAAACCATCATCACCATGATTTCTTTATATATTTTATTTAATTTTAAGAAAAATTTTCAACAGGAGCCAATTTTCATCTTCTTCCCCTCTCAAGGATGCCTCCCAAATTCGTCTCTCCAATTTAATTTTGCCTTTAGGGTATAACCTACTTTCAGTGCAGCATATGAGATTTCTTCCTTACACGCAGCCCCCTGACACTGAGATCTGGGTTCTTTTAAGCATCCTCCTGCCTGTCCACTCATCAGGCAAACTAGATGAAAGAACCTAGAGGCAGCGACTCTCTCAATGACACTCTGTTGGGCAGTTTGCTTCCAGGATGACACCAGCATGATGATGATCATGGTAAAAATAAAAAAAAATAAATGCATGGATCCTGATTAGAGCCGTAAAATACAGATATTGAACTAGACCTGTGTTACTGAACTGAACTCTATAGCTGAACTGAAAGATGAGGTTTTAAAACTCTTGGTTGAGATGTAACTGACAGACAACAAAAACTCACATATTTCAGATTGTACAGTTGATAAACTTTGGATGAATAGAGCCATGAAAGCTTTTCCCGGTTAGTCTCTGCGTCTGTCTGTCAGCTTCGAAACTATCCTTGGGCTCCCTTATGATACCTACTCCTGCCCTTTTCAACCACCTCCCCCAGCCCAGACTTGGGATCCCACTCCTCAGTTTTCTGGCACAATACGTTAATTGGTATTATTTAGAATTTTTCAAACATTGAATCTGTGTGTGTGTTTCTGGCTTATTTCCCTCAGCGTGTTCGTTTGAGTAAATACCTATATTTTTGTATTCCCATTGGCCCCGCATAGTGTCTTCAGGGTATGTCCCACTCTTATCCTTTACAGTGTTGATGGGTACATGCTCATAGACAGGTTTTCTAAGGAACTAAGCTGCTCGTCTGCTGGGTCGTCACTTAGGGGTGGAACTGCTGGGTGTCAGTGCGTCCTGAGTCTTGATTCCTGCCAGCGGGAGACGAGGATCGCCGTTGCTGTGTCCTTGCCAGCGTTCAGTGTGCCCAGCTGTGTTCAGTTTACATGGTATGATAAGTGTGTGGTGGAATGCAGCTACAGGTGAGATTTCCATTTCCTGAATGAATACAGAGGGGCGGCTGCCACTTGTCAATTCTCTTTGTGAAGTGTCTCTGCAAGTCATTTGTTCATTCCTGAGTTTATTAAGGTTTCATTTTTTATGAAGTTTGTAGGTTTTTAAGATATTCTGGATATGTGTCCCTCTTAAGATAAAGATGTGTCAATATTTTTCCCCCGTTGCTGGCTTCTCTTCTGCTTCCTTAAGGCTGTCCCACAAAGATGTAAATATTTTGATTGAGGCTTGGTTATTAACGTTCTGTTCCCAGTGTTGGTATAGATTCTAATCAGTAGCTGCCTAAACTTTGGCCACAGAGTATCCACCTGTGTTTCACCTCTAGAGACTTTCTTGCTTCCCGTCTTACATATGGGTGTATGAGTCTCTCTTTGTTAGCTGTAAAACATGTAGCAATGAGTGGATTGAAGTTATTTTTTTTTTGTCATATGAATTTCCAATTTCTCCAGCGGTTTTCCCTATACAATAATTATTTTACTGAATTTCCTTGGTAACAATATCCAAAATATATTTGTCTGTATATTCCTGTCCCTTCCCCAAGAGCAGATTTGGTTGTGTTTTGGTTTGTATTTCCCCACTCTAGATTCCTTCTTTTGGCCAATGATAAAGACAGAGGATGAAGGTCATATGACTAACCTTCAGCAAATTTGTGTCAAAAGCAAAGTGTTCACGGCTCACAAGCTTGTGAAAGTGGAATTTTCATCCATTTATGGGTCATTAGAGTATTGTTGGCAACCCACTCCAGTGTTCTTGCCTGGAGAATCCCAGGGACGGGGGAGCCTCGTGGGCTGCCGTCTATGAGGTCGCACAGAGTCAGATATGACTGAAGCAACTTAGCAGCAGCAGCAGCAGAGTATTGTATATATCTGTTGATTTTCACAAAGAGTGCCTGAAATAGCAAGATATTAGTTTTCCTACATTTTGGAACCAAAAGAAATAATCCTTGCGTAAATGCTGGCTGCAGAGTTCTCAACAGAGGCAGATACTAGGTTTCAAACATAAGGCTCTAAGTACCATAAGTTCTACTTTCTGGGTTTTTTTTTTTTTTGGATGTGTTTTTCTGCTTACTTCTTTTATCTGAAGAGCTCCTGTGATTTCAAGAAAGATGTAACGAACAGCATGGTGACTATGCCAAATAGGATTGCACACATACCTGTCAGTTGATTGGAGCAGAAATTTAAGTGTTTTTATGTATAACACACACACACACATACATACACACATACACACACACGGGGTAACTATGATGTCAGGAGACAGATGTGTTAGATAACTTGTGTCTTATGTAAATCACCAGTGACATTTTTTCTTTGACTCTACCTTCCTGTTCCTTCCTGCTGCTACTGCTAAGTCACTTCAGTTATGTCCGACTCTGTGTGACCCCATGGACTGAAGCCCACCAGGCTCCTCCATCCATGGGATTTTCCAGGCAAGAGTACTGGAGTGGGGTGCCATTTCCTGCTCCTTAAGTCCATGCAAAATTCTATATCCTGTTTAGACTTTTAAGTTTAAACTGTTTCAACTTAATCCCCTCATGATAGATGATCCCTCTTCCCCAGGATTTGATATGTTTTTAATTAGATAAATATCCTTGAAAATAATATTTCAGATAAAAGTTTTTCATGGGTCATATTTCCTGCCTGAGTCCTAGTGTTGTTTTCATTATTCAATCTGCAACTTTTACTGTTAAAATTTTTAAAACTGAAATGGTAATCCACTCCAGTGTTCTTGCCTAGAGAATCCCAGGGACGGAGGAGCCTCATGGGCTGTCGTGAATGGGGTCGCACAGTGTCCGACACGACTGAAGTGACTCAGCAGCAGCAGTGGTATGTCTCAGTGGTCACACTTCTTATAACCTCTGCTCAGTTTTTTTTTTTTTTTAATTTAAAAACGCAGACTGGGTCTCAGTGCTGTGCTCTACTTTTCTCTACGTGCAATTCGAGGGCTGCTCATGGTGACGGTTCTCTCTTTCGGGCTCTTTAGCACAAGCACAGTTGATGCAGTGCATGGGCTTGGTTGTCGTACAGCATGTGGGATCTTTCCAGATGAGGAATTCAATCTGTGTCCCCTGCGTTGGCTGGTGGATTCTGAACCACTGGACCCCTAGAGAAGTCCCTCTTGCTCAGTTACATTTTTCCGTTTCTTAGTTTTAATTCTTGTTTTAGGCTGGCTTGCTTGGGTGAGACCTAAGTGAGCATCGCTTCACTCTTTCCGGGGCTTAGCAGTTGTCCTCTACACCTTCCCAGCAGCAATATTGGATACCTTCCAACCTGGGGGGCTCACGTTCAGTGTCGCATGTCTTTGCCATTTTACGCAGCTCGTGGGGTTCTCCCAGCAAGAATACTGGAGCGGTTTGACACTCCCCTCCTACCGTGGATCTCGTTCTATCAGAACTCTTCACAATGACACGTTTGTCATTGGTGGCCCTACACGAAATGGCTCGTAGCTTCACTGAGTCATGCCAGCCCCTTCAGCACACGAGGCGGTCACCCATGAAGGGAGTATAGCATAGCCGTCAATCACTATTGTTTTCTGTCAACAACTCGAGTCAAAGGACACCAATATCTTGACCTTGGAGAGCTGTGTGTGGTTGTAACATGCATTCGAGGTGCATGCAGCTTCCAATGAGCCCTGGCAGGGAACGTGCCCAGTGCCCTGTTTTGTCTTCCCTGTCACTCCTGCAGGATTTCAGGTGCACCCAGCCTTCCACGTCCTCAGGAGCCTACCAGAGGTCTCCAGAGTGGTCTAGGACTGCCTCACCTTTCCCGTCCCCTTTACACATTTTTCCTGGTCTCTTGTCTGTTCGAGTAGCATGACCTACGTGATGCCAAAGATGTTCCTTTTTTAAAATCACTTGCCACCAATCAATGACTATTGCTTCGAAAAATATCTGATGAGGAACTTTTATGCAGACCTTTAGGTAACTCTGCTCCTGCAGCAAGACCTCTGCTTCTGGGGTTTGAGCTAGAGAGTAGCGCCAACCCCCACCCCACCCCCCGCAGTCAGACACCACAGACCCAGTGCTTTGTAAACACCATCAATGCTCTTTCTTTCATAAACACTGTTCACTTTTGTTGTGTGTGTGTGTATGCTTGGTTGATAAATCGTGTCTGATCTTGTGATCCCGACCCCATGGACTGTAGCCCACCAGGCTCCTCTGTCCATGGGATTCTCCAGGCAAGGATACTGCCATTTCCTCCTCCGGGGCTCTTCTTGGCCTAGGGATTAACATGTGTCTCATGCGTCTCTTGCGTTTGTAGGTGTATTTTATTTACCACTGCATCGCCTGGTGGCCCACGTAAGACTGCACGCGAAATCGTTTCCACGCCTGCAACCCCACAGCGGATGAATACTGCTTAATCCCACCGTGGTTCTGTTTTCAGATTGAACAACTCACGTTGTTCAGATTGAACAACTCAGATTCTGTTTGTAGTTGTCTTGACTAACCAATCCCATCTCTCATGTGACATCTGGTTGGAATCTGATACTGCTATATACAACTACCATCTGTGGTATATTCACTCTTCTTGCAAAGACACTTGCATGATTCACACCATGTGTCCTAAACAGAGTTATTGCCTCTTTCCTTGTGCACTCGATTTGTTGCCTAGTTGAAATTACATGTTTTGTGCATTTGCAAATATAGCACCTTTGTTCACTACTTACGTGCTTTAATCGATTTATTGATCAGTTTAGGAATCAAGTAACATCAGCAAGAGCAGAGGACATTCATAGTTGGAAAGCCATGGGTTCAGATTCTTGATTTCCTGGGAGAGAAGAAATGATGATTTCAAGGAAAAGGTCTATTATCTTCATCTGGATGATTGGGACACATTAATGCTTCAGTGCTGCTCATACGCTTATTTCTTTAAACATGAGAAAAAAATGTAAAAGATTGTTGAGCTGATTAGGATTAACAGGATGTTGGTCATGGCATGAAAGAGAAAATAGAAGCAGTGGATGGTGGACCCAGTGGAGAAACTTCCCTGCAACTTTCACAGAAGTCCTTCTGTGCGTGTGGCCGTGTGGGACTATCCTACAAGAGCCTTTTCACAGAAGTCCTTCTGTGTTGTCCCTGTGGGCTTGCATAGGATTACCACCTGGTGAAATTAGCGGTGAGCACTCCTGCATCAGCTCGGATGCTGAGAGTCACTAGGTTACATATTCAGAGGTCTGAGACGTAGGAGACTATATACTGTGTCACCTGTGAGGCTTACATCTTCTGTAGCCTCCTTCATCATCACGGATGTGTTGCGGCTGCACGGTCCTTCGTTCGCAGTGGGATTCACCGGGGGTCATCGTATCTCACAGCTCGGGGCTTCGCACAGCCTCCTCCTCTGTCCTTGGAGCATCTCACCGTGGAGTCTAGACTGGTGTGAGTGCGTAGATATTTAATCCAAATACTAAGGAAGCCGGAGCCGTTGCCACCTGGCAAGGTGGGCTGCTTTGTTATGCTATTCTCTTTCTGTAAATTAATTTTAATTGGAAAGTCCTTGGTTTTGCAATGCTGTGTTACTTTCAGCTGTACAGCAGCGTGACTTACTTATACCTTTGTTGTTCTTTAGTCACTAAATCGTGTCCCACCATTTGTGTCCTATCGACTATAGATTGCCAGACTCCTCTGTCTTTTGGATTTCCCAGGCGAGCATACTGGTGTGGCTTACCATTTCCTGCTCCATGGGATCTTCCCCCTCTCAGGGATAGAACTCGCCTCTCCTGTGTCTCCTGCATTGGCAGGAAGATTCTTGACCTCTGAGTCACCTGGAAAGCCCTCAGTAAATGCATAAATGTAGGTAAATGTATACCGTTGTACATTCTTGTTCTTATGAGTCATTTCAAGACATTGAGTATAGCTCTCTCTGCTCTGTTGTTTATGTTATATATTTTAGTGTCTGTCTGTTCATCTCAAACTCCCAATTTATCCCTTTGCCTACTTTCCCTTGGTAACTATTAATTTTTAAACTATTATTTATCACAGTAATCCAAGTCTCCTCCCCAAACACTAATGCTGAAGAAACTGAAGTTGAACACTTTTATAATGACCTAGAAAGACCATCTTGAACTAACACCAAAAAAGATGTCCTTTTCCTTATAGGGGACTGGAATGCTAAAGTAGGCAGTCAAGAGATCCCAGGAGTAACAGGCAAGTTTGACTTTAGAGTACAAAATGAAGGAGGGCTAAGGCGAAGAATTTAGCAAAGAGAACACACTGGTCGTAGCAAACACCCTCTTCCAACAACACAAGAGACGACTCTACACAGGAAATCACTAGATGGTCAATACGAAATGATATTGGTTATATTCTTTGCCACACAAGGCAGTGATCCATGCAAGAGGCATAGGATAGTAGTCAACTACTATTGTTCCATTTTCTTTGAACAGTTCTAGTGATCAGGCACTAATATCTTATCCTTGGAGACCTTTGTATGGGTGCAACATGCATTCAATGGAGAAGGCAATGGCACCCCACTCCAGTACTCTTGCCTGGAAAATCCCATGGACAGAGGAGCCTGGTGGGCTGCAGTCCATGGGGTTGCTACAAGTCAGACACGACTGAGTGACTTCACTTTCACTTTTCACTTTCATGCATTGGAGGAGGACATGGCCACCCACTCCAGTGTTCTTGCCTGGAGAATCCCAGGGATGGGGGAGCCTGGTGGGCTGCCATCTATGGGGTCACACAGAGTCGGACACGACTAAAGCGACTTAGCAGCAGCAGCAGCAGCAACATACATTCAAAGCACATGTAGCTTACAGTAAGCCCTGGGTGACCAGGACTCTATTCCATCTTTGTTGTCAGTCCACTTGCTCTTCAAGTGGACACAGCCTTCCACATCTCCAGAAACCTACCAAATGTCTCCAGAGCGGTCTCAGTCTACCCCATCTTTCCCATCTCCCTGAGACAATTTTTCACAGTCTCAGCTGCATGATCATTTTGGGTACCCGCAATATTCCTTTTTTCCCCTTCAGTTGGCACCGATCAATGAATATTATTTTGAAAACGTCCCTGATGAGGCACATTTTTGCAGAACTGCAGATTACTCAGCACCTGCGTCAGCAGCAAGGCCACTGCTTCTGGGGGTGGAGCTGGACTTAGCAGCCCCAAGTTGGACACAACAGACCCCGTTCTTTCTAACTACCATCAGTGCTCATTCTTGAGTAAATACTGTTCACTTTTGTTTGTACATATATCCGTGCTCAATCAGTAAATGGCATCTGACTCTTTGCGACCTCATGGACTGGAGCCCACTGGGCTCCTCTTTCCATGAGATTCTCAGGCAGGAATACCGGAGTGGGTTGCCATTTCCTCCTCCAGGAGTTTTTCCTGACCTAGGGGTCAAACCTGCATCTTTTCCATCTCCTACACTGACAGGCAAGTTCTTTACCACTGTAACACCTTGGAAGGCCATGTAACGCTGTATTCTGCTAAATCTTTACCACTACCAGCTTCCCTCATGGCTTTGCTGGTAAAGTATCCATCTGCAATGCAGGACACCTGAGCCCTGTCCCCTGGAGCAGGGAACGGCTACCCATTCCAGTATTCTGGCCTGGAGAATTCCACGGAATGTATGGTTCATGCGGGTCACAAAAATTGGACACGACTGAGCGACTTTCACTTCACTTCACTTCACCAGCTACCCCACAGCAGATGAACACTGCTTAACTGCATAATTGAGTTGTTTTCGGGTGCTGGCCAGGACAGAACATATTCTATTTTGAAGTTGTCTGACTGACTAGTCCCATCTCTCACGTGACATCTGGTGGGAACCTTATACCCCTTTATAAAACTACCAAATGTAGCTTATTCTCTCTTTTCACCACAACACTTGCAGGACTCACACTATGTGTCCTAAACAGAGTTATTTCCTCCTTCATTGTACACTTGATTTTCTGCACGATTGGATTTACATGTTTTGTGCATTTTCAAATACGGCACATTTCCTTACTGACACATATGTACGTCAATCAATTCATTGAATAATTTAAGAATTCAGTAACATCAGCAAGAGCAGAGGAGATTCATTGTTGGAAAGCCATGGGTTGAGGGTCATGATGTCCTGGGAGATAAGAAATGATGATTTCAAGGAAAAGGTCTGTTATCTTCATATGGATGATTGGGACACATTAGTGCCTCTATGTTACTCATATCCTTACTTTGTTTTTTTCTTTAAACAAGAGAAAAAGTAAAGCGTTGTTGAGCTGATTAGGATTAATATGATATTGGCCAGAGCATGAAATGAAAAACAGAAGTGGTTACTGATGGAAGCTGTGGATAAATTTCCCTACAAGACCCATTTCACAGAAGTCCCTTCTGTGTGAGTGCCCCTGTGGGTTTGCATACAATTACCACTTTTGAACTGTGGTGTTGGAGAAGACTCTTGAGAGTCCCTGGGACTGCAAGGAGATCCAGCCGGTCCATTCTGAAGGAGATCAGCCCTGGGATTTCTTTGGAAGGAATGATGCTAAAGCTGAAACTCCAGTACTTTGGCCACCTCATGTGAAGAGTTGACTCATTGGAAAAGACTCTGAACTGGGAGGGATTGGGGGCAGGAGGAGAAGGGGACAATAGAGGATGAGATGGCTGGATGGCATCACCGACTTGATGGATGTGAGTTTGAGTGAACTCCGGGAGTTGGTGATGGATAGGGAGGCCTGGCGGGCTGCGATTCATGGGGTCGAAAAGAGTCAGACACGACTGATCAACTGAACTGACTGACTGACCACCTGGTGAAACTAGCTGTGAGCAGTTGTGTATCAGCTGTTGAGAGACACTAAGTTACATACACACATGTCCAAGATGTAGGAGATAATATAGCAGGTAAGTTGCGCCACTTATATCATCTGCAATCTTATTTATCATCACAAAGGTGTTGCGGCTGCAAGGTCCTTCATTCACAGTGGGATTCCCCAGGGACCATCATATTTCCCAGCTCAGGGTTTCATAGGGTCTTGTCCTTTGACCTCAGAGCATCCCACTGTGGACTGTCGACCAATGTGGAGTGATTGGACATTTAAATCCAAAGACTTAAGGAAGCCCAAGACTTAGTCACGTGGCACGGTGCATGTTTTGTTATCTCAGTCTTTTTTAAAAATTAATTTATATTGAAATGTATATATTGCAAGCAATGTAATTCATTTGTGGATTTCTTGTTGTTTAGTTGCTAAGTCACATCCCTCTCTTTTGTGTCCCTGTGGACTGCAGAGTGCTAGACTCCTCTGTTCGTGTGATTTCCCACGGAACAATATTGGAGTGGGTTGCCATTTCTTCCATCAGGGTATCTTTATGACCCAGAGATCAAACTCACATCTCCTGCATTGGAAAGCAGATTCTTTACCACTGAGCCACCAGGGAAGCCCTCAGTTATACATCTGTGGAGCTAAATATAAACGTTTTTAGAATCTTTTTGTGTATAGGTTATTACAAGACAAGTAGATTTCTGTGTTATATAGTAAGTCCCGTTATTTATTTTATGTATAGCAGTGTGTATCTATTAATCTCAAACTCCTAATTTACCCCTCCCCCAAATTTTCTCTTTGGTAATGATAAATTTGTTTCCTGTGTCTGTGACTCTCTTTCTGCTTTATAAATAGTTCATTTGCATCGCATTTTACGTTCTCCCTATAAGTGATGTCATATAATATTTGCTGTTCTCTTTCTGACTTACTGCACTTAGTATGATTGTCTGTAGCTCCAACCGTTTTGCTGTGCATGAAGTTATTTATTCTTTTTCTTAGTTGAGTAATAGTTCATTGTGTATATACTGCATTCTTCAAGCAGTACGCAACAGAAGAAATGTCTTCACTTACGAAGAAAACTCAGTATTGTATGTATCATCCTTCTACTCACCCAGCGGAGGTTCTCAGTTCTTGTTTAGGATAGTTGTCTGTGAAAGAGAATGGATAAGGGGAAAAATGACCATTGACATGCCTCTGTTTCAGAGGATTGTTTTATAGCAGTCTTTGTAAAAGATGGCTGTGCGAATAGGAAATTTGAATCGTGTGTCCTTGTGATGCGTGTTCATTTCTGATACCTGTTGTCCTCTGGGGTGTTACCTCCTTGGGCGGCATTTCATTTGGAACTCCCCTCTCATTGTTTAGTTCCTCATACTCCTGAATTTCTTCTGCAGTGAAACTGACTCCTTTGGCTGGATTTCATAGCAAACAGGGCAGAAGCAGTGTGCATTAGAACCTTTCGTAGGTTGCAGAGTGTCACCTGGCTCCTACCTGTAGTGTCTAGTAAGCTTCACCAACACCACTGCCCTCCACCATCACCGAAACACTGCTCACCAGGTGATTAAGCACAGTGGTGCCTGAGTTGCACACAAGTCTTCAGAGGGGTCCATGGGGATTACAGTCCACATAGTGAACATTCTCTCACGTTCTACTTGTTACAACTACTGAGAGAACTACAGACCATTCATTCACCTGTGAGCTTAAGCATCTCCGAGTCAGATGTAGGCACTAATGGTATGTCAGAGAAGGTCATGGTGGGTCCTGAGACTCGGAAATCCTCCCAACTCTTAACTCTTTCTGTCCAACTTGCCTAATTAGTAAGTGAAAATTTCTCAGTTGTTTCTGACTCTTTGTGACCACATGGCCTGAGCCCGTCAGGCTCTTCTGTCCATGGAATTCTCTGGGCCAGAATACTGGAGTGGTTTGCCATTTCCTTCTCCAGGGGATCTTCCCAGCTCTGGGATCGAACCTGGTCTCCTGCATCGCAGGAGGATTCTTTACTATCAGCCACCAGGAAAGGCCAGGAATCCTGGAGTGGGTAGGCTATCCCTTCTCCAGGGGATCTTCCCAACTCAGGAATCAAACTGGGGTCTCCTGCATCGCAGGCAGATTCTTTACCACTGTAATTCTTCCTGTGGTTTCACAAATCCCAGACACATGAGATGGTTAGATAGCATCACCAAGTCAACGGGCATATTTTGAGCAAACTCCAGGAGACAGTGAAGGACAGAGGAGCCTGCTGTGCTGGAATCCATGGAGTCACAATGAATCAGGCAGGACTTAGCAACTGAAAAACAATATTCAAATGATTGGGGAAAAACGATTTGGACTTCTCACCAGGCACACTAATCCCATTACACATGCTACTGAGAGGAAAATGCACACTTTTTCATTCTCAGAGAGCAGACACAATCCCCACCATCCACCAATGTAGATATAATATCAGAAAGGTTAAAGCTACCTGTCAGTGACCCCGTGGGTTTGGCTGGATGCACGGCGATTGACATACCTTGATATATGCCTCTGAAGGATCAGTAGGAACAAGTGGTTATTTTCAGAGCTTTGGGTTCAGCTGTCAGGCATCCTTTAAGTGATTTTGACCAAAAATAGAGTGTTTGTGGTGTAGATGAATGCAGTCAAGGATGGGACCTGTGAATCTGTTAAACTCAAATTTAAACCTTGGTTCACTTTGGTGTCAGAACTCGGCAACTCCAATATGTGATATTTGGCAAGAATCCCATGGACCATCCTGGTATATTTCATTGCATCTCCATGATAAGTGTATCTGATTTTTTAAAATGCCATCTTATAGAATCCCCCATGGATACATTTGTTGAGTTTCCTATTAGACGACATTTCCGCCACCCTGACGCATGTGACATAAAGTCTGAATTCTCTCGCTTGAACACATGTCTGCTGTAGTGTACTTAATATAATATAAGCTGTGTATGCACCTCTGTTCTTCATATAAAAATACTGATAATATGAACATGAGTAGGTTGCATAGAATATGCTACATATGTACCGAGGCATGAGTCACTTTTGTGGTCTTCACTCCATCAAAGTTTTCAGCATAGAGTACCAAAGTGTTGTCCGACACAGGAATCAGCTTGAAAAAAATTTTTTACCCATGTCTGTGACCAAAAAAAAAAAAATTGAAACCTAAGTATTATTAACTTCTTTCCTTTTCAGTTGGACATTTCTTATTCTTCACATGCTATCTTCAGTCTTCCTTCCAATAGTCAACACTGTTACACTGACATTTCTAGTGGCTGTGTTGCTAGAATGAGTTAAGACATCTAGTGAACTAGGAAAGCTTTTTCCACACACCCCTCTTCTGACTTCCAGTCTTCTAGACTGAACCGTGTGTGAACGAGAGAAACATTGCTTACTGAAACCATAGTAGGTGGTGGACCTCAACCATCTCATACCAGCTCGCAAGAGCTGACTGTTAAATTTTTAGGAATGGTGTGACCAAATTTGCAAGCCCAGTCATGAGTAAAAAAAAAGTAATTCTGTAAATAAGCCATATTAAAATAAAAGTTTATAGAAACAGCAAAGTCATTTACTAGTACAAAAGGTTATAAAAGAGGTAGAAATGAGGATATTACAAAATGTTGCACATATGTACTCAAAATGATTCTTAGTTCCTGTGGATGCATGTCCACAGTGGAAATTATAAAAGACGCTTCAGGTGAATATTAGAATGCTCTGCTGTACATTTTTTTCCCATGAAAATCAAATATGTAGACATTTGATCACTATATTATGATATTAAGTGATTACACTATTAAGTATTTGAGAGTTATTTCCAGTATTTTAAACTATACAGATAGAAGTCTGAAACAGTTTTCCTTTTGCTTTCAAATTATGCAAAAATTGAGTAGAATTTTTTTGGTCATTTAACTGTTTTCATACTTTTCTGTTAGATTTTAAAGATTTTACATCTTAAATACATATGTAAGTAACTTTTAGTTATAGCATTTCTTTTGTTAAAACAAATTTTCTTAATCATGTAGGTCAAATAAATAATTGGGTGGGTCAATGTTGCAGAGAATCTGCCTGCCAGTGCAGTAGATGTGGGTTCGATTCCTGGTTGTCAAAGATCTCCTGGTGGAGGAAATGGCAACTCACTCCAGTCTTCTTGCCTGGGATAGTCCATGGACAGAGGATCCTGGTGGGCTACAGTCCATGGGGTCGCAAAGAGTCGGACAAGACAGAGCAACTAACACCCTGGAGAAGATGCACGAGTCAGAAACTTTGGAATACGCACATCCTATGACATAAACATAAGTCCCTTGGACTGCAAGGAGATCCAACCAGTCCATTCTGAAGGAGATCAGCCCTGGGATTTCTTTGGAAGGAATGATGCTAAAGCTGAAACTCCAGTACTTTGGCCACCTCATGTGAAGA
The DNA here is from genome assembly GCF_002263795.3 of Bos taurus. Classification (NCBI taxonomy): domain Eukaryota; kingdom Metazoa; phylum Chordata; class Mammalia; order Artiodactyla; family Bovidae; genus Bos; species Bos taurus. Next base: position 2,859,001 of record NC_082638.1, on the reverse strand, counting down.
GTTGACTCATTGGAAAAGACTCTGCTGCTGGGAGGGATTAGGGGCAGGAGGAAAAGGGGACAACAGAGGATGAGATGGCTGGATGGCATCACTGACTCGATGGATGTGAGTCTGAGTGAACTCCGGGAGTTGGTGATGGACAGGGAGGCCTGGCGTGCTGCGATTCATGGGGTCACAAAGAGTCAGATACAACTGAGCGACTGATCTGATCTGATCTGATGACATAAACATCCCCGTCTCTCTTTGCAACTACATTGAGTAACATGCATGCCTCGTAACGCCTGAAAAACAAAGACATCCCTTTCTCACTATTCCTTCCCTGTCTGTTCCCCAGCGCTTGAGGACACCATTGTGTCAATAGTGTTTACACACTCAACTTCACAGCCATGACTCACACCTTTCACTGCACATCGATAACAGGACCCCATCTAGGTAGACAGCAGTCTTGCTGTTTTCAGTTTAGGCAGATTGTGCTTACTTGACGTAAAAAGTAGTGAAGGGATGTTTGAATTGGTCCCACTTTTTATAGGATGGGTCTCTTGGCAGAATACATAATGATCAAACAGTGGTTAATCACACAACCTTGGTTATTTGCAAGTCATTCTCTTTTATCCTGGTTGGCAGGCGAGCTTTTCTGGCAGTCTGTTCTTCTTCTTATGGGATTAATTTGAAGAGAATCTACAGTGGATCTCGACATTTGTCCTTCAGACTAAGTGAGGAATCACAGGACATACGAGGTTTTTCTAGGACAGTGGTATTTGGATTCTTTTTATACCCTCAGTTTCCAAATGGGACAGACCGTCCAAGGCACATAGCCCCGAGTCCTGTGTTATTTAACACTGAAGACGTCTGTTAAGCTTCTTTTCTAAAACAAAGGATGGTCTTGTCTGGTTTAAGAAGATAAATATGTGGCTTCTCTACCAGGAATCAGTTGTAAGGGCATTCCTCAGAGGAGGAAATAAGTATAGTTGATGTGTGCTGGTTTTTTTGTTGTTGTTTACAGGTGTTCCATAAAATGAGTCATAATTTTGTATACTCCATTAATAGTATAAAATATTGTCTTATTCTCCATATTGTTCAATATATCTTTTTACATTATTTATTTTATTCAAGTTAGTTTATGCCTCTTACTCTGCTCCTCGTATGTTATCCTCACCACTTCCCCCTACCCATTGGTCACCACTGATTTGTTCTCTGTATCTACGCCGCTGCTGCCAAGTCGCTTCGGTCGTGTCCGACTCTGTGCAGCCCCATAGGTGGCAGCCTACCAGGCTCCCCCGTCCCTGGGATTCTCCAGGCAAGAACACTGGAGTGGGTTGCCATTTCCTTCTCCAATGCATGAAAGTGAAAAGTGAAAGTGAAGTTGTTCAGTCGTGTCCGACTCTTCGAGACCCCATGGACTGCAGCCTACCAGGCTCCTCCGTCCATGGGATTTTCAAGGCAAGAGTACTGGAGTGGGTCGCCATTGCCTTCTCCCTGTATGTATGAGTCTCCCGTATTTTGTTATATACAATAGTTTGTTTTGTTTTTTAGATTCCACATTAAGCGATATAATTGGAGAAGGAAATGGCAACCCACTTCAGTGTTCTTGCCTGGAGAATCCCGTGCACAGAGGAGCCTGGTGGTCTACAGTCCCCCGGGTTTGCAAAGAGTAGGACACGACTGAGCAACCAACACACTAAGTGATATAACCCAGTGTTTGTCCCTGTCCATCCGACTTATCTTACGTAGCGTCATATCCTGGAACTCCATCCACGTTGCTGCAGATGGCAAAATTTCACCGTTTCATGGTTGTGTAGCATTCCATGGCTACAGTCCATGTGGTCTCAAGAGTTGGGACATATTTAGTGACTAAACCATCATTACCATCACCGTGGCTTCTTCATATTTATATATTTTTTAGATTTACTGAAATGTTTTCAACAAGAGCACGTTCTCATCTTCTCCCCTACTCAAAGATCCCTCTCAAATTTCTCTCTACAATTTCATTTGGCCTTGAGGGTATAACTAGTCTCCCTACAGCATATGAGATTTCTGCCTTAAATACAGCTCCGGAAACTACATGTAAGTTCAAAACGATATCCTTCAGCTTCTTGGTCACCCTTCCTCCTGTCCCTTTCTCAGCCTCCTCTGCAACCTAGACTTGGGAACCCACTCCTCGGTTTTCTAGCATGATAGATTAATTGGTATTCTTTAGAATTTGTCAAAAATTGAACCTATGTGTGTTTCTCATGGGTTTCACTTAGCATATTTGTTTGAATAAATATCTATATATATATTTTTGTAGACTCTGTTTCCATTGCCCCTGCATATTATCTTCAGGATATATCCCACTTTTATCCGTTCAGATGTTCATGGATACATGTTCACACACAAATCTTTGTATGGATCTGAGCTGTCGGCTAGGGGTGGAACTGCTGGATCTCACTACCTTCTGATTTTTGAGTCCTGCCAACAGGAGATGAGAATTTCCATTGCCCCATCCTTGCCGGGACTCTGTGTGGGCAGTCATCTTCATTTCAGACATTATAATAAGTGTGTGATGCTATCCAGTTACACTTGTAATTTCCATTTCCTGAATGAATGAAGAGGTGGGATTGCCATTTGTCTATTTTCTTTGGTGTTTCTACAAATTCTTTGTTCATTCTGAGTGAATTAATTTTTTTAATGAAGTTTGTAGGCTTTTAATATATTCTGCATACCAGTTCTTTTTCAGATAAAAATAAAGTTGCTCAATCATGTCCAACTCTTTCTGACTGCATGGTATGTAGCCTTCCAGGCTCCTCTGCCCATGGAATTTTCCAGGCAGGAATACTTTAGTGGGTTGCCATTTCCTTCTCCAGGGAGTGAACCCATGTCCCCTCCGTTGCAGGAAGATTGTTTACTGTCTGAGCCACCAGGGAAGACCCTCTTTACAGACAGAGGTGTGCCAATATTTTTCCCCTGTCTCAGGCTTCTCTTGTGCTTTGTTAAGGATGTCCCTCAACGATGTAAATATTTAGACCAAGGCCTGGTTGCTGACATACTGTTCCCACTGAAGGATCCTGCTTGGTGTATATTCTAATCAGTAACCACCTAATATTTGGTCACAGAGTATGCACCTATATTTTATCGGTAGAGTATTTCTTGCTTTTCATCTTACATATAGGTCTCTGAGACTCTGTGTTAGTTGTAAAACGTGGAACAATGAATGACTTGAAGCTTTTTTTTTTCAGTGATGGGGGGGTGGGGCGGGGCACATGGATTTCTAATTTATCCAGCAACTTTTCTTTATAAGATTATTATTTTCCTTTTTAAGTTTATCCAAAATCCATTTGTGTGTATATTCCTGTTCCTTCCCCATGAACAAATTTGTTTCTGTTTTGGCTTTTTTCCTCCCTTTTTAGATTTGTGTTTGGGGCAGTATTAAAGACAATTAGAACATGAGGGTCATATGACTAGCTTTCAACAGTTGCTTGTCAGAAATATAAAGTGTTCACAATTCAAAAGCTTGTGAAAGTAGAGTATCTTATCCACTTATAGATCATTAGAGTATTTTGTATTTCGACTGATTTTCATAAAGCATATCCAAAAGAGCAAGATGTTAGATTTGCTACATTTTGGAGCTGAAACAAATACTCATTGAGTAAATGCTGGCTGCAGAGTTCTCAACATAAGCAGTACTCAGTTGAAACATAAGGCTTTAAATGACTGAAGTACTGTGTGTGTGTGTGTGTGTGTGTGTGTGTGTGTGTGTGTGTACGCCTTTATTCTCATTTAGTTATAATCACCTGAATATCTCTTGTGACTTAAAGAAGATGTAATGAATAGCATGGTGTCTATTATTAATAGTATTGTACAAATACTTGCCGGCCACTAAGAGCATAGCTTTTAGGTGTATGCATCACACACACACACACACCCACACACACGTGGTAAGTAGGTGATAAGATAGATGTGTTTATTCACATGTATCTTGTTTAGGGCTTCCCTGGTGGCTCAGATGGTAAATCATCTTCCTGCAGTGCAGGAGACCTGGATTCAATCCCTGGATCAGGAAGATCCCCAGAGAAGGGAATGGCAACCCATTCCAGGATTCTTGCCTGGAGAACTCCGTGCACAGAGGAGCCTGGTCGCACGTGACATTTACTCTTTGAGTAAACCTTTCTGCTCTTTAACTTCCTGCAAACTTTTAAGAGTTCATTGATCCACAGTGACTAAACTCAGTCCATTTGTCATAAATCCCTCTTCTGCAGGATTTAATATATTGTCAGCTGGATAAACTTCCTTGAAAATAATTGTTAAGATAAAATATTTTAATGGTTCGTATGTCCTGTCCTTCCTGGTTCTGAATGTTGCTTTCATTATTCAAACTCCACCTGTTTCAGTTAGTGGTCTTCATTAGTGGTCTGTTTCCATAGTTACACTTCTTATAACCTCTGGTTAGGGGTTTTTGTTTTTGTTTTTGTTTTTTTTCAGACACACATTGGGTCTTTGTTGCTGGCTCAGCTTTTCTCTACTTTAGGTTTGAGAGCTTCTCAGTTTGGTGGTTCAGTTGTGGCTTGTAGAACCTAGAGCACAGGCTCAGGGGTTGTGGTCCATGGCTTTAGTTGCCCCTTGGCACGTGGGATCTTCCCGGATCAGGGGTTCAGTGTGTGTCCCCTGCATTGGCAGGTGGATTGTGAACCACTGGAAACCTAGGGGAGTCTCTCTGCTCAGTTTTCTTTTTTAAATTCTAATTTTCAGTTTAAAGGCTGGCTTCCTAGGGGTCAGCCCACAGTGAGCATAGCTTCACTGTTTCTGAAGGCATTAGGAGTTATCTCCCACTCTGCCCCAGGAGCATATTGGACACGTTTCAAGAGTGGAGGGGGTGTTGTCTCAGCTTGCAGTGTCATATCAGTTTGCCATTTAACACAGCTCGTGGGGTTTTCACAGTGAGAATACTGGAGTGGTTTGCCACTCAGTCCTCCAGTGGTTCTCCTTCTGTCAGACTCTCCACTGTACTCGTGTATGGCTGGCCCTATGTGAAATGGCTCATAGCTTCACTGAGTTATGCAAGCCCCTTCACCACACAAGTCAGTGATCCGTGAAGGGGGAATAGCTTAGTCCTCAACTGCTATTGTTCCATTCTCTTGCAACACAATTCAAGTGACCAGGCTCAAATGTCTTGCCCTTGCAGACCTTCATATGCATGGAACAAAGTGCATGTGGCTCACAGGGAGCCCTGGGTGACCAGTGTTCTGTTCTGTCTTTCCTGTGATTCCTGCAGCAGTTCAGGCGCACACAGCCTTCCGCATCCCCAGGAGTCTACCCAAGATCTCCAGAGTGTTCTAGGACTGCCCCATCTTTCCCATCTCCTTTAACCACTTTCCTGATCTCTCTACTGCTCCAGTGGCATGACCATTTTGGGGACCCACAGTGCTCCTTTTTTCCCCATCTGTAGGCACCAATCAACGACTATTATCTCAAAACTCCCCTTGCGAGGGACTTTTCTGCAGAGTGGAGATAACCCAGCACCTGCATCAGCAGGAGGATCACTGCTTCTGGGGATGGGGCTGGACAGTAGCAGCCCTGAGTCGGACAGCAGAGACCTGGCGCTTTGTCACGATCATGAGTGTTCTTTCTTGAGTAAGTACTGTTCAGTTTTGTTGTATGTGTCTGAGTCCTAAGTTGATAAAATGTGTCTGACTCTTTGCCACCTCGTGGAATGTATAGCCCACCAGATACCTCTGTTGATGGGATTCTTCAGGCAAGATAACTAGACTGGGTTTCCAATTCCTCTTCCAGGACATCTCCTCGACCCAGGGATCGAAGCTGAATCTCTTGCGTCTCCTACCTGTGTAGGTGTATTTTTTTTTTTTTTTTTAACCAGTGCACCTCTGGAAGCCCATGGAAGCCTGCTGCTGCTGCTGCTAAGTTGCTTCAGTCGTGTCTGACTCTGTGCGACTCCATAGACGGCAGCCCATCAGGCTTCCCCGTCCCTGGGATTCTCCAGGCAAGAACACTGGAGTGGGTTGCCATTTCCTTCTCCAATGCATGAAAGTGAAAAGTGAAAGTGAAGTTGCTCAGTCCTGTCTGACCCTTAGCGACCCCATGGACTGGAGCCCACCAGGCTCCTCCAACCATGGGATTTTCCAGGCAAGAGTACTGGAGTGGGATGCCATTGCCTTCTCCTGCATTCTGCTAAGTCCTTACACCCCCTGCAACCCCACAGCAGGTGAATGCTGCTTTACCCATAGTTGAGTGAATCTCAGCTGCTACTTAGGACAGCTTCCATTCTACTCAAAGTTGTCAGATTGACCAACCCCATCTCTCTCATGACTTCTGGTGGGCACCTTATACAACCCTATAAAACTACCACCCAAGAAAAGATGCTCAACATCACTCATTATCAGAGAAATGCAAATCAAAACCACTATGAGGTACCATTTCACACCAGTCAGAATGGCTGCGATCCAAAAGTCTACAAGCAATAAATGCTGGAGAGGGTATGGAGAAAAGGGAACCCTCTTACACTGTTGGTGGGAATGCAAACTAGTACAGCCACTATGGAGAACAGTGTGGAGATTCCTTAAAAAACTGGAAATAGAACTGCCTTATGATCCAGCAATCCCACTGCTGGGCATACACACTGAGGAAACCGGAAGGGAAAGAGACACGTGTACCCCAGTGTTCATCGCAGCACTGTTTATAATAGCCAGGACATGGAAGCAACCTAGATGTCCATCAGCAGATGAATGGATAAGAAAGCTGTGGGACATATACACAATGGAGTATTACTCAGCCATTAAAAAGAAAACTTTTGAATCAGTTCTAATGAGGTGGATGAAACTGGAGCCTATTATACAGAGTGAAGTAAGCCAGAAATAAAAACACCAATACAGTATACTAACGCATATATATGGAATTTAGAAAGATGGTAACAATAACCCTGTGTACGAGACAGCAAAAGAGACACTGATGTATAGATCAGTCTTATGGACTCTGTGGGAGAGGGAGAGGGTGGGGAGATTTGGGAGAATGGCATTGAAACATGTATAATATCATGTATGAAACGAGTCGCCAGTCCAGGTTTGATGCACGATACTGGATGCTTGGGGCTGGTGCACTGGGACGACCCAGAGGGAGGGTATGGGGAGGGAGGAGGGAGGAGGGTGGGGAACACAGGTATACCTGTGGCGGATTCATTTCAATACTTGGCAAAACTAATACAATATTGTAAAGTTTAAAAATAAAATAAAATTAAAAAAAAAACTACCGCCTGTGGTTTATTCTCTCTTCTCAACAAGATCCTTGCAGGATTCACACCATGCATCCTAAACAGAGTTCCCCTGCTTTATTGTCACTAGATTTTCCAAACAGTTGAATTTACATGTTTAGTGCATTTGCAATTATGCACGTTTGATCACTACACATCTATGCATTAATCAATTTATTGATCAGTTTAGGAATCCAGTAACATCAGCAAGGGCAGAGGAGTTTCATAGTGAAAACCATGTTTCCTGGATCATGACTTCCTGGGAGAGAAGAAATGAGGATTTCAAGGAAACTTTTATCTGCATATGGCTGATTGTGACATATTAGTGCTGTGATGTGACACATATTCTTTCTTTGTTCACTTCTATAAACAGAAAAAAAAATGTAAAACGTAGTTGAGCTGAATAGGATTAACATGATGTTGGTCAGAGAATGAAACAGAGAATAGAAGCACTTGTGTTTGAAAGCACTGGAGAAATTTCCCTACGAGACGCATTTTGCAGAAGTCTGTGTGTGTGTGTGTGTGTGTGTGTGCCCATAGTGGGTTGCATAGACCTACCACCCGATGAAACTATTTATGAGCACTTGTGTATCAGCTGGTATGTTGAGAGTTGCTGAGTTGCATCTCCACAGCTCCCTGGTGTAGGAGATTACTGGTTAACCTGTTCCTCCTACTTGTCCTATAAATCTTATTTTTCATCATGAAGGTGTTGTGGCTGCAAGGTCATTCACTCACGTTGGTATTCACCACGGATCATCGTATTTCACAGCTCAGGGCTTCACACAGTCTCCTCTTTGGTCCTCAAAGCATCTCACTGTGGAGTCTAGACCAGTGTGATGGTTTAGATATTTAAGCTCTACCACTTACGGGAATCCCCAGCCATTACCATGTGGCAAGGTAGAGAGTTTTGTGTTCCTGTTCCTTTTTAAAACTATTTTTTATTGAGATGTAGTTGATGTGCAATGTTGTGTTACTTTCAAGTGTATAGCGACATGATGCTTTATGCATTTTTTATTGTTGTTTAGGTGCCAATCCTGTCCCACACTTTTGTGTTCCTCTGGACTTTAGCCTGCCAGACTCCTCTGTCCATGGGATTTCCCAGGCAAGCATACTGGAGTGCACTGCCATTTCCAACCCCCGGAAATCTTCCCAACCCAGTGATCAAACCTAGATTTCCTGCATTGGCAGGTGGATTCTTTATCACTGAACCACCAGGAAGCCCTCAGTTAGACATGCATGTATATACAAGCCAGGAGTGTGTATCTCTTAATCCCAAACTCCTAGTATATCCCTCTCCCCATTTTCTCTTTAGGAACCATCAAGGTTTTTTGGACTCTGAGCCTGTTTCTATTTCTATTTCTATACATATGTGCCATATTTTTTGGTTCCACATGGAAGTGATATCAAGCTTGCCTTTCTCTTTCTTACTTCCCTTAGCATGATCATCTCTAGATCTGCCCTTGTTACTGCAAATGGTATTATTTCATTACTTTACATAGTTGTGTAATATAGTCCCTTGTGTATATATATATACCCCATGATTAAAGTGGTATGCCCCAGAAAAAACTCTTTCCCTTAGAAAGAAAACTCAGTGTTGTATATGTGATTATTCTACTCACCCAGAAGAGGCGGTCAGATCTTATTGAGGACAGTCATCTGTGAGAGAGAATGAATAAGTGGAAAAATAATCACTGGGATGCCTCTATTTCAAAGGATTCTTTCATAACCGCCTTTGTAAAAGATGACTGTGTGGATAGGAAATTTGATTCGAGTGTCCTCGTGATGTGGTTTCATTTCGGATCCCTGTGTTCCTCTTGGCTTTACCTGTTTGAGTGAGATCTTCTATATGTTCTATTGGAATCCCCCTTTCTCTGTTCAGTTCCTCATACTGCTGAATGTCTTCCTGAGTGGCACCGTCTCCTTTGGCTGGGTTTAATAACAAAGAGGGCAGAAGAGGTGTGCATTAGAATCCTTGGTAGCTTATACAGTGTCACCCAGCTCCTCTGTGTAGTGTTCAATTAGTCCCATCATCACCGTTGCCCTCTTCCATCACCTAAACCCTGCTCACCAGAACAGTTTCTACAGAGGTGCCTGAGTGTTCACATCAGGTCTTCAGATGTGTCCAGGGGATAGAGTCCACATAGTGAACATTTTATCACATTCCAGTTCTTACAACTATTGAGTGAACTACAGACCATTCACCTGTGAGCCTACGCATCTCCAAGTCAGATGCATGCTGAAATGGTACATTGGGGAAGGCCACTGTGGGTCCTGAGACTCAGATATCCTCCCAAGTCCAACTCCTCTTGTCCACATTGTCTGCATCCTAGAATTCCGTCTCTGGGGTTTACCTGGACCTTAATCTATTAAGATGTGTAGAGACCATCACTGACTCAATCAACATGAGTTTGAGCAAACTCTGGGAGATAGTGGAGGTCAGAGGAACTTTCTGTGCTGCAGTCCATGGAGCCACCATGAGTCAGACACGACGTGTGACTGAACAACAATGTTGAAATGAATGGGGGATACATTTTTTTGGAGTTTTCACCAGGCACACTAATCTCATCGAACATGGGACTCAGAGAAAAACTCAGGCTCTGTCATCCTCAGAAAAGAGACACAAGCCTCACCCACCCACAGTTTGGATATAATATCAGAAGGGTTAAAGGGTCATGTAAAATGTACTTTCTGGTTGGCCAGTGTTCAGCAAGATAGAAATGACTGACCACGCTGCTTCTGAAGGATTCTATATGATCCAGGGTTGATTCACAGAGGTTTGGGTTCAGATTTTAGGTATTATTTTAATGATCATGGCAAAAAAAAAAAAAAAAAAAATTGTATTCAAGAGGAATCAGTCATGGCCGGGACCTGCGAGTCTCTGAACTCAAAGTTCCAACCTTGGTTTACTTTGGTGTCCAAACCCGGCAACTCCAATGTGTGATATTTGTCAAGAAACCCATGGAGCACCCTGGAATATTTCATTGCACCTCCTGGGTAAGTGTATATATATATTTTTTAATGTCACCCAGTAGAATCCCCAGTAGACGCATTTCTTCAGTTTTCTACCAGACAACCTTTCTTCAGCCCTGGATCATGGCGCATGAAGTCTGAATTGTCTTGTGTGAACTCATGTCTGTTCCGGTGTGCTTAATAAAATATAAGGTGTTCATGCACTTCTGAAATGAAATCATGCTAATATGAACACTGTTAATTTGCTCAGAATAAGCTTCAATAACGTACCAAGGAGTTGAGTCACTTTTGTGCTCTTCACGCCATCAAAGTTTTCACCGTAGACTGCTAATGTGTTCTCTGACACGGGAATCAGTTCGAAAAAGTTTGAACCCATATCTGCGACAGGAAAAAAAAAAAAAAATCAAATCTCAATGTGATTAACATCTTTACATTTAGACATGTCACATTCTTCACATCTATCATCAGCCCTTGCTCTGATAGTGAACTGCCACCATCTCACTGGCATTTCTTGCGATCTGTGGTTAGAACCTGTTGGAACAGTTAGTGACCTTGGGAAGCTTTCTCTACACACCCCTCATCTTAAGACAGTAAAGACTTCCAGTCTTCTAGACCAAACCGTCTGTGAACAATAGCAAAGTTGCTTATCACAACTAGAGTAGGTGTTGCACCTCAATCATCTCATATGAGCTCACCAGAACTGACTGTGAGAGTTTCAGGACTTTTTTTTTTTGGTACAAATTCACAAGTACAGTCATGATTACAAAGATACTCTGTGACTTTAAGGAAATCATGTGAAAATAAAAGTTAATAGATAAAACAAGTTACCTTCTGGTATAGAGGTAATCAGAGAGGTATAAATGAAGGTATTGCCAAATGTTAGAGATATATACTCTGAAATGTTTCCTAATTAGGTCCTTTGTCCAATATCCACAGATGAAATTAAAAAAAAAAAAAAATGCCTTTGACCAGGATTAGAATGTTCCATTGTACACTTTCCCCATGAAAATCAAATAGGTATTTTTCATTACTTAACATTACAATATTGGTATTTGAGGTTTCTTTCTAGTATTGAAACTATAGAGATAGAGGTCTGTGTCAGTGCCCCTTTTGATTTCAAATTAGGTAAAACTTAGTGTGAAATTTTTTGCTGTCATTTTAATATCTCATACTTATCTGTGAGATTTAAATGAATCATGTTCTACTTCTTCAACATGCTAAAAAAGAACTTTTCATGTTTAAAGGATTTCTTTAGCTAAAGAAAATTTGATCTTGACAGTTAAATAAGGGGTTTCTCAGGTGGCTCAGCAATAAAGAATCCACTTGCCATTGCTGGAGTTGCAGGAGACTTGAGCTCAATCCCTGGGTCAGGAAGATGCTCTGGAGGAGGAAATGACAACCCATCCTAGTGTTCTTGCCTGCACCATCCCATGGACAGAGGAGCCTGGTGAGCTAGAGTCCATGGGGTCACAAATAGTCGGACACAGCTGAGCAACTATCATGCTTGGGATGACGCACACATCGGCAGAGCTCGAATACTCACATCCTACATGATAAACATCCCCTTCTCTCTCTGCAACTACATTGAGGAATGTGCATTGGCTGGGAAACCTGAGAAACAAACAGACAAGATTTGTCATCATCTGTTCCCTAGAGCTTGAGGGCACCCTCCCATCGATAGAGTTTACACACTCATCTTCACAACCATGACTCACACCGTTCGCTGCACATTGTCGACCGGACCCCATGTCAGAAGTCAGCGGTCTCATTGTTTTCAGTTTAGGCAGATTTTTCTTACTTGGCATAAAAGTTAACGGATAGTGAGGAACAGCGGTCAGTACATTCAAGCTGACGGATGTATGCCCTCAGGGGGCCTCCTTCCTCAATCTTCTGTATGTTATCTGCAGCCATGAGAATGCTGTGCCAGTCTCCTGTAATCTAAGAAGGAAAGTCTCCATAAGCATCACTCAGTCTTTTCACTGGATTCTCACCAATACCCAACCCAATCGTTGCCTCTGCATTTACCTCAGAAGAGAAGAAAATTCAATCTTATTAAACAAAGTAGGATTCTACCCCCTGCCTTGCAGAATAACATGAAATGAAATAATCATTCATATTCAAGCAGAAAGCATAGAGTTTGAGTTTCTTAAAATAGGTAAAAGAGCAACATTAAAGACCATGGCAGTTCATCAGTCCCTAAAGGATAGCATGGTAGGCTTTTTTTCTTTTTTTCACATGGAGACAAATAATTTGGAAAAAAAAATGCAAAGAGCTGAAAGATAAGAGGGTTTTATTATGCTCATAGAGATAGGTGGACCGTGGCATGTCTATACAATCTGGTCATACAGATAAACAAGGCTCGCTCTCTCTCATACACACACTCACAGACCAAGAAAGACCTTCTCCCAGATCAGCTAAATTTGGGTACCTGTGAGGGGTCTAGCTCAGCTGGAGCTTCCTGGGCAGCGCAAACCAGACCAAGGAGAAGAGTCAGGAACACAGTCTTCATCTTGCTGTCCTTCTTCTATAGAAGCTGACGGTGTCTCAGGTGTTGGAGAGGTTGTGAATTCATCCCTCTTCTTATAGGATGGGTTTCTTGGCAGCATACATAATGATCAAACAGTGGTTAATCACAAGATCTTGCTTACATAGATGTCATCTTCCAATATCCTGGTTGGCAGGTGAGCTTTTTTTGGTAATCTGTGGTTTTTATAAAGAGATGAGTTTAAGGGAAGCTTCGATGTGGACAATTTCCTTCAGATTAAATGAGAAATTAGAGAACATACGAGGTATCTCAAAGACACTGATACTTAATATTCTTTAATATCTTCAGATTCCAAAATGGGAGAAACAGTCCAAGACTCATAGCCCCAACTCATGTGTTATTTATTTAGCATTGAAAGGTCAGTTTAAGCTTATACTCTGAAACTAAAGACAGTATAATCTGGTTTAAAAGATTAATATGTGGCTTCTTTACCAGGAATTGGTTGTCAGGGCATCCCTCAGAGGAGTCTATATTTTTTTGTTTTGAAATTGAGATGTAGTTGATGTACCAAATTATGTAAGTTAGAGATGTACCGTATAGTGATTTGTAATTTTTATATACTCACTCCATTTATAGCTATAAATGCTGTACCATATATCTTTGAACATTGTTTATTTTATACATAGTACTTTATACCTCTTATTCCCCTCCTGTTACATTACCCCTACACCCATTCCCACACTTCTAACCACTAGTTAAATATTTGGATAGAGGCCTGGTTACTGTTCCCACTGAAAGATCCTTCTTGGTGTATATTCTAATCAGTAACCACCTAATCTGTGGTCACAGAGTATCCACCTGCGTTTTACTGCCAGAGTCTGTCTTGCTTTCGGTCTTACATACAGGTATGTGAGTTTCTCTGTGTTAGTTGTAAAACATCGAGTAATGAATGGGATGAAGGGTTTTTGTTTTTTTTTTTTTTTTTTGGCATATGGATTTCTAATTTCTACAGCAACTTATCTCTATCAGTTCAGTTCAGTTCAGTCGCTCAGTCTTGTCTGACTCTTTGTGACCCCATGGACTGCAGCATGGCAGGCCTCCCTGTCCATCACCTACTCCCGGAGTTTACTCAAACTCATGTCCATAGAGTCAGTGATGCCATCCAACCATCTCATCCTCTGTTGTCCCCTTCTCCTCCTGCCTTCAATCTTTCCTAGCATCAGGGTCTTTTCCAATGAGTCAGTTCTTCCCATCAGGTGGCCAAAGTATTGGAGTTTCAGCTTCAGCCTCAGTCTTTCCAATGAATATTCAGGACTGAGTTCCTTTAGGATGCACTGGTTGGATCTCCTTACAGTCCAATGGACTCTCAAGAGTATTCTCCAACACCACAGTTTAAAAGCATCCATTCTTCAGCACTTGGTGTTCTTTTTTTTTTTTTTCTTCTAATTTTATTTTATTTTTAAACTTTACATAATTGTATTAGTCTTGCCAAATATCAAAATGAATCTGCCTCAGGTATACATGTGTTCCTTGGTGTTCTTTATAGTCCAACTCTCACATTCATTCATGACTACTGGAAAAGCCCTAGCCTTGACTAGATGGAACTCGTTGGCAAAGTAATGTCTCTGCTTTTTAATATGCTCTCTAGGTTGGTCAACAAAATCTTTGCTTTTTAATATGCTGTCTAGGTTGGTTTCTTCCAAGGAGCAACCATCTTTTAATTTCATCACTGAGTCATCATCTGCACTAATTTTGGAGCACTCCAAAAATAAATTATCTCACTGTTTCCATTGTTTCCCCGTCTATTTTCCATGAAGTGAAGGGACAGATTTGCCATGATCTTCGTTTTCTGGATGTCAACTTTTAAGCCAACTTTTTCTCTCTCCTCTTTCACCTTCATCAAGAGGCTTTTTAGTTCCTCTTCACTTTCTGCCATAAGGGTGGTGTCATCTGCATATCTGAGGTTATCTATATTTCTCCTGGCAATCTTTATTCCAGCTTGTGTTTCTTCCAGTCCAGCATTTTTCATGATGTAGCCTGCATATAAGTTAGATAAGCAGAGTGACAATATACAGCCTTGGCACGTCCTTTCCCAATTGGAAGCCAGTCTGTTGTTCCATGTCCAGTTCTAACTGTTGCTTCCTGACCTGCATAGAGATTTCTCAAGAGACAGGTCAGGTGGTCTGGTATTCCCATCTCTTTCAGAATTTTCCACAGTTTGTTGTGACCCATCCAGCCAAAGGCTTTGGCATATTTCAAGCAGAAATAGATGTTTTTCTGGAACTCTCATGTTTTTTTGATGATCCAATGGATGTCGGCAATTTGATCTTTGGTTCCTCTGCCATTTTTAAATCCAGGCGTGAACATCTGGGATTTCACAGTTCACATACTCTTGAAGCATAGCTTGGAGAATTTTGAGCATTACTTTGCTAGTGTGTGAGATAAGTGCAATTGCACAGTAGTTTGCACATTCTTTGGCATTGCCTTTCTTTAGGATTGGAATGAAAACTGACATTTTCCAGTCCTGTGTCCACTGCTGAGTTTTCCCAATTTGCTGGCATATTGAGTACATCACTTTTACAGCATCCTCTTTTAGGATTTTAAATAGCTCAACTGGAATACCATCACCTTCACTAGCTTTGTTTATAACAATGCTTCCTTGGGCCGACTTGAATTTGCATTCCAGAAGGTCTGGCTCTAGATGAGTGATCACACCATTGTGATTATGTGGGTCATGAACATCTTTTTTGTGTAGTTCTTCTGTGTATTCTTGCCAGCTGTTCTTAATATCTTCTGCTTCTGTTAGGTCCATACCATTTCTGTCCTTTATTGTGCCCATCTTTGCATGAAATATTCCCTTGATATCTTTACATTTCTTGAAAACATCTCTTGTCTTTCCCATTCTATTGTTTTCCTCTATTTCTTTGCATTGATCACTGAGGAAGGTTTTCTTTTCTCTTTTTGCTCTTCTCTGGGTCTCTGCACTCAAGTGGGTATATCTTTCCTTTTCTCCTTTGCCTAATCCAACTAATCAAACTGATCACATGGACCAGAGCCTTGTCTAACTCAATGAAACTATGAGCCATGCCATGTAGGGCCACCCAAGATGGACAGGCATGGTGGACAATTCTGACAGTGTGTGATCCACTGGAGAAGAGAATGGCAAACCCCTTCAGTATTCTTGCCTTGAAAAGCCCTGAATGGTGTGAAAAGGCAAAAATATATGACAGTGAAAGATGAACTCCCCATGTTGGTGGGTGCCCAATATTCTACTGGAGAAGAGTGTAGATATAACTCCAGAAAGAACGAAGAGATGGAGTCAAAGCAAAAACAACACCCAGTTGTGGATAAGACTAGTGATGGAAGTAAAGTCCAGTGCTGTAAAGAACAATATTGCATATGAAACTGGAATGTTAGGTCCATGAATCAAGGCAAATTGGAAGTGGTCAAACAGGAGATGGCAAGAGTGAATATCGACATTAAGAATCAGTGAACTAAAATGGACCAGAAATGGTTATTTAATTCAGATGACCATTATAGCTTCTACCATGGGCAAGAGTCACTTAGAAGAAATGGACTAGCATTCATAGTCAACAAAAGAGTCTGAAATGCAGGACTTGGATGCAATCTCAAAACTACAGAATGATCTCTGTTCATTTCCAAGGCAAACTATTCAGTGTCACAGTCATCCAAGTCTAATGCTGAAATCATCCAAGTAATGCTGAAGAAGCTGAAGTCGAACATTTCTATGAAGAGCTTCAAGACCTCCTAGAACTAACACGCTAAAAAAATGTCCTTTTCATTATAGGGGACTGGAATGCAAAAGTAGGAAGTCAAGAAATAACCTGGAGTAACAGGCAAATTTGGCCTTGGAGATCAAAATCAAGCAGGGCAAAGGCTAACAGAGTTTTGCCAAGAGAACACACAGGTCATAGCAAACACCTTCTTCCAACAACACAAGAGAAGATTCTACACATGGACATCACCAGATGGTCAGTTCCAAAATCAGATTGATTATATTCTTTGCAAGCAAAGATGGAGAAGTTCTGTAAAATCAGCAAAAACAAGACCAGGAGCTGACTGCGGCTCAGATCATGAACTCCTTATTGCAAAATTCAGACTTAAATGGAAGAAATAGGGAAAACCAGTAGACCATCCAGGTATGACTTAAAACAAATTCCTTACGTTTATGCAGTGGAAGTGAGACTCAGAATTCCTCCCAAGCCTAACTCTGTCCACGTTGTCTATATCATAGAATTCTGTCTCTGGGATTTTCCTTGACCTTAATCAATTAAGATGGATAGATAACATCACTGCCTCAATGTACATGAGTTTGAGCAATCTCTGGGAGATAGTGGAGGGTAGAGGAAATTTGCATGCTGGTGTCTATGGAGCCTTAATAGTCAGACACAACTTAGCAATGTTGAAATGAATGGGAGGGAAATTTTTGGAGTTTTCACCAAGCACGCTTATCTCATGGCACATGCTACTCGGAGAATAACTCAGGCTCTGTCATCCACACAGACCAGATACAAGGCCTATCCACCCCAAATGTGCATATAATATCAGAAGGGATAGAAAGTCATGTTATTGAACCTTGTGGTTGGCCAGATGGTAGAGTGAGTGACATGCTTCACCATAGTGCATTTGAAGGATTCTATGTGATCCAGTGGTTATTTGCAGAGGTTTGGGTTCAGATGTCACGTGTTATTTTAGCGATTGTGACCCCCCCAAAAAAAATTAAGCATTTATATTCAAAATGAATGCAGTCAAGGCCAGGACCTGTGAGTCTGCAAACTCAAAGTTTAAACCTTAGTTCACTTTGGTGTCTATACCCAGCAGCTCCAATATGTGATATTTAGCAAGAAACCCATGAAACATTCTGGAATATTTCATTCCACTCCCTGGGTAAGTGTATCTAATTTAAAAAAAAAGTCATCTGGTAGAATCCCCAGTGGATGCATTTCTTCAGTTTTCTAGTAGACAACCTTTCTGCGTTTCTGGTTCATGTCACATGATGTCTGAATTCTCCCGTGTGAACTCATGTCTTCTGTACTGTGCCTAATAAACTATAAGGTATCCTTAGTATAAGGACTTCTGTCCTTAGTATAAAAATATTGAAAATATGAACATAGTTAATTTGCATAGAATAAGCTACAATAATGTACCAAGGAGTCAAGTCAGTTTTGTAGTCTTCACTCCATCAAAGTTTTCACCATAGATTGCTAATACATTGTCTGATATACAAATCAATTTGAACCTATTCTAGTCTTCACTCCATCAAAGTTTTCACCGTAGATTGCTAACACATTGTCTGATATACAAATCAATTTGAACCCATATCTGTGACAGGAAAAAAAAAAAATCAAGATCTCGATGCAATTAACTTCTTTTCTGCTGGACATGTCTTATTCTTCACATGCTGTCATCAGTCTTTGCTCCGATGGTGGTCTCTATCTCACTGGCATTTCTACTGGTGTGTCATTAAAACCAGTTAAAACAGCTAGTGAACTAGCAAAGCTTTCTCCACACACCCCTCTTCTTAAGACAGTAAAGACTTCCAGTCTCCTAGACTGAATAATCTGTGAACAATAGCAAAGTTGCTTATTGAAACTCGACTAGGTGTTCCCCATCAACTATCTCATACCAGCTCACAAGAGCTGACTCTTAAAAGTTTCAGGAATTTTTTGGCCGAATTTACAAGTACTGTCATGAACTTAAGGAGGTCAGGTGAAAATAAAATTAATAGATAAAGTTACTTTCTGGTACCGTGGTAATCAGAGAGGTATACAGGAGGCTATTGCCCAATGTTGGAGATATATATTCTGAAATGTTTCCTAATTAGGTCCTGTGTCCACATGTCCACACATGAAATTAAAAAAACATGCCTTGGACCAAGATTAGAATGTTCCATTGTAAGTTTTTTCCCATGAAAATCAATTATGTAGGCTTTTCATTGCTTAATAGTACAGTATTGCTATTTGACATTTATTTCTAGTACTAAAAACTATAGAGATCAAGGTCTGTGCCAGTGTCCTCCTTTGCTTTCAAATTATTTAAAAATTAGTGTGACATTTTTGCTGTCATTTTAACTATTCTCGTACTTATCTGTGAGATTTAAATGAATCAGGCTCTACTTCTTCAACATGCGAAAGACAAACTTTTCATATTTAAAGATTTCATTAGTTAAAGAAAATTTGATCTTGATGGTTAAATAAAGGGTTTCTCAGGTGGCTCAGCACTCAAGAATCTGCCTACTGTTGCTGGAGAGGCAGGAGACGTGAGTTCAATCGCTGGGTTGGGAAGATCCCCTGGAGTAGAAAATGACAACCCACTCTAGTATTCTTGCCTGCAGAATCCCATGGACAGAGGCGCCTGGTGGGCTAGAGTCCATGGGGTTGCAGAGTCAGACGCAGCTGAGCAACTAACATGCTTGAGAAGATGCACACATCGGCAGAGCTCGCATACTCACGTCTTAGGACATAAACATCCCCTTCTCTCTTTGCAACTGCATTAAGTAACATGCATGTCTCATAAAGCCTGAAAAACAAACAGACAAGATGTTTCTTGGTCACCATCTGTTCCCCAGCGCTTGAGGGCACCCTTCCATCGATAGAGTTCCCACACTCAACTTCACAACCATGACTCACGCTATTGTCGACCGGGCCCCATGTCAGAAGTCAGCGGTCGCATTGTTCTCAGTTTAGGCAGATTGTGCTTGCTTGGCATAACATTTAATGGAGAACTCTTCATAGCTGTCAGTACATTCAAGCCAATGGACGTATGCCCTCAGGGGGCCTCCTTCCTAAGTCTTTTCTTATTACCCGTGGCCGTGGAAATGGCGTGCCAGTCTCCTGTAATCTAAGAACTCTAAGTCTCCATAAACATCATTCAGTCTTTTCACTGGATTCTCACCAACACCCAACACAATCTTTCCCTCTGCATTTACCTCAGAAGAGAAGTAAATTCAATCTTATTAAGCCAAGTAGGATTCTACCTCCTGCCTTGCAGAAGAATATGAAATGAAATAATCATTCATATTTGAGCAGAAGGCATAGAATTTGAGTTTCTTAAATTAGCCAAAGCAGCAACATTGAAAACCATGACAGTTCTTAGCTCCCTGAATGGTACCATAGTAACATTTTTTTTTTTTCAAATACCAGACAAATAAGATGGAAAAAAATAAATACAGAGAGCAGAAAGACAGAGGGCTGTTTTATGCTCATGTAGATAGGTGGACCATGGCATATCTATACAATCTGCTCATACATATAAACAAGGCGCTCTCGCTCTCTCGCTCTCTCTCTCTCTCTCTCTCTCTCTCTCTCTCTCTCTCTCTCTCTCACACACACACACACACACACACACACAGAACCAAGACCTTCTCCCAGATCAGCTGAATTTAGGTACCTCTGAAGAGTCTCAGCCCTGGGATTTCTTTGGAGGGAATGATGCTGAAGCTGAAACTCCAGTACTTTGGCCACCTCATGCGAAGAGCTGACTCATTGGAAAAGACTCTGATGCTGGGAGGGATTGCGGGCAGAAGGAGAAGGGGATGACAGAGGATGAGATGGCTGGATGGCATCACTGACTCGATGGACATGAGTCTGAGTGAACTCCGGGAGTTTGTGATGGACAGGGAGGCCTGGCGTGCTGTGATTCATGGGGTCGCAAAGAGTCGGACACGACTGAGCGACCGAACTGAACTGAACTGAACTGAAGGGTCTAGCTCAGCTGGAGCTTCCTGGGCAGCACAAACCAGACCAAGGAGAAGAGTCAGGAAGACAACCTTCATCTTGTGACCTTTGTGGTCCTTCTTCTAGAGAAGCTCAGGGTGTGTCAGTTGTTAGAGAGGTTGTGAATTGGTCCCACTTCTCAAAAGATGGGTCTCTTGGTGAATAACATAATGATCAAACAGTGGTTAATCCCAAAACCTTGATTGCATATGCATTATCTTCTTATATCCTGGTTGGCAGCTGAGCATTTTTGCAATCTTTGGTTTTTAAAAAGAAGCTTAGGTAGATCTGGACATTTGCCTTCAGAATAAATGAGAACGCATAGGATGTATGAAGTATTTCAAAAACACTGATACTTATATTCTTTTGTATCCTCAGATTCCAAAATGGGACTAACAGTCCAAGACTCATAGCCCCAACTCCCATGTTATTTGTTTAGCATTGAAGAGGTCAGTTTAAGCTTATGTTCTACAACTAAAGGTGGTACTGTCTGGTTTATGAAGATTAACATGTGGGTTCTTTACTAGGAATTGCTTGTCAGGGCATCCCTCAGAGGAGTCTATATTGTTTTGTTTTGGAAATTGAAGTACAGTTGATGTACAATATTATAGAAGTTAGCGATGTACCATATCAGTTCAGTTCAGTTGCTCAGTTGTGTCTGACTCTTCGCGACCTCATGAATTACAGCACGCTAGGCCTCCCTGTCCATCACCGACTCCTGGAGTTCACTCCAACTCACGTCCATCGAGTCAGTGATGCCATCCGGCCATCTCATCCTCTGTCGTCCCCTTTATCTCCTGCCCGCAATTCCTCCCAGCATCAGAGTCTTTTCCAATGAGTCAAGTCTTCGCATGAGGTGGCCAAAGTACTGGAGTGTCAGCTTTAGCATCTATATGTAGATGCTATGGTACTATATGTACCATATAGTGACTTCCAATTTTTGTATACTCCATTTATAGTTATAAAATATAGGCTTTATTCCCTATGTTGTACCATATATCTTCGTATACTGTTTATCTTATACATAGTATTTTCTACCTCTTACTCCCTGCTTGTTACCTTACCCCTCCCCTCCTTCCCACACTACCCATCACTAATTTGTTTCTGTATCTGTGTATTTGCTGATTTTTTGTTATATTCACTAGCCTATTTGATTTTTTAGATTTCACATGTGATATCATACAGTATTTGTCTTTCTTCAACTTTATTCACTAGGCTGAATGCCTTCAAAGTTCATCCATGTTGCTGCAAATGGCAAAATTTCAACATTTTTATGGTTGCATAGTATCTCATGTGTGTATGTATGTGTGTGTATGTATGTATGTGTGTGTACACTATGACTTCTTTATGTTTAGAATGTTATATTTTAATTTCATATTTTCAACAGGACAAAATTCTGATCTCCTACCATACTCAAGTATTCCTCCCAAGTTCATCTCTACAATTTTATCTTGCCTTGTGGATATAACCTAGTCTCACTACAGTGGGTAAGATTTCTGCCTTACATGTAGCTCCTGATACTAAGATCCATGCTCTTTCAACCTTCCTCCTGAACTTATCCATGCATTAGGGAACCTAGATTAAAGAAACCATGGGTAAACTCTCTCTAAATAATTCTCAGTTTGCTCTCAGGATGACGCCAGCCCTATTAATTAAAAAAAAAAAAAAGGAAATGGATAGATATTGATTAGAGGTATAAAGATACAGATAATGAACTGAACCTCTATAACCGAACTGAACTCTAGAGCTGAAGTGAAAGACGAGCTTTTAAAAGTATTATCTGAGATACAACAAAAGTTCACATGTTTTAGGGGTACAGTTGATAAGCTTTGGATGAATAGAACTGTGATATCTTTTCCTTAATCAACATGGCAAGCATATCTGTCAAGTTCAAAACTATCCTTGGGCTCCTTGGTCATCCTTCCTTGCTCCCCGTTTAACCTTCTCCCACCCAGTCCTGGGAACACAGTCTTCTGACACCAAAATAAATACTTTTTCTTTAGAATTTTCCCCAAAATCGAATCTCTGTGTGTGTGTGTGTGTGTGTGTGTGTGTGTGTGTGTGTGTCTGGCTTCTTTCACTTAGCATATTTATTTTAATAATCTTCTGTATTTTTTGTAGACTGTGTTCCCATTTACTCCTGTATGTATTATCTTGCTTGGGCAAAGTGATATGTGGGTGCTTAATCACTAAGTGTGTCCAATTCTTTTGCAGCCCCATGGACTTTATCCCACCGAGCTCCTCTGTCCATGGGATTTCCCAGGAAGGAATACTGGAGTGGCTTGCCATTTCCTCCTTCAGGCAAACTTTCCCAACCCAGGGATGGAGCACACACCTCCAGCATTTGCATATGCGTCCTTTACCTCTGAGCCACCAGGGAAAGTGTGGATTTATTCCATTTATCCATTCAAATGTTGATGGATACAGGTTCCTAGACAAATCTTTGTCATGAACTCAGCCATCTTATCTCCTAGGTAGTCACTTAGGGGTAGAAGTACTGGATCTCAATACCTTAGGATTTTAGAGTCCTACCAACAGTAAATGGAACTACCTTGGCTCCAGATTTTTTGCCAGGACTTGATGTGACCACTTGCTTTCCTTTCAGATATCATAATAAGTGCACAATGGCATCCAGTTACAGTTGTAACTTCCATCACTTAAAGAAATAAAGAGACATCTTATAATGTCTGTACTTCCCATTTGTCTATTTTCTTTGGTTAAGTGTCTCTGCAAGTTATTTGGCCATGACCCAGTCGGTTATGTGTTTCCTTATTTTAAAGGTTGGAGATTGTTAATGTATTTTGGATACAAGTCCTTTTTTCAGATAGAAGATGTGCAAATATATTTCCCCCTGGTCACAGGCTTCTCTTACCCTTCCTTAAGGGTATCCCTGAGGTATGTAAACATTTCCGTGTTGATCAAGATCAGGTTACTAATGTATTGTTTCCAGTGAGTGACTCTGCCTAGGTGTATTTTGTCATCAGTAACCTTAGTTTTAGGTCACAGAGCTTTTCTCCCGTGCTTTACCTCTAGAGCATTTCTTGCTCTAGGTCTTACATATAGGTCTATAAATCTCTCTGTGCTAGTTCTAAAACACAGAGTGATGAATGAAGTTCTTTTTTATTTTTTTCTGGCCAATAGATATCCAGTTTTTACAACAACTTTGCTCCACAAATTTATTATTTTCCACTGAATTTCCCTTGTACTTTTATGCACAGTCTGCGTGTATATTTCTGTACCCCACACAGGTTTCATTTTTGTTTTCCTTTGTTGTCCCCCATTCTTTATTTGTGTTTGAGACGGCATTAAATTAGACAATTGAAAAACGAGGGTCATATGACTAGCTTTCAACAAGTTCGTGTCATAAGCATTAAGTGTTCATGGTTCACAAACTTGTGAATATAAGACTACTCATCCATGTATAGATCATTACAGTATTATGTTTGCTACGTTTTGAACCTAAAGCAAATAATCATAGAGTAAATGCTTGAGACTTGCAGAGTCCTTAACATAAGCAGATACCCAGTTTCAAACACAAAGCTTTATTGACTTAAATGAATCCTTTGCTGTTTTTATTTAGCCACTCAGTAGTGTCTGACTATTGCAACCCCATGGACAGTAACCTACAACCCACAAGGCTCCTCTGTCCATTGGATTTTCTGGGAAAGCATACTCGCATGGGTTGCTATTCCCTTCTCCAGGGGATCTTCCTGATCCAGAAATTGAACCCGGGTATTCTGCATTGCAGGTAGATTCTTTCCTGACTGAGCAATCAGGTGTTTTTGTTTAGTTACAATTACCTGAAGAGATCCTGTGATTTAAAGAAAGAGGTAATGAACAGTATGGTGACTGTAATTAATAATATAACATGTATACTTGTCATTCACTTAGAACATAGCTTTTAAATGTTTTTATCTCACTCACAACACACGCACAGGGTAACTACGTGATGAGACAGACGTGTTCCTTCACTTGTTTCTTACTAAAATCGCGAGTGGCTTTTACTTTTTGATTGCACCTTCCTTACTCCTTGCTGCTGCTGCTGCTGCTAAGTCACTTCAGTCGTGTCCGACTCTGTGCGACCCCACAGACGGCAGCCCACCAGGCTCCCCCGTCCCTGGGATTCTCTAGGCAAGAACACTGGAGTGGGTTGCCATTGCCTTCTCCAATGCATGAAAAGTGAAAGTGAAGTCGCTCAGTCGTGTCCGACTCCTAGTGACCCCATGGACTGCAGTTTACAGGCTCCTCCGTCCATGGGATTTTCCAGGCAAGAGTACTGGAGTGGGATGCCATTGCCTTCTCCATCCTTACTCCTTAACTCCTGGAAAACTTTAAGAGTACACTGATGCACACTGATTAAACTCAATCCTGTTGCTATTGTATTGTTCAGGCCCTCAGTTGTGTCCAACTTTTTGCAACCTCATGGAATTCAGCACCCTAGGCTTTCATTTTTACCATCTCCCAGAGTTTGCTCATACTCATGTCTGTTGAGTTGGTGATGCCATCCAACCATCTCATCCTCTGTTGTCCCCTTCTCCTCCTGCCTTCAATCTTTCCAAGCATTAGGGTCTTTTCCAATCAGTTGGCTCTTCGCATACAGTGGCCAAAGTATTGGAGCTTCAGTGTTGGCATCAGTCCTTCCAATGAATATTCAGAATTGATTTCCTTTAGGATGGACTGGCTTGATCTCCTTGCAGTTGCAGGGACTCTCAAGAGTCTTCTCCCACACCACAGTTCAGAAGCATCAGTTCTTCGGTGCTCAGCTTTCTTTTTGGTCCAACTCTCACAGCCATACTGGAAAAACCATAGCTTTCATTACACAGATGTTTGTTGGCAAAGTAATGTGTCTCCTTTTTAACACACTACCTACATTTGTCATAGCTCTTCTTTGAAGGAGCAAGTGTCTTTTAATTTCATGGCTGTAGTCACCGTGCCATAGATCCACAATGCCATAGTATCAGATGGATATATTGTCAACTGGGAGAAAGACCTTGAAAATAGTTTTTGAAGATAAAATATTTTTTAGTGGCTCATGTTTCCTGTTTCCTGTTTGCTGCCTAACACTTTCATTATTTAAACTGCAGCTACTTCACTTTAAATTCTTGAAACTATTTTAGTGGTCTGTCTCCCTGGTCACACTTTTTATTGTACCTCATTATTATATTTAAGAGCATTTGTGTAAACCTTCCTTTCAATTGATAAGAAGTCTGTTTGTATTGCAAAGGGCTTTGAGTAATGTCTCTTCCATTAGTCTTATGTGCAAAATGGAAGAGGGTTTTATGATTAACACCTGAACTTGTGTCTGTCCACACGATACTATCTGCTTCAGTCAGCAAAGTTGCATTGTAATTTAGTAAGTTTTGATTTTGGCTGCATTTCTCCTGTGACCTGCCACCTATCCGTACTCAGTTTTTTATTTTATTTTCATGTGGTGCAGAAACCTGAGAGCTCAGGGTTATAGAGAGTGCCAGGTACACATGTTCCCATAGACTCTTCTAGCAAAACAACTTGGGGAATAGGAACCCACATAGACACCTAAATGAAATTATTATTATTATTATTTACAGTAGTTTGGAGGTGATGTGTAGCAGGGCATGAAACAGTTCCTATTGCCAAATTTTCAAAATGTATTTATGAATTGCCCCTTTTACACCAGAGCAAATAAAAGAATGATGTTAGAATAAGGCATACATTCAGAGAATGGAGCTGAGGGCTGGAGTCCCTGAAAATAAATGAGGTGCTCACAGCAGTGGTGGTGAATGGTGACAGAGAAGACAAATTCTATTCTGTCCCAAATAAAGACTAAAAATTATCGTTTTCCTTGCCAGCATAATTGTCAGTTCAGTTCTCTTCAGTCACTCAGTCATGTTCGACTCTTTGCAACCCCATGAACCACAGCATGCTAGGCCTCCCTGTCCATCACCAACTCCTGGAGTTTACCCAAACTCATGTCCATTGAGTTGGTGATGCCATCCAAGCATCTCATCCTCTGTCAAGCATAATGTAGGTGCTTTGAAATATTTCAGCTAACTGAGAAATGCTTTATTTCGCATAAAGTCTCCTTTGGCTTCCCTGATAGCTCAGTTGGTAAAGAATCTGCCTGCAATGCAGGAGACCCTGGTTTGATTCCTGGGTTGGGAAGATCCCCGGGAGAAAGGAAAGGCTACCCACTCCAGTATTCTGGCCTGGAAAATTCCATGGACTGTATAGTCCATGGGGTTGCAAATAGCGACAGGACTGAGCAACTTTGACTTACTTACTTACTATAAACTTTCTTCAAGGGATCTGTTTATGAAACAATTGAAAAAATTATATTATAAAATGTTGTGAGGTAGACAAATGTAGAACACAAATATGTATACATTACCAAAAGCAAAAAAGTAAAGAGGAAGAAACTATTTGGATTAAATACCAAAAGCCAGAAAGTAAAGAGGAAGAAAATATTTGGATTAGTTAAAAAACTGTTTGGATTAAATGGAATAAACTATTTGGATTAAACTATTTGAAGGATGAAAATAAATATGGAAGGATGAACAGTGTGGCCTTAAGCAGAAATGTGGGTATTTGGCCTGAATGTTAGGTTGGCATCAGTATTTTGTTTTGTTTTGTTTTGTTTTTGCTGTGTCAGCTCTTAGTTGCTCCAGGCCACCCATGATCTTGGTTCTCCGACCGTGCATGGAACTCAACATTCTGTGATTTAGAAGGTGGAGTCTTAACCGCTGGAGCACCAAGACAGTCCCTGCGTCAGTATTGTTGAATTTCAAGACAAGAATCATGTAAGATTTGTTTTTTTTGTTTGTTTGTTTGTTTTTAACTCCCTGGAAATTGCTAAAAATGTTGAAGCATGAAATGACACGGTGAAGTGAGTTTACCTGGATTCTGAACAAAGGGCACCTTGGGCATGGTGTGAGCTGTGTTGCTAAGCTTCCAGGCAATGGTAGACTTGTGTCTTGAGAATATTTACTTCTGATGAGACACAGCAGGGGAGTGGCGTTTCATCTGAGACATAAAGTAGCAGGAGGAATTCACTGTGGTTCTGGACTCCAGTTCTGCGCCCCCGCCCCTGGTTCCCTGCAGGGTGAGAGCGCCCGCTGACCTCAGATTACCGTGTGTCTTGCTGATAGGTCACCACATGGCTGGTGGGATCCTGAGGTATATGTGTGTGTGTCAGGGAGACACACCACACTGGGAGCCGAGTCCTGCAGTTCTTTTCGTTGTGTTGAGGGTTACTGGTGCCCTCCTGGCTTCCTTTTACTGCTTTATAAAAACAGAATGGAACTATCATTGATTTCTATTGTTGTGTGAGTTTCTGCCATGCAGCAGTGATTCAGTTACACATATACACAACGTCTAGTGTTTTTCAGAGTCTGTCCCATTATAGATAGGAATGAGATATTGAATATAGTTCCCTGTGCTGTGCAAAAGCACCTTGTTGTTCCTCTCACTGCTTCTGGCTCATCTTTAGAATGTTCTAGAACCCTGCTTGTCCTGGGACCTCATCATCTGTTGGCCTGCATGCTCCTGCAGTGACAAGGAAAGTGTCTTTCAGCATCCCTCTGTCTCCTTTAGGAGATTTGGAGGAAATAGCTCAATATCTATATACAGCATAAGGTGTGACAGGTTGTCGGAAGCCAGCATGAGGAGCTTTGTCCGTGACAAAGGTCATGAGGAAGGAGGCTCGACATACACAAAGGCGGGATCGAGCCTCAGGAGTCCCCCTGGAAATTTTCGGACATCTACCCCCATAACCAGAGCCTGCCTACTTTACTACTTTGTGCTCCCACCTACACCTCTGACTTTACGGGGAGCTGTTCCCCACCACCTCTTTCGGAGAAGGAGTTAACTTAGAGCTCCAGTTAATAAAAACTCCTGGGCGTCACAAGAGTGTTTCAATCTACAAACTCCTCTGAAGCTTTTCTAGCCTGTCTAACAGGCTTGTCTGGCCACATGTGATTTTTTATAGCCTCTTAACCATGAGAGGCACGAAATGTTTTAAACCTTTTAAAAACAGGTTTTTTAGAAAAGTTAGAAAACTATTAGTATAGTATAGTGGGCTGATTAAAAATTGTATTGGTGAAGGGTTATTTTTTATTTTTTTTATTTTATTCTTAAACTTTACATAATTGTATTAGTTTTGCCAAATATCAAAATGAATCCATCACAGGTATACATGTGTTCCCCATCCTGAACCCTCCTCCCTCCTCCCTCCCCATACCATCCCTCTGGGTCGTCCCAGTGCACTAGCCCCAAGCATCCAGTATTGTGCATTGAACCTGGACTGGCATCTCGTTTCATACATGATATTTTACATGTTTCAATGCCATTCTCCCAAATCTTCCCACCCTCTCCCTCTCCCACAGAGTCCATAAGACTGTTCTATACATTGGTGTCTCTTTTGCTGTCTCATATACAGCGTTATTGTTACCATCTTTCTAAATTCCATATATATGCGTTAGTATACTGTATTGGTGTTTTTCTTTCTGGCTTACCTCACTCTGTATAATAGGCTCCAGTTTCATCCACCTCATTAGAACTGATTCAAATGCATTCTTTTTAATGGCTGAGTAATACTCCATTGTGTATATGTACCATAGCTTTCTTATCCATTCATCTGCTGATGGACATCTAGGTTGCTTCCATGTCCTGGCTATTATAAACAGTGCTGCGATGAACATTGGGGTACATGTGTCTCTTTCCCTTCTGGTTTCCTCAGTGTGTATGCCCAGCAGTGGGATTGCTGGATCATAAGGCAGCTCTATTTCCAGTTTTTTAAGGAATCTCCACACTGTTCTCCATAGTGGCTGTACTAGTTTGTATATTGGAAATAAAAGCAAAAATAAACAAATGGGACCTAATTAACCTTAAAAGCCTCTCCACATCAAAGGAAACTATCAGCAAGGTGAAAAGACAGCCTTCAGAATGGGAGAAAATAACAGCAAATGAAGCAACTGACAAACAACTAATCTCAAAAATATACAAGCAACTCCTATAGCTCAACTCCAGAAAAATAAATGAGCCAATCAAAAAATGGGCCAAAGAACTAAATAGACATTTCTCCAAAGAAGACATACAGATGGCTAACAAACACATGAAAAGATGCTCAACATCACTCATTATCAGAGAAATGCAAATCAAGATCACTATGAGGTACCATTTCACACCAGTCAGAATGGCTGCGATCCAAAAGTCTACAAATAATAAATGCTGGAGAGGGTGTGGAGAAAAGGGAACCCTCTTACACTGTTGGTGGGTTTTTTATTTGTTGAGCCAATGTTTGTTGTTAAGTTTTCACATTTCCTGTCCTTATACACATTAATGAATATATAAAAAATAAGTATTAACCTTTGATATTTTGGGCTAAACAAAATTTTTTTTAATTAAAACCCACTACACCCCCACCCTATAAAAATGTAACTTTATGTGGTACCTTTAGAGGGTGGTGTCTGTTTTAAAAATAATCACCCCTAGAAAAATAAGTGTCCTGGTTGACTGACCTCTGTCACAAGGAGAGGGTCATAAATTGTCAACAGGCCCCATGACCAAAAGATGATGTAACACCCCGAAG
Organism: Bos taurus; assembly: GCF_002263795.3. Classification (NCBI taxonomy): domain Eukaryota; kingdom Metazoa; phylum Chordata; class Mammalia; order Artiodactyla; family Bovidae; genus Bos; species Bos taurus. Next base: position 2,829,008 of record NC_082638.1, on the reverse strand, counting down.
ACCTTTGTATACATTTGTATAAAACACCTGACTTTAATAAAAGTCAGGACTGCTGCCCTGCGTGACCTTTATATAACATCTCAGTGTATAAAAACAGACTCTGGAAAAATTAAAAAAGGGGTCAGTTCCTCAAAAGACTGGTCTCCCCATGTCGTTCTTTCTTTCACCTTCTGGCTAAATCACCTTCTGGAACGTGGAGACTTGTCAAGCCTACTAATTATGCCTGGGCTTCTAAGATCTGATCGGAGAGGCCTTAGAGTCTCCTCTCCTTCAGGAGAACGGGAAGACGTCTGTGGCCTACGTAGGTGGCGTAAATTCCTTGCCTTAAAATTTTATTAGCTTTCCAGGTAAACCAAGTTATTCAGCCTCTTTTCTCCACTGAATTTTCCTACTGAGCTATCCTTATTCTATTACTCTTTATATATCTCTAATTAATATTTAATTAAAGCTATCGTATCCTGATCGCCGAAGCCATCTCCCCTTCAAATTTCCCTAGATCCACCAGGGCTAGACCCCGAAAACAGGTCATGGCAGTATTCATATGCCATAGGCAGTATTCCATATGTGTAAAGTTATGTACAGCTGCCTTTAATATATTGACACACTCAGGTAAGTGACCCATGAGTGGAAACTATATAAACATTTACTTATTTACACCTGGCAGCTCTGGGTCTTTGTTGACCATGCAGACCTTCTGTGCTTGCAGTGACCATGCAGACCTTCTGTGCTTGCAGTGAGTGGGGGCTTCTCTCTAGTTGTGGTGCACTGGCTATTGTGTAGCTCAGCTTGTTGTGGAGGCCCGGCTCCAAATTGTGGGATTCAGTAGTTGCTGCACTTGGGCTCAGTATTTATGGCATATGGGCTGAGGTGTCCCAAGGTATGTGGAGTTTTCCTGGACCTGGGATGAAACCTGTGTCCCCTGCATTGGCAGGTGGAATCTTTACCACCAGGCCCTCACAGAAGTCCTAGTATTTATTCATAAATTAGACAAATCATGTCAATAACTTGTATATTTGTGTACATCTTATAATGTGAATCTCACAACTATACATGATTCAGTTCAGTTCAGTTCAGCCACTCAGTTGTGTCCGACTCTTTGTGACCCCATAAATTGCAACATGCCAGGCCTCCCTGTCCAAAACCAACTCCCAGAGTTCACCCAAATTCATGTCCATCGAGTCAGTGATGCCATCCAGCCATCTCATCCTCTGTTGTCCCCTTCTCCTCCTGTCCCCAATCCCTCCCAGCATCAGGGTCTTTTCCAATGAGTCAACTCTTCGCATGAGGTAGCCAAAGGATTGGAGTTTCAGCTTTAGCATCAGTCCTTCCAATGAACACCCAGGACTGATCTCCTTTAGGATGGACTGGTTGGATCTCCTTTCAGTCCAAGGGCCTCTCAAGAGTCTTCTCCAACACCACAGTTCAAAAGCATCAATTCTTTGGCACTCAGCTTCCTTCACAGTCCAACTCTCACATCCATACATGACCGCTGGAAAAACCATAGCCTTGAGTAGACGGGCCTTTGTTGGCAAAATAATGTCTCTGCTTTTCAGTATGCTATCTAGGTTGGTCATAACTTTCCTTCCAAGGAGTAAGTGTCTTTTAATTTCATGGCTGCATGATTAATTAAACATTACATTCAACCCTGTATCCATTTATAATGATATAATATTGATAAGTTTATATTGCAAGTTTTATGGAAATTTATTTCTGTATTTATAAATAAATAAACCATAAAGTTATATTTCTCTTTGTGGTATATTTAGGAAATGGTGTATTTATTAAATTTGTCTGGTGTAATACACATCTGGATATAAACCTGTGTGTTTCTTATATTCTTATTCTCTGTGAAGAAGAATTACAGAGTCAGGAAATGTGGGCCCACCATCCCATGAGTGAATCCTTAAATATGTTTTGGAATTTAAAAATTTTTTTGAATTTCAGCTAATTAATGTACCTTACTTAGTTTAAAAAAATTGATCTTACTTTGCACAATAATGGAAGAAATGGGTCCCCTTTCAAGACGCATAGTCTCCAAAGGATCTAGTGTGTTGGGAACAGTCATGAGGTGTTTACTGCCTGGTAATATTTTCTCAGGAATTAAACGGTAGCAGCTGTCTCCCTGACTCAGTGGTTCACACATCTCCCGTCTCCCGACCACACCCCCACTTTCTGCTGGCCTTATGAGAGAGTTATGGAAACTCTGAATCCTTCTGTGTTTGACAAGAGTCACCCCTTCACTCGTCAGGTATTAGAGAAACGTCTGTAAAGTGTAGCACGTGTGGTGTCTGTGTGCAATCTGGGAGCATTCAATTCTCATCAGCTACAGAGTTGTCCCCATGGATTTCAGTCCAGAACAAAGAAAGATGGCATGCGCACACACACACACACTCACACACACACACACACGGACACACAGAAACACAGACACACAAACACATAGACACACAGATACACACACAGACACAAACACGGACACACAGAAACTCACACAAACACACAGACACACACATAGATACACACACACACGGACACACAGAAACACAGACACACAAACACATAAACACACACACACGGACACACAGAAACACAGACACACACACACATAAACACACACATAGACACACACACACAGATACACACACAGACACAAACATGAACACAGACACACAAACACACAGAAACACACATACATACAAAGAGACACACAGAAACACAGACACACACACATAAACACACACAGATACACGGACACACAGAAACAGACACACACAAACACATAAACACACACACAGATACAAACACGGACACACAGAAACACAGACACACAAACACATAAACACACACAGACACACACATAGATACACGTACACGGACACACACATGCACACGGACACACAGAAACACAGACACACAAACATAAACACACACACAGACACACACACAGATACACACACAGAAACACAGACACACAAACACACAGACACACACACACACGGACACACACATACACACAGAAACACACGCACAACCACATAAACACAAACACATAAACACACACACAGACACAAACACGGACACACAGAAACACAGACACACACACAGACATACACACATAGATACACAAACATGGACACACACACACACATAGACACACACATAGATACACACAAAGAGACACACAGAAACAGGCACACAAACACATAGATACACACAGACACACACAAACTAACACATATACACACAAACACACACACTGTTTTCATCATTGTAATTCTAGGCATTACAGTCCTATTAAATAAAAGGAGTTTATTAGAGAGTTTGTTCCTCCAAGACATATACAGGCGGTTTCAAACCAAGAAAAGTATTTGATCTTTAATTAATTAGCATATAACACATATAATTTATTATAGATATAATTTATTATAGGTATAACTCATTATAGATATAGTTTATTGTATATGGGGAGGAGGAAATAGGAACTCACTCCAGTGTTCCTGCCTGGAGAACTCCATGGACAGAGGAGCCTGGTGGGTTACAATCCATGGGGTGGCAAAGAGTCGGACACGACTGAGTGGCTAACACATTATATATGGAGTATCTATATAAGGCATATAATTAATCTAGAATCACCTGAGAGACGTCAGGTACATGTCTGCAGTGAAATGAAGCCCACGGTACAGAACAAGAGTACCAACAGGCACTTAGAGACCTGAGAGATACCAGACCTAAACCCAGCCATGCAGTGAACTGCATTAAGTACAAATGAACTATACACTTTAATGAAGTAGAAGCCAGATTGTCTTTTGTGTTCACAAAGGAAGACAGAACTACATGTATTCTTTTCTTTTCTTTTTTTTTTTTTTTACTTTGCCTTTATTATTCTAGACTTCTCTACAAACATCTTAGATTGCCCTGGTCATGACCATCCGAGCTCTGAATATGAACTGAACTACCTGCGTTCTCGTCTCAGTGCATGGCAACCCTTCCTGCACAGAATCCATTTCCGATGGATCTTAGTGAAACCGAGCAGGACCCCATGGCCCTTCCCACCATGTCCTCCACCTGTCTTTTGTCTGGGGAGAAACTTGAGCCAGAGAATCAGTTTAATCAGAGAAGGGAGAAACACAGAAGCAAAGAAAAACATCCAACCATGCTAAACACTAATACTTTAGTCAGTAAGCAAATCCAAGGCCCTTAGTTTGTCCTCAAAGGTTGTAGGCAGTATTGTGAGCCATGTCCTGGGAGCTGTCTTACAGACACTGAAACCCCCACCAAATGGACAAGGTAACTACAGGATAACCATACTGTAGTCATGACGTGCTGCTGCTGCTAAGTCACTGCAGTCATGTCCGACTCTGTGTGACCCCATAGACAGCAGCCCACCAGGCTCCCCCATCCCTGGGATTCTCCAGGCAAGAACACTGGAGTGGGTTGCCATTTCCTTCTCCAATGCAGGAAAGTGAAAAGTGAAAGTGAAGTCATTCAGTTGTGTCCGACTCTTCGAGACCCCATGGACTGCAGCCCACCAAGCTCCCCAGTCCCTGGGATTGTCCAGGCAAGAACACTAGAGTGGGTTGCCATTAAGTTGTCACAGTTCTGAGAACTTGTCTCAGACAAGGGAAAGAAAATGACCCTGAAACTGATGATTGTTGTTGAGTCGCTCAGGCGTGTTCTGAGTCTTTTCCAGGCCATGGACAGTAGCCCACCAGGCTCCTCTGTCCATGGGATTCTCTAGGCCAGAATACTGGAGTGGGCTATCATTTCCTTCTCCAGGGGATCTTCCTGACCCAGGGATCAAACCCACATCTCCTGCATTGGCAGGTGGGTTCTTTACCACTGAGTCACTTTGGAAGCCCCATTTTATATCAGTACAGAGTAACATGTGAGTTCTCATTTTTTATCTCTCTGGGGCAGTTGTTTTCCACTATTGTTTTGAATGTAGGGCTGAGCAAACTGGTTGTTTTTTTTTTTTTTTTTTTTACTGAGTCACTGGTAATAAATTTATAGAGTCTTAGTTGGATGCAGTGTGCATGCAGCCACTTAAACCACTGCTCAGTATATGTTTAATTTTAAAACACACACTGGGTGTTTGTTGTGTTCTCTGCCTTTCTCTACTGTGATTTGAGGCCTTCTCCTTGTGGTGGTTATCTTGTTGAGTCTCAAGGGAGGGCTATAGAGAAGAAGATCAATAGTGCTTAGTTGTCCTGCTGCATGTAGGATCTTCCAGGGTCAGGGATTCAGCCTGTGTCTTCTGCTTTGGCAGGTGGATTCCCAACCTCTGGGCCCCTAGGGAAGTACCTCTGCTCAGTATTTTGGTTTTATTTTTTGGTTTGGTTTAATTCTTGCTGTCATTCTAAGGCTGGCTTACAAAACTAGACAGCATATTAAAAAGTAGAGACAGTACCTTGCCAATAAAGGTCCGTACAGTCAAAGCCATTGTGTTCCAGTAGTCATGTAAAGATGTGAGAGTTGGACTATAAAGCTGAAAGTGAAAGTGAAGTTGCTCAGTCGTCCGACTCTTTTTGAGCCCATGGACTGTAGCCTGCAGGCTTCTCCGTCCATGGGATTTTCCAGGCAAGAGTACTGGAGTGGGGTGCCATTGCCTTCTCCAGGGGATCTTCCTGACCCAGGGATTGAACCCAGGTCTTCTGCATTTCAGGAAGATGCTTTACCCTCTGAGCCATTTTTCAGTCAATGTTAAAGAAAGCTGAGTGCCAGAGAATTGATGTTTTCGAACTGTGGTGTTGGAGATAACTCTTGAGAGTCCCCTGGACTGCAAGGAGATCCAACCAGTCCATCCTAAAGGAAATCAGCCCTGAATATTCATTGGAAGGACTGATGCTGAAGCTGAAACTCCAATACTTTGGCCACCTAATGGGAAGAACTGACTCATTGGAAAAGACCCTGATGCTGGGAAAGATTGAAGGTGGGAGGAGAAGGAGACGACAGAGGATAAGTTGGTTGGATGGCATCACCGACTCAATGGACATAAGTTTGAGCAAACTCCAGGAGTTGGTGATGGACAGGGAGGCCTGGCGTGCTGCAGTCTATGGGGTTGCCAAGAGTTGGACACCACTGAGTGACTGAACTGAACTGAACTGAAATGGACTGAATCTCATTGATCCAGTGGCATGACCATTGTGGGTTCCCACATGGCTCCTTTGTTCCCCATCATTAGGCACTGATGAATGACTATTATTTTAAAACACCCCTGATGAGTTACTGAACAGCTACAGATAATTCATCATCTCCATCAGCAGCAAAGACACTGCTTCTGGGGGTGGACCTGAATGCTAGCAGCCCCGAATAGGACACCACATAACTGGTGCCTTGTATCCAACCTCAGTGCTCTTTCTTGAATAGTTAGTGTTCACTTTTGTTGTGTGTGTGTGTGTGTGTGTGCTCAATCAATAAATCGTGTCTGACTCTTTGAGACCCCATGGACCCCATAGCCTGACAGGTTCCCCTGTCCATGGGAATCTCCAGGCAAGAATGCTGGAGTGGGTTTCCATTCCTTTCTCCAGGGGATCTTCCCAACCCAGGGAAGGGTCCCTTTTTTCTTGTGTGACCTGAATCAGCATATTCTAAGCCAGTGAGCCACCTGGGAACCCCATGTAACACTGCATTCTGCCAAATCCTTACCACAACGGGCAACCCCACAGCAGATGAGCACTGCTTAAAAACAGAATTGAGTTGTTTTCCAATGCCAGTTAGGAAAGCACAGGTTCTATTTGAAGTTCTGTAACTAACCATCCCCATTGCTCACATGACCTCAGGTGGAAACCTCATATCACTGTATAAAATTGTTGAAAGGGAAAGTCGCTCAGTCATGGTGGACCTTTGTGACCCCATGGACTATACAGTCTATGTAATTCTCCAGGCCAGAATATTGGCTTGGGTGTACATGGCCTTCTCTGGGGTTCTTCCCAGCCCAGGGATCGAACCCAGGTTTCCTGCGTTGCAGGCAGATTCTTTACCAGTTGAGCCATAAGGGAAGCTCAGAGAAAATTAGTATCTGTGGTTTATTCTCTCTTCTCACCAACACACTCGCAGTGTTCACACCATGTGTTCTAAACAGAGTTATCTCCTGCCACATGCTATACTCAATTTCTACATAGTTGGATTTACATATTTTTTTGTATTTGCAAATATGGCATCTTTATGGACACATATGTGTATTAATCATTTTATTGAACAGTTTAGAAATTCAGTAACATCAGCAAGAGCAGAGGAGATTTGTGCCAGGAAAGCCATGTAGAATCATGATTTCCTCGGAGAGAAGAACGGACGATTTCAAGGAAAAGGTCTATAATCTTCATATGGATGATTGGGACACATTACTGATGCGATGCTTCTCATAGCCTTACTTCATTTTCTTCTTTAATCGTGAAAAAATTTAAGACGTCGTTGAGATGATTACAGTTAACATGATGTTGGTCAGAGAATGAAAGATAGAAACAGTTACTGCTGGAAGTAGTGAGAAATTCCCTTACAAGACCCATTGCACAGAAGTCACTCTGTGTGACTGCCCATGGGGTTTGCATAGAATGGCTACCTTGTGTCCATCTGCTAAAGCTATGTTTTTTTTTCAGTAGTCATGTATGGATGTGAGGATTGGACTGTAAAGAAAGCTGACTGCCAAAGAATTGATGATTTTGAACTGTGGTGTTGAAGAAGACTCTTGAGAGTTCCTTGGACTGCAAGGACATCCAACCAGGCCATCCTAAAGGAAATTGGTCCTAAATATTCATTGGAAGGACTGATGCTGAAGCTGAAACTCCAGTACTTTGGCCATCTAATGCGAAGAACTGACTTATTTGAAAAGACCCTGATTCTGGGAAAGATTGAAGGTGGGAGGAGAAGGGTTCAATAAAGGATGAGATGGTTGAATGGCATCACCAGTCGATGGCCATGAGTTTGAGCAGGCTTGGGGAATTGATTATGGACAAGGAAGCCTGGTGTTCTGCAGTCCTTGGGGTACCAGAGAGTCAGACATGACTGAGCAACTAAAGTGAACTGAAACGAGCTGTGAGCAACCCAGTATCAGGTCTTATGATGAGAGTTATTAAGTTACATATGCACATGTCTGAGATGTAGGAGACTGTGTACTGGGTGACCTATGCTGCTTAACATCTATAAATCTTCCTTACAATCATAAAGATGTGGCTGCAAGATCATTCATTCACACTGGGGTTCCCCAGAGTTCATGTTTCACAGCTCAGGGCTTCACACAATCTTCTTTGTCTACAAAACATGTCACTGCGGGGTCTAGACCAGTGTGTGCATTTAGATACTTAAGTCCAAACCCTTATGTAAGCCCTAGCCTTTGCCACTTGGCAGGATGGACCGTTTTGTGATCCTATTTTTTTAAAATAAAGTTTTATTGCAATTTAGTTGATGTGCAATGTTGTGTTAGTTTCTGGTTCAAAGCAAAGTGCTTTATGCATACATTTGTTGTTTTTATTTAGTTGCCAAGTCATATCCCTCTCTTTTGTCCCTATGGTACGTTGCCAGATTCCTCTGTCTTTGGCATTTTCTAAGCAATAATACTGGAGTGGCTGCTGCTGCTAAGTCACTTCAGTCATGTCCAACTCTGTGCGACCCCATAGACGGCAGCCCACCAGGCTCCCCCGTCCCTGGGATTCTCCAGGCAAGAACACTGGAGTGGGTTGCCATTTCCTTCTCCAATGCAGGAAAGTGAAAAGTGAAAGTGAAGCCGTTCAGTTGTGTCTGACTCTTAGCGACCCCATGGATTGCAGCCCACCAGGCTTCTCCATCCATGGGATTTTCCAAGCAAAGTACTGGAGTGGGGTGCCATGAGTGGCTAGTCATTAACTATTCCATGACCTGCATCTCCCGCATCAGCAGGCAGATTTTTTTATACTGAGCTTCCAGGGAAGCCCTCAGTTAATACACATATGTATGTAAATATATACCTTTTTACATTATTCTCTTTACAGGTTATTACAATTCATTGAGTACAGATATCTGTGCTACACAACATATTCTATGTGTTCATTTTATGTTTAGTAGTATATATCTCTTAAACCCAAACTCCCAAATCATCCCTTCCCCCAGTTATCCCTTTGGTAACCATATTTTGTTTTCTGGGCCTTGAGTCTGTTTCTATGCTGCAAATAGTTTATTTGTGTTGTATTTTACATTCCCCATGTAAGGTATATCATATGATATGTGCTTTTCTATTTGTGACTTTTTGATTATCTCTGGGTCCATCCATGTTGGTGCAGATGGCATTATTTCAGTCTTTGTCAGGGTTGAGTAATAGCCAATTGTGTATATATCCCATTCTTAAAGCAGTATGCCCCCAGAAAAAAAAAAAAAAAAAAGCCTTGACATACTAAAGAAGACTCAGTGTTGTTAGGTATCATGTGCTACTCACCAAACAGAGGTTCTCAGTTCTTATTTCGGACAGTTGTCTGTGAAAGAGAATGAATAAGGGAAAGATTGACTATTGATATGCCTCTACTTGAAATAATTATTTGATAAAGTCCTGTATGAAAGATGACTGAGGGAGTAGGAAATTTGGATCAAGTATCCTCATGATGTATTTTCATTTCTGATACCTGCTGTCCTCAGGGCCTTTACCTGTTTGGGCGCCATCTTCTGTATTTTCATTTGGAATACCCCTTTCATTGTTTATCTCCTCATACTTCTGAATATCTTCTTGACTCAAACTGTCTCCTTTGCCTAGATTTCATAGTGAACAGGGCAGATGGGTGTGCGTTAGAATACTTCATTGGTTATAGAGTGTCCTCTGGCTCATATCTGTAGTGTCCAGTAAGTCTCACCATGACCACTCCCCTCCCCCATCACCTAAACCCTGCTCAGCAGAGAATTTTCTACAGAGGTTCCCGTATGTGCATACAGGTCTTCAGATGGGTCCGTGGGGGTAGAGTCCACATGGTTTCCATTTTCTCACATTCCAGTTCTCCCAACTGCTGAGAGAACCACAGACCATTCACCTGTGAGCTTAAGCAGCTCCGAGTCAGTGCTGTCTCTAGTGCAACATCTGAGAAGGTGATGGTGGCGTTGGAAACTCAGAATTTCTCCTAACTCTAACCCTTCCTGTCCACTTTGTCTGCATCCTAGAATTCCTTCCCTGGGGTTTTCTTGGTCTCCAGTCAAAGGAGTGGCTAGATATCAGCACTGACTCAATGAGCAAAAGTTTGCGCAAACTCTGGGACAGAGTGGAAGATAGAGGAGCCTGGCGTGCTGCAGTCCATGAGGTCGCCAAGAGTCAGGCAGACGCTAGTGCCTGAACAACAATATTCAAACGAAGGGGGAGAAGTGATTTGAACATTCCCCAAGCACTAATCTCATCACACATGTCACTGAGGGGCAAAGCTCAGGCATTGTCATCCTCAGAGACCAGACACTCCCCCTACCCAGCCCCAACGTGGATCAGAAAGCATAAAGGGGCCAGGCAGTGACCCTGTGGGGTTGGCCGCATGGCACGTGATTCCCATGCCTGACCACATGCCTCTGAAGGATTCAATATGATCGAGTGGTTATTTGAAGAGCATCAAGTTCAGGTCTCAGGATTTATTTTAACCATCATGACAAAGAATAAACCATTTGTGGTGGAGATGAATGGATTCATGTTTGGGAACTGTGAGTCTACTAAACTCAAATTTAAACCTTGGTTCACTTTGGTTTCAGAATCTGGCCACTCCAATATGTGATATTTGACAAGAATCCCATGGACCATCATGGAATATTTCATTGCACCTCCAGGATAAGTGTATCTAATAATTTAAAAAGCCACATGATAGGATCACCAGTGGCTACATTTCTTCAGTTTCCCATATAACAAATCTTTGGGCGCAACCCTAACTCATGTCACATGACGTCTGAGTTCTCCTGTGTGAATACATGTCTGCCCCAGTGTGCTTAATAAAATATACCGTCTGTAATGCTTCTGTCCTCAATACAAAAATACTGATTATATCAACATGACCAGCTTGCATAGAATGAGTTACAGTACATACCAAGGGCATAAGTCAGTTTTGTGGTCTTCTCTCCATCAAAGTTTTCAGCATAGAATACCAACATGCTTTCTGATACAGGGATCAGTTGCACAGAATTTTTACCCATGACTGTGACAGAAAAACATAAATTCAAATCTCAATACAGTTAACTTCTTTCCTCTTCATTTGGGCATCTCATATTCTTCACATGCCTTTGATGGTGACCTTTGTCTCATTGATATTCATAGTGGGTGTGTTGTAAGTAACAGTTAAAACAGCTAGTGAAGTAGCAAAGCTTTCTCCACATGACTCTCTTCTGAACATAGTAAAGACGTTCAGTCTTCTGGACTGAACAGGTTATGAATGATAATGAAGTTGCTTATTGCAACTGTAGTAGGTTGGTGGGCCCGAACCATCTCATACCAGCTCATAAGAGCTTACTGTTAAAGATGACTATTAACTTTTCAGGAATTTTGTGACCAAATTTATAAGTACAGTCCTGATTACAAAGGTATTCTCTAAGCAAATCATGTGAAAATAAAAGTTAATAGATAAAGTTATTTCCTAGTACAGAGGGTGGTAAAAGAGCTAGAACTGAGGCGATTGCCAAATGCTGGAGATATATTCCCTGAAATGATTCTTTTTTAGTTCCTGTGGCTGCATGTCCACATTGGAAATTAAAAAACATGCAGCAGACCAAATTAGAATGCTCCATTGCACATTTTCTCCTTGAAAATCAAATATGTAGTCATTTAATCATTCAGTGTTACAGCATTGATATATGAGAATTCTTTCCAGTATAGCAAACCATAGAGATACAAATCTGTGCTAGCCTCCCTTTTTTTTCTATATCATAAAAACTATTTTGAAAATTTTCTGTTACTTTATCCTCATACTTTTCTGTGGCATTTACTTTAATCAGGTTCTACTTCTTAATCAGGCTAGTAAAAACTTTTAATATTTAAAGAATTTCTTTAGTTAAAGCAATTTTGATCTTGTAAGCTTAAATAAGTGGCTTCCCAGGGCGCTCAGCTGTAAGAAATCTGCCTGCTAGTCCTGGGGATGCCTGAGATGTCCCTTTAATCCCCAGGTCAGGAATATCCCTGGAGGAGGAAATGGCAACCCCCTCCAGTATTCCTGCCTGGAGTATCCCATGAACAGAAGAACTTGTAGCCTATAGTCCATGGGGTCGTTAAGAGTCAGTCAAGACTGAGCATCTGAGCACAGACACATGCATGTCAAATAAAAGAAAATAATTTTTTAATGGATTGTTGCAATCTTAAGTAGCTGTATACACTTCCCCATGTCTGAGGAACATGGGGCTTTTTCTCAGATGCCATCAATGGCACCTTCCAAATTGGACCTTATCCTAGTTTTCTGGTGCAGAACTAATGCCTGGAAAATGTAATGTCTTTCCCAAGGTGGCCTTTGTAATGAATAGAGAAAATAGTACACAAGTCCAGACATCTAGTTGTCTTAGATGAAGCCAAAATCATTGATCTCACCAAGGTCCATGGTTTTGGGCTTCTTTGGTGGCTCAGACGGTAAAGAATCTGCCTGCAATGCAAGAGACCTGGCTTCCCTTCTTGGGTTTGCAAGATCCCCTGGAGAAGGAAATGACTACCCACTTCTCAAGTCCCTTGGACTGCAAGGATATCAACCAGTCAGTCCTCTAGGAGACTAACCCTGAATATTCATTGGAAGGGCTGATTCTTAAGCTTAAGCTTCAACTCTTTGGCCACCTGATGGGATGAGGTGACTCACTGGAAAAGACCCTGATGAGGGAAAGATTGAGGGCTGCAGGAGAAGAGGGTGACAGAGGACGAGATGGTTGGATGGCATCACTCAATGGACATGAGTCTGAGCAAACTCCGGGACATGGTGAAGGACAGGGAAGCCTGGCATGCTTCAGTCCATGGGGTCACAAAGAGCCAGACACAACTTAGTAACTCACAAACCTGAGAAGACACACACATTGACAAAGCTTGCCTACTCACAATCTACGTGGTAAACATTTCCTTCTGCTCTCTGTGCCACTACTGTGAGTAAGGTGCAACTATCGTAATGCCTGAAAGACAAACAGACAAGACATGCCTTCATCACTATCCATTCCCCAGCGCTGGAGGTCACCCTTCCATGAACAGGGTTCACACACTCATCTTCACTTGCATCACCCCCACCGTTCACTGCCCGTTGGAGACCGAACCCCATGATAGAACTCAACAGTCTAGTTGTGTTCAGTTGGGGCAGATTGTGCTTACGTGACAATGAAAGTAATGGACATTTTTTCACAGTTGTCAATGCATTCAAATTGGCGGAAGTATGTCCGCAGGGGGCCTCCTTCCTCAATCTTCTCCTTGTTATTCGCGGCCATGTAAATGGTGTACCAGTTTCCTGTAATCTAACAAGGAAGGTTTCCATAAACCAGTCAATCTGGTTACATGTTTTTCACCAATACCCAGCACAATCTTTGCTTCTGTGTTTCCCTCAGAAGAGAAGTCAAGTCAGTCTTATTAAGCAAAGTAGTGTTCTACCTCCTACCTTGCCGAATAATGCAATAATAATAATGCAATAATGACTGTGAAATGCAATAATGATTCATATTCAAGCAGAAAGAATTTAGAGTTCCTTGAAATAGCTAAAACAACACCATTAAAAACCATGACAGTTCATAACTCCCTAAATGATAGCATATTCGCTTTTTTTTCTTACATACAGACAAATAAGATGAAAAAAAAAAATACAACAAGCAGGAAGACAGGGGTTATGTTATGCTCACATAGATATGTGTATCACAGTATGTGTGTGGTACATACACAAGCTGGTCATCCATGTAACCAAGACTGTCTCTCTCTGTCACACTCACAGAACCAAGACCTTCTCTCAGATCAGCAGAATTTGGGTACCTCTGGGGATTCCGGCTGAGCTGGAGCTTCCTGGGCAGCACAAACCAGACCCAGGAGAAGAGTCAGGAACACAGCCTTCATCTTGTGACTCTAGTGATTCTTCCTCTATAGAATCTGAGGGTTTCCCAGTTGTTGGAGAGGTTGTGAATTGTTTCCACTTTTTTATAGTATACATCTCTTGGCAGAATACGTAATGATCAAACAGTAATTAATCAGAAAACCTTGGTTACAGAGATACCATCTTCTGATATCCTGGTTGGCAGCTGAGCTTTTTCCGCAATCTGTGGTTTTTATAAATGTATTAGTTTTAAGAGAAGCATAAGTAAATTTGGATGTTTGGCCTTTGGACTAGATGAGAAATCACAGCACATATGACGTATTTCAAGCACAGTGATATTTATATTACTTTGTATCCTCAGATTCCAAAATGGGACAAACAGTCCTAGACACATAACCCCAAATTCTGTGTTATTCCTTTAGCATTGAAGCAGTCAGCTTAAGGTTATTTTTCAAAAATAAAGATGGTACTTTCTGATGTGGCTTAGTCACTCAATCGTGTCTGACTTTGGTCCCCATGGACTGTAGCCCACCAGGCTCCTCTTGTCCATGGGATTTCCCATGCAAGGCTATTGGATTGAGTTGCCATTTATCTCTCCAAGGGATCCTCCCGACCAGGGACTGAACCCAGGTCACCTGCATGCAGGCAGTCTCTTGTATTGCAGGCGAATTCTCTACTGACTGAGCCATGAGGGAAGCCCCTGTCTGGTGTAAGGAGACTCATATGTGGCGTCTGTCCCAGGAACCGGTTATGAGGGCATTTCTCAGAGGAGTCTTTATATTTTATTTGAAATTGAAGTATCAGTTGATGTACAGTTAGTTGTCACTCAATTGTGTCCAATTCTTTGCAATCTCATCGACTGCAGTATGCCAGTCTTCGCTGTCTATCACCAACTCCCAAAGCTTGCTCAAAGTCATGTCCATCGAGTTGGTGATGCCATCCAACTATCTCATTCTCTGTCATCCACTTTTCCTCCTGCCTTCAATCTTTCCCAGCCTGAAGGTCTTTTGCATTTTTAATGGTGCGGTATGATACAGACATATCATGTTCAGTTCAGTTCAGTTCAGTCACTCAGTCGTGTCTGACTCTGTGACCCCATGAATTGCAGCATGCCAGGCCTCCCGGAGTTCACTCAGACTCATGTCCATTGAGTCAGTGATGCCATCCAGCTATCTCATCCTCTGTCGTCCCCTTCTCCTCCTGCCCGCAATCCCTCCCAGCATCAGAGTCTTTTCCAATGAGTCAACTCTTCACATGAGGTGGCCAAAGTACTGGAGTTTCAGCTTTAGCATCATTTCTTCCAAAGAAATCCCAGGGCTGATATTCTTCAGAATGGACTGGTTGGATCTCCTTGCAGCCTAAGGGACTATCAGGAGTCTTCTCCAACACCATAGTTCAAAAGCATCAATTCTTTGGTGCTCAGCTTTCTTCACAGTCCAACTCTCACATCCATACATGACCACTGGAAAAAACCATAGCCTTGACTAGACGGACCTTTGTGGGCAAAGTAATGTCTCTGCTTTTCAATATGCTATCTAGGTTGGTCATAACTTTTCTTCCAAGGAGTAAGTGTCTTTTAATTTCATGGCTGCAATCACCATCTGCAGTGATTTTGGAGCCCCAAAAATAAAGTCTGACACTGTTTCCACTGTTGAATATATGACATATCATGTAATGATTCATAATTTTTTATGTACTCCATTTATCATTATAAGAATATTGGCTTTATTCTGTGTTGTACAATATAGTTTTGAACACTGTTGATTTTATACTGAATAGCTAATACCTCTTACTCCCCTCCTGTTACCTTACCCCAACCCCCTTTGCTCTCCACACTGCTGCTGCTAAGTTGCTTCAGTCGTGTCCGACTCTGTGCAACTCCACAGATGGCAGCCCACCAGGCTCCCCCATCCCTGGGATTCTCCAGGCAAGAACACTGCAGTGGGTTGCCATTTCCTTCTCCAATGCCATGAAAGTGAAAAGTCTCTGTTGTGCCTGACTCTTAGTGACCCCATGGACTGCAGCCCACCAGGCTCCTCCATCCATGGGATTTTCCAGGCAAGAGTACTGGAGTGGGGTGCCATTGCCTTCTCCACTCTCCACACTAGTAACCAATAGCTGGTTGTGTGTATCTGTTGGTTTGCTGCCTTTTTATATTGACCTGTTGGATTTATTTTTTAGATTTAACATATAAGTAATATCAGGAGAAGGCAATGGCACCCCACTCCAGTACTCTTGCCTGGAAAATCCCATGGATGGAGGAACCTGGTAGGCTGAAGTCCATGGGGTCGAAAAGAGTGGGACACGACTGAGTGACTTCACTTTCACTTTTCACTTTCATGCATTTGAGAAGGAAATGGCAACCCGCTGCAGTGTTCTTGCCTGGAGAATCCCAGGGACGGGGGAGCCTGGTGGGCTGCCGTCTTTGGGGTCGCACAGAGTCGGACACAGCTGAAGTGACTTAGCAGCAGCAGCAGCGGCATAAGTAATATCATACAGTATTTGTCTTTCTCTGTCTAAATTCTTTCACTTAGCCTATACCCTCAATGTCCATCCAAGTTGCTACAGATGGAAAAACTTCAACTTTGTTATAGTTGTGTAGTATTCCAGTGTGTGTGTGTGTGTGTGTATACACTATGGCTTCTTTTAGTTTGGATTGTTATATGTAAATTTAATGAACTTGTTTCAACAAGAGAAAATTCTTATTTCCTTCCCTACTCAAGGATTCCTCCCAAGTTCATCTCCACAGTTTTGTTTTGCCTTGTGGATATAACCTAGTCTCACTACAGTGGGTAAGATTTCTGCCTTATTTTTAGCTTCTGATACTAAGATGTGTGTTCTTTCAGCCTTCCTCCTGAACTATTCATGCATCAGGGAACCCACATTAAAGAAATCATGGGCAACTACTCTGTAAATAATACTCAGACAGTTTGCTCTCAGGACGACACCAGCTCTGTGATGATCTTGTTAATAATAATAATTTTAAAAATGGGTGGATAATGATTTGAGATATAAAAGTACAGAGATTGAACTGAACCTCTGTAACTGAACCAAGCAAACTCCAGGAGTTGGTGATGACAGGGAAGCCTGGTGTGCTGCAGTTCACATGATTGTAAAGAGTCAGACATGGCTGAGCGACTGAACTGAACTGAACTCTACAGCTGAAATGAAAGGTGAGTTTTTAAAACTCATTTAGTCAAAATTCAACAAAAGTTCACATATTTGAGGTGCACCGTTGATAAGCTTTGGATGAACTGAGCTGTGAAAACCTTTCCTCAATCAGCATGGTGAGCTTATCTGTCAAGTTCAGAACTATGCTCGGGCTCCTTGCTCATCCTTTCTTCTGACCCTTCTCAGTCATCTCCCACCCGGTCCTGGGAACCCCTTCTTCAGTTTTCTGGCACAATAAGTCAATTGACATACTTTAGAAGTTTCCAAAAATTGAATCTGTGGGTGTGCTTCTGGCTTCTTTCACTTAGCATGTTTATTTTAATAATTGTCTATATTATTTGTAGACTTCATTCCTATTGACCCCTGCATGGCATTATTTTGGGACTTCCCTGATAGCTTAGTTGGTAAAGAATCCACCTGCAATGCAGAGACCACAGTTTGATTACTGGGTTGGGAAGATTCCCTGCAGAAGGGATATGCTACCCGCTCCAGTATTCTTATTCTTCCCTTGTGGCTCAGGTGGTAAAGAATCTGCCTGCAATTCAGGAGGTCCTGGGTTCAATCCCTGGGTTGGGAAGATCAACCTTTTGGTCTTCCCTGATAATTCAGTTGGTAAAGTATTGTCTTGCTTGGGCACAGTGATGTGTGTGGGCTCAGTTGCTAAGTGTGTCCAACTTCTTTGAAGCCCCATGGACTATAGCCTTTGTCCATGGACAGACTCCTCTGTGGGGATTTCCCAGGGAAGAAAACTGGAGTGGGTACCATTTTCTCGTCCAGTTTGTCTTCCCAATCCAAGGATGGAACCAGTGTCTCCTGAACTGGCTGCTCCTGCTGCATCTCTTCAGTCGTGTCCGACTCTATGCGACCCCATAGACGGCAGCCCACCAGACTCCTCTGTCCCTAGAATTCTCCAGGCAAGAACACTGGAATGGGTTGCCATTTCCCTCTCCAGTGTATGAAAGTGAAAAGTGAAAGTGAATTCGCTCAGTTGTGTCTGACTCTTGTCCAGGCAAGAGTACTGGAGTGGGGTGCCATTGCCTTCTCCACCTGGCTGGGGGGTTCTTTACTCCTGAGCCAGCAAGGAAGTATGGATATATCCCGTTTTACCCATTCACATGTTGATGGATACAGGTTCACAGACAAGTCTTTATAAGAAACTGAGCCATCGTATCTCCTAGGTGTACACTTGGGGGTAGAACTACTGGATCTCAGTATGTTCTGATTTTACAGTACTGCCAACAGTCGTTGAGAGTTTCCATTGTTTCAGATCCTTGCCGGGATTCAGTGTGATCATTTGTTTTCATCTCAGATATTAAAGTAAGTGTGTGAGTGTATCTAGTTACCATCGTAACTCCCATTTCCCAAGGGAATAAAGCCATGAGACCACTTTTTACGTCTCTACTTCCTATTTGTCTATTTTCTTTGCTAAGTGTCTCTTTGAATCATCCTTTCATTATGAAGTGAATTATTTGTTTCCTTATTATGAAGGTTGGAGGTTGTTTATGCAGTCTGGGAACAAGTCCTTTTCTAGATGGAAGGACAAATATTTTTCCTCAGCCCCAGGCTTCTTTTGTACTTTCTTAAGAGTGTTCCTCAGTTTTGTAAATATTTTCATGTTGGTCTAGGCCTGATTACTAATGTAGTACCCCTGTGAATGAATCTGCCTTGGTATATTTTCTAATCAGTAACCTCTTGGTCTTTGGTCACAGAGCTTCCTCCCATGTTTTACCTCTTGAGTCTTCCTTGCTTTGAAAGTGAAAGTCACTCAGTCGTGTCCGACTCTTGGCAACCCCACAGACTGTATGGTCCTTGGAATTCTCCAGCCCAGAATACTGGAGTGGATAGCCTTTCCCTTCTCCAGGGGATCTTCCCAACCCAAGGATTAAATCCAGGTCTCTGGCATTGAAGCCGGATTCTTTACCAGCTGAGCCACAAGGGAAGACCTTTCTTATTTTAGGTCTTACATGTAGGTCTATGAATCTCTCTGTTATTTCTAGAACATGAAGCAGTGAATGCATTGAATTATTTGTTTTGGGTGTGTGGATATCCCACTTTTCCAGCAACTTTAATCCATAAATGTCTTATTTTCCACTGAATTTCTTTTGTATTTTAATGTAAAATTCGATTGGGTATATGTTCCTCCTTTCCTGGCACAATTTTCGTTCTGTTTTGTCCCCGCCCCCGCCCCCCGCAACCCGCCACCATTCTTTATTTGTGTTTGAGACAGCATTTAATTAAAGACAATTAGAACATGAAGCTCATATTTCTAACCTTCAACACGTTTGTGTCAAAAGTATAAAGTGTTCATGGTTCACAATGAGTATAGGATTGCTCATCCATTTATACTAGATTATAGTATCATGTTTTTCTCCTGATTTTCCCACAAAGCTATCTAAACCAGCAGGACAATATGTTTGCTAAATTTTGAACCAAAAACAAATAATCATTGAATAAATGCTTGAGACTTGCAGAGCCCTCAACATAATCAGATACTCAGTCTCAAACATAAAGCTTTATTGACTTAAATAAGTTGTTGTTGTTTAGCCAACTAGGTAGTGTCCGACTATTGTGACACCACAGACTGTGACCCACCAGGTTCCTCTGTCCCTGGGATTTCCCAGACAAGAATACTGGAGTGGGGTTTCCATTCCCTTCTCCATGGGATCTTCCTGACCCAGGATTTGAACCCAGGTCTCCTGCATTGCAGGCAGATTCTTTCCCAACTGAGCTACAAGGTGTTTTTGTTTAGTTATAATTACCTGAAGAACTCCTGTGATTTATTGAACGATGTAATGAACAGCATGGTGACTATAATTAGTATTTCACGTATACTTGCCACTCACTTAGAGCATAGCTTTTAAGTGTTCTTATCTCATTCATGTAACCCACAGACAGGGTAAGTGTGTGAGGAGGTAGATACGTTTATTTACTCATTTCTTGTTAGAATCACAATGGCATTTACCCCTTGAGTATACCTCCCTACTTCTTGTTGTTCAATTGCTAATTCGTGTCCAACACTTTGCGACCCCATGGACTGCAGGGAGTCCAGGCTTCCCTGTCGATCACCAACTCCTGGAGCTTGCTCAAACTCATGTCCATTGAGTCGGTGATTCCATCCTACCATTGCCTCCTCTGTCATCCCCTTCTCCTGCCTTCAACCTTTCCCAGAATCAGGGTCCTTTCTAATGAGTCCTGCTCCTTAACTCCCTGCAAAGTTTAAGAGTTCATTGATCCACACTGATTAAACTCAATCCATAGATTGAGATTAAACTTGCCATAGATTCCTCTTTTCCAGGATTTTGCATATTGTTTGCTGGAGAAGATCCTTGAAAATAATTTCTAAAGATAAAAATGTTGCAGTGGCTCCTATTTCCTGCCTGTGACTCATTATTTAAACTGCAAACATTTCACTTAAAATTCTTCACACTTATTTTAGTGGCCTGGTTTCCCTGGTCACTCTTTTTATTGTATCTCATGATTATATTTAATAGCAACTGTATGAACCTTGCTTTCATTTAGTATGAAGTCTGTTTATACTGCAAAAACTTTGAGTAATGTCTCTTCCCATTAGCCTTATGTGCAAAATGAAAGAGGGTTGTATCATTAAGACATGAATTTGGGTCTGTCCACCCAGTAAAATATACTCAGTCAGGATAGCTTTGTTGTCATTTAGTGAGTGCTGTAGTTTCTGGCTGCATTTCTCCTGTGACTTTCTGCCTCCTATGAATGAAATCAAACTCAGTTCTTGATTTCTTTTTCATCGGGTGCTAATAACCGAGACCTTAGAGATACAGAGATGGCAAGGTACACATGTTCCCATAGACCTTACCAGCAAAATACATTGGGGTATAGGAACCCACATAGACCCCTAAATGAAATCCTTTTTTTTTTCCTAAAGTAGTTTGTACTCAATGTGGAGCAGACCTTGAAACAGTTCCGTTTGCCAAGTTTCAACATGTATTTAAGGATTTCCCCCTTTTAGACCAGGGACATTGAGAGAATGACAATGGTGTTCAGAAACGGCATAGGTTCAGAGAAGGACATGGAGGACTGGTGTCCCCAGTAATTAATCAGGTGCTCAGAGCAATGTAGTTGATAGTGACTGAGAGGACAGATTCTTCTGGGCCAATTAGAGACCGAAAGTGTTCTTGTTTTCCCTGTAGAAAATAATGTAGGTGCTTTGCAATATGTAGTCTGAGAAATTCTTAAGTAAAGAATTCTTTACACCATATGTAAAATAGATGACTAGTGCAAATTCAGTGCATGAAGCAGGGCACCCAAAGCTGGTGTTCTGGGACAACTCAGAGGGATGAGATGGGGAGAGAGGTGGGAGGTGGTGCTTCAGGATGTGGGGTGGGGGTGTGGGGGTGGGAATCCATGTACACATGGATTCATGTGTACACAGCTGATTCATGTCAATGTATGGCAAAAACCACCACAATATTGTAAGGTAATTAGCCTCTGATTAAAATAAATAAATTAAAAATAAATAAACAACACTTGGGCTTCCCTAGTGGCTCAGACGGTAAAGCGTCTGTCTGCAATGCAGGAGACCCAGGTTCGATCCCTGGGTTGGGAAGATCCCCTGGAGAAAGAAATGGCAGCCCACTCCAGTATTCTTGCCTGGAAATTCCCATGGACCGAGGAGCCTGGTAGGTTACCCTGCATGGGGTCGCAAAGAGTCCGACACGACTGAGCAACTTCACTTTCACTTTCAAAATTAATTAATTAGAAAAACTAAATAATTATTTAGTACCATAACTCGTATCAAGGCTTGTGTAGTCTATTTATGAAACAATGTAGAAAATTATAAAATATAATAAGGTAGGTAAATAAAAAATACAAAGGTGAATATATTACCAAGATCGAAAAAGTAAAAAAAATGAAGAAACTATTTGGATTAAATACAGACAGACGAACAGCGTGTCTTTAATAGAAGTGTGGGTGTTTGGCCTGAAAGTTAGGTTGGCATCAGTATTTTTTGTTTTTTGTTTTTGGCTGTGTCAACTCTTAGTTGCTCCAGGGCATGCATGATGTCTGTTCTCTGACCAGGGTGGAACCCAACATTCTGCATTTTAGAAGGTGGAGTCTTAACCGCTGGACCACCAAGACAGTCCCTGTGTCAGTACTGTTGAATTTCAAGTTAAGACTCATGTAAGATTTAGTTCTTTACTCCCTGGAGATTGCTAAAAATGTTGAAGCAGGAGGTGACAAGGTGAAGCATGTTTACATGGATTCTGAACGAAGGGTGCCTTGGGCATGGTGTGAGCCGTGTCGCTAAGCTCCCGGGCGACGGTGGACTTGTGTCTTGAGAATATTCACTTCTGACGCAGTAGGAGAGTGGTGTTTCATCTGAGACATAAAGTAGCAGAAGGAAGTCACTGCTTCTGGGCTCCGTTTCTGCACCCCTACCCTGGCAGGCTGACCTCAGGTTACTGTCTGCCCTGCTGAAGACAGGTCACCACATGACTGGCGGGATCCTGGGAATGGAAGTGGGTGGAGACACACCCTTCTGGGAGCCGAGCCCTGCAGTTCTTTTCTTTGCATTGGAGTTTACTGTGATTTGATTCCTTCCTGCCTTCCTTACCTATTTTTAGAACAGTGAAATATCCTTGATTTATGGTGTTGTTAGTTTCTGCTGTGCAGCAGTGATTGTTACACATATATTCATATCTAGGGTTTTTCACAGAGAAAGGAATGGTAACCCACTTCAGTACTCTTGCCTGGAAAATCCCATGGACCGAGGAGCCGGTGGGCTGCAGTCCATGTGGTCACGAAGAGTTGGACACAACTGAGCAACTTCACATTCCCTTTTCACGTTCATGCATTGGAGAAGGAAATGGCAACTCACTCCAGTGTTCTTGCCTGGAGAATCCCAGGGACAGGGAGCCTGGTGGGCTGCTGTCTATGGGGTCGCCCAGAGTCAGACACAACTGAAGTGACTTAGCAGTGTTTTTCCGATTCTGTTCCATTATAGATTGATACAAGATATTCATTACAGTTCCCTTGTTGCTCCTTTCGCTGCTTCTGGCTCATCCCTATAATGTTCTAGAACCCTGGTTGTCCCAGGATCCCATTATCTGGTAGCTTACCTGCTCCTGTACTGACAAAAAATGAAATAATCAGCACCTTTCTGCTTCCTTTAGAAGACTCGGAGGAAATAGCTCCATATCTCTATGCAGTATAAGGATGTGCTATAAGCTGTAATCCATTTATGTAGTGTTATCTACAGCCACATTTATTATATTGATATGATCAGCCAAGTAACATATGAATTAGACATATAGAATCATTTTATGTATTTATTTATGTTTGGCTGTGTTGGGTCTTTGTTGAGCATGCAGGCTTTCTGTACTTGCACCAAGTGGGGGTTACTCTAGTTGTGGTGCACAGACTTTTCATTGCAGTGGCTTCTCTTATTTTGGAGGATGGGCTCCTGAGCACAGGCTTCAGTAGTTGCAGCACATGGGCTCAGTAGTTGTGGTGCAAGGGCTTTGCTGCCCCGGGGCACATGGAATCTTCATGGAACACGGGTCAAACACGTGTCCCCTGCCCTAGCAGGTGGATTCTTTACCATGAGGACACCAGGGACTTCCAATACTTATTTATAAATTATGTAAACCATGTAAACATTTCTGTATTTGAGTATATTTTATTATATGAAACTCATACAGCATTAAACAGTAAATATATATCCACTGTTATACATTGCTATCACCTTAAACATTGATAGCACACAAACAACCCTGTACCCATTTATAACGATATATTATTGATAACTATATTGCAAATTTTATGGAAATTAATCCTTGGAAGGGAAGCTATGACAAACCTAAACTGCATATTAAAAAGCAGAGACATTACTTTGCCAACAAAGGTCCATCTAGTCAAGGCTATGGTTTTTCCAGAAATCATGTATGGATGTGAGAGTTGGACCATAAAGAAAGCTGAGCGCTGAAGAATTGATGCTTTTGAACTGTGGTGTTGGAGAAGACTCTTGAGAGTTCCTTGGACAGCAAGGAGATCCAACCAGTCCATCCCAAAGGAGATCAATCTTGAATATTCACTGGAAGGACTGATGCTGAAGCTGAAACTCCATTCCTTTGACCATCTGATTCGAAGACCTGACTCATTGCAAAAGACCCTGATGCCAAGAAAGATTGAAGACGGGAGAAGGGGATGACAGAGGATGAGCTGGTTGGATGGCATCACTTATTCAATGGACATGAGTGTGAGCAAGCTCTGGGAGTTGCTGATGGACAGGAAAGACTGGCGTGCTGCAGTCCATGCGGTTACAGAGTCTGACACGACTGACTGGCTGGACTGAACTGAACTGATTTATTTATAAATAAATAAGCAAACAATAGTTACATTTATATTTATGGTATATTTATGAAATGGCCTATTTATTAAATTCATTTGCTATAGCACACACGTGCAGTATCAAAAATTTGTCCTCCTACAAGTTATGTTCTCATTCTTTGTGAAGAAGAATCACAGAGTCGGGAAATGTGGGCCCACCATCCCACGAGTGAATCCTTAAATACATTTGAGAATTCAAAAAACTTTGGTTCATCTAACTGATATACATGACGTAGTTTAAAAAATTTTTGTTTCTTTGCACAATATTAATGGAAGAAATGTCTCCCCTTTCCAGATGCACAGTCTCCAAAGGATCTCGTGAGTTGGGAACAGTCATGAGGTGTTTACCGCCTGGTAATGTTTTCTCAAGAATTAAATGGCAGCAGCTGTCTCCCTGACTCAGTGATTCATGCAACTCCCATCTCCTGACCACACCCCACTTTCTGCTGGCCTTATGTGTTAGTTATGGAAACTCTGGATCCTTCTGTGCTCGAGAAAAGTCACTTCTTCACTCGTTAGAGTATTAGAGAAATGACTGTAAAGTGTAGCACGTGTGGTGTCTGTGTGCAATCTCGCAGTGACCTGTTCCCATTAACTGCAGAGTTGCCCCCATGGTTTTCAGTCCAGGAACAAGAAAAATGGGGCACACAGAAACATGCAAACACAGATACACACACACACACACACACACACAAACACGCACACGGACACATGCACACACACAGACATGCAGACACACACAAACACATAAGGACACACATAGAGACACACACACAGACATAGAAACACACAGACACACACAAGACACACAGACATAGAAACACACAGACACACACAAAGGTATACACAGACCCCACCCCCCCACACACAGACAGACATGCTATTTTCATCATTGTAACTCTAGGAATTATAGTCGTATTAAATTAAGAGTTTATTAAACCCTACTATTGAACATAGTTTTGGAAGTTTTGGCCACAGCAATCAGAGCAGAAAAAGAAATAAAACGAATCCAAACTGGAAAAGAAGTACAACTCTGACTGTTTACAGATGAGATGATTCTCTTCATAGAAAACCCTAAAGACTCCAGCAGAAAATTACTAGAGCTAATCAATGAATATAGTAAAGTTGCAGGATATAAAATCAACACACAGAAATCCCTTGCATTCCTATACACTAATAATGAGGAAATAGAGAAACTAAGGAAACAATTCCTTTTACCGTTGCAATGACAAGAATAAAATACTTAGGAATATATCTACCTAAAGAAACTAAAGGCCTATGTATAGAAAACTATAAAACACTGGTGAAAGAAATCAAAGAGGACACCAATAGATGGAGAAATATACCACGTTCATAGATCGGAAGAATCAATATAGTAAAAATGAGTATACTACCCAAAGCAATCTATAGATTCAATGCAATCCCTATTAAGCTACCAACGGGATTTTTCACATACCTAGAACAAATAGTTTCCCAATTTGTATGGAAATACAAAAAACCTCAAATAGCCAAAGCAATCTTGAGAAAGAAGAATAGAACTGGAGGAATCATCCTGCCTGACTTCAAGCTCTACTACAAAGCCACAGTCATCAAGACAATATGGTACTGGCACAAAGACAGAAATATAGATCAGTGAAACAAAATAGAAAGCCCAGAGATAAATCCATGCACCTATGGACACATTATATTTGATAAAGGAGGCAAGAATATACAATGGAGAAAAGACAATCTCTTTAACAAGTGGTGCTGGGAAAACTGGTCAACTACTTGTAAAAAAATGAAACTAGAACACTTTCTAACACCATACACAAAAATAAACTCAAAATGGATTGAAGATCTAAATGTAAGACCAGAAACTATAAAACTCCTAGAAGAGAACATAGGCAAAACACTCTCCGACATACATCGCAGCAGGATCCTCTATGACCCACCTCCCAGAATACTGCAAATAAAAGCAAAAATAAACCAATGGGACCTAATTAAACTTAAAAGCTTCTGCACAACAAAGGAAAGTATAAGCAAGGTAAAAAGACAGCCTTCAGAATGGGAGAAAATAATAGCAAATGAAGCAACTGACAAACAACTAGTCTCAAAAATATACAAGCAACTCCTGCAGCTCCATTCCAGAAAAATAAACGACCCAATCAAAAAATGGGCCAAAGAACTAAATAGACATTTCTCCAAAGAAGACATACAGATGGCTAACAAACACATGAAAAGATGCCCTACATCACTCGTTATCAGAGAAATGCAAATCAAAGCCACTATGAGGTACTATTTCATGCCAGTCAGAATGGCTGCGATCCAAAAGTCTACAAGCAATAAATGCTAGAGAGAGTGTGGAGAAAAGGGAACCCTCTTACACTGTTGGTGGGAATGCAAACTGGTACAGCCACTATGGAGATTCCTTAAAAAACTGGAAATAGAACTGCCTTATGATCCAGCAATCCCACTGCTGGGCATACACACTGAGGAAACCAGAAGGGAAAGAGACACGTGTACCCCAGTGATCATCGCAGCACTGTTTATAATAGCCAGGACATGGAAGCAACCTAGATGTCCATCAATAGATGAATGGATAAGAAAGCTGTGGTACATATACACAATGGAGTATTACTCAGCCATTAAAAAGAATACATTTGAATAAGTTCTAATGAGGTGGATGAAACTGGAGCCTATTATACAGAGTGAAGTAAGCCAGAAAGAAAAACACCAATACAGTATACTAACGCATGTATATGGAATTTAGAAAGATGGTAACAATAACCCTGTGTACGAGACAGCAAAAAGAGACACTGATGTATAGAACAGTCTTTTGGACTCTGTGGGAGGGAGAGAGGGTGGGAAGATTTGGGAGAATGGCATTGAAATACGTATAATATCATATATGGAACGAGTCGCCAGTCCAGGTTTGATGCACGATACTGGATGCTTGGGGCTGGTGCACTGGGACGACCCAGAAGGATGGTATGGGGAGGGAGGAGGGAGGAGGGTTCAGGATGGGGAACACATGTATACCTGTGGCGGATTCATTTCGATATTTTGCAAAACCAATACAATATTGTAAAGTTTAAAAATAAAATAAAATTAAAAAAAAAGAAAAAGAAAAACACTAATACAGTATACTAACGCATATATATGGAATTTAAAAAGATGGTAATGATAACCCTGTATGGGAGAGGACGAAAGAGATATAGATGTATAGAACAGTCTATTGGACTCTGTGGGAGAGGGCAAGGGTGGGATGATTTGGGAGAATGGCATTGAAACATGTATAATATCATATAAGAAATGAATCGGTAGTCCAGGTTCAATACAGGGTACAGGATGCTTGGGGCTGGTGCACTGACATGAACCAGAGGGATAGTACGGGCAGGAAGGTGGGAGGGGGGTTCAGGATGGGGAACACATGTACACCCGTGGTGGATTCATGTTGATGTATGGCAAAACCAAACAATATTGTAAAGTAATTAGCCTCCAATTAAAATAAATAAATTTTTTTAAAATGCAAAAAAAAAAAAACAAGAGTTGGGACTTCCCAACTGATTGTACAGGAAATTACAATCATGAAATGTATTTGATGCTTTAATATAATTAAATATAGTTAGTTAATATGTAATAAGTATGTAATTTAAAATGTATATAATTTATTTTATATAATTTATTATAGATATAATTTATTATGATATAATGCATTATATATAGAGTATATATATAAGACATATAATTGATATAACAGGCTTCCCTGGTGGCTCAGAGGTTAAAGCATTTGCCTGGAATGCGGGAGACCCAGGTTCGATTCCTGGGTCAGGAAGATCCCCTGGAGAAGGAAATGGCAACCCACTCCAGTACTCTTGCCTGGAGAATCCCATGGACTGAGAATCTGATGGAGGGAAGAGCCTGGTAGGCTACAGTCCCTGGGATCGCAAAGAATCGGACATGACTGAGCGACTTCACTTCATAATTGATATAGAATCATCTGACAGACCTGAGGTAGACGTCTGCAGGGAAATGAAATCCATGGGACACAAGAAGAGAACCAACAGGCAGCTAGAGACCTGAGAAATGCCAGACTTAAACCCAGCCATGCAATGACCTGCATTAAATATAAATGAAATGAACAATGTAACAAAGGAAAAGGCAGAAGTCGTCATTTTGGATTTTCAAAGGAAGACTGATGTACTTGAATTATTTTTTCCTTTGATTTTATGATTAAGATTTCTCTACAAACACTTTATAGTCCCCTTGATCATGACCTTTGGAAATCTTAATATACACAGAACTGCATGTATTCTAATGACAATGCATGGCATCTCTTTGTGGACAAAACCCATTCCCAGGTATTTTATTGAAATGGAGCGGGACCCTGTGGTCCTTGCCCCTCACGTCCTCCACCTGCCTTTGGTCTGTGGAAAAATGTTAGCCAAAGAATCAGTTTAATCAGAGAAGTTAGAATATGCAGACAAAGGAAAACAGTCCAACCAGTCTAAACAGTAATAGTTTAGTCAGTAAATAGCATCAAGGCCCTTTAGTTCTTCCTGAAGCACTATAGACAATATTCTGAGCCATGTCCTGTGAGCTGTCTTATATATACTGAAACCTCCACTAGGTAGAGAAGTTAGCTACATGATGACTGGACTGTAGTCAGGAAGAATGCAGTCACAGTTCCAAAAACTAGCCTCAAGAAAATGGGAAGAAACGGACCCTGGAACTGAAGACTGCTGTTGTTTAGTCGCTAAGTCATGTCCACGTGTCTACTCTTGTGACCATGTGTTTACTCCTGTGACCACGTAGACGGTAGCCCACCTGGTTCCTCTGTCCATGGGATGCTCTGGGCAGAAACACTGGAGCAGGTTGCCATTCCCTTCTCTAGGGGATCTTGCCAACCCAGGGATCAAACCCATGACTCCTGCATTGGAGGTGGATTCTTTATCAGCTGAGCCACCTTGAAGGCCTTTTTCTATACACCTTGGAGATCCAACCAGTCCATTCTGAAGGAGATCAGCCCTGGGATTTCTTTGGAAGGAATGATGCTAAAGCTGAAACTCCAGTACTTTGGCCACCTCATGCGAAGAGTTGACTCATTGGAAAAGACTCTGATGCTGGGAGGGATTGGGGGCAGGAGGAGAAGGGGACGGCAGAGGATGAGATGGCTGGATGGCATCACTGACTCGATGGACATGAGTCTGGGTGAACTCCGGGAGTTGGACAGGGAGATGGACAGGGAGGCCTGGCATGCTGAGATTCATGGGGTTGCAAAGAGTTGGACACGACTGAGAGACTGAACTATACACTTATATACACTTATCCAGAACTCTAAAATAGTTGTCTTTGATAACATCATAATTTTGTGAGCTTCATAGTTTCTTGGTTGTTGGAAGAGAGAATTTTCTGAGTTCCTCTTTCAGTCTCTTTCCAGAAGTCCTATAACAAGCTTTGGAATTTTGTCCCCTGAAACCACTCAATAGACCTTCCCATCGGTGAATTTTTGTTAAGAAAATGAGGATCTCCTGCATGCTAAGTGTATTGTTCATTGCTAGTAGGTACGTGGGAATTCTGTCTACCTAAAATAGGTCCTGGCTTCATGTGTGTAGCCTGCTGCTGTGGTTTCATCGTCGAAATGGATTCTATAAGTATTGGGGGTTTGTGCATTATAGACACAAGTTCTTCATCTTGCATCTGTGTTGTCTTCCTACAACTTAAACTTCTCAGATTCCAGCTACTTGCTCATTTTTAATGGCTAGTCATTATAGTCTATAGGGGCTTCCCTGATAGCTCAGTTGGGAAAGAATCTGCCTGCAATACAGGAGACCCTGGTTCAATTCCTGGGTGGGAAATATCTGCTGGAGAAGGGATAGGCTACCCATTGCAGTATTCTTGGGCTTCCCTGGTGGCTCAGACAATAAAGGATCCGCCCACAATGTGGAATTCCTGGGTTTGATCCCTTGGTTGGAAAGATCGCCTAGAAAAGGGAAAGGCTACCCACTCCAGTATTCTGGCCTGGAGAATTCTATGGACTGTATAGGGTTCCATGGGGTTGCGAAGAGTTGGACACAACTGAGTGACTTTCACTTTCATTATAGTCTAAGGGAAATGATATCTCTCATTTTCAGGAAAGAACTATAAGTAGATGAGATGTGGAGAGAGTATATCTGTTGAAGCTTTCTCTAAACTCTAGCACTGGTCATTTTGTCTTGATATGTGTGTATGTGTGTGCTCAGTCTTTGCGACGCCATGGACTGGAGCCCCAAACACAGAATGGTATTTTGAACTTGTCTGACTAACCAGTCCCATCCCTCACTGACATCTGGTGGGAACTTCATGTCAAAGTTAGTCACTCAGTAGTGTCCGACTCTTTGTGACCCCCCATGGATTATAGCCCACCAGGCTCCCCAGTCCATGGGATTCTCCAGGCAAGAATACTGGAGTGGGTTGCCATTCCCTTCTCCAGGGGATCTTCCCGACTCAGGGTTAGCACCCAGGTCTCTCTCATTGCAGGTGGATTCTTTACAACCTGAGTGCCCAGGGAAGCCCTGGGCAATATTTTTTAAAATATAAAACTACCATCTGTGATTTATTTTCTCTTCTCACCAAGATACTTCCACGAATCACACCATGTGTCCTAAACAGAGTTACACTCCTGTCGGATTCTTTACTCAATTTCCTGCATACTTGCATTTACATGTATTGTGCATTTGCAAACATGGCACCTTTCTTCACTGACACGTTTGTGCGTTAATCAGTTTATTGATAAGTTTAGAAATTCAGTAACATCAACAAGACCAGAGGAGATTCATGGCAAGGAAGCCATGGGCCCAAGATCATAAAGTCTTGAGAAAGAAGACATGATGATTTCAAGGAAAAGGTCTTTTATCTTCATATCGGTTATTGTGACACATTATTGATGAAGATCCATCTCATATTCTTGCTTCCTTTTCTTCTTTAAACATGAAAAAAAGTAAAACATTGTTGAGCTGATTAGGATTAACATGATATTGGTCAGAGCACGAAAGAGAAAATGGAAGCAGTGGCTAGTGTAATCAGTGGAGAAATTTCCTGACAAGGCCCATTTCACAGAAGTCCCTCTGTGTGTGTGCCCATGTGAGGTTGCATAGAACTACCGCCTGGTGAAACTAACTGAGCAATGCTGTATCGACTCTTATTTGAGAGTTACTAAGTCACATGTTCACAGGTCCAAGAGGTAGGGGATCATATATGATGTAAGCTGTGTCACATGCATCTTCTGCAATCTTATTTATCATCATGCATGTGTTGTGGCTACAAGGTCCTTCATTCTCAGGGGGATTCCCCAGCGATCATCATATCTCACAGCTCAGGGCTTCACACAGTCCCCTCCTTTGTCTTCAAAGCATCTCACTGTGGAGTCTACACCAGTGTGATTCTTTGCACGTTTAAACCCAAATACTTATGGAAGCCCCAGCCTTTCTCACCTGGCTAGGTGTAGTGTCTTGTTCTCCTATTCTTTTCTAAATCAGTTTTTATTGAACAGAGGATGAGATGTTTGGATGGCATCACCAACTCAATGGACGTGGGTTTGGGCAAAGTTTTGCAGTTTGTGATGGACAGGGAAGCCTGGCGTGCCGCAGTCCATGGGGTTGGAGAAAGTCAGACATGATTGAGAGACTGAACTGAACTGATCCTGAAATGTGGTTGATTTGCAATGTTGTGTTAGTTTCAGATATGCAGCCAAGTGATTCATTTATACACTTCTTCTTGTTTAGTCGCTAAGTTGTCTCCCACTCTTTTGTCTCCTGTGGACTGTAGCCCACCAAACTCCTCTGTCCCTGAGATTCTCCAGGCAAGAATAGAGGAGTGGGTTGCCATTTCCTTCTCTAGGGGATCTTCCCGACCAAGGGACTGAATCTGCATCTCCTGCATTGGCAGGGGGATTCTTTATACTGAGCTACCAGGGAAGCCCTCAGTTACACACATGTACGTAAATATATACCTTTTTAGATTTTTTTTTTCCTTTATAAGTTATTTCAAGACATTGAGTATAGATGTCTGTGCTCTAGAGCAGATTCTAGTTGTTTATTTTATGTTTGGTAGTATGTCTGTCTTAACCCCAAACTCTTGATTTATCCCTCCCCTTCCCCCACATTTCTCTTCGGTAACCATACGTTTGTTTCCTGTGTCTGTGAGTTTCTGTTTTGTAAATATTTGCATCATACTTTATGTTCCACATGTAAGGGATATCATATGATATTTTACTTCCTCTTTGTGATGTATTTCACTTAATATGATCATCTGTTGCCCGTCCATGTTTTTAAAATGGCATTATTTCAGTCTTTGTTATGGTTGAGTGATAGTCCACTGTGTCTATAACCCATTCTTAAAGCAGTATACCCCAGAAAAAAAAGTCTTCACCTGCTAATAAATACTCAGCATTGTTAGGTATCATGTTTCTACTCACCCAACAGATGTTCTCAGTTCTTATTTAAGACAGTTGTCTGTGAAAGAGAATGAAAAAGGGAGAAAATGAGTATTGATATACCTCTATTTCCAATAATTATTTCCTAACAGCTTTTATAAAAGATGAATGAGTGAATATGAAATTTGAATCAAGAATCCTCAATGATGTGTTTTCATTTCTGATCCCAGTTGTCCTCCGGGGCTTTACCTGTTTTGGTGACATCATCTATATTTTCATTTGGAATCCCCCTTTCACTGTTCAGCTCCTCATACCTCTGAAAATCTTCTTAAGCCAAACTGTCTCCTTTGCCTGGATGTTATAGCAAACAGAGCAGAAGAGGTGTGGGTTAGAATCCTTCCTAGGTTACAGAGTGTCCTCTGGCTCTTACCTGTAGTGACCAGTAAGTCTCATGGTCACCCCTGCCCTCCCCCATCACCTAAACCCGGCTCACCTGTGAATTTTCTATAGAGGTGCCAGAGTGTGCACACAGGTCTTCAGGTGGGTCCATGGGATAGAGTCCACATAGTTAACATGTTACCACATTCCAGTTCTCACAACTACTGAGAGAACTACAGACCAATCACCCTGTGAGCTTAAGCAGCCCCAAGTCAACCTGTCTCTAATGGTACAGCCAAGAAGGTCATGGTGGGGATTGAGACTTAGAATTCCTCCCAGCTCTAACTCTTGCTGTCCACTTTGTCTACATCCTAGAATTCCGTCCCTGGGGTTTTCATGAATTCCAGTCAAATGTGGTGGGTGAGATAGCATCATGGACTCAGTGGACATGATTTTGTGCAAACTCTGGGAGATAGTGGAGGATAGAGGAGCCTTGTGTACTGCAGTCCATGGGGTCACAAAGAGTCAGGCAGGACTTAGTGACGGAATGACAATATTCAAACAGTGGGGGAGAAATGATTTGTACTTTTCGCCAGGCAGATGAATTTCATCACACATGCTACTGAGAGAAAAACTCACGTTTGTCATTCTTAGGGATCAGACACAACCCCCACCCACCCCCAATGCACATGTAATACCATACAAAATAACGGGACTTAGCAGTGACCCCATGGGGTGGGGTCACTGCAGAGTGATTGAAACAACTGACAAAATGCCTCTGAAGGATTCAATATGATGGAGTATTTTTGCTCTACAACTTCATTTTGAAGAGCATTGAGTTCAGGTCTCAGGATTTATTTTAACAGTTGTGACCAAGAACAAAGCCTTTGCGGTGGAGCTGAATGCATTCATGATCGGGAACTGTGAGTCTCCTAAACTCAAAGTCAAACTTTGGTTCACTTTGGTGTCAGAATCTGGCAATTCCAATATGGGATATTTGAGGAGAAATCCATGGACCATCCTGGAATATTTCATTGCACCTCCAGGTAAAGTGTATCTAATTTTTAAAAGAGCCACATGATAGAATCACCAGTGGATAATTTGTTCTGTTTCTTGGTAGACAATCTTTCCTCTGCCCTAACTCATGGCATGTGAAGTCAATTCTCCCATGTGAACACGTCTGCTTCAGTGTGCTTAATAAAATATAACATCTGTATGCACTTCTGTCCTTTGCATAAAAATACTGAAAATATGAACATGAAATAAATGTTCTATTTATTTCCATAGAATACGCTTCGGTACATACCGAGGGCAACAGTCACTTTTGTCTTCTGTATTCCGTCAAAGTTTTCACCATATAATAGTACCATGTTTTCTGATACACGAGTCACTTGAAAAGAATTTTCACCCATGTCTGTAACAGAAAAAAAAATTCAAACCTCAATACGATCCACTACTTTCCTTTTCAACTGGACATGTCCTATTCTTCTCAAGCTATCGTTAGTCTTCCTTCTGATGGTGATCTTTCTCACTGACATTTCTATGGGTGTGTTGTTAGAACCAGTTAAGATGGGTAGTGAACTAGGAAATCTTTCTCCAAAGACTCCTCTTGCTAAGACAGCAAAAACTTCCAGTCTTCTAGACTGTACAGTCTGTGAATGATAGCAAAGTACTTCTCACAATAATAGTAGGAGGTGGACTTCAGCAACCTCATACCAGCTCCTAAGAACTGACAATTGAATTTTCAGGAACTCTGTGACCGAATTCTTAAGCCCAGTCATGATTTAAAAAGCAGTTCTACAAATTTATGTACATCATATCAACTCATAATTTCAGTCAGATGACCATTACATCTACTACTGTGGGCAAGAATCCCTTAGCAGAAATGGAGTAGCCATCATAGTTAACAAGAGTCCAGAATGCAGTATTTGGATGCAATCTCAAAAATGACAGAATGATCTTTGCTTATTCCCAAGGCAAACCATTCAGTATCACGGGAATCCAAGTCTATGTCCCAACCAGTAATGTGGAAGAAGCTGACGTTGAACAGTTCTATGAAGACCTACAAGACCTTCTAGAACTAACAGCCTAAAAATATGTCCTGTTCATTATAGGGGGCTGGAATGCAAAAGTAGGAAGTCAAGAAATAACTGGAGTAACAGGCAAATTGGCTTTGGAGTACATAATAAAGCAGGGCAAAGGCTGATAGAGTTTTGCCAAGAGAACACACTGATCATAGACAAACTCTTTTGCAACAATAAAAGAGAAGACTCTTGGAGATCACCAGATGGTCAATCCTGAAATTAGGTGAATTAGATTATTTGAAGCCAAAAACGAAGAAGCTCTCTAGAGTCAGCAAAAACAAGACTGGGAGCTGACTATGGCTCAGGTCATGAACTCCTTATTGCCAAATTCAGACTTAAGTGGGAGAAGTTTGGGGAAACCACAAGACCATTCAGGTATGACCTAAATCAAACCCCTTATGATTATACAGTGGGAGTGACAAATAGAGTCAAGGGGCTAGATCTGATAGGCAGAGTGCCTGAAGAATAATGGGTGGAGGTTCTTGCCATTGTACAGGAGGCAAGGACCAAGATTATCCCCAAGAAAAGAAATTGCAAAAAGGAAAATTGTTTGTCTGGGTAGGCCTTCCAAATAGCTAAGAAAAAAAAGAACTTAAAGGTATAGGAGAAAAGGAAAGATATATCCAATTGATTGAAGAGTTTCAAAGAATAGCAAGGAGAGCCGAGAAAGCCTTCCTCACTGATCAATGTGATGAAATAGAGGAGAACAATAGAATGGGAAAGAATAGAGATTTCTCAAGAAAATTAGAGATACCAAGGGGACATGTCATACAAGATGGGCACAATAAAGGACATAAACGGCATGAACCTAACAGAAGCAGAAGATATTAAGAAGAGGCAGCAAGAATGCATGGAAAAACTATCGAAAAATATCTCCATCACCCAGATAATCATGAGATTGTGATCATTCACCTACAGCCAAACATCCTGGAATGCAAAGTCAAGTAGGCTTTAGGAAGCATCACCACAAGCAAAGCTAGTGGAGCTGATCGAATTCCACTTGAGCTATTTCAAATCCTAAAAGGTGATGCTGTGAAAGTGCTGAAGTCAATATGCCAGCAAATTTGGAAAACTCAGCTGTGGGCACAGGACTGGAAAAGGTGAGTTTTCATTTCCAGTCCTCAAGAAAGGCAATGCCAAAGAATGCTCAAACTACAGCACAATTGCATTCATCTCACATGCTAGCAAAGTAATGCTCAACAGTCTCCCAGCCAGGCTTCAACAGTACATGAGCTGTGAACCTCCAGATGTGCAAGCTGGATTTAGAAAATGCAGAGGAACCAGAGATAAAAGTGCCAACATCTGCTGAGTCATTGAAAGAATAAGAGAGTTCCAGGAAAACATGTACTTCTGCTTTATTGACCATGCCAAAGCCTTTCACTGTGTAGATCACAACAAACTGTCAAATATTCTTAAAAGACGGAAATACCAGACCACCTGAGCTGCCTCCTGAGAAATCTGTAGGCAGGTCAACATGCAACAGTTAGAAGTGGACATGGAACAGCAGACTGGTTCTAAACAGGGAAAGGAGTATGTCAAGGCTGTATATTGTCACCCTGCTTATATGCAGAGTACATCATGAGAAATGCTGGACTGGATGAGGCATAAGATGGAATTAAGATTGCCTGGAGAAATATCAGTAGCCTCATATACGCAGATGACACAATCCTTATGGCAGAAAGTGAAGAAGAACTAAAGAGGAGAGTGAGGAAATTGGCTTAAAACTGAACATTCAGAAAACTAAGATCATGGCATCCAGTCCCATCGATTCATGGCAAATAGATGGGAAAGCAATGAAAACAGTGACAGACTTTATTTTTCTGGGCTCCAAAATCACTGCAGATGGTGACTGCAGCCATGAAATTAAAAGACGCTTACTCCTTGGAAGAAAAGTTATGCCCAACGTAGACAACGTATGAAAAAGCAGAGACTTTACTTTGCTGACAAGGGTCCATCTAGTCAAAGCTATATTTTTTCCAGTAGTCATGCATGCACATGAGAGTTGGGCTATAAAGAAAGCTAAGCACTGAAGAACTGATGCTTTTGAACTGTGGTGTTGGAGAAGACTCTTGAAAATTCCTTGGACAGCAAGGAGATCCAACCAGTGCATCCTAAAGGAGATCAGTCCTGAATATTCATTGGATGGACAGATGCTGAAGGTGAAACTCCAATCCTTGTCCACCTGATGGGAAAAACGGACTCATCTGAAAAGACCCTGATGCTGGGAAAGATTGAAGGCTAGAGGAGAAGGGGATGACAGAGGATGAGATGATTGGATTGCATCATCGACTCCATGGATATGAGTTTGAGTAAGCTCTGGGAGTTGGTGATGAACAGGGATTCCTGGCCTGCTGCAGTCCATAGGGTTGCAAAGAGTTGGCCATGACTGAGTGAGTGGACTGAATATAAAATTAAAATAAAAGTTAAGTTAAACCAAAGTTGTTTATTAGTACAACAGTTTATAAAATGGGAAGAAATAAGGCTATTGCAAAATGTTGAAGATATATTCTCTGAAATGATTCTTATTTAATTCCTGTGGCTGCATGGCCATTTTGCAAATTAAAAAAAATGCAGGAGACATAATTAGAATTCTCCATTGTACTTTTTCTCCTTGGAAATCAAATATGGAAACATTAGATCACTCAGTACTACAGTATTGGTATTTGAGAATGATTTCCAGTATTGTAAACTATAGAGATAGAAGTTTGTGCCAGTCCTCCTTTTCCTTTCAAATTACGTAAAGACTAGTTTGAATTTTGTCTGTTATTTTAACTAATCTCATCCTTATCTATGGGATTTAAATCAATAAGTTTCTACTGCTTAAACATGCTAATAAAGAACATTTAATACTTAAAGAAGTTCTTCAGTTAAACCAAATTTGATCTTGTAAGGTTAAATGCAGGGCTTCTCAAGGGGCTCCACTGTAAACCATCTGCCTGCCAGCACTGGAGATGCCAGAGATGTGGATTTGGTCCCTGGATTGGGAAGATTCCCCTGGAGGAGGGAATGGCAACCCACTCCAGTATTTTTTCTGGAGAATCCCATGGACAGAGGAGCCTGGCAGATGACAGTCCATGGGGTTGATTAGAGTTGGGCAAGACTGAGCGACTGTGCACACATATGTACGTCAAATCACAGACAGACACTTTTTTAAAGGATTGTTGTGCTCTTAAGTAGCTTTAAACACTTCCCCATGTCTGA
Source organism: Bos taurus (assembly GCF_002263795.3). Taxonomy (NCBI): domain Eukaryota; kingdom Metazoa; phylum Chordata; class Mammalia; order Artiodactyla; family Bovidae; genus Bos; species Bos taurus. The sequence continues at coordinate 2,790,465 of NC_082638.1, read as the reverse complement.
GGAACATGGGGAATCCATGTCCAGGGCTTCTTCCCAGGTGCCATCAATGGCACCTTCCAAATTGGACCTTATCTTGATTTTCTGGTGCAGAATTAATTCCTGGACAATTAAGTGTCATTTCCAAGGTTTCTTTTGTAATGAGTAGAAGAAATAGTTCACAATTCCAGACATGCAGTTGTCTTGGATTGAGTAAAGACCATCAATCTGAACACATTCTGTGATTTTGCCCTTCCCTGGTGGCTCAGAGTATAAAAAATCTGCCTGCAATGCTGGAGACCCAGGTTCAATCCTTGGATGGGGAAGATCCTCTGGAGAAGGAAATGGCTACCCACTCCTAGAGTCCCTTGGAAAAAAGGAGATCAAACCAGCCAGTCCTAAAGGAAATGTTGATTGGAAAGACTGATGCTGAAATGAGCTCCGATATTTTGGCCACCTAATGAGAAGAGCCAAATAACTCGAAAAAGCACTGTTGCTGAGAATGGTTGAGGGCTGCAGGAGAAGGGGATGACAGAGGATAAGATTGTCAGATAGCATCAATGACTCAATAGCCGTGAGTTTGAGTAAGCTCCGGGCGCTAGTGAAGGACAGGGAAGCCTGGGGCTGTGCAGTCCACGGTGTCGCAAAGAGTTGGACACAACTGAGTGACTAACAAACTTGAGAAGACGCACACCTTGGCAGAACTTGATACTCACAGTTTACCACATAAACATCTCCTTCTCTGTTCCTTCCTCACCATCCATTCACCAGCACTTGAGCTCACCCTTCCATGAATAGATCTCACAACTCACACCCTCACAGCCATGCTCACGCCGTTCTTGCTCATTGGAGACTGGACTCCATGTTGGAAGTCAACATGTTCTCAGCTTAGGCAGGTTGGGCTTACTTGACATAAAAGGTAACGGAGAGTTGTTCGCAGTTGTTGATACATTCAAAGTGATGGATATATCCCCTCAGTGGGCCTCCTTGCTCAATCTTCTCCTTGTTATCTACAGCCATGTAAATGGTGTTCCAATCTCCTGTGATCTAAGAGGGAAAACCTTTGTGGTGTCATTCAGTCCTTTACTTGTTTTTCACCAATACACAGGACCATGTTTGTTTCTGCATTTATCTCAGAAGAGAAGTAAATTCAATCTTATTAAGTAAAGAGTAGGGTTCACCTCCCTACCTTGCTGAATAACATGGAAGGAAAGCATGGTTCATATTTGAGCAGAAAGCCTGAATCCCGAGTTTTTTTGAAATTGCTAAAACAATGCTAGTAAAGACCATGACAGTTCATAGGTCTCTGAATGATACCATATTATTTTTTTTCCACCTACAGACAAATAAGATGAAAAAAAAAATACAAAGGACAGAAAGCAGAGGGTTGCATTGTGTTCATGTAGATAGGTGGACCATGGTATATCTATACAATCTGGTCATAGATATAGTCAAGAAATACAACAGAAGAAAAAAAAATCTACAAAGTCAACCCGAAACAATCAAGAAAATGGAAATAGGAACTTAATATCAATAAGTACTTTCAATGTAAATGGATTAAATGCTCCAACCAAAAGACACAGACTGGCTGAATGGATACAAAAACAAAACCATATATATGCTGTCTACAAGAAACCCACTGGTGACCTCAAGACACATATAGACTGAAAGTGAGAGGATGGAAAAATATAGTCCATGCAAATGGGAAGCAAAAGAAAGCTGGAGTAGTCATCCTCATATTAGACAAAATAGACCTTAAAATAAAAGAAGAGAACAAGAGATAAGGAAGGACACTACATAATGATCAAGGGATCAGTCCAAGAGAAGACATAACAATTGTAAATGTCTATACACCCAATACAGGAGCACCTCAATACATAAAACAAACACTAACAGATATAAAAGGAGAAATTGACAATAATACAATAATAGTAGGAGACTTTAACACCCCACTCACACCAATGGACAGATCATCAAAACAGAAAATTAGTAAGGAAACACCAGTCTTAAATGATACATTAGATGAGATGAATCTCATTGATATTTTAAGGATAATCCATCCAAATACAGACAAATACACTTTCTCAAGTGCACATGGAACATTCTCCAGGATAGACCACATCTTGAGTCACAAATCAAACCTCAGGAAATTTAAGGAAACTGAAATTGGATCAAGCATCTTCTCCAATCTTTTCCAACCACAATGCAATGAGACTATATATCAATTACAAGAAAAAAGTGTAAGAAACACAAACATTTGGAGATTAAACAACACAGTTATAACCAATCAAGACGTTAGTGAAGAAATCAAAAGGGAAATTTAAAAATTTCTAGAAACAAGTGACAATGAAAACACAACTCAAACCCTATGGGATTCAGCAAAAGCAGTTCTAAGAGGGAAGTTTATAGCAATACAATCCTACCTTAAGAAATAAGAAAAACACCAAATAGAAAGGCTAACTTTACACCTAAAACAACTGGAAAAAGAACAACAACAAAAAAACAAAAAAGAAAAACCCAAAATTAGTAGAAGGAAAGAAATCATAAAGATCTGAGCAGAAATGGGAAAAAGAAATGAAAGAAACAATATTAAAGATTAATAAAACTAAAAGCTGGTTCTTTGAGAAGATAAAGAAAATTGAGAAACCTTTAGCCAGACTCATCAAGAGAAAAAGAGAGAAGAATCAAATCAAGAAACTTAGAAGTGAAAAAGGAGAGGTTACAACAGACAATGCAGAAATACAAAGAATTATAAGAGACTATTATGAACAACAATAAGGCAATAAAGTACATAACCTGGAAAAATGGACAGATTTCTTAGAAAAGTTTAATCTTCCAAGACCAAACAAGTAAGAAACTGAAAGTGTGGACAAACCAATTACAAGCACTGAAATTGAAGCTGTGATCAAACATCCCACAAAAAACAAAAGCTCGGGACCAGATGGCTTCACCGGAGCATTCTATCAAACATTTAGAGGAGCTAACTCCTATCCTTCTAAAATGCGCCAGTCCAGATTCAATGCAGGATACTGGAAGCTTGGGGCTGGTACACTGGGATGACCCAGAGGAATTGTATGGGGAGAGAGGTGGGAGGGGGGTTCAGGATTGGGAACACGTGTACAACCGTGGCAGATTCATGTTGATGTATGGCAAAACCAATACAGTATTGTAAAGTAATTAGCCTCTAATTAAAATAAATAAATTTTAATTTTAAAAAAAGGAAAAAAATGGAAAAAATTAAAACTAGGAATAAAACCGCCATATGACCCAGCAATCTCACTCCTAGGCATATACTCGGAGGAAATCAAAATTGAAAGACACGTATCCAGTTGTTCATTGCAGCACTATTTACAATAGCTAGAACATAGAAACAACCTAGATGTCCGTTTATAGATGAACAGATACAGAAATCGTGGTACATATACATGATGGTTTATTACTCAGCCACAAAAAGGAACACATCTGAGTCAGTTCTAATGAGTTGGATGAACCTGTAACCTATTATACAGAGGGAAGTGAGTCAGAAAGAGAAAGATAAATACCGTATTCTAACGCATGTATATGGTATCTAGAAAAATGGTACTGAAGAATTTATTTTCAGGGAAACAATGGAGAAACAGACATAGAAAACAGACTTATGGACATGGGGAGAGGGGAGGAGATGGTGAGATGTATGGAAAGAGTAACATGGAAACTTACATTACTATATGTAAAATAGATAGCTAATGGGAATTCCCTGTATGTTTCAGGAAACTCAAACAGAGGCTCTGTATCAACCTAGAGAGGTGGGATGGGGAGGCAGGTCGGAGGGAGTTTCAAAAGGGAGGGCATATATGTATACCTATGGCTGATTCATGTTGAGGTTTGACAGAAAACAGCAAAATTCTGTAAAGCAATTATCCTTCAGTAAAATAAAGAAATCAAAAAACAAAAGCATCTCACACACACACACTCAAGGAGACAAGACCTTCTCCCAGATCAGCTGAATTTGGGTACCTCTGAGGCTTCTGTCTCAGCTGGAGTTTCCTGTGCCGCACACACCAGACCAAGGAGAAGAGTCAGGAACACAGCCTTCATCTTGCTGACTTTTGTGGAACTTCTTCTAGAGAAGCTGAGGGTGTCCCAGGTGTTTGAGAGGTTGTGAATTGGTCCCACCTCTTATAGGATGGGTTTCCTGGCAGGATACGTAATGATCAAACAGAACTTAATCACAAGACCTTGGTTATATAGACATAGTCTTCTGATATCCTGGTTGGCAGGTGATACTTTTTAGCAATCTGAGGTATTTATAAAGAGGAGAAAATTTTAAGGGAAGCTTAATTTGATCTGGACATTTGCCTTCAGATTAAGTGAGAAATCACAGGACATGTGAGGTATTTCAAGGGCAGTTGATTTATATTCTTTTATATCCTCAGTTTCCAAAATGGGTCAGACAGTCCAAGACACATAGGCTCGACTCCCATATTATGCCTTTAACACTGAAGAGGTCTGTTTAAGATTCTTTTCTAAAACTAAAAATGGTACTCCTGTCCAGTTTAAGGAGATTAATATATGGTGTCTCTGCCAGGAATCGTTTATCAGGGCATTCCTCAGAGGAGTCTATATATTTTTTGTTTTGAAATCAAAGTGTAGTTGATGTGAAATATTGTATAAGTTAGAGGTGTACCATATAGTGATTCATAATTTCTATATACAACATTTATAGTTATAAGAATATTGGCTTTATTCCCTATGATGTACAATATATCTTTGTACATTATTTTATACATAGTAGTTCGTCGCTCTTACTGCCCTCCTGTTGTTACCTTAACTCTATTCATTTCCTCTCCACAGTAGTAATCACGATTTGTTCTCTGTATCTGTGAGTTGCTCCTTTTTTGCTGTATTAGTTTGTTTTATTTTTTAGATTTTACGCATAAGTGGTATATAGTATTTGTCTTTCTCTGCCTAACTTATTTCACTTAGCCTAATACCCTCGAAATCCACCCAAGTTGCTGCAAATGGCAAAATTTTATAATTTTAATGGTTGTGTAGTATTCCATTCTGTGTGTGCGTGTATATACACTACAGCTTCTCTATTTTTTTATTGTTATATTTAAATGTCATGAAATATATTCAATAAGATCAAATTCTTTTCTCCTACCCTACTCAAGGATCCCTCCCAAGTTCATCTCTACAGTTTTATTTTGCCTTTGAGGTATGACCTAGTCTCCCTACAGTGGGTAAGGTTTTGGCCTTACCTGTAGCTCCAGGTTCCTTCAACCTTCCTCCTAAACTATCCACACCTCAGGGAACCTAGAGGAAAGAAACCATGGACAACCGCTCTCTAAATTATACTCACTGGGACAGTTTGCTCTCAGGACAATTGCAGCCCTATGATAGTCATGTTAATAATAATAAGAAGAAAATGGTGGATAGTGATTAGATATATAAAAATATAGAAATGGTCTGAAGCTCTGCAACTGAATTGAACTCTATAGCTAAAGTGAAATGAATTTTTAAAACTAATTTAGTTGAGATACAACAAAGGTTCACCTATTTCAGGCATGCAGTTGATAAGCTTTGTATGAGTACAGCTGTGAAAAAATTTTCCCTAGTCGGCATGGTGAGCATAACTATCAAGTTCAACACTATCCTGGGGCTCCTTGGTCATCCTTATTCCTGCTGCTTCTCATCCATCTTCCACCTGGTTCTGGGAACCCACTTTTCAGTTTTCTGACACAATTCACTAGTTGGTATTTTTTCAGTTCATGCACAGTTCAGCTGCTCAGTCATGTCCGACTTTGCCACCCCATGAATTGCAGCATCCCAGGCCTCCCTGTCCATCACCAACTCCCAGGGTTTACTCAAACTCATGTCCATCGAGTTGGTGGTGCCATCCGACCATCTCATCCTCTGTCGTCCCCTTCTCCTCCTGCCCTCAATCTTTCCCAACATCAGGCTCTTTTCAAACAAGTCAGTTCTTCACATCAGGTGGCCAAAGTATTGGACTTTCAGCTTCAATGCTTTCAATGAATATTCAGGACTGATTCCTTTAGGATGGACTGGTTGGATCTCCTTGCAGTCCAAGGGACTCTCAAGAGTCTTCTCCAACACCACAGTGCAAAAGCATCAATTCTTCTGCACTCAGCTTTCTTTATAGTCCAACTCTCACATCCATACATGACCACTGGAAAAAATCATAGCCTTGAAGGATGGACCTTTGTGGGCAAAGTAATGTCTCTGCTTTTTAATATGCTGTCTAGGTTGGTCATAACTTTCCTTCCAAGCAGTAAGCGTCTTTTAATTTCGTGGCTGCAATCACCCTCTGCAGTGATTTTGGAGCCCCGAAAATAAAGTCAGCCACTGTTTCCACTGTTTCCCCATCTGTTCTCCATGAAGTGAAGGGACCGGATGCCATGATCTTCGTTTTCTGAATGTTGAGCTTTAAGCCAACTTTTTCACTCTCCTCCTTCACTTTCATTAAAAGGCTCTTTAGTTCTTCTTCACTTTCTGCCATATTCCGTTTAGGAACTTGCAGATTTCTACAGGATGTGGTTTTCTGTCTAGTATCATAGATTCCAAATCCCCTAATTCCTTTGTCCTTGCCCCCATCATCTTTTATTTTTCTTCTTACAAGCAGTCTTCATTCAGTGATGAGTAAATTCTGCCATGTCATGGTCTTTGGATTTGGATAGTGACTCTGTCCCCAGTGCCTACAGCTGTTTAATGAATGAGGCAGTGTGTATCCCAGGAAGTTTTGTTCTTGAGGCCAGGGTGCACTGCCTTGGGTGTGCTTAGAAGGAAACAGGCATCAACCAGGATCTCCCACTCTGGAACTGGTTGTACCTCAAATCCCTGAAGAAAGGAAAGATAGTCAAGGCGAGGTCAATGTTAAAAACAAACAAACAAAAAACAAAACAAACAAACAAAAAAACCTGGCATACTCGATGACCCTGATAATACTTGTGGAAACTGTTAGGCTGCAGGGACATGTGGACAGGGCAAAATTTCCTCCAAATGTCACAGACTGCAGCTTCCCCATACGACGGTCCAATCCTGGCTTGCCACTGTTTACCTTTGGTTTTATGTCCCTGTCTTGGTTCCCATATTTATCAGTTGGTGTCTCCTTGTTCTTTGTTTTCAGTTCAAGCTGTGTGTGTGTTAATTCCTGTGTGGGTTCTTGGTTCTTTAGTTGGTCAGCCTCTGGACATCATCCTGGATCATCATGTTTTTTGTCAAAGCAAATCGGATTTTCCACTGCTCTACCCTATTCTAGTAGTTGGTGAGTGTTAGCTAATTCCAGAGAAGGCAATGGCACCCTACCCTAATACTCGTGCCTGGAAAATCCCATGGATGGAGGAGCCTGGTGGGCTGCAGTCTATTGGGTCGCTAAGAGTCGGACATGACTGACTGACTTCACTTTCACTTTTCACTTTCATGCATTGGAGAAGAAAATGGCAACCCACTCCAGTGTTCTTGCCTGGAGAATCCCAGGGATGGGAGAGCCTGGTGGGCTGCTGTCTATGAGGTCTCACAGAGTCAGACCCGACTGAAGCGACTTAGCAGCAGCAGCAGCAGCTAAAGCCAGATCAAATCAGTCAATCATAAAGAAAATCAATCCACCATATTCTTTGGAAGGACTGAAGTTGAAGCTCCAATACTTTGGCCACCTGATGTGTAGAGCTGACTCTTTGGAAAAGACACTGATGCTGGAAAAGATTGAGGTCAGAAGGAGAAGGGGACGACAGAGGATGAGATGGTTGGATGACATCACTGACTCAATGGGCATGAGTTTGAGCAAACTCCAGGAGAGATGTTGAAGGGCAGGGAAGGCTGGCGTGCTATAGTTCATGGGGCGGTGAAGAGTCAGACACGACTTAGCATCTGAACAACAGCAAGCTAACGCCAGGTTGTAAACCAAATCCAAGATGCAGAGCAGTGATTCCCAGGCCAGCCCTTATCCAGTTGTGTACACTCAGGAGGGACAAGTCTGTTTTCTGTAGGAAGACTCCGTGCCTTCTTTATTTTATAAAGTAACCTTTTATATGTGGAAACAACAACAACAAGTGAAAGTGTTAGTCCCTCAGTCCTGTCCGACTCTTTGTGACCCCACGGACTGTAGCCCACCAGCCTCCTCTGTCCCTGGGATTTCCCAGGCAAGAATACTGGACTGGGTAGCCTTTCCCATTTCCAGGGAATATTCCAGACCCAGAGATCGAAACCAGGTCTCTTATGTCTCCTGAATTGGCAGACGGAAGCTTTACCTCCAGCACCACCTGGGAAGCCCAGGGAAGCAATTGGGAGTGGCTGCAAATACAGATGAAGCTTCATTCACTTGCCTGCCACTCACCTGCAGTTTGGCCCAGTGCCTAACACGGCACTGGACTGGTAGTTGGGGACCCCTTTTCCAGAGAGGCGACAAAGATGCAAAGAAACCAACCTGTAGTTGCTTAATATATCCTGCTTCTAAGTTGTAGGGTAAAAAATGAGGCAGGGTAGAAACCAGGAGTGCATTTGCTAGATACTGTAGTCTGTAAACACCTCAAGTATCCTAGGGAGCTGATCTGTGTGCTCTGTCTATGACTGTGGGCATGGCCAGTTGTTGCCAATACTAGTGTCCACTGCTCTTTGATGTGTGAGAGGCTGGAAAATCCTCTTTAGGTCCTGTGAACTGTGGTTGCAGTTACCAGTTCCTAAATGAACTCTGTCATCTTGTTCCTGAAAACTCTGCACTGTCTGTTGCTATGAATCAATCCAGTCTCAGCTACTGACCTATCTCTGATTGCTTGTGTCTGTGCCGATTCACTTCAGTCATGTGTGACTCTCTGCGACCTCATGGAGTATATAGCCCGCCAGGCTCCTCTGTCAGTGGGGTTCTCCAGGCAAGAATACTGGAGTCGGTTGCTGTGCCCTCCCCCAGGGGATCTTCCCGACCCAGGGGTTGAACCTGCCTCTCTTATGTTTCCTGGGTTGGCAGGTGGGCTCTTTTATGACTAGCACCACTAGAGTGGGGTGCCATTGCCTTCTCCGTACTAGTGATCTAGTCAACAAGAATTGCCAGTCTTTCATCTCAATCAGTAGTACTGGTGCTGTCAGAATAGATATTTACCCTCAATTACAGCACATGGCATCTTATACTTTCTATGAAGCTCAGTGAGTCCAACCCAAGTTCCTTTTCTTCAGTGAATAAGATTCTTTCGAGGGATGTTTTCTTGACCAGACTGACCCTCCCACTGCAGTAAGAGGGTCCTGTCCCCTGTCCTCTCTTTCATGATGGTTTAATCCTTTATCCCCTTCTCCCCTGGATACCTTAGGGCATCTCCTCGATGCCCTCCTCCGATATCTCCTCGGCCTCTGAAGTGTCTCTGATGGAACACCTATCCTATTAAAGACATGTTAACATGTCTATGCTTCTGGATAATTAAATGTAATGTGCATATTTGTGTGTATTAAAACACGGACTTTTGGTTCAGACACACATAACTCGGGTGTATATTGAATCAGTTTATTTAAACACTCAGAAATCAAATACCACCAACCAGGAGATGATTAACTGACCAGGAAAGATGAGATGGGAGAGGGAGTGTGAGTGTGAAGAGAGAAGGATGGTGTTACTCAGGAACTAGGGAAGTCATCTTCATGTTGTGGATCTTGATTCCACAGAGACAAGGACGTGTCTGGTCTCAGGGACTCTTTCTGCAGGTGAATAAAACAGAACCAAAGGTTTAGTGGAGTCGACTGTGCAACAGCTGACAGGAGTGAGCCTCAGGCAGGAGAATGTCAAGGAAACAGGAGCTGGGAGCTGAGCCATTGTCAGAATCCTGGTGGACCTCAGTACTCCACATCTCTGAGATGTAGGTGGGTGTCCCTGTGAAATTTTCCTCAGTACGATACGGTGGGATCTTCTACAAGTGCACATTCACAGGAGTGGGTTCATCTACACATGGCTTAAAGGTCTCCTAATTCAACACTTTTTGTATTTACTGGCTTCAAGAATTATATTCACCTGACAGCCAATGTTACTGTTGGCTTTTTTCTACTCCATTTCTTTCTAACAGAAAGAAACAAACAAACAAAACAAAAACAAAAAAGAAAAACACTTTTAGTCTAGATCTATATCATTTTCTGAGGCTATCGTGTTTTAGAAAGTTTAAAAGTCCTGCTTTAACAAGCCACCTGAGGGAGGAATAGAAACCAAACAGGTGTTTCAGTGTGGTTGTTAATCCATTAATGGAACTGTCAGTATTATGTTCTGACATAATAATACAAAAAAATACAAAAAAAAAAAAAAAAAGTGAACTCTCTTTACTCTCTGTCCTCCTGGAGGAGGAGTGTGTGTGGACAACCATGAGGTCAGGACTGATGGAAGCACTAATAATTTTCCAGCAACTACTGTGGCCATTCCTGCTTCTCTCTGATGACTCTGGTCTGTAAGGTTCTTGCAGGATAAGGCTTTTGCACCAAAGCTGCTCAGCATGAATCAAGCAACGAATTTGCAATTTAATATGGCTCAAGAGAAGAGGCGGACACGACTGAGCGACTTCATTTTCACTTTTCACTTTTCACTTTCATGCATTGGAGAAGGAAATGGCAACCCACTCCAGTGTTCTTGCCTGGAGAATCCCAAGGACAGGGGAGCCTGGTGGGCTGCCGTCTATGGGGTCGCACAGAGTCAGACACGACTGAAGTGACTTAGTAGCAGCAGCAAGAAGAGAAAGTATCCAACATAACAAAGTTCTCTAGAGATAGAATGTAAGTTACTGGGACTAAAAACTGTTACCTGCAAAATTTGGCATATATGAAATCACAGTATGTCCTTATTGATTTATTGGATGGAACAGCACTAATAACAGACAATTTTCACTTACACTTTGGTTGTTTTGAAGGCTTTGTCTTTCTACTTGGAGGATAGTTATCTGTGGGAAGGAATAAAAGATCCACCGATTACTACCATTCCCCAATATTTTTACAATTTTGTTTTCAGTAAAGTATAATAGAAAAGATTATTTATGAAGAAAGAAATTTTAAATAAATTTTAAATTGATTTGTTTCCTACTAGAGTATTTACTTACCAGGTGAATGATATATTAAGGAAAAAGTATAATTCCATTAGCACTTTTTTTTGATATGCATAATAATTTGTTCTTTAAAAAAATTTTTTTTTTTACTTTACAATATTGTATTGGTTTTGCCATACATTAACATGCATCCGCCATGGGTGTACACATGTTCCCCATCCTGAACCCCCCTCCCACCTCCTTCCCCATACCATCCCTCTGGGTCATCCCAGTACACCAGCCCCAAGCCTCCTGTATCCTGCATCGAACATGGACTGGCAATTCGTTTCTTATATGATATTATACATGTTTTAATGCCTTTCTCCCAAATCATCCCCCACTCCCTCTCCCACAGAGTTCAAAAGACTGTTCTATACATCTGTGTCTCTTTTGCTGTCTTGCATACAGGGTTGTTGTTACCATCTTTCTAAATTCCATATATATGCATTAGTATACTGTATTGGTGTTTTTCTTTCTGGCTTACTTCACTCTGTATAATAGGCTCCAGTTCCATCCACCTCATTAGAACTGATTCAAATGTATTCTTTTTAATGGCTGAGTAATACTCCATTCTGTATATGTACCACAGCTTTCTTATCCATTCATCTGCTGATGGACATCTAGGTTGCTTCCATGTCCTGGCTATTACAAACAGTACTGTGATGAACATTGGGGTACACGTGTCTCTTTCCCTTCTGGTTTCCTCAGTGTGTATGCCCAGCAGTGGGATTGCTGGATCATAAGGCAGTTCTATTTCCAGTTTTTTAAGGAATCTCCACACTGTTCTCCATAGTGGCTGTACGAGTTCGCATTCCCACCAACAGTGTAAGAGGGTTCCCTTTTCTCCACACCCTCTCCAGCATTTATTGCTTGTAGACTTTTGGATCGCAGCCATTCTGACTGGCGTGAAATGGTACCTCATAGTGCTTTTGATTTGCATTTCTCTGATAATGAGTGATGTTGAGCATCTTTTCATGTGTTTGTTAGCCATCTGTATGTCTTCTTTGGAGAAATATCTATTAAGTTCTTTGGCCCATTTTTTGATTGGGTCGTTTATTTTTCTGGAATTGAGCTTCAGGAGTTGCTTGTATATTTTTGAGATTAGTTGTTTGTCAGTTGCTTCATTTGCTATTATTTTCTCCCATTCTGAAGGCTGTCTTTTCATCTTGCTTATAGTTTCTTTTGTAGTGCAGAAGCTTTTAATTTTAATTAGATCCCATTTGTTTATTTTTGCTTTTATTTCCAGTATTCTGGGAGGTGGGTCTTAGAGGATCCTGCTGTGATGTATATTGGAGAATGTTTTGCCTATGTTCTCCTCTAAGATTTTTATAGTTTCTGGTCTTATGTTTAGATCTTTAATCTATTTTGAGTTTATTTTTGTGTATGGTGTTAGAAAGTGTTCTAGTTTCATTCTTTTACAAGTGGTTGACCAGTTTTCCCAGCACCACTTGTTAAAGAGATTGTCTTCTCTCCATTGTATATTCTTGCCTGCTTTGTCAAAGATAAGTTGTCCATAGGTGCATGGGTTTATCTCTGGGCTTTCTATTTTGTTCCACTGATCTATATTTCTGTCTTTGTGCCAGTACCATACTGTCTTGATAACTGTGGCTTTGTAGTAGAGCCTGAAGTCAGGCAGGTTGATTCCTCCAGTTCCATTCTTCTTTCTCAAGATTGCTTTGGTTATGTGAGGTTTTTTGTATTTCCATACAAATTGTGAGATTATCTGTTCTAGGTATGTGAAAAATCCCTTTGGTAGATTGATAGGGATTGCATTGAATCTATAGATTGCTTTGGGTAGTATACTGATTTTCACTATATTGATTCTTCCGATCCATGAACATGGTATATTTCTCCATCTATTAGTGTCCTCTTTGATTTCTTTCACCAGTGTTTTATAGTTTTCTGTATATAGGTCTTTAGCTTCTTTAGATAGATATATTCATAAGTATTTTATTCGTTTCGTTGCAATGATAAATGGAATTGTTTCCTTAATTTCTCTTTCTATCTAATAATGAGAATAATTTGTTTTTAATCCCTTTCTCTCTTACCAGCTCCTTGAACTTCTTCACATCTTCCTCCTCAATATCATTTCCCTTAAGTGAAAAAACAGCAGGCAGAAAGTAGAATTTTGCCTCTCAGAACACAGACATTTCTGAATGTAGAACAAGAAGTTGAGTGTGCATGTCAGATCTTCACTTGGTGTAAACTGAACCACAGTTACCATTTCCCATGACACAGATGTCTGCTGTTTGTCCTAAGAATTAATCCCTGTCTGACTATATAACTAGACCCCTGGCCAGATTTCCAGCATGACCACAAAGACTCGTAGCAGCTCCATGAATTTGGGGCTCCATCCATCACAGTGGGGAACTGATATGCTCCTTGACCAACTTCCTAGAACATGTACCTGCCACTCATGCCTTCTTCTGACCCAAATAAATAGAAAACATGGTTCTTTCCCGAGAGACAGACACTCCCCATGTCACACTTAATAATGAGAGACAATTTAGGCTTTCATTAACCCACTGCTGTACCCAGTGCCTTTTCTGAAATAGGCACATGTTGTTGCAATGGTACACACACTTCTCGGTACTTCCACATGGGTATTTGAGGTGATGTCAGTGTTTATAAGAACAGTGCATTTGAAAAGTTGAACAGGATGAAAATTTATTATAAACATTTCTGTTCCAGGGTTTAGAGTGCATTTGAAAACCAGTATAAAATCAAGAAATGGAGATTGAACTCATTAGAGCAGTGATTTGTAGTTAGTTGAAATGTTAAAAAAGAAGAAGAAGAAGAAGCAGCAGCTCAGGCAATTATTTCTAGTAAAACCCCATACGTTATTCTTTAATGTCAACAGAATGGGAATTATTTAGAACTATCTGACGATCTGGTCCTTCCCACCCATACTCTACCAAGCTCCTCTTTCTTGGTAGATTACATTCCAGGGGCCTTACCTCAATGGACAGAAAGACCTAGGCTTTGTTCACTTATTAATGGACATTGTCACCTCATACTGATTTTCTGAATGAATTCTAATGATGGAAATGTTACATGACCGTGTCGATGTGAATAGGAGAATGTCATACATCCCAGGTAGTCCACTCACTACTACCTTCTTGCCTTGTGGATCCACATTGATATAATGTGTTATCAGAACGTTTTCCAATGCAAAAAATCTCTGACTTCATTTTTACCTGCGTCTGTGAGAGAGAGAATATGCAGATACAAAACCTCACCTTAATTTATTGTCATTTAGATTTGTCATGGCAAATTTAGGGTATTAACAACAGTACATGCTGTTGTAAAACATCCTATTTCTCTGAGGTGACAGATCAAAACAAAGTCTTTATCACTTCCTCTTGCCCTTCAGTGGGGTCTGTCCTTCTTATAACTAGGAGGCAGATCTGATAAATGCTCCTTAACCTCATGCCTGAAGAAGTGTGTTAGCATTTTATTACCAGCTGGGCCTATGAAGGATCTTGAGTACAGAGCCAAGGGTCATTCAGTGACACGCATGGGTGCATTGCTTCAGCACAAGTGGATCTGGTCAACACCATCTATTGGACAAGGAAAATGGGTCTAGAAGGTTGGAGTACACTGGCCCCAAGTGAGTTTAGAAGTCACCCCACACCCCAACTCTGTGACTGTTTGTCCCTTAGACCTGTGACCTCAGGGAAAGACAGCCATCAGGGTTCAGTTAGACAAACTGGAATATACAAAGATGGAAGGTAGACATGTCCCTAGAGACATGTTGGTCTCTAGGGAGTCCCCACCTAGAAGCAGGGTAACACAGATGAGGGGCCCCTTTCAATGGTCAACCCAGGCTGTAGATTTCAGCATAGCTTCCAAGGCTGCCCCATCAGTCTGACTCAGGAAAAGACAGATCATTTGTTACTAAATGTCAGGGAGACACTTTGAGGTGCACAGAGCCCCTGTAAAGGACAGATCAACACTCAATGTGAGTGGAGGAGGTAATATCTAGACTTTGTCTCAAGTGATCCTGCTAAAAATCATCACCACTCGGAGCTTCCTTTGAGTTCCTATTTTCCATGGAGAACCTCTGGAGAGGAACAGAGAGATAGAAAAGAAAAAGAAAAAAAAGTGACATGTCCATGTGTTTCCTAATACTTGTGGAAGCTTTTAGGATTGTTGCAGGTTGATGTGAATGGGAGCAAACTTCCTACAGATAACGCAGAGGGCAGGTCCCGTAGAGAAAGGTCCTGTTGTGTCTCAGTGCCGTTCTTTGTGGTTTGTATGTTCCCATATTGGTGTTTGGCAATCAGTGTCTGTTTTCTTTTCATCATACATGTTAGTTTTTCTCAATGATGGACACTTCCTTCCTTCCTGGATATCTCAGTCAGGCAACCTCTTGACTTCATCCTTGATCAACCTGTGTTATTATTAATATCAATTATATAGGAATTGGAGTTTTCCACCCCCTCCACCCTACTGTAACAATGGGTGAGTGTTGTCTGATGTTTGCTTGGAAACAAGAGGCAGCATCGATAACAGGAAACCCCAGATCTGCCCCCTCTGAGGGTGTGTGCACCGAGTGAGAGAAAAAATTCTTTTCTCTGGAGAATGTCTTGATTTCTCTTTCATCGGACAGTAGCAGACCAGAAATAAACTCCGTACCATGTGCTGTAAACTTTTACCGATGCATCCGTCGTAAAGAACGTGTGTTCTGTATCATTCCTCCTGTCATAACATTGTCCCCTGTCCACACTTTGT
The DNA here is from genome assembly GCF_002263795.3 of Bos taurus. NCBI lineage: Eukaryota > Metazoa > Chordata > Mammalia > Artiodactyla > Bovidae > Bos > Bos taurus. The sequence goes on along the minus strand of NC_082638.1, from coordinate 2,774,716 downwards.
CCTGATTCACAAAATACAAATTTAGTGCCTACAAGAACCAAAACCTCAGAATTCAGCAGGAAACAGACAGACTCAATACATTGTCCAGTGAACTGTCTCCCTGTTAAATGAAACAGAAAAATATTAACACAGCTAACAGATAATTGCCAAATTATATCCTTTTTAATAGTTGTAGGGTAAAGAATAAAGAAAAGTGAGAACCCAGAGTGTATTTGGAGTCTTGTTTTGGAAAAAGGGAATGTTTCCATAGACAGGTTTCGAATGTAAAGGACAGATCAACGCTCAGTGTGAGTAGATGCTCTGGGGTATTTGAAAGAGTGAGTTCTGTGTGAATCTGTAAGAAGAAACTATGACTTGAGAACTATACAAATCTGATTAGAAAAGGCCTCTTGGCGGTTTGAATCTGTCAAAATTCTATGACCATAGAATTCTATGACCCTGAACATGCCTGATCTTGCCTGATGGGCTTATCTGTGGCTCTGACTGTAAGTCTCCACCTGCAATGCAGAAGACATGGGTTTGAACCCCGGGTCAGGGAGATCCCATGGAAAAGGGAATGGCAAACCACTCCAGTATTCTTACCTGGGAAATCCAATGGACAGAGGCACCTGGTGGGCCACCATCCATGGTGTCAGAAAGAGTCGGACATGACGGAGTAACACACACACACACGTTGAATTTGTTACACTGCTTCTTCTGTTTTATATATTGGATTTTTGGCTGTGAGGCATGTGGGAATCTTTGATCACCAACCAGGGATTGAGTCACATCCCCTGCATTGGAAGGCAAAGTCCTAGCCAGTAGACCATCAGGGAGGTCCTTAGAAGTGCATTCACTTTGAACAGCCATTCCATTTAAAGAAATTCTGAAACAATTGATACATACAAAACCATCAGCAAACCATTGTGATGTGGAAATATTTAGAAGTAAAATTAACTATCTGGAAGCTATGATCCATTCATAGTAGAAAATATATGAAATTGGATTCATCAGTTATATATCTATGAATCAACAGTCTTTAGAAATATTAGTATTTAAAAGAAACAGAAATATAATACTCTTTATATTTCAACTCTCATGTATGTTTGGAGAAGGGGAATGACTGCTGGGAGCCACCACGGGAGATCCCACGCATGACAAAGGTCATGCAGAGAAGACCTGACAGGCAAAGTTGGATCAGGACTCGAGGGATTCCCTGGACCTGCTTGAGCATCTGCCCCAAAACCAAAATCTGTCTGTCTACTGTCTACTATATTATGCCTTTCAACCACTCTTCTGATATTAGCAGGGGGCTGTCCCTGACCACCTTTCTCTGAAAAAAAAATCAACTTAGTGCTCTAAGTTGTTAAGTCTCCTGGACATGAAAGAAATATTTCTATTCTAACCCCTCTGTTGGCATTCTAGCTTGCTTGACAGGTTTTTCCTTACTCTTACAACTAACGCACATGATTGTTCACAACTTCCCAACCATGAAAGGCACGAGAAGCCTAAGCATTCTAAAAGTCCCAATGGGCATAGAGCCCTTTAAGTACTGGTAAAGGGCTTCATTATTGGGCCAATGCTTGCTGCCAAGTTCCCATATCCCTTATCCATTGTCCACCTGGGAATGCATTAGTTAATATAGTTAAAATGTTAAAAAAAAAAAAAAAAAACAGAAAAACAAGTAGTAGCCTTGGTATTAACCACATCAGACCTTTGAGCAAATAAGTTCTTTCTTTGTTGTGACCCACCACACCTTTGCTCCGTGAGAATGTAACTCTGTTTAGTATTTTCTGAGGCTGATGCAGATTAGAAATATAAAGAAAAAACACTTCAAGGGAAAACAAGTTTTCTGGTTGATCAACCTTTATCAAAAAAGGGTCATAAAATGTCAATAGGCCTCCAGGCCAGAAAATAATGTACATAGCATAAGACCCTTGTTTATGGAAAGACGTACAGAAAAAAATCCTGGTTTCGATAAGGGCAAAACTGCTGGAGTGTTTGGGCTGACTCTACATGACCTTGCATCTTTCATTTCCCTCTATGTACAAGTCAGGGTATAAAAGCTCCTTTTGAAAATAAAGTTACAGGCCTTGCTCACTGAAGCTTGGCCTCCCCGTGTGATTCATTCACCTACACCGTCCATCCTGAGGGTACCCTTGGATCCTGCTGGGGCTGGACCCCGACAGATGACAGAGGATGAGGTGGTTGAATGGCATCACCAACTCGATGGACATGAGTTTGAGCAAGCTCCAGAAGTTGGTGATGGACAGGAAAGCCTGGCATGCTGCAGTCTGTGGGGTTGCAAAGAGTTGGACACAACTGAGTGACTGAACTGAACTGATATTTAAAAAAAGACTACTCTTCAGTATATTAGATGTTCATGAATTAATGAAAATGCATATATATCGAGTTGTTATAAGATTTTTATTGGATTGCAGTTGCTTTGCACACTGTTGTGTTTCTGCTGTACAGCAAAGTGAATTTGTCATACATATATATGTATAGCCTCTTTTTTGGATTTCCTTCCCGTGTAAGTCACCACAGAGCACTGAGTAGAGTTCCCTATGCTAGTTACCGATTTATATGTAGTATCAATCATGTGTATGTGGTATTCCCCATCTCCCAATTCATTCCACCCCATGCCTTCTGCCTTGGTGTCTATATGTTTGTTTTCTAAGTGTATGTCTCTTTTACTGCCCTGGAACTTGTCATCTGTACCACTTTAGTATATTCCACATACAATACCTTTGTTAATATGAGATATTTTCCTTTCTGTTTCTGAGTTTTCTCACTCTGTATGGCAGAGTCTAGATTCATCCACATTGCTGGAACAGGCTGAGTAGTATTCCATCTTGTATATCGAGTATTCTTACCTGAGGAATTCAACGAAGAGAGAAGCCTGGTGAGCTCTTCCAGTGCATGGGGTCACAATGAGTTGGACACAACCGAGTCAGTAAACCATAACAACAACCACATATTATCCATTCCTGTGTTGGTGGACAGGAATTTAGGTTCCTTGCTTGTCCTGGCTTTTGCAAATAGTGCTGGTGCACATTATGGTACATTTACCTTTTTGAATTATGGTTTTCTCTGGGCATATAGTGGAGAAGACAATGACAACCCACTCCAGTACTCTTGACTGGAAACTCCCATGGACGGAGGAGCCTGATAGGTTGCAGTCCATGGGGTCACAAAGAGTTGGACACGACTGAGTGACTTTACTTTCACTTTTCACTTGCATGCATTGGAGAGTGAAATGGCAACCCACTCCAGCGTTCTTGCCTGGAGAATCCTGGGGACGGAGGAGCCTGGTGGGCTGCCGTCTATGGGCTGACACAGAGTTGAATACAACTGAAGCGACTTAGCAACAGCAGCAGCTGGGCATATAGAATTTAACCAAATCTGTTGGAAGTACCTAATCCTGTCTAGGGGATAAGAAAGCAAATGATAGCTCAGTTGGTAAAGAATCTGCCTGCAATCCTGGAGACTCCTGTTCGATTCCTGGGTCCGGAAGATCCACTGGAGAAGGGATAGGCTATCCACGCCAGTATTCTTGGGCTTCCTTTGTGGCTCAGCTGGTAAAGAATCTGCTTACAATGCGGGTGACATGAGTTCGATCTCTGGATTGGAAAGATCCGTTGGAGCAGGAAAGGCTACCCACTCATATTCTCACCTGAGAATTCCATGGACTCTATAGTCATGGAGTCGCACATAGTCAGACACCACAGAGCAACTTTCACTTTCATAGAATTTTCAAGAATGGAAAATAGTTTAATGTGAATCATATGGTCATGTGTCAATGGATGGCTTTCTCCAAGTTTAGTGATAATTCTTGTTTACTTCTTGGGTATTAATTATCTAGAACTGCAACTTTATGGAGCATTATACTCAATGTCTTTGACAGATAAATCCTCGTGACACATCTTTCAAGTAATGTGTCCATTTCTACAGGAGTCCTAATTTCAATAAATCTGCTCATAGTTTTATCACATTGTTTATTTGTGTAATATGTGGTGATAATACATTTTTAATAAGTGTAGTTATGAAAAGATGCACAGTCAAACACATACAAGTGTGTGTTCGTACATATATGAGTGAAATTCGCTCAGTCATGTCTGACTCTTTGTGACCCCTTGGACCGTACACTCCATGGAATTCTCCAGGCCAGAATACTGGAGTGGGTAGCCTTTCCCTTGTCCAAGATCTCTTCCCAACCCGGTCTCCTGCATTTCAGGCAGGTTCTTTACCAGCAGAGCCACAAGGAAAGAATGAATGGAGTGGGTAGCCTATCCCTTCTCCAGCAGATCTTCCCAACACAGGAATTGAACAGGGGTCTCATACATTGCAGGCAGAGTCTTTACCAACTGAACTACCAGGGAAACTCCTGCATATATATGATAGTTCACAATTTTTTAGCTGTTTATATCACATCTTGGACTTCAATATCCCTTTAAGATATTCACTGTGTTGCTCTCTCTTCAGTTGCCTATGTGTTCTTCCATGCATCCAATCCAGCATTTCCAGAGGTAGTGTGAAGATCTGAGTCAGAACTCCAAGCACACACACTCTGCTAAAAAAGTGCAAGAACTTACACACTGTCCTTGACCTCCATTCCTACCAACTAAGCCATAGAAGCATTCATTACTGGTGCTTTGGCTTGGCCAACTGTAGCCCATTTGGAGGCCATGTCTATGCAGAAACAGAAACATGTATTCTCTTAAATATTACTTAGTGTAGTGCTATTTCCCACGCTCTTCGACTAAATCTGTGAGCTTTGGCCCAATGCTTGGAATAAGTTGTCCATCTTGAGCGTCTGCTAGATCTTCTATGTTGTAAAGAGCTTGACCACCATGGGGAGGTGATCAGTGTGCCCTGCCCATGACAGTGGGAATGTCCAGTCCTTCCAGATATTAGCGTCCACTGCTCTTCTAAGCCTAAGAGGATGGAAGACCATCTTTAGATGTTGTGAATAATTCCATCTTCCTGACTGAGCTGTCAATTTCTTGTTCCTGCAGACACTGCCCTGACCTCCTATTACTATGCATTGACCGAGACTCAGTTGCTGCACACATTTGAGTCCTAGTGAGGGAATGTTACCAAATATCAGTCCTTCAGCTCAATTGAAGAAGTGCTGGTGTGGTCAGAATACGCATGTCTTCTCAGTTGTGGCCCGTGGCATCTTCCACTTTCTCTCTATGAAGCTCAGAGAGTGGAACACAAGCTCCTTTCCCTGTGATGAATACAATGCTTTCTAGGGACATCTTTCTGGAACAGATTGACCCCTCCCACTGCAGTAAGGGGATCCACACCTCTGTCCCCTGTCCCATGATGGTTTAGTCTTTTTTCTCCTTCTCCCTTCAATACCTCTAGGACATCTCTATGTACCCATCCTCAGAATTGTCTCTGATGGAACACCTATCCCTTAAAAGGCATATGTTTCTGGATGGGTAAATTTAACATGCGTATTTGTGTGTTTTAAAATGGAGACTTTAAGGAAAGACACAAGTAACTCCATTGCGAATTAAACTAATTTATTTAAACCCTCAGAAATCAAATGCCACCAGACAGGACATGATTAGTGACAAAGAGAGATGAGATGCAAACAGGACTGTGAGTGTGAAGAAAGAAGGATCATGTTAATCAGGAACCAAGAAAGTCATCTGCTGATCGTTGGTCTTGATTCCATGGAGACAAGGATGTGTCTGGTCTCAGTGACTATTTCTGTAGGTGAATTAAAAAAAAAAAAAAAAATTAGTAGAGTTGACTTTTTGACAGCCACCAGGGATGAGACTCAGGCAGTAGGCTATCCAGGGTACAGGAGCTGGTAGCTGATCCAATGTCAGAATCCTTGTGGACCTCACTAATTCACATCTCTGTGATGTGGGTGGGGGTCCTTGTGGAACTTTCCCCAGGAGGTACATTTGGGGTGACCTTTCCCATTTGAGATCGATTCTAGGAGGAATGGTTTCTGAATTCAAGTTCATGGGAAAGATTCACCTCAAGATGGTTTCCTGTATCTGTGATTGGGGCAAGCTCCTCTAATCCCATGGCTTTGTCTTTGGGGTCTTCAAGAATCAATGTTTAAATTTTTATTTTATATTCGAGTATAGTTGACTAACAGAGTTGTATTAGTGCAATAGTACTGCAAGGTGAATAATTTATACATATATATGTTAATATCTGGAGAAGGCAATGGCACCCCACTCCAGTACTCCCATGGATGGAGGAGCCTGGAAGGCTGCAGTCCATGGGGTCCCTGAGGATCGGACACGACTGAGCGACTTCACTTTCACTTTTCACTTTCATGAATTGGGGAAGGAAATGGCAACCCACTCCAGTGTTCTTGCCTGGAGAATCCCAGGGACAGGGGAGCCTGGTGTGCTGCCATCTATGGGGTCGCACAGAGTTGGACACGACTGAAGTGACTTAGCAGTAGAAGCATGTTAATATCTATTCTTTTTCAAATTCTTTTCCCATTTAATTTTTTTTTTTTTTTTTTTTTTACAGAATATTGTGTTTAGTTCCCTCTGGTGTGTAGTACGACTTTCTATGTTGTGTATAGTAGCTTTCCATGTTGTGTATAGTAGCTTACACCTGCTACTCCCAAATTTCCAATTCTCTTCTTACCCAGAGTCCTGCTCCTTGGGGAACACAAGTGTGTTTTCTACGTCTGTGAATCTGTTTTGTAAATAACGTCTTCAATGTATACTTTAGATTCCACCTGCAAGTAATATCATGTGATCTTTTTCCCATCCTGACTCGCTTCAGATCAGATCAGATCAGATCAGTCACTCAGCCGTGTCCAACTCTTTGCAACCCCATGAATCGCAGCACGCCAGGCCTCCCTGTCCATCACCAACTCCCGGAGTTCACTGAGACCCACGTCCATCGAGTCAGTGATGCCATCCAGCCATCTCATCCTCTGTCGTCCCCTTCTCCTCCTGCCCCCAATCCCCCCCAGCATCAGAGTCTTTTCCAATGAGTCAAGTCTTTGCATGAGGTGGCCAAAGTACTGGAGTTTCAGCTTTAGCATCATTCCTTCCAAAGAAATCCCAGGGCTGATCTTCAGAATGGACTGGTTGGATCTCCTTGTAGTCCAAGGGACTCTCAAGAATCTTCTCCAACACCACAGTTCAAAAGCATCAATTCTTCGGCTCTCAGCCTTCTTCACAGTCCAACTCTCACATCCATACATGACCACAGGAAAAACCATAGCCTTGACTAGATGAACCTTTGTTGGCAAAGTAATGTCTCTCCTTTTGAATATGCTATCTAGGTTGGTCATAAATTTCCTTCCAAGAAGTAAGCATCTTCTAATTTCATGGCTGCAGTCTATATATAGAAAACTATAAAAACGGATGAAGAAAATCACAGATGACACAAATACATGGAGAAATATACCCTGTTCTTGAATCAGAAGAATCAATATAGTGAAAATGGAGTTTACTATGCAAAGCAGTTTGTAGAGTCAGTACAATCCCTATCAAGCTACCAATGGTATTTTTCAGAGAACTAGAACAAATAATTTCACAATTTGTATGGAAACACAAAAAATCTTGAATAGGCAAAGCAATCTTCAGAAAGAAGAATGGAAGTGGAGGAATCAACCTGTCTGACATCAGACTATACTACAAAGCTACAGTCATCAAGACAGTATGGTACTGGAACAAAGACAGGAATATAGATCAATGGAACAAAGTAGAAAGTTCAGAGATAAATCCACACACCTATGGACACCTTATCTTTGACAAAGGAGGCAAAACTATATAATAGAGAAAAGATAACCTCTTTAACAAGTGGTGCTGGGAAAACTGGTTAAACACATGTAGAGGAATGAAACTAGAACACTTTACAACATCATTCACAAAGATAAACTCAAAATGGATTAAAGATCTAAATGTAAGATCAGAAACTATAAAACTCCTAGAGAAACTATATAACTCCTAGAGGAAAACATAGGTAGAACACTCGATGACATAAATCCCAGCAAGATCCTTTATGACCTACCTATCAGAATAATGGAAATAAAAGCAAAAGTAAACAAATGGGACCTAATTAAACTTAAAAACTTTTGAACAACGAAGGAATCTATAAGAAATATGAAAAGACAGCCTTTGGAATGGGAGAAAATAATAGCAAGTAAAGTAACTGACAAAGAATTAATCTAAAATGCATATAGCAGCTCATGCAGCTCAATACCAGAAAAATAAACGACCCAATAAAAATGTGGGCCAAAGATCTAAACAGACATTTCTGCAAAGAAGACATGCAAATGGCTAACAAACACACAAAAAGATGCTCAACACCACTCATTATCAGAGAAATGCAAATCAAAACCACAATGAGATGCCATCTCATGGTGGTCAGAATGGCTGCCATGAAAAAGTCTACAAGCAATAAATGCCGGAGAGGGTGTGGAGAAAGGGGAACCCTCTTACACTGGTGGTGGGAATGCAAACTAGTACAGCCACTATGGAGAACAGTGTGGAGATTCCTTAAAAAACTGGAAATAGAACTGCCTTATGACCCAGTGATCCCACTTCTGGGCATACACACTGAGGAAACCAGAAGGGAAAGAGACACGTGTACCCCAGTGTTCATTGCAGCACTGTTTACAATAGCCAGGACACGGAAGCAACCTAGATGTCCATCAGCAGACAAATGGACAGGCAAGCTTTGGTACATAGATGAAAGGTTGTTGTTGAATCAAGCAAAGACACCGGGATTCTTGGCCCTGGAGGAGAAGAATTGAATCGGGGGCCAGAGACAAGGCTTGATCGCTCAGAACTTTTGTGTAATAAAGTTTTATTAAAGTATAAAGGAGATAAAAAAAGCTTCTGACATAGGCATCAGAAGGGGGCAGAAAGAGTGCCCCCCTGCTAGTCTTCAGCTGGATGTTATATAGTCACTAGCAGTCTGTTAATAAAAGAAAGGAATGTCTTAAAACTCAGAATGGCACCAGGCCTCTCACCCATAAGATGCATTTTTGGATAATCTTGGCACCAAATGGTTCACCCTGGGCCATAAAATGATTAACCTGAATCTTAAAGAAGGGCAGACCACCATACAAATAGTTTCATTTACATAGATTAGGGGAACAATATCTGAGTATAACATGCTGGTTTGTCAAGTAGGTTCTGAGCCAAGAGACGGAACCAACTTGAAGACAGAGTTTGGGGTAAATGCATAGTACATTAGCATAGCTTAAGAAACATTTCCATAAGAGAAATGCATTGGTTATCTCAAGGTTTGAGAATACTTAACTTCAGGTGAAACCAGGTGTCATTATGGCAACACAGTATTTTAAGAGATCAGATCAGATCAGTCGCTCAGTCGTGTCCGACTCTTTGTGACCCCATGAATCGCAGCACGCCAGGCCTCCCTGTCCATCACCAACTCCCGGAGTTCACTGAGACTCACGTCCATCGAGTCAGTGATGCCATCCAGCCATCTCATCCTCTGTCATCCCCTTCTCCTCCTGCCCCCAATCCCTCCCAGCATCAGAGTCTTTTCCAGTGAGTCAACTCTTTGCATGAGGTGGCCAAAGTACTGGAGTTTCAGCTTTAGCATCATTCCTTCCAAAGAAATCCCAGGGCTGATCTCCTTCAGAATGGACTGGTTGGATCTCCTTGCAGTCCAAGGGTCTCTCAAGAGTCTTCTCCAACACCACAGTTCAAAAGCATCAATTCTTCAGCGCTCAGCCTTCTTCACAGAGAAACCTTCTTTTAAATTTGTATAGAGAAGAAAACAATATCTCTAGTTTGTTTCCTGCTACCGCTGGAGATAAAAATTTCTGACACTTGCAGCCTATTTCCTCCGTTTGGAGACCCCTGGCATTCCTGCCTGTTACCCTCTCATATACACAGTGGAATATTTCTCAGCTATTAAAATTTGAATCAGTTCTAATGAGGTTGATGAAGTTGGAGCCTATTATACAGACTGAAGCAAATCAAAAAGAAAAACACCAATACAGTATATTAACACATATATATGGAATTTAGAAAGATGATAATGATGACCCTATATGAAAGACAGCAAAAGAGACACAGATGTAAAGAACGGACTTTTGGACTCTGTGGGAGAAGGCAAGGGTGGGATGATTTGAGAGAATAGCATTGAAACATGTATATTACCACATGTGAAGTAGGTGACCGTCCAAGTTCAATGCATGAGACAGAGCACTCAAAGCCAGTGCACTGGGACAACCCAGAGGGATCAAATGTGAAGGAAGGTGGGAGGGAGATTTGGGCCAGGGGGACACGTGTATACCGGTAGCTGAGTCATGTCAATGTATGGCAAAAAGCACTGCAATACTGTAAAGTAATTAGCCTCCAATTATAAAAAATTCATTAAGTTTAAAAAATAACAAGAAGAGGAAAGAAGAAACAAAAATGTCCTTATTAATATTGATATTACAAACATACTCAGGAGCACATATGTTTGTATTAATTATACATATGTGCATGTGTACATAGGTATATATACATATATATGTGTATATGATATTTCACAGTTGTGATTTGTTATGCTAGCTTTAGGGGCTTTAAAATGTTCACCCTCTTACTCTATATGCAGTTGCTCCTGTATGTATCCCAGCATTTCCAGAAACTGTGAGGACCACAGTCAGAACTCCAACTGCATACACTCTGCTACACAAGGGAAGAACTAAGACATTGTCCTTGACCTCCACGACTCCAAAGAAAAGCCACGGAAACATTCATTGCTGCTGCCTCATTTGGCTCTCAAGTGTCAGCTGCCGCCCCATCTTTGATTACTTCTGTTTCACTTGTTCAGAAATATGAGTCCTTCAGCTCAACTGCAGAAGCCCTGGTGATGTCAGGCTACACATTTCCCCTCAGTTATGGTAATGTCATCCTGTGCTTTCAATGCATATGCCTTAGTGAGTGGAACATACATTCGTTTCTCAGAAACGAATAAGATGCTTTTTAGAGACTTTCCCTTAATCAGAATGCTCCCTTCCGTACAAGAGACTGAAAGTGAAAATGTTAGTTGCTCAGCCATGTCCAACTCTTCACAATCCTATGGACTGTAGGCAACCAGGCTCCTCTGTCCATGGCATTCTTCAGGCAAGAATATTGGAGTGGGTTAGCGTTTCCTCCTCCAGAGGAGCTTCCTGACCCAAGGATAGAACCTGGGTCTTATGTATTGCAGGCAGATTCTTTACCATATGAGCCAGCAGGGAAGTCCCTACTGTAAGAGGGTCCATAACCCTGCCCCATGCTGTTTTAGCCTATTTTCTCCCTCTTCCCTAGACAACTGAGGGCATGTCTACCAAATCTTCATAAGAATTGTCTCTGAGGAACACCTGTCCTATGAAAGGCATTGTTTCCTGTATACTTAATGTGGACATTTGTGTGTTTTAAATGAGGTGACTTTTGCACAGAAATGCATGTGCTGGGCAGATATTAAATCAATTTATTTAGACCCTCAGAAATCAAATAACACCAACCAGGACATAATTTAGTGACCAGGAGAGATGAGATAGGAGAGGGAGTGTGAGTGTGAAGAGAGCAGGATCATGTTAATCAGGAACCAGGAAAGTCATCTTCCTCTTGTTGATCTTGATTCCATTGAGACGAGGACATGTTCTTTCTGTAGGAGAATAAAACAGAACCAGAGGTTTAGTAGAGTCGACTGTGTGACAGCTGACAGGGGTGAGCCTCAGGCAATAGGCTGTCCAGGGTACAGGGAGCTGGTAGCTCATCCAATGTCCAATGTCAGGTGGACCTCAACACTGCACATGTCTGTGATGGAGGTTCCCTGGGGAATTGTCCCCAGGATGTACATATGGTTGGAGATTTCCCACTGGGCATCAATTCTAGGAGTAATGATTTCAGAATGCATGTACATGGTGGTGTTTCATCTAAAGATGAATTTCAGGCTCTGTAATTGGAGCAGAGAACTCTAATCCTGCAACTTTTGTCTTCTGAGTCCTCAAGAATTAACTTCTTTACTTTTTTTTAAATATTAGAGTATAGTTGATTATTAGCATTGCATTAATTTCTGCTGTACAGCCAAGTGATTATACATACAAAAACTAGTATCTATTCTTTTTCAGATTCTTTTCCCATTTTGGTTTTACAGAGTATTGCATACAGTCTCCTGTGCCATGAAGTTGGACCTTGTTCTCTATCCATCTTGTACATAACAGTTTGCATCTACTAACCCCAAACTTCTCAGACAGTAAGGAGTCTGCCTGCAATTCAGGAGACCCAGGTTCGATCCCTGTGTTGGTGAGATCCTCTACAGAAGGGATGGATACCCACGCCACTATTTTTGCCTGGAGAATCCCATAGACAGAGGAGCCTGGAGGGCTATGTTCCATGGGGTCGCAGAGAGTTGGACGCGACTGAGCAATGAACCTTTCTTTCACTTTCTCTTTTCAACAGCAAACCTCCCAATCCTTCTCTTTCCAACCCCCTCCCACTTGGTAACCACAAGGCTGTTCTCCATGTCTGTGAGCCTGTTTCTGTTTTGTAAATAAGTTCCTCCGTGTTGTGTTTTAGATTCCAAGCAGAAGTGATATCTATGTGAAAGTGAAAGTTACTCAGTCATGTCCAACTCTTCGTGACCCCATGGACTACAGCCCACCAGGTTCCTCTGTCCATGGGGATGCTCCAGGCAAGAATACTGGAGTGTGTTGCCATTTCCTTCTCCAGGGGATCTTCCCTAACCAGGGATTGAATGTGGGTCTCCTACATAGTTGGCAGATTCTTTACCGTCTGAGCCATGACATTTACCTGCACTAAAGTGAGAGTTGAACTATAAAGAAAGCTGAGTGTTGAAAAATTGATCCTTTTGAACTGTGATGTTGGAGAAGATTCTTGAGAGTCCCTTGGACTGCAAGGAGATCCAACCAGTCCATCCTAAAGGAAATAAATCCTGAATATTCATTGGAAGGATTGATTCTGAAGCTGAAACTCCAATCCTTTGGCCACCTGATGTGAAGAACTGACTCATTAGAAAAGACACTGATGCTGGGAAAGATTGAATACAGTAGAAGGGGATGACAGAGGATGAGGTGGTTGAATGACATCACCGACTCAATGGACATGAGTTTGAGTAAAACCTGGTGTACTGCAGTCCTTGGGGGTCACAAAGCATTGGACACAACTGAGCAACTGAACTGAAATGAAAACTATAAGTGACATTTATGGTATTTGTCTTTCTCTTTCTGGCTTAGTTCACTCGGCGAGACAAATATCTAGCTCCACCCATCTTGCTCTGAGGGGAATTATTTGCTTCTTTTTATGGCTGAGCAATGTTCCATTGAATATACATACCAGATCTTTGTTATCATATTCACCTTGAAGCTAGTGCTTTCAGATGCTTTTTTTCCTTAATTTTCTTTCTCAACAAAAATGTAGAGGCCATACTTTAGATCAGTGTCGCTTCCTGAGGCGGTCTTAGTTTAGAAAGTTTAAACATCTCATTTTTTGAAACATCTTCTGAGTAGGAATATAAAGCAAATGCATGTTTCAGACAGTGTGGTTGGTAGGCCTTTACTGGTTCTGTCAGAATCATATGAGATTAAACACTGGTCTTGCAGAAAGCATGAAAGTGGAAGTCGCTCAGTCGTGTCCAACTCCTTGCAATCCCATGGACCGTGACAGTCCATGGAATTCTCCAGGCTAGAATACTGGAGAAGCCTTTCCCTTCTCCACGGAATCTTTCCAACCCAAGGATCAAATCCAGGTCTCCCCAGCTGAGCCACAAGGGCAAGAATACACGACTGGGTACCCTATCCCTTCTTCAGCAGATCTTCCCAACCTGGGAATCGAACCAGGGTCTCTTGCATTGCAGGCGGATGCTTTACCAACTGAGCTATCAGGGAAGACCTGCTTCAGGGAAGCAGAGCTCTGTTTAATACCGATTCTCTTGGAGGAGGAAAGTGTGGGGACAACAACGAGGTCAGGACTGATGGGAAGACTAATAATTTCAATCAACTCATGGGGATTCCTGTTTCTCTCTGATGACTCTGGTCTGCAATATTCCTGCAAGTTAAGACTCTCTCACAAAAGCTAGTCAGTGTTAATCAACCAAGGTGTTTGCAATTGTATATGGCTCAAGAGCAGCGAAATTATGGAACAAAACAATTTTTTAGTGACACATTTAAATTGTTGGAACAAACATTTCACACATATGAAATAACAGTGTGACCTTATTGCTTCATCTGGAAGGGGCAGCATTAATAATGGACTGTGTTTACTTACGAAAGTGTCAGAGTCACTTTTTTTTCACTCCTCTGGACAGGTATCTAAGGAAAAACAAAATGGGAGAAATAATAGAACCACTGATTACTAACATTCCCCAGCATTTCCAATGTTTCGTTCTTTCTTTTTTTTTTTTTTTTAAATAACAGTTCTTAAAAGAGATTACTTGTGGAAGAAGAAATTTTGAATAAGTTCGTTTGTTTCCTGATATTTACAAACCAGGTGAATGGTATGGGCAGGGAAAAAGTATAATTCCATTACCATTATCGATGAAGTTCAGGATATTTTCTTCTGGAATCCCTTTTTCTCTCACGGTGCTGTAGAACGCCTCTATGTATTCTGGTCCAACATCATCTCCCGTGCCTGTAAAATCACCATGCAAAAAGAAGAATTGTTGACCCCTGGAAATCCACAGAAATTTCTGAATCTACAGAACAAGAAAGGGAACGTGCCGATCAGATGTTAACTTGTATAATATAAGAGCTTTCAATTGTTCTCAGGACACAGACGTGTGGTTTCTGTCTTAAGAATTGAGCCCAGTCCAACTTGGTGAGTAGGACACCCTACTCCTCAGCATCAGGAGCTGGATGACAAAGACTTGTCAGGATCTCCATGAATTTGGGGCTCAGTCCATCCTAATATGGAATCTACTTGCTTCTCTCACCTTCCTCCTATGTGTACCTGCCATTCATATCTGTTTCTACACCAAGATTAGTAGGAAACACCTTTGTCCCCTTCCACGGACACATTCACCTCATCAAACATAATAACAGGGGGCAATTTACTCTTTCATGAACCTACCGTTCGACCCATAACCTTTGCTTAAATAGACCCCTGTTGTCCCCATGGAACTCACACCTCTCAGTGCCTTGAGGGGGTGATGTCAGTGTTCATAAAAACAATGCATTTGAAACATGAAAAAGACAAAGATTTATCTTATGAGTGTCTGTTCCAAGGCTTACAGTGCATCAGAAAACTGATACCATATACTAACACAAACATATGGAATCTGCATACATCTGGAACCTAGAAAGATGGTACTGATAATGAATTTATTTGCGGGGCATCAGTGGAGAAACAGTCATAGAGAAGAGTCTTATGGGCATGGGGAGAGGGGAGGAGATGATGAGATGTATGGAGAGAGTAACATGCAAACTGACATGTCCATATACAAAATAGATAGCCAATGGGAATTTGCTGTATGTCTCAGAGAACTCAAACAGGGGCTCTGTATCAACCTCAAGAAGTGGGAGGGAGATGGGAGGCAGTTTCAAAAGGCAGGGGACATATGTATACCTATGGCCTCCCTTGTGGCTCTGCTGGTAAAGAACCCTCCTGCAATGTGGGAGATGTGGGCTTGATCCATGGATTGGGAAGTTACCCTGGAGAAAGGAAAGGCTACCCATTCCAGTATTCTGGCCTGAAGAATCCCATGGAGTGTATAGTCCATGGGGTCACCAAGAGTCAGATACGACTGAGCAACTTTCACACAAGCATATGTATACCTATGGCTGATTCATGTTGATGTTTGGCAGAAAACAACACAATCGATAAAGCAGTTATCCTTCAATTAAAAAAAATAAAACTTTAAACATGAAATAAAGTCAGCCTCATTATAGACATGGCTTGAAATTTGTTGACATGTGTAAAATAAAATATTTTAGTAAACCTTCATTTTTAAAATTTCAACAGATTGGAATCATTTGCAAATGTCTGACGATGTGATATTCTGGACCCTATGGCCTCCTGTTTCTTGGTGGATTACCTTCCAGGGTCCTTAATTTGGTGAGCATAAAGATGCAGGCCTTACACCCTGATTATGGAATACTGTCAGCACCTCCTGATATTCTGAATGAAAGTTCCAAGAGTGGACGTGTTACATGAGAATGGCAATGGAAATTACAGGATATCATACCTACCAAATAATTGCACCAGTTCTGTCTCCTTGCCGTCTCCATCCACGTTGATAACATGTGCTATGAGAGCGATGTCGTCCGCTCTAACGACTCAAAATTCATTGTGACCCTCGTCTAGGAGAGAGAGAAAAGATACAAATAGCCCCACCTTAACATATGGTGAGTGAGATTATTGTGACACATGGCAGGCATGAAGAACGGTCCATTGAGTACGGACCCACTCACTCTATGCGTGCACTGAGTGCTACTGTTAACCATGGCAAGGAAAGGATGCACGAGTTTTCCTCATCCCCACCTTTTCCTACCATTAACCAGTCACTCCTTACTGTCTTACTAAGATGTTTTCTACAACGTGTGTTCTGATAAATCCAACAGATTCCTTTTCTGCTTATTTATTTATTTATTTTTCACTTGCTGAGTCTTCCCTGCTGCCCGTGGTCTTTCTCCACTTGTGGTGACTCTGGAGTACAGTCTAGGTGTGGTGTGTGGGCTTCTCATTGCCATGGCTTCTCTTGTTGCTGAGCACAAGCCCTGGGATGCGTGGGGTTCAGTACTTGCAGCTCGGGGTTCTAGAGTGCAGGACCAGTAGTTGTGGTGCATGAGGTTAGATGCCCCATGGCGTGTGGGATCTTCTCGGATTAGGGATTGAACCTATGTCTCCTGCCCTGGCAGGCAGGTTCTTATCCCCTGGACCACCAGGGAATTCCCCGAGAGTGTTTTAAAACATCACAAACGCGTTATCAAATCCAGGTTCAAAAATTCTTTGTATTTCGGTTACCCCAGCCATGGAATTGGTTTCTCTGGACAAAAATCAACCCCATGTCCAAGGAGCCGTGGCTGCACGGGCACAGGAGGGCCTAGAGGAGCTATTCCACGTTGAAGGTCAGGAAGGGTGGTGTTGAGGAGATACCTTTCCTCCAAGGTAAGGAGCATTGGCTGCACTTTGCTGGAGCAGCCGTGAAGAGATACCCCACGCCCAACATAAGAGAAACCCAAGTAAGACGGTAGATGTTGCAAGAGGGCATAAGAGGGCAAACACACTGAAACCATACTCACAGAAAACTAATCAATCTAATCACACTAGGACCACAGCCTTGTCTAACTCAATGAAACTAAGCCATGCCCGTGGGGCAACCCAAGATGGGCGGGTCATGGTGGAGAGATCTGACAGAATGTGGTCCACTGGAGAAGGGAATGGCAAACCACTTCAGTATTCTTGCCTTGAGAACCCCATGAACAGTATGAAAAGGCAAAATGATAGGATACTGAAAGAGAAACTCCCCAGGTGTTGGACAGGGAAGCCTGGCGTGCTGCGGTTCACGGGGTCGCAAAGAGTCAGACACGGCTGAGTGACTGATCTGATCTGATCTGTGTTCATCACCTTCTGTTCCTGAGTGCCTCCACCAGGCCAGGCAACCTTTTGAACACTTTAAGTATTGTGTTTCCCAAGCCCCTCAGACTGGGGTATGACAACCCACGGCCCTGTCTGTTGGTGTGAAAACAGCTTACCTGCTGGGACGTGTAGACAGTGACCACCTAGAGGTCACCTCCTTCCCCACCTGGAGCGCTGCCCCTCCCCTCTGCCCTGCCCGTGTGTCTAGACAAGAAGCATCTCTGACCTACTGCGTGTCACACTACACTCTCTAAGTCCATTATCTCTCTCCTGGCCTCCACCTCACCTTCCTGCAATCACTCAGCAACATGGAATGTAAAAATGCCCATCTGTGTCCCCAAAGCATGCAAACACCACTCTCAGTGTCTGAAACACTGAAAATTATTAGTGTGCTTGGAAAAAAAAAAAAAAAGGCAGCCAAAGCAGCTTCAGAGTCTCAGAGCCCTGAGAAGATTATGCAATTTTCCCAAGGCCATGCTGAATCCACCAGCCTTGCTCACATTGGGACAGCTTATTTCAGACTATGCATGTCCTCAGATTATCAGTGACCACCTGTGGTTCACCATGGCTTCACCAAGGTGGGCATAGCAACATCACTGAATTGACTGTGACATTCATGAAGGGACGGGACACTGAGAGGAAACCTGTCTTCTGGGCGTCAGGTCACCATCAGGCCACTGCTGGTATTGGGCCTGATATGGGTACACCTCACAGTCACTCAAACAAAGCTGAAGGCTGCAATGGCTGGCCCCCAAGAGACCTTCCAAGAAGTCTTTCAGTTTTGTTTTCCCTTGTTTATTCACTGTGTAAAAATCAATCTAAAAGCATTGCAAAAATGGAGAAGAGTAAAGACAGTGGAAGCATTCATGATTCAGCCAAAGGAAACCATATAGTGGGAATAAGAAAAAAATGAAGGCATAATTTAGAAAACCTCAAATATCAGAAGTTATCAATCAAAGTATGGGGAAATATTTCAGGCATGAATTTTACTAATTTGTGGCTATTGCATATGTAATGTGTGACTACTTAGTTTAGGCAAGGATTGTGATCACATATTTCTGTGTTTAAATTTTAATCAAATATGTTTCCCTTAGGCCATGTGAACATAATAATGTTATTTAGGGCCATTATAAAGAGCTCAGAGATACAAAGCTAGCCAGCAAACCCACTGCTTTGTATAGAAGCTGCCTTTATGTTTCAACTCACTATGATTTCCTTGAGTTCAAGTTCATCCATCTCACCCTGAATGGACCAAGATATTATAAGATTGTTTTTAAAAAGTGAATGGCACTAATGTGCCACCTCAAGATAGACCCCAAGACCTCAGTTCATAAGCCTGTTGTAAATTATCTGTGAGAACCCTACGAAATATAAATTAACATTCATGCTTAGTAACATTGTTCTTGCTGATGTTTAATCGCTATATCATGGCTGACTCTCCATGACTCCATGAACTGTACCACACCAGGTTCCTCTGTCCTCCACGATATTCCAGAGTTTGCTCAAATTCATGTCCTTTGAGTCAATGATGCCATCTGACCATCTAATTTTCTGTCATTCCCTTCTCCTCCAGCCTTCAAACTTTCCCAGCATCAGGGTCTTTTCCAATGAGTCAGTTCTTTGCATCAGGTGGCCAACATACTGGGACTTTAGTTTCAGCATCAGTCCTTCCAATGAATACTCACGACTAATTTCCTTTACAATGGACTGGTTTGATCTCCTTGTAGTCCAAGAGACTGTCAAGACTCTTCTCCAGCACCACAATTCAAAAGCATCAGTTCTTTGGTGCTCAGCTGTCTCTATGGTCCAAGTCTCAAATCCATATATAACTACTGAAAAAACAACCATTCTGTTGACAGAATGGACCTTATTGGCAAAATGATGTCTTTGCATTTTAAAAAGCTGTCTTGGGTTGTCACAGCTTTCCTTCCAAATACAAATTATCTTTAATTTCGTGGATGCAGTCACAATCCGCAGTGATTTTCGAGCCCAAGAAGATAAAACTTGTCACTGCTTCCACTCTTTCCACTTTCTATTTGCCATAAAGTCAGGGGACCAGATGCCATGATCTTCAAATTTTTGAGTGTTGAGTTTCAGACCAGTTTTTTCAGTCTCCTCTTTCACCATCATCATGAGACTCTTTAGTTCCTCTTCCCTTTCTTCCATTAAAGTGGTATCATCTGCGTATCTGATGCTGTTGATATTTCTGCCAGCAATCTTGATTCTAGCTTGTCATTCATCCAGTCTGGTGTTTAGCATGACGTGCTCTGCAAGTAAGTTATAGAAGCTGCATGAGGATATCTTGTACTCTTTTCCCAATTTGGAACCAGTCTGTTGTTCCACGTCCAGTTCTCATGGTTGCTGACTGATCCACATACAGCTTTCTCTGGAGCCAGGTAAGGCAATCTGGTATTCCCATATCTTTTAGAATTTTCCACACTTTGTTGTGATCCACACAGTCAAAGGCTTTATCATAGTCAATGAAACAGAAAAAAAAATTGTTTGTTTGTTTGTTTTTTCCTAGAATTGCCTTGCTTTCTCCATGATCCAGTGAATGTTGACAATTTGATCCGGTTCATCTGCCTTTTCTAAATCATGCTTATACGGCTGGAAGTTGTCCGATCATGTACCGCTGAATCTTAACTTGTAGGATTTTGAGCACTACCTTGCTCACACTACATGTGAAATGAACACCACGGTGTGGTAGTTTGAACATTCTTTGTCATTGTCCTTCTTTGGGATTGAGATGGAAACTGATCTTTTCCAGTTCTGTGGCCACTGCCAAGTTTTCCAAAGTTGCTGACGCATTGCTTGCAGCCCTTTAACAGCAACATTTTTTAGGATTTTAAAGAGCACAGCTTGAATTCTGTCACCTCCACTAACGTTGTTCATATAATGCTTCGTAAGGTCATCTTAAGTTCACAGTCTAGGATGTCTGGATCTGGTCTCGTTTAGGTACACTCCGTTGAGGCGAGACATTCCAGTCCCTGACCTCAGATTTTTAGTAGGAGTAGAATTCAGGTGTATGGGGTTATTGAAGAAAATTGAGACCAAGATTTCTACCTGCATGTACTCTTTCCAGCGCAACATTCATACTTACAGTCAATAGCGTAAAAATTTTCTTCCTTTGTGCCTGAGACATATTTTTCTATGCATTCTCCATTCTCCCTTAAAAAAAAAAAAAAAATTCAAGTTGGTTGATTAAGATAATAAAAAGTTGATGTATAATTAGGATTCTTTCTGTATGACACCCAAGAATATGTGTCAGCTATCACCTCAGTGTCTGGTAAACAATTTGACCTTCAAAAGGAAAAAATATGTTGTCTCAGATCCAGTCACTTTCAAGTGACAAGGATGGTTTTTCTACACACTAAATCTGACGAGTAGTTGCAAAGATAACCTGCAGATACAAACAGGTCATGTTTATAGCCAGTAAACATGGAGAAATCTA
The DNA here is from genome assembly GCF_002263795.3 of Bos taurus. Taxonomy (NCBI): domain Eukaryota; kingdom Metazoa; phylum Chordata; class Mammalia; order Artiodactyla; family Bovidae; genus Bos; species Bos taurus. The sequence goes on along the minus strand of NC_082638.1, from coordinate 2,753,740 downwards.
GAATTTTAGGAAGAAAGACAAAGAATGAACTTTTCCTTTATATATATATATAGTTTCTGAAAACTGAGAGGCAAGCCATCTTGGCAAACCTTGGGCGTTGTCACAATCCAGGAAGTGATTCATTAGACAATGAAAGTGAAAGTGTTTGTCACTCAGATGTGTCCGACTTTCGCGACCCATGGCCAGTAGCTTGCCAGTCTCCTCCTCTGTCCGTGGGATTCTCCAGGCAAGAATAATGGAGTATTTCACCATTTCCTACTCCAGGGCAACTTCCCGACCCAGGGATCAAATCCAGGTCTGCTTTACAGGCAGATTCTTTACCCTCTGAGACACCAGGGAAGCCCTTATTAGACAATATGAGAGTCACCAGGCCCTATTACACCATATAAGAGCCATCAGGGAAGCCCTCATTAGACAATATGACAGCCAAAAATCACAAAATTTAAAAAAAGTTTAATTTTCTCCAAACACACACTCTTCCTCCATCACAATGCCATATGAGGATTAAACTTGAAAGACACATGTCTGTATACAGACACATTTCACACTCACACAGACACTTACAGAAGAAAACACTTAAGTAAACTTGGTGTGCTTATTGATATTATAAAGAAATGTACGCATATAATATATGATAAGTATATATTGTTACCTCTGTAACAAAAGAGTAAGTGGCTTCACATATGTCCTCTGTACATGTATGTGAAAAAAGGTGTATTTGGCACATATAAAGAATCTTCATGAAACTAATACTAAAAGGGAAATAACCCTACAGAAACTGGATTAATGAGGAATGCCCACAGTGAAGTGTGGTGAGTGTTCTTAGTCACTGAAAGTGAAAGTACAATTCACTCAGTCATGTCTGCCTCTTTGTGACCCAATGGACTATACGCTCCATGGAATTCTCCAGGCCAGAATACTGGAGTGGGTAGCCTATCCCTTCTCGAGTGGATTTTCATGACCCAGGAATTGAACCGGGGTCTCCTGCATTGCAGGCGGATTTTTTACCAACTGAGCTATCAGGGAAGCCCTCTTAGTCATTAAGGAATTGGAATCACTGAAAAACAACCACGAAGTGGGAATACAACAATTATCCAATATAACTGCAAACACACAACATTTTATTGGAGCAGACAAACTCCTTTCATTTGGCTTGAAAAATGTGATTCCTTTCATTGGGTGTGAAAAACTTGATTCCTTGCATATGCAGACACTGATAACTGCTTTAAACATTGTGCTGAGTGATGGAAGGTGGGGGAAATGATTCATAGTGCATATTTTTCTCGTGTGAAGAGCCAGAAAAGTTTAGAATATGCAGATAGGACACTGAAAGATGAAAGCAAAATTCTGTCTGAGGAAGCCTTATGAATAGCTGTGAAAAGAAGAGAGCAAAGAGCAAAGGAGAAAAGGAAGGATATTCCCATTTGAATGCAGAGTTCTAAAGAATAGCAAGGAGAGATAAGAAAGTCTTCCTCAGTGATCAGTGCAAAGAAATAGAGGAAAACAGTACAATGGGAAAGACTAGAGATTTCTTCAAGAAAATAAGGGCTATCAAGGGAATATTTCATGCAGATGGGCTCAATAAAGGACAGAAATGGTATGGGCATAACTGAAGCAGATGATATTAAGAAGAGGTGGCAAGAATACACAGAAAAACTGTACAAAAATATCTTCACGACCCAGATAATTATGATGGTGTGATCACTCACCTAGAGCCAGACATCCAGGCATGTGAACTCAAATGGGCCTTAGGGAATATCACTACGAACAAAGCAGGTGGAGATGATGGAATTCCAGTTGAGCTATCTCAAATCCTAAAAGATGATGCTATGAAAGTGCTGCACTCAATATGGCAGTAAATTTGGAAAACTCAGCAGTGGCCAAGGACTGGAAAATGTCAGTTTTCATTCCAATGCCAAAGGGAAGCATTGCCAAAGAATGCTCAAACAACCAAACAATTGAACTCATCTCACATGCTAGCAAAGTAATGCTGGATATTCTCCAAGACAGACTTCAACAATATGTGAACCATGAACTTCCAGATGTCCAAGCTGGTTTTAGAAAAGGCAAAGGAACCAGAGATCAAATGGCCAACATCTGCTGGATTATCAAAAAAGCAAGAGAGTTCCAGAAAAAACATCTATTTCTGCTTTATTGACTATGCCAAAGCCTTTGACTGTGTGGATCACAATAAACTGTGGAAAATTCTTCAAGAGATGGGAATACCAGACCACCATACCTGCCTTTTGAGAAACCTATATGCAGGTCAGGAAGCAACAGTTAGAACTGGACATGGAACAAAAGACTGGTTCCAAATTGGAAAGGGAGTACATCAAGGCAGTATATTGTCACCCTGCTTATTTAACTTCTATGCAGAGTACATCATGAGAAACGCTGGGCTGGAAGAAGCACAAGCTGGAATCAAGATTGCCAGGAGAAATATCAAGAACCTCAGATATTCAACTGACACCACCCTTATGGCAGAAAGTAAAGAAGAACTATAGAGCCTCTTGATGAAAGTGAAAGAGAAGAATGAAACAGTTGGCTTAAAGCTCAACATTCAGAAAACTAAGATCATGGCATCTGGTCCCATCACTTCATGGCCAATAGATGGGGAAACAGTGGAAACAGTGTCAGACTTTTTTTAGGGGGCTCCAAAATCACTGCAGATGGTGATTGCAGGCATGAAATTAAAAGACACTTACTCCTTGGAAGGAAAGTTATGACCAACCTAGACAGCATATTGAAAAGCAGAGACATTGCTTTGCCAACGATCTAGTCAATCTAGTCAAGGCTATGGGTTTTCCAGTAGTCATGTATGGATGTGAGGCCTAGACTATAAAGGAAGCTGAGTGCCAAAGAATTCATGCTTTTGAACTGTGGTGTTGCAGAAGACTCTTGAGAGTCCTTTGGACTGCAAGGAGATCCAAGCAGTCCATCCTATACAACATCAGTCCTGAATATTCATTGGAAAGACTGATGCTGAAGCTGAAACTCCAATACTCTGGCCACCTGATGCAAAGAACTGACTCCTTGGAAAAGAACCTGATTCTGGAAAAGATTGAGGGCAGGAGTAGAAGGGGAAGACAGAGGATGAGATTGTTGGATGGCATCATCAACTCAATGGACATGAGTTTGAGCAAGTTCTGGGAGTTGATGATGGACAGGGAGGCCTGGTGAGCTTCAGTCCATGGGGTTGCAAAGAGTCAGACATGACTGAGTGGCTGAACTGAACTGAACTGAATAAAAGGAGGTGTGCTAGACAAATTTTATATCTTTGTTTTTTAAAACAAAACTGTTTGTATTTTTGAGTGTGTTATGTCTTTTTGCCACTCAGGCTTCTCTGTATTGCTGAGGGCAAGGGTTATTACTCTCTAGTTGTAGTGCTGGGATTTCTCACCTTGGTGGCTTCTCTTCCTATAGAGCATATAGCCCTCAGGCACAGTCATCGTAGCACTTGGGCTTACTTGCTCCCGGGCATGTGGGGTCCCTCCAGACCTAGAAGGAGCTCATGTCTCCTGCATTAGCAGATGGATTCTTAAGCACTGAGCCACCAGCTGAAGCCTGGAATTTTATATCTTGACTGTGTAGACAATGAAACAATTGTGCTCATGTGAAAGCTTATTGAACTGTGTATTCCACAGTGGTGCATTTAATTACATGTAACTATACTTTGTGTGCTCAATTGCTCAGTTGTGTCCGACTCTTTGAAACCCCATGGACTGTAGCCCGCCAGGCTCTTCTGTCCATGGGATTCTCCAGGCAAGAATACTGGAGTGGGTTGCCATTTCTTATTCCAGGCAAAATTGATTTCAGAAAGATTAGCCACATGAAAATTTAAACATAAGACACAGAAATTGTAAAATACAGCAAAGAGGATGATGGCACATGTTCTTAAAATATTAATGAAAACAGACAAATGTTTCTCCTGAGATGGGATATATATGTGTGTGAGTCTGTTCCTGTATGCCGCTGCTGCTGCTAAGTCCCTTGAGTCGTGTCCGACTCTGTGCGATCCCATAGCCAGCAGCCCACCAGGTTCCCCCGTCTCTGGGATTCTCCAGACAAGAACACTGGAGTGGGTTGCCATTTCCTTCTGTAATGCATGAAAATGAAGATTGAATGTGAAGTTACTCAACGTGTCCCACTCGTCGTGACCCCATGGACTGCAGCCTACCAGGCTCCTCCATCCATGGAATTTTCCAGGCAAGAGTACTGGAGTGAGTCGCCATTACCTTCTCCCTGTTCCTGTATGAGTGGTTTTATCTTAATTGGAAGTATACTATCAAATGATGAAGCTGAAACTCCAATGCTTTGGCCACCTGATGTGAGGAAGTGACTCATTGGAAAAGACCCTGATGCTGGGAAAGATTGGAGGCATGAGGAGAAGGGGATGACAGAAGATGAGATGGTTGGATGGCATAACCGACTCCATGGACATGAGTTTGAGCAAGCTCCGGAAGATGGTGAAGGACAGGGAAGTCTGGCGTGCTGCAATCCATGGGGTCGCAAAGAGTCAGACAAGACTGAGTGACTGAACTGATGGTATCAAACATATGGTTATATATAATATATAATCAGTTATGTATATTTATAAAGCAATATCTCTGAGCATAAAACATTTAGTTGTTTCTTTTTTTAATATTTTTATTCCTCACAGTGCATACCTGAGTTTACATGTTCTGGTTTGTTTATTTTGGGGGTGGGGTGGAGTGGTGGATAATTGCTGAACAATTGTTTTGATTTCTGCCATGCTTGCATGTTCCTATATGGACATTCCATGAATGGCACTTAAATCTGTGTGTGTGTGTGCGTGTGTGCTTGGTTGCTCAGTCATGTCCAACTGCTTGCCACCCCATGGACTGTAGCCCACCAGCGCCTCTGTCCATGGAATTCTCCAGGCAAAATACTGGAGTGGGTTGCCATTTCCTCCAGGGGATCTTCCTGACCCAGTGATCGAACTCGGCTCTCTTATGTCACTTGCATTGGCAGGCGCCTGGGAAGGCACTTGGGAAGGTCACTAGGAGCTCTGATGGCTTTGGTAAACTCAGTGGTGATGAAACCTCCAGGGAGGAAACCCCGAGGGCAGAGCTGACTGTGTACTGTCCCCATGCTCTTGGCATCTGGGTCAATGGGAACCGTTTGTTACAAATTGTGCAGGGGTCAAGTCCCTGGTGGGGACTGTGGATTCCAGAAGACGGGCCTCATCCCTCTGTTGTGTTCCTCTTTCCTTTAATGAGTTGATGGCAGTGGAGCTTCTGGGTTCCCCCTCTAAGTAGAGTTTTCAGGACATTCCCTGGAGGCTCTCAGGGGAACTGCCTCCCTCCTCCCCTAGCTCAGAGACCCTGGTCAACTTCACAGCTCAGTGTCAGATGCTCTCAACATCACCCAGAGAGCTCCCTGCAGATGGGGAAGACACACCCTCCCTCCAGTCGGGGTATATAGGTGTTTACCTTCTGGGTGATTTTTACTTACTTGACATAAAAGTGGAAGTGTATTGTCCCATTTTCTTCATCAAACTCGATGTAACGCATGAGAATGTGGAATGGCCCACCCTCGGTGATTTTCTCTATGTTATTGGCTGCAGCGTAATGGGTTATCCATCTTCCTGTAAACTAAAAGCAAAATTCCTTTCAGAAATCTTAGTCCATCTCTGTAAATTCTGCCCAACATCATCCCTCAGGAGGTTCCTTGCCCTTTCACTTAGCAGAGGTTACCTATCTTTATGAACACAGCTCTAGGTATAAAATCATGTGAAAACTCACGTCAGGAAAGGAAATAATTGAGGTATTACTGAGATAGCTTGAGCTATCTTATCAAATGTAAGAGCCCTAATCCAAAGCTGTGTGATCTTCCTTCCGTTTTCCAAGAGTAGTGAACATACATGAGAGCCAATGAATGGATGGTAGAGATGATACAGACATCACAAAGGGCAGGTATAGAGTGAATTGCTCCAGTAAATGGAGCAATTTTGAGTTGCAGGGACATGGCTAGACTTAGCAATCCACATGACCAAACCCTGAAAGGGACACTCACATAGATACACTCCAAGACCTCCTCCCAAGCTTGGACCACCGTTCAAATGCCCTTGGTACCTGTGAGGCATCTCCCTGAGCTTCACCTTGACTGGCAACAAGCAGACCAAGGACAAGACTGAACAGCAGAGCCTTCATCTTGTTGATTCTCATGACCCTTCTTCTGTAGAAGCTGAGGGTGCCCCAGTGGTTGGAAAATTGCTGCCACTTTTATAGCCTGCATCTTTTGGCGTGACACAACATGAACCAATTGTTGTTCCTCATATGATCACAGTTACAACAGAAGGCACCTTCAGTATCCTGGTTTGCACAGATTAGATTATCTGGCATTCTGTCATTTTGATAATGAGATTTGTTTTAGGAGAAGCATATGTGGATGTGGGCATTTGACCTTTAATGTAAATGAGAAATTGCAGTACATCCAATATTGCAAGGTGGCAATTATTTATTTTCCTATTCATCATGAGATGCAAAATGAGATGAGCTGTCCAAGGTACATATCCCTCACTCCTTCACTGTTTCCTTAACATGGAGGAAATAGTGTAACATTTATTTTCTGAAAGTAAAGATTGACTGTGTGGTTTAGCCAAGGGAACACTATCTCCTCAGAGACCCTTGGAAAGATTCCTATTATTCTGAGGTGAGGAGCAGGTCAGCACGTAGCATTTATCACCTTCTCCTGCTCCAGTGTGGGCTTTTTCCTCCTAAGCACTAAGAGGACAATCCATTCAAATGCCCCTTAACCTCATCTGAAGAAGTCACATTAGTAGTTTATTTTCAGTGATTTCTTTCCGGACACCCTTTTACCCATTTGATTTGTAATATAATCTTTACTCACTAACTCAGTTGTTTCTCCCAGCAAGCAAAAAAGTTGGACATCAGTCCTTGGAATTTTTATAATTTTTGAATGGAAAAAATAAATTTCCGAACTCAAGGTCACTGAAACAGTGAAAAGAGTCTTTTTTTTTTTTTTTTTAATCATATTTTACTTATGTTCATCTTCATTCATGGTAATTTGTCATATAAATACATTAAAAGATTTATTTTGTTCTCAGTATATAAATTAAGAAATGAGATTCAGATTTCCTGAGTCAACTAAGTGAGATCTGACCCCATGCTGGCTGCTCCTGGGACAGATCAGAGCTCAGAATCCGGCATTTGGATTGAAGTACGATTTAGTGGATTGAGGAGAGCTTGTGCTCTCAAGGGCATCCTCAGCTCATATCCTCAGAGGATCACTTTCCTTCATGTTCACGTGGACTGACAATAGTATCTCTATCTTTTCCTTTTATTCTCTTTTGTTTCAGTTGCAATATCATGCTATGTCTTCTGTTCAAATATTCGTGTGTATATTATCCTGTCTTATTTTCAGCTGTGAAGTCTGCGTGATAGACAGTTTTCATCTCTCAGAATATCCTGAAACCGTTTCCTCTCTTTGGTCTTTGATCCAGATATTAATTTCCTTCTTTTTGTCTGTTTCTTTATCTTGGCTACACCATGCAGCATGCAGGTTCTTAGTTCTCGAACGGAGATGAAATCCAAATGGACCCTGTACTCTGTGCAGGGGAAGGGCAGAATCCTAACCACTGGACCACCAGAGAAGTCCCTGATTCCGATAAATTTGAGTAGTCATTTGATCCCAGCTAACACCCCTTATCATCCCATCATCAGCCTTCCATCTCTACTTTTGTACCCCCAGCATTCCCAGGTTTTCCTTTTGGACTCTTACCAACATGTGTCCCCTGGGAGAGTATCCTAGGACCTTCCCATCTTAGGAAGATCTTTCTGACTGCCAATCAAGGGGAGATTAGACACTAGTTCTTCTAAGAGATATTGCAACAGTTGTAATAATCATGTTGGTTTCCATTGGTCTTAGCACTCTCCTTCCCTCACTATGTTCACTAGTCTGTTCTCTATATCTGCATCTGTGTTCCTTCCCTGCAAATCATATGTAGCTGGTGAGAAGTTGCTGAAACACAGAGAGCCCAGAGAGGCACTCTGTGATGACCTGGAGGGGTGAGATGGGTGAGGGGAGGAGCTCACAAAGGAGGTGATTAATAATAATTATGGCTGATTTGCATTGTTGTGTGGCAGAAGCCAAGAGAACATTGTAAAGCCTTCTCCACCAATTAAGAGATAGAATAGAAAGGAAAAAAGTTTTCATTCTTAAGGTAACAGATTAACAAAAAAACATCCTATTGCTTTGTACTGAAAGGACGCATATGCCCTTTAATTCCAACTCTCATTAATATTGGTCAAAATGTAGGCAATAGAGGAATAAATAAAAACAGAACCATCTTAAAAAACATTACTGCTGTAACTCCCTCCAAATAACGCTAAGTACTGCTTGGTACATTTTCCTGTTTTCTCCTCAAATTTATTCAGGTTTTTGTAACTGAGAAGTCTCTAACAGCAGGTTATTAATTTTGTTTTACTTGTCTCTTTTTTTCTGTAACCACTGCTTTTACATCTTAGATTGAGCAACTCCTAACTAAACAGTGCAAGGAGGATATTGATCTTGGCCACTCAAATTTCCAGGTTCCCTCAAGGATACATGACCAAGGTTGAAATGTAGTTAGAGTCTAAAGTTTAGACAATAGAACACAAGCCCAGTGTTTTAAAGAAAGTAACTCTATATATAACTTTTATTACAAAAATGATTTATTATATTTATTTGTTTATCTGTCTGTGCCGGGTCTTAGTTGAAGCACCCAAAATCTTTGTTTTGTCATAGCTGGCATCTTTAGTTATGGCATATGGACTCTTTAGTTGTGCAACTGACAGACCAGTGAATCCGAGAAAGGTGGGGAGACAAGGAATATGACTTTCTTTGGACAGTCGGCTGAGAAGATGGCAGACTAATGTCTCAAAGTAACCATCTTGTCAGGGTCTGGAGGCCAGGTTCTTTAATAGAGCCAGAGGGAGAGAAGTTATGAGAAACTGAAGTCAAAAAGCAGAACAAAGAGCTAGAGACAGTGAGGAACTAGAGTACAAAGGATTTTCGGTCTTGCAGAACATCTCAATGGGCCAGCCTTTGGAATGTGTGTGTTAATTTCTTCTTTTCATAGGTAGGCAGGGTCAGTTTATCTCCCTGTGAGCTGAGAAAAGGCATGTTAACAGTCAGGTTGAAGGGTGGGGTCTTCTGAGGCAGGCCATTATGTTCAATTATAATCACAATGACAACAAAAAGCAAATCAAAGGAACAGTTCCAACACAGAGTCAGCGTTGGTTCAGTTCCCCACTGTCAAAGTCCATTCCACAATCTTGTGGAAAAAGAGGGCAGTGACCATTCGGCTTCATCAGAAGGATCAGTCTGGGAGTGTCAAGGCACAGGGGCTCTGACTGTGGGTATTAACCCCATCATAGAGTTGCCAGAACTTACAGAGGACTGGGAAATAGACTCCTGGAGGGCACAACAGTACTTTGTGCACCAGGACCCAGGAGAAAGGAACAGTGACACCACAGGAGACTGTTCTGGACTTGCCCATGAGTGTAGGGAGTCTCTGGCGGGTGAAGGTATGGGTTGGTGGAGGCCTGCTACATGGTTAAACACAGGGACTCTAGCAGTACATGCATAGGATCTTTTGAGGGAGGTCACCATTATCTTCATTACTTCCACCTTAGTTTAGGCCCAGGTAAATATCAGGGAAGGAAGACATCTCCACCCATCAACAGAAAATTGGATTAAAGGTTTACTTAGCAGGGCCTCACCAATCAGAAGAAGACCCAGTATCCCTTCAGTGAGTCTATCCCATCAGCAATCTTTCATAATAAGCCTCAGATCCTTCTCCATCAGAGGGAAGATAGACTAAAAATCACAATCATAGAAGACTAAACAATCTAATCACATGGACGACAGCCTTGTCTATCTCAATGAAACTATGAGCCATGCCGTGTAGGGCCACCCAAGATGGACAGGTCATTGTGGAGAGATATGACAAAATGTGGTCCCCTGGAGAAGGGAATGGCAAACCACTTTAGTATTCCTGCCTAGAGAACCCCATGAACAGTATGAAAAGGCAAAAAGATACAGCACTAAAAGATGAACTCCCATGGTCTGTAGGTGCCCAATATGCTCCTGGAGATCAATGGAGAAATAACTGCAGAAAGAATAAAGAAACAGAGCCAAAGCAAAAACAGCACCTGTTGTGGATGTGACTGGTGAAAAAAACAATGTTTGATGCTGTAGAGCAATATTGCTTAGGAACCTGGAATGGTAGTTCCAGGTAAATTGGAAGTGATCAAATAGGAGGTGACAAGAGTGAATGTTGGCATTTTAGGATCCAATGGGCTAAAATAGGCTGGATTAGTGAATTTAACTGAGATGACCATCATGTCTACTACCATGGGCAAAAATCCTTTAGAAGAAATGGAGCAGCCATCATCATAGTCAACAAAAGAGTACAAAATGCAGTACTTGGATGCAGTCTCAAAAATGACAGAATGATCTCTGTACATTCCCAAGACAAACTATTCAACATCACGGTAATCCAAGTCTATGCCCAGACCAGTAATGCGGAAGAAGATGAAGTTGAACAGTTCTGTGAAGACCTACGAGACCTTCTAGAACTAGAACTAACACCGTAGAAAGATGTCCTTTTCATTATAGGGCCTGGAAGGCAAAGTAGGAAGTCAAGAAACACCTGGAGTAACAGGCAAATTTGACCTTGGCATGCAGAATGAAGCAGGGCAAAGGTTAATAGAATTCTGCCAAGAGAATGCACTGGTCATAGAAAACGCCCTCTTCCAACAATATAAGAGAATCTTCTACGCATGGACATCATCACATGGACATCATCAGACTGTCAACACCGAAATCAGACTGATTATATTCTTTGAGGCCAAAGATAGAGAAACTCTGTGTAGTCAGCAAAAAAAAAAAAAAAGACTGGGAGCTGACTGTGGCTCAGATCATGAACTCCTTATTGCCAAATTCAGAAGTAAAATGAAGAAAGTAGGGAAAACCACTAGACCATTCAGGTATGAGCTAAATCATATTCCTCACGATTATATATTGGAAGTGAGAAATAGATTTAAGGGACTAGATCTGATAGACAGAGTGCCTGAAGAACAATGTACGGAGGTTCATGACATTGTACATCAGATAGGTAGCAAGACAATCCCCAAGATAAAGAAATGAAAAAAGCAAAATATCTGTCTGAGTAGGCCTTACAAATAGCTGTGAAAAGAAGTGAAAAGGAAAGGAGAAAAGGAAAGAAATAAGCATCTGAATGCAGAGTTCCAAAGAATAGCAAGGAGAGATAAGACAGCCTTCCTGAGCGATCAATGCAAAGAAATAGAGGAAAACAATAGAATGGGAAAGACTAGAGATCTCTTCAAGAAAATTAGAGATACCAAGGGAAACTTTCATGCAAAGATGGGCTCGATAAAGGACAGAAATGGTAGGGACCTAACAGAAGCTGTAGATATTAAGAGGAGGTGGCAAGAATACACAGAAGAACTGTACAAAAAAGATCTTCATGACCCAGATGATAACGATGTTGTGATCACTCACCTAGAGCCAGAAATCCTGGAATGTGAAGTCAAGTGGGCCCTAGGAAGCATCATGATGAACAAAGCTAGTGGAGGTGATGGAACTCCAGTTGAGCTACTTCAAATCCTGAAAGATGATGCTGTGAAAGTGCTGTATTCAATATGCCAGCAAATTTGGAAAACTCAGCAGTGTTTTCCAGGAGTGGAAAAGGACAGTTATTTTTTTTTTTTTTTTTTTTATTTTTAAACTTTACATAATTGTATTAGTTTTGCCAAACATCAAAATGAATCCGCCACAGGTATACCTGTGCTCCCCATCCTGTACACTCCTCCCTCCTCCCTCCCCAAACCCTCTCTCTGGGCTGTCCCAGTGCACCAGCCCCAAGCATCCAGCATCGTGCATCGAACCTGGACTGGCGACTCGTCTCATACATGATATTACACATGTTTCAATGCCATTCTCCCAAATCTCCCCACCCTCTCCCTCTCCCACAGAGTCCTTAAGACTGATCTATACATCAGTGTCTCTTTTGCTGTCTCGTACACAGGGTTATTGTTACCATCTTTCTAAATTCCATATATATGCATTAGTATACTCTATTCGTGTTTTTCTTTCTGGCTTACTTCACTCTGTATAATAGGTTCCAGTTTCATCCACTTCATTAGAACTAATTCAAATGTATTCTTTTTAATGGCTGAGTAATACTCCATTGTGTATATGTACCACAGCTTTCTTATCCATTCCTCTGCTGATGGGCATCTAGGTTGCTTCCATGTCTTGGCTATTAGAAACAGTGCTGCGATGAACATTGGGGTACACGTGTCTCTTTCCCTTCTGGTTTCCTCAGCATGTATGCCCAGCAGTGGGATTGCTGGATCATAAGGCAGTTCTATTTCCAGTTTTTAAAGGAATCTCCACACTGTTCTCCATAGTGGCTGTACTAGTTTGCATTCCCACCAACAGTGTAAGAGGGTTCCCTTTTCTCCACACCCTCTCCAGCATTTATTGCTTGTAGACTTTTGGATCGCAGCCATTCTGACTGGCGTGAAATGGTACCTCATAGTGCTTTTGATTTGCATTTCTCTTATCATGAGTGATGTTGAGCATCTTTTCATGTGTTTGTTAGCCATCTGTATGTCTTCTTTGGAGAAATATCTATTTAGTTCTTTGGCCCATTTTTTGATTGGGTCATTTATTTTTCTGGAGTTGAGCTGTAGGAGTTGCTTGTATATTTTTGAGATTAGTTGTTTGTCAGTTGCTTCATTTGCTATTATTTTCTCCCATTCTGAAGGCTGCCTTTTCACCTTGCTAATAGTTTCTTTTGTTGTGCAGAAGCTTTTAAGTTTAATTAGGTCCCATTTGTTTATTTTTGCTTTTATTTCCAATATTCTGGGAGGTAGGTCATACAGGATCCTGCTGTGATGTATGTCAGAGAGTGTTTTGCCTATGTTCTCCTCTAGGAGTTTTATAGTTTCTGGTCTTACGTTTAGATCTTTAATCCATTTTGAGTTTATTTTTGTGTATGGTGTTAGAAAGTGTTCTAGTTTCATTCTTTTACAAGCGGTTGACCAGTTTTCCCAGCATCACTTGTTAAAAAGATTGTCTTTAATCCATTGTATATTCTTGCCTCCTTTGTCAAAGATAAGGTGTCCATATGTGCATGGATTTATCTCTGGGCTTTCTATTTTGTTCCATTGATCTATATTTCTGTCTTTGTGCCAGTACCATACTATCTTGATAACTGTGGCTTTGTAGTAGAGCCTGAAGTCAGGTTGATTCCTCCAGTTCCATTCTTCTTTCTCAAGATCACTTTGGCTATTCGAGGTTTTTTGTATTTCCATACAAATTGTGAAATTATTTGTTCTAGCTCTGTGAAGAATACTGTTGGAAGCTTGATAGGGATTGCATTGAATCTATAAATTGCTTTGGGTAGTATATTCATTTTCACTATATTGATTCTTCCAATCCATGAACATGGTATATTTCTCCATCTATTAGTGTCCTCTCTGATTTCTTTCACCAGTGTTTTATAGTTTTCTATATATAGGTCTTTAGTTTCTTTAGGTAGATATATTCCTAAGTGTTTTATTCTTTCCGTTGCAATGGTGAATGTAATTGTTTCCTTAATTTCTCTTTCTGTTTTCTCATTATTAGTGTATAGGAATGCAAAGCATTTCTGTGTGTTGATTTTATATCCTGCAACTTTACTGTAATCATTGATTAGTTCTAGTAATTTTCTGGTGGAGTCTTTAGGGTTTTCTATGTAGAGGATCATGTCATCTGCAAACAGTGAGAGTGTTACTTCTTCTTTTCCAATTTGGATTCCTTTTATTTCTTTTTCTGCTCTGATTGCTGTGGCCAAAACTTCCAAAACTATGTTGAATAGTAATGGTGAAAGTGGGCACCCTTGTCTTGTTCCTGACTTTAGCAGAAATACTTTCAATTTTTTACCATTCAGGATAATGTTTGCTGTGGGTTTGTCATATATAGCTTTTATTATGTTGAGGTATGTTCCTTCTATTCCTGCTTTCTGGAGAGTTTTTATCATAAATGGATGTTGAATTTTGTCAAAGGCTTTCTCTGCGTCTATTGAGATAATCATATGGCTTTTATTTTTCAATTTGTTAATGTGGTGTATTACATTGATTGATTTGCGGATATTGAAGAATCCTTGCATCCCTGGGATAAAGCCCACTTGATCATGGTGTATGATCTTTTTAATGTGTTGTTGGATTCTGATTGCTAGAATTTTGTTAAGGATTGTTGCATCTATGTTCATCAGTGATATTGGCCTATAGTTTTCTTTTTTTGTAGGATCTTTGTCAGGTTTTGGTATTAGGGTGATGGTGCCCTCATAGAATGAGTTTGGAAGTTTACCTTCCTCTGCAATTTTCTGAAAGAGTTTGAACAGGATAGGTGTTAGCTGTTCTCTAAATTTTTGGTAGAATTCAGCTGTGAAGCCGTCTGGACCTGGGCTTTTGTTTGCTGGAAGATTTTTGATTACAGTTTCAATTTCTGTGCTTGTGATGGGTCTGTTAAGATTTTCTATTTCTTCCTGGTCCAGTTTTGGAAAGTTGTACTTTTCTAAGAATTTGTCCATTTCTTCCACGTTGTCCATTTTATTGGCATATAATTGTTGATAGTAGTCTCTTATGATCCTTTGTATTTCTGTGTTGTCTGTTGTGATCTCTCCATTTTCATTTCTATTTTTGATTGATTTTTCTCCCTTTGTTTCTTGATGAGTCTGGCTAATGGTTTGTCAATTTTATTTATCCGTTCAAAGAACCAGCTTTTGGCTTTGTTGATTTTTGCTATGGTCTCTTTTGTTTCTTTTGCACTTATTTTTGCCCTAATTTTTAAGATTTCTTTCCTTCTACTAACCCTGGGGTTCTTCATTTCTTCCTTTTCTAGTTGCTTTAGGTGTAGGGTTAGGTTATTTATTTGACTTTTTTCTTGTTTCTTGAGGTATGCCTGTATTGCTATGAACTTTCCCCTTAGGACTGCTTTTAAAGTGTCCCATAGGTTTTGGGTTGTTGTGTTTTCATTTTCATTCGTTTCTATGCAAATTTTGATTTCTTGTTTGATTTCTTCTGTGATTTGTTGGTTATTCAGCAGCGTGTTGTTCATCCTCCATATGTTGGAATTTATAATAGTTTTTCTCCTGTAATTGAGATCTAATCTTACTGCATTGTGGTCAGAAAAGATGCTTGGAATGATTTCTATGTTTTTGAATTTACCAAGGCTAGATTTATGGCCCAGGATGTGATCTATCCTGGAGAAGATTCCATGTGCGCTTGAGAAAAAGGTGAAATTCATTGTTTTCGGATGAAATGTCCTATAGATATCAATTAGGTCTAACTGGTCTATTGTATCATTTAACGTTTGTGTTTCCTTGTTAATTTTCTGTTTAGTTGATCTATCCATAGGTGTGAGTGGGGTATTAAAGTCTCCCACTATTATTGTGTTATTGTTAATTTCTTCTTTCATACTTGTCAGCATTTGTCTTACATATTGCGGTGCTCCTGTGTTGGGTGCATATATATTTATAATTGTTATATCTTCTTCTTGGATTGATCCTCTGATCATTATGTAGTGACCATCTTTGTCTCTTTTCACAGCCTTTGTTTTAAAGTCTATTTTATCTGATTTAAGTATTGCTACTCCTGCTTTCTTTTGGTCCCTATTTGCATGGAAAATCTTTTTCCAGCCCTTCACTTTCAGTCTGTATGTGTCCCCTGTTTTGAGGTGGGTCTCTTGTAGACAACATATGTAGAGGTCTTGTTTTTGTATCCATTCAGCCAGACTTTGTCTTTTGGATGGGGCATTCAACCCATTTACGTTTAAGGTAATTACTGATAAGTATGATCCTTTTGCCATTTACTTTATTGTTTTGGGTTCGATTTTATACACCGTTTTTGTGTTTCCTGTCTAGATAATATCCTTTAGTATTTGTTGGAGAGCTGGTTTGATGGTGCTGAATTCTCTCAGCTTTTGCTTGTCTGAAAAGTTTTTGATTTCTCCCTCATATTTGAATGAGATCCTTGCTGGGTACAATAATCTGGGCTGTAGGTTATTTTCTTTCATCACTTTAAGTATGTCTTGCCATTCCCTCCTGGCTTGAAGAGTTTCTATTGAAAGATCAGCTGTTATCCTTATGGGAATTCCCTTGTGTGTTACTTGTTGTTTTTCCCTTGCTGCTTTTAATATTTGTTCTTTGTGTTTGATCTTTGTTAATTTGATTAATATGTATCTTGGGGTGTTTCACCTTGGGTTTATCCTGTTGGGAACTCTCTGGGTTTCTTGGACTTGGGTGATTATTTCCTTCCCCATTTTAGGGAAGTTTTCAATTATTATCTCTTCAAGTATTTTCTCATGGTCTTTATTTTTGTCTTCTTCTTCTGGGACCCCTATGATTCGAACGTTGTAGCTTTTAATATTGTCCTGGAGGTCTCTGATATTGTCCTCATTTCTTTTCATTCGTTTTTCTTTTATCCTCTCTGATTCATTTATTTCTACCATTCTATCTTCTAATTCACTAATCCTATCTTCTGCCTCTGTTATTCTACTATTTGTTGCCTCCAAAGTGCTTTTAATTTCATTTATTGCATTATTCATTATATATTGACTCTCTTTTATGTCTTCTAGGTCCTTGTCAAACTTTCTTGCATCTTCTCAATCTTTGTCTCCAGGCTATTTACCTGTGTTTCCATTTTGATTTCAAGATTTTGGATCAATTTCACTATCATTATTTGGAATTCTTTATCAGGTAGATTCCCTATCTCTTCCTCTTTGGTTTGGTTTGGTGGGCATTTATCCTGTTCCTTTATCTGCTGGGTATTCCTCTGTCTCTTCATCTTGTTTATATTGCTGTTTGGGGTGTCCTTTCTGTATTCTGGCAGTTTGTGGAGTTCTCTTTATTGTGGTGTTTCCTCACTCTGTGTGGGTTTGTACAGGTGGCTTGTCAAGGTTTGTTGGTTAGGGAAGCTTGTGTCGGTGTTCTGGTGGGTGGAGCTGTATTTCTTCTCTCTGGAGTGCAATGAAATGCCCAGTAATGAGTTATGGGATGTCTATGGTTTTGGGGTGACTTTGGGCTGCCTGTATCTTGGAGCTCAGGGCTGTGTTCCTTGCTGCTGGAGAATTTGCTTGGTATGTCTTGCCCTGGAACTTGTTGGCCCTTGTGTGGTGCTTGGTTTCAGTGCAGGTATGGAGGTATTTGATGAGCTCCTGCCAATTAATGTTCCTTGGAGTCAGGAGCTCCCTGGAGTCAGGGTTTGGACTTAAGCCTCCTGCTTCCAGTTATCGGTCTTATTTTTACAGTAGTTTCAGAGCTTCTCCAATACAGCACCATTGATAAAACATCTACGTTAAAGATGAAAAGTTTCTCTACCGTGAGGGTCACCCAAAGAGGTTCACAGAGTTATATGGGGAAGAGAAGAGGGAGGAGGGAGTTAGAGGTGACCCGAATGAGATGAGGTGGAATCAATGAGAGAGTGGGCTATCCAGTAATCTCTTCCTTATGTGCACTCCACAACTGGACTGCTCAGAGTTGTTCACGGAGTTATACAGAGAAGAGAAGGAGGAAGGTGACAGAGGTGGCCAGGAGGATATAAGGGGGGAATGAAAAGGAAGGAGACAAATCCAGCCAGTAATCAGTTCCCTAAATGTTCTCCACCGTCTGGAACACACAGAAATTCACAGAGTTGGGTAGAGTAGAGAGGGGTTATGGAGGAGACACAGGCGACCTGGTGGAGAAAAAGGAGAGTCCAAAGGGAGAGAGAGCAGTTAAGCCAGTAATCTCGCTGCCTAGTGAAAAATGGGTACTGAAGATTGGGTTCTTCAAGGTACAAAATTGGTTACAAATACATAAAAGCAAAAATTAAAAATCTAGAGTAGAGTTTGGAATTTCAAAAATACGCTGTTAAAGAAAATAAGAAGGAAAAGAAAGAGAAAAAACGAACAAACAAAAACAATCAAGGTCACAAAAATTATAAAGAAAATACAGGTACAAATTTGATAACAAATACCAAAAAGCATAAATTTAAAACACAGGTACAAAATTGATAACAAATACCAAAAAGCATAAATTAAACAGCATAAATTTAAAAATAAATTTAAAAAAGCAAAAATAAAAAATAATTAAAAATTACTAATTTAATAAATTAAAAATTAAAAATTCTAGAGTTTGGAATTTCAGATATACAATGTCATTTAAAAGAAGAGAAAGAAACAGAGAAAAAGAAAAAGAATAAATAAAAAAGGGTCACAGAAATTATTAAAAAATCTATACGTACAAAATTGATAACAAATACCAAAAAGCTAAAATTAAAAATCTAGAGTAGAGTTGGGAATTTCAAAAATAGAATGTTAAAGAAAAGAAGAAAAAAAAAAAAAAGGTCAAAAAATTATTAAAAAATATATATGAAGTTTGCTTTAAAAAAAATAGGGACTTTTTTTTTTTTTTGCAAAGTAATTGGTTATAAAAGTGAAAATTAAAGGAATAATAGAGGACTTAAAAATTTTTTTAATTAAAAAAAAAAAGAAAGAATGATCGTACAAATAGTAAAAATATATCTAGGACTTTCTCCAGTTTTGTTGTGAGTATTGCAGGTTCAGTTCATTTTTGGCTAGTTCCTTGGTCCGACTTTTATTTCTCAAGATCTATAGGCCCCTTCCTATGTAGTTGGTAGTAACCACAGGGTTTTAATCTATTGCCTGTAGCTTCCAAGGCGGTTCCCTCTGTTATAGCTTCTTCTGTTTGCTGGTCTCTTCAGTGTCTGGTTTCCGCCCTGACACAAAGGGGACGGTGGAGGATACTTTTTTTTTTTTTTTTTAAGGTTCACTTGTTCAGTCGCGCTGAGGGGAGGTAGGGAGAGATGCTGCAATCAAATAACACTGGCGTGTGCTCGCAGTGCCTCAGCCACACTGGGTCTGCCCCCCGTTCACAGCACGTGTAGCCTCCCTGCCCACACTGCTCAGGCTCTAGGTTGCTCCGCTGGGAACCATCCGTGGCCGGCCCTGGGTTGCCTGCACTTCCCAGGTCCAAGCCGCTCAGGTTCAGGCACTCGGGTCATCCTCAGAGGCGCAGACTTTCGGTTGGGCCTACGTTTTGTGCCCTTCCCAGATCTGAGCAGCTCAGGTGATGAGGTGTTTGGCGCACGCGATTGCTGCGACTTATCGCCTCCCCACTGCTCGTTATCTAGGTGTGCACTGGCGCACCTTCTCAGGCAGATGTTGACCATCCAGACCCCCAAGAAGTTTTAGTTAGCAAAGAAGCCTGCTTACAGTTTAATAGATAATGTCTCTCTGGGGCTGCGATTGTCCCCTTCCAGCTCTGGCTGCCTATCACCGGAGGGGGATAGTCTGCCACCGGCAAATCTGTTCAGTCCTTTGTTCCGTGCGTGGGCCTGGCGGTGTCTTAGGTTAGGGCTGGCTTTTTGCGTGGTAGATATCCCACAGTCTGGTTTGCTAGCCCAAATTATTTTGCTCAGATAGCACTCGGGGTGTTCAGGCCAGATCCTTGCGATGCAGCCTGCGTCGCACCTCCCTGCCCAGCCCCCACTTGCTAATGCAGGCGTCTGCGCTGCCTCTCCGCTTGGGGAGTTTCCGTAGGGCTCGCAATGTGCGGGTTTTCATTGTTTATTTATTTTTCCTCCCTGTT
Organism: Bos taurus; assembly: GCF_002263795.3. Classification (NCBI taxonomy): domain Eukaryota; kingdom Metazoa; phylum Chordata; class Mammalia; order Artiodactyla; family Bovidae; genus Bos; species Bos taurus. The sequence continues at coordinate 2,734,053 of NC_082638.1, read as the reverse complement.
ATGTTGCCCTCTGTGCTTCCAAGGCTCGGCACAGATTTGGCAGTGAGAAGGTTTCCTGGTGTTTGGAAACGTCTCTCTTTTTAAGACTCCCTTCCCGGGACGGAACTCTGTCCCTCCCTCTTTTGTCTCTGTTTTTTGTCTTTTATATTTTTTCCTACCTCCTTTCGAAGACTTGGGTTGCTTTTCTGGGTGCCTGATGTCCTCTGCCTGCATTCAGAAGTTGTTTTGTGCAATTTACTTGGCGTTTAAATGTTCTTTTGATGAATTTGTGGGGGAGAAAGTGTTCTCCCCATCCTACTCCTACGCCATCTTAGCTCCTTCCCAAAGGACAGTTTTTTTCCACAGGACTGGAAAAGGACAGTTTTCATTCCAATCCCAAAAAAGCAATGCCAAAGAATGCTGAAACTACCACACAATTGCACTCACCTCACATGCTAGTAAAGTAATGCTCAAAAATCTCCAAGCCAGGCTTCAGCAATACGTGAACAATGAACTTCTAGATGTTCAAGCTGGTTTTAGAAAAGGCAAAGGAACCAGAGATCAAATTGCCAAAATCCGCTGGGTCACTGAAAATGCAAGAGTTCCAGAAAAACATCTATTTCTGTTTTATTGACTATGCCAAAGCCTTTGACAATGTGGATCACAATAAACTGTGAAAATTCTCAAAGAGATGGGAATACCAGAATACATGACCTGCCTCTTGAGAAACCTGTATGCAGGTCAGGAAGCAATAGTTAGAACTGGACATGGGACAAAAGACTGGTTCCAAATAGGAAAAGAGTACATCAAGGCTTTATATTGTCACCCTGCTTATTTATCTTCTATGCAGAGTACATCATGAGAAACACTGGGCTGGAAGAAGCACAAGCTGGAATCAAGATTGCTGGGAGAAATATCAGTAACTTCAGATATGCAGATGACACCACCCTCATGGCAAAAAATGAAAAGGAACTAAAAAGCCTCTTGATGAAAGTGAAAGAGGAGAGTGAAATAGTTGGCCTAAAGCTCAACATTCATAAAACTAAAATCATGGCATCTGGTCCCATCACTTAATGGGAAATAAATGGGAAACAGTGGTAACAGTGGCTGACTATTTTGGGGGGCTCCAAAATCACTGTAGATGGTGATTTCAGCCATGAAATTAAAAGACGCCTACTCCTTGGAAGGAAAGTTATGATCAACCTAAATAGCATATTAAAAAGCAGAGACATTACTTTGCCAACATAGGTCCGTCTAGTTAAGGCTATGATTCTTCCAGTGGTCATGTATGGATGTGAGAGTTGGACTGTGAAGAAAACTGAGCGTCAAAGAATTGATGCCTTTGAACTGTAGTGTTGGAGAAGATTCTTGAGAGTCCCTTGGTCTTCAAGGAGATCCATCCAGTCCATCCTGAAGGAGATCAGTCCTGGGTGTTCTTTGGAAGGACTGATGCTGAAGCTGGAACTCTAATACTTTGGCCACCTCATGCGAAGAGCTGACTCATTGGAAAAGACCCTGATGCTGAGAGGGATTGGGGGCAGAAGGAGAAGGGCACGACATAGGATGAGAATGCTAGATGGTTCACCGAGGCAATGAACATGAGTTTGGGAAAATCCGGGAGTTGGTGATGGACAGGGAGGCCTGGAGTGCTGTTATTCAGTTCAGGTCAGTTCAGTTCAGTTTCTCAGTCGTATCCGACTCTTTGCAACCCCATAAATTGCAGCCCACCAGGCCTCCCTGTCCATCACCAACTCCCGGAGTTGGTGATGCCATCCAGCCATGGGGTCGCAATGAGTCGGACACGACTGAGAGACTGAACTGAACTGAACTGAACAGTAATGTCACCCTACGCTTTCTGTGCATAAGCCTTAGTGAGTGGAACCTACGTTCCTTTCTCGTGAACGAATAAGATGCATTTTAGGGACTTTGATCAGACTGACCCCTTCCATAGTGTAGGCTGAAACTGAAAGTGTTAGTTGCTAAGTCCTGTCCAACTCTTTAGGATCCTATGGACTGTAGCCAACCAGGCTCCTCTGTCCATAGAATTCTTAAGGAAATATTGGAGTGTGTTACTGTTTCCTCTTCCAGAGGATCTTCCTCACCCAAGGATAGAACTTCGGTCTTCTGCATTGCAGGCAGGTTCTCTACAATTTGAGCCATCAGAGAAGCCCATACACTGAAGTGCTGGGGTCTAGCCCCAGCAGGATCCAGGGGTACCCTCGGGATGACGGCCTAGGCGAAAGGATAGCAAAGCAGAGAGCAGGGCTTGATCTCCCTTGATAAGCACAGAAAGCCAATAAAGCTCCTGGCACTGAACTTGCTCTGTTCACAGAGGCCATAGGCTCCCTCTCCGTGGAGTGAGGAGGAAGACCCCCCCCCCTCCCTCGTGAAGATGCAGGGTGCCTTCCCGATTGGGTCTTAGAAGCCCAGGTAAAAAAGTGAACTCAGAGAGCCCCTGTGCCCCAAGGAATCATCCTGAAGGAAGAAGAGAGAGAGAAAAGGAGGGAAAAGGAAAAAAGGAACAACACGGGGAGACCAAGCTTCGGTGAGCGAAGTCCATAACTTTATTTTCAAAAGGAACTTTTATACCTTGACTTGTAATAGAGGGAAATGAAAGATTCAAAGTCATACAGAGTCAGTCCAAACATTACATCTGTTTTGTCTTTATCAAAACCAGGATTTTTCTGCACACCCTTCCCACAAACTATGTTGTGCACAATATCATCTGGCCTTGGAGACCTGTGGACATTTTATGACTCTTTTTTGATAAAGGCTGCTCACCCAGAAAACTTATTTTCCCTTGAAGTGTTTTTTCTTTATATTTCTAATCTATGTCAGCCTCAGAAAGTGCTAAACAGAGTTACATTCTCACAGAGCAAAGGTGCAGTAAGTTACAACAAAGAAAGAACCAGTTGGCTCAAAGGTCTGATGTGGTTAATTCCAAGGCTGCTACTTGTTTTGCTTACATTCCAACCATGTTAATTAATGCACTCCCAGGTGCACAATGGATAAGGGATATGGAAACTGGGCAGCAAGCATTGGCTTAGCAATGAAATCCTACACCAGCACTACTTTAATATTTTTTAACTCTTTGAAAGGCTCTATATTTCTAGAATGTTTTAGGCTTCCCGGGTCTTTCACGGTTCAGAGGCTGTGAACAGTCACATGCATAGCTGCAAGAGTCTAGATAAGCCTGTCAGGCAAGCTAGAAAGCCATCAGAGGGGTGCCCAGGAGACTTATTAACTACAGCCCTAAGTTGATTTTTTTCCAGAGAAAGGTGATCAGGGATAGCCCCCTGTTAATGACAGAAGAGTTGGTGAAAGGCATAATATAATAAACAGTAGACAGATTTTGGTTTTGGGGTAGATGCTTGAGCAGATTCAGGGGGTTCCTCGAAGCCTGATCTACCTTTGCCTGTCAGGTCTCTTCCGCATGACCTTTGTCATGGGTGGGCTCTCCCGTGGTGGCTCCTGGCAGTGGAGGATTCATAACTCTGCTCCAAGATGGTTTAGTCTATTTTCCCCCTCTTCCCTGGACACCTGAGGACATGTCTACCAAACCTACATAAGGATTGTGTCTGATGAACACCTGTCCTATGAAATGCACAGTTTCCAGGATACTTAATGTGGACATTTGTGTGTTTTAAATGAGGTGACTATTGCACAGACATGTGTATGCAGGGCAGATATTCAATTGATTTATTTGAACCCTCAACAATCAAATAACACCAATCGGGACATGATTTAGTGACGAGGAGAGATGAGATGGGAAAGGGAGTGCGAGTGTGAAGAGAGCAGGTTCATGTTAATCAGAAACCAGGAAAGTCATCTTCATGTTGTTGATCTTGATTCCATGGAGACGAGGACATGTCTGGTCTCAGTGACTCTTTCTGTAGGTGAATAAAAGAGAACCAAAGGTTTAGTAGAGTTGATTGTAGGACTGCTCACAAGGGTGAGCCTCAGGCAGTAAGCTGTCCAGAGTAGAGGGAGCTGGTAGCTGATCCAGTGTCCCGTTCCTGGACCTCAACACTGCACAACTCTATGACAGCAGTTTCCCTGTGGAATTGTCCCCAGGATGTACATAAGGTTGGAGATTTCCCATTGGGGATTGATTCTATGAGTAATGATTTCACAATGCATGTACATCTTCATCTAAAGATGATTTTCAGGCTCTGTATTTGGAGCAGACAACTCTAATCCTGAAACTTTTGTCTTTTGGGTCCTCAAGAATTAACTTCTTTACTTTTAAATATTAGAGTACAGTTGATTATCAATGTTGCATTAATTTCAGGTGTACAAGCCAAGTGATTTTACATACAAAAGTTAGTATCTATTCTTTTTCAGATTCTTTTCCCATTTAGGTTTTACAGAGTATTGCATACAGTCCCCTGTTTATGCAGTTGGACCTTGTTCTCTATCCATCCTGTGTATAATAGTTTGCATCTACTAATCCCCAAGTTCTCAGACAGTAAGGTATCTGCCTGCAATTCAGGAGACCCAGGTTTGATCCCTGTGTTGGTGCGATGCTCTCTAGGATGGAATGGCTGCCCTTGCCAGTATTTTTGCCTGGAGAATCCCATGCACAGAGGAGCCTGGAGGGCTATGTTCCCTGGGGTTGCAGAGAGTCAGACACGACTGAGCAACGAACCTTTCTTTCACATTCACTTTCCAACTTCAAGCCTCCCAGTCCTTCTCTTCCCAACCCCCTCCCACTTGGCAACCACAAGTCTGTTCTCCACGTCTGTGAGTCTGTTTCTGTTTTGTGAATAAGTTCCTCCATGTCATGGTTTAGATTCCAAGCAGAAGTGATATCTATGTGAAAGTGAAAGTCACTCAGTCATGTCCAACGCTTTGTGACCCCATGGACTAGAGCCCACCAGGGTCCTCTGTCCATGGAGATGCTCCAGCAAGAATAATGGAGTGCGTTGCCATTTCCCTCTCCAGGGGATCTTCCCAACCCAGGGATCGAATGTTGGTCCCCTGCATTGTTGGAGAATTCATGACCATCTGAACCATGGCATTTTATCTACAGTAAACTGAAAGGTGGACTGTAATGAAAGCTGAATGCCAAAGAATTGATGCTTTTGAATTGTGGTGCTGGAGAAGACCCTTGAGAGTCCCTTGGATTGAAAGGAGATCCAACTAGTCTGTCCTATAGGAAATCAGCCCTGAATATTCATTGGAAGGACTGATGCTGAAGCTGAAACTCCAAGACTTTGGCCACCCCACACAAAGAAATGACCCATTTGGAAAGATCCTGATGCTGGGGATGATTGAAGGTGGGAGGACAAGGGAACGAGAAAGGATGAGATGGTTGGATGTCATCACCGAATCAATGGACATAAGTTAGAGCAAGCTTTGAGACTTCATGATGGACAGGGAGGCCTGAAATACAGCAGTCCATGGGGTCACAAAGAGTTGGATATGACAACAAGTGAACTAAACTGAAAACTATAGGTGACACTTACGGCATTTGTCTTTCTCTTCCTGACTTATTTCACTGAGCATGACAAATATCTAGGTCCATTCATGATGCTATAAATAGAGTTATTTGCTTCTTTTTCTCGCTGAGTAATATTCCATTGAATATACGTACCACTTCTTTGTTATCACATTCACCTGGACGCTAATGCTTTTAGTCGCTCTTTTTGTTGAGATTCTTTCTCGACAGAACATTAAAAGCCATACTTTAGCTAAGATCAGTGTCCTTTCTGGGGGCTGTATTAGTTTAGAAAGTTTAAACTTCTCACTTTTGGAACATCTTCTGAGTAGGAATATGTTGTAAATGCATGTTTCAGACAGTGTGGTTGGAAGGCATTTACTGGTTCTGTCAGAATCATATGAGATCAAACACAGGTCTTGCAGAAAGCGTGAAAGGGGAAGTCGTTCAGTCATGTCCAACTCCTTGTAATCCCATGGACCATGACAGTCCATGGAATTCACCACACCAGGATACTGGAGAAGCCTTTCCCTTCTCCAGGGAATCTTCCCAACCCAGGAATCAAACCCAGGTCTCCCCCACTGAGCCACAAGGGAAACCCAAGAATACTGGAGTGGGTAGCCTTTCCCTTCTCCAGAAGATCTTCCAGACCCAGGAACTGATCCAGGGTATCCTGCATTGCAGGTGGATTCTTTACCAACTGAGCTATCCGGGAAGCCCTGCTTCAGGGAAGCAGAGCTCTGTTTAATACCAAGTCTCTTGGAGGAGGAAAGTGTGGGGACAACCACAAGGTCAGGACTGATGGGAACACTAACAATTTTCACCAACTCGTGGGGATTCCTGCTTCTGTCTGATGACTCTCGTCTGCAAGATTCCTGCAGGATAAGACTCTCTCACCACAGCTGCTTGGTGTTAATCAACCAAACTGTTGGCAATAATATGGCTCAAGAGCAGTGAAATTATGGAACAAAAAAAAATCTTCAGTGACACATTTACATTGTTGGAACAAACATTTCACACATATGAAATAACAGTGTGACCTTATTGCTTCATCTGAAAGGGGCAGCATTAATAATAGATCATGTTTACTTACAAAAGTGTCAGAGTTACTTTTGTTCACTCCTCTGGACAGTTATCTAGGGAAAAACAAAATGGGAGAAATAAAAGAGCCACTGATTACTAACATTCCCCAGCATTTCCAAGTTTTCTTTCTTTCTCCCCTCCTTCCTTCCTTTCTTTCTTTCTTGTAATAACTGATCTTAAAAGAGATTACTTGTGGAAGAAGAAATTTTGAATAAGTTGACTTGTTTTCTGATTTTTACACACCAGTTGAATAGTATGGTCAGGGGGAAAGTATAATTCCTTTACCATTATCGATGAAGTTCAGGATATTTTCTTCTGGAATCCCCTTTTCTCTCACTGTGTTGTAGTACTCCTCTTTGTATTCCGGTTCAACATTATTTCCTTTGCCTGTAAAATCACCGTGCAGAAAAACAGAACTGTTGACCCCTGGGAACCCACTGAAATTTCTAAATCTACAGAACAAGAAACGGAACTTGACAATCAGATGTTCACTTGTGTAATCTAAGAGCTTTCAATGCTTCCCACGACACACACATGTGGTTTCTGTCTTAAGAATTGAGCCCAGTCCAACTTGGAGGGTAGGACACCATACTCCTCAGCATCAGGAGCTGGACGACAAAGACTTGCCAGGATCTTCATGACTTTGGGGCTCAGTCCATCCTAATATGGAATCTACTTGCTTCTTTCACCTTCCTCACATACGTACCTGTCACTCATATCTGTTTCTACACCAAGCTTAGTAGGAAACACCTTTGTCCCCTTCCACGGACACATTCACCTCATCACACATAATAACAGGGGGCAATTTACTCTTTCATGAACCTACCGTTCGACCCAATAACCTTTCTCAAATAGACCCCTGTTGTCCCCATGGAACACACACCTCTCAGTGCCTTGAGGGGGTGATGTCAATGTTCATAAAAACAATGCATTTGAAACATGGAAAAAGACAAAGATTTATCTTATAAGTGTCTGTTCCGAGACTTCAATGCATCAGAAAACTGATATCATATACTAACACATACATATAGGATCTGCATATATATGGAATCTAGAAAGATGGTACTGATAATGAATTTATTTGCAGGACATCCATGGAGAAACAGTTATAGAGAAGAGACTTATGGACATGGGGAGAGGGGAGGAGATGGTGAGATGTATGGAGAGAGTAACATGGAGACTGACTTGTCCATATGTAAAATAGAAAGCCAATGGAAATTTGCTGTATGTCTCAGGGAACTCAAACAGGGGCTCTGTATCAACCTTGGGTGTGGGGTGGATGGGGAGGGAGATCGGTGGGAGTTTCAAAAGGGAGGGGATATGTGTATACCTCTGGGCTTCCCTTGTGACCCTGCTGGTAAAGAATCCTCATGCAGTCTGGGAGACCTGGGCTTGATCCCTGGGTTGGGAAGTTACCCTGGAGAAGGGAAAGGCTACCCATTCCAGTATTCTGGCCTGAAGAATCCCTGGGGTCACCAAGAGTCCATGGGGTCACCAAGAGTCAGATACGACTGAGCAACATTCACACAAGCATATGTATACCTATGGCTGATTCATGTGGATGTTTGGCAGAAAACAGTACAATCTATAAAGCAGTTACTCTTCAATTAAAAAATAAATAAAAATTTAAACATGAAATAAAGTCAGCCTCATTATAGACATGGCTTGAAATTTGTTGACATGTGTAAAAATATTCTAGTAAAACTTCATTTTAAAAAATTTCAACAGATAGGAAACATTTTGCAATGTCTGATGATGTGTTATGGCCCCCTGTTTCTTGGTGGATTACCTCCAGGATCCTTAATTCAGTGAGCATAATGATGCAGGCCTTACACCCTGAATATAGAATACTGTCAGCACCTCCTGATATTCTGAATGAAAGTGCTGACAGTGTACATGTTACATGACAATGGTTATGGGAATTACAGGATGTCATACCTACCAAATAATTGCACCAGTTCTGTCTCCTTGCCATCTTCATCCACGTTGACATTATGCGTCAAGAGAGAGTTCGCGTCCCCCCGAATGAGTTGAAATTCATTGTGACCCGCGTCTACGAGAGAGAGAAAAGATACAAACAGCCGCACCTTAACTTGTTGTCACTTAGATTATTGTGACACAAGATGGGCATGAAGAACGGTCCATCATGTATGGACCCACTCACTTTATGCCTGCACAGAATGCTACTGTTAACCATGGCAAGGAAAGGAGGCACGAATTTTCCTCATCCTCACCTTTTCCTACAATTAGCCAGTCACTCTTTGCTCTCTTACTAAGATGCTTGACAGAACGTGTGTTCTGATAAACCTAACAGATTCTCTTTCTGTTTATTTATTTATTTTAGACTTGCTGAGTCTTCCCTGCTGCCCGTGGGCTTTCTCCACTTGTGGTGACTGTGGAGTACAGTCTAGGGGTGGTGTGCAGGCCGTGGCTTCTCTTTTTGCTGAGCACAGGCTCTGGAGAGCATGAGCTTCTGTAGTTGCAGCTCGGGCTTCTAGAGTACAGGACCAGTAGTTGTGGTGCATGAGCTTAGTCGTGGATCTTCTCGGATTAGGGATTGAACCAATGTCTCCTGCCCTGGCGGGCAGATTCTTATCCCCTGGACCACCAGGGAAGTCCCCAAGAGTGTTTTAAACAACATACACATATTATCAAATCCAGGTTCAAAAATACTTTGTATTTCTGTTTCCCCAGCCGTGGAATTGGTTTCTCTGGACAAAAATCAACCTAACTTGTGTTCATTATCTTCCTGACTGCCTGCATAGGCCAGGCAACTTTTTGATGTAGGCACTAACCACATAGAGGTGACCTCCTTCCCCACCTGGAACGCTGCCCCTCCTTTCTGTCCTGCCCATTCACTCTGCCCCATGTGTCTGGACAAGAAGCATCTCTGACCTACTGTGTGTCACACTACACTCTATGTCCATTATCTCTCTCCTGGCCTCCACCTCACCGTCCTTCAATCACTCAGCAACATGGAATGTAAAAATGCCCATCTGGGTTCCCGAAGCATGCAAACATCTTTGCTCAGTCTCTGTAACACTGAAAATTATTAGTGTTCTTGGGGGAAAATAAAAAAAGGCATCCAAACCAGCTTCATGTCGGGAGCCATATTAGGCATTAGTGACAAAATGGAGTCATGGCCCCAACCCTCTCTCTTTGTCCCGCAGGCATGGACCCGGGATGAAGGAGTTAGGCCTTGTGATTCTGACTTGTTTTTTCCTCTCCTGGGCTGAGTTCACTGAAAAGGAATATTAAGGTGCTTATTGTTCTTGAGAGGAGCATGAGAAGGCACAAAGCCTTCTGCAGCTGTGCTCAGAAAATAATTCATAAAGTTAGTCACTGACATTTGTTCAAGGACTTTCACAAAAGAGCATTCCAGGATGAGCACATAGGCCACAGCTTGAGGCCATGGGAGGGATTGATATCTGAAGCCTATTTGTGAGGAAAATGTTTATGGCAAAGGAGTTTACTGAATTTAGGGCTTAGAAATAATTAAAATAGTTAGAAGTTGAAGAAGGAATTTAAGGAATAGTGTAATGTTAGCATATTTTACTATAGCTTATAGAGGTTAGGAATTTTAGAGATACTATAGCTAAAAGCCTTTTTAAGAGATAGTGAGCTCAGGATGTTAGGGAAAAACAGGATTTAGAAAGATAAGAAATAAACTGAGGAATGAAGCATGAGTTACAATGTAATCACAAGTTAACTACAGGACACATAAGAGGAAGTAGATAATAGATGGTAAAGCTGATTCCAAGAGAATCGCTGAAGCAGGAAATCTGTTTGAAGGACAGTAATGATTTATGGAGATAAAAAGTCTGGTGAGGGGGAACTGAAAATGGCAAACCTCTGACCTAATGTTTTTGTAAAAGTATAAAAGAGAATCTTAAACTTGAAATAAATAGGCAGTCCAAGAAAATTGAGAGGCTGTCTTGCTTCTCACCGACACTGCTCACCCCTTCAGGTTGAATCCCTGGCTGCTGGAGCTGGACTCTGGCAGCTTCAGAGTCTCAGAGCCCTGACAAGAATATGCAATTTTCCCAAGGCCACGCTGATTCCACCAGCCTTGCTCACGTTGGGACAGTTTAAATGAGACTATGCCTGTCCTCAGATTATCAGGGACCACCTGTGGTTCACCATGGCTTCACCAAGGTGGGCATAGCAGCATCACTGAATTGACTGTGATGTTCATGAAGGGATGGGACAGTGAGAGGAAACCTATCTTCTGGGCATCACGTCACCATCAAGGCCACTGCTGGTACTGGGTCTGATGTGGGTACAATTTACAGTCCCCCAAACAAACCTGAAGGCTGCAATGGTTGGTCCCCAAGAGAACTTCTAAGAAGTCTTGCACTTCTGTTTGTCTCACTTGGTTAGTCAGTGGATAAAAATCAAGCTAAAAAGGGTTGCAAAAATGGAGAAGAGTAAAGACAGTGGAAGCATTCATGATTCAGCCAAAGGAAACAATATAGTGGGAATAAGAAAAAATGAAAGCATAATTTAGAAAACCTCAAATATCAGAAGTTATCGATCAAAGTTGGGGAAATATTTTAGGCATGAATTTTACTAATTTGTGGCTCTCACATATGTAGTGTGTGACTACTTAGTTTAGGCAAGGATTGTAATCACATATTGCTGTGTTTAAATTTTAATCAAACATGTTTCCCTTAGGCCATGTGAAAATAATAAGGTTATTTAGGGCCATTATAAAGAGCTCAGAGATACAAAGCTAGCCAGCAAACCCACTGCTTTGTATAGAAGCTGCCTTTATGGTTGAACTCACAATGATTTCCTTGAGTTCATGCATGTCACTTGAATGGATCAAGATATTATAAAATTGTTTTTAAAGAGTGAATGGCACTAATGTGCCACCTCAAGATAGACCCCGAGACCTCAGCTCATAAGCCTGTTATAAATTATCTGTGCGAACCCTACAAAATATAAATTATACACTCATGCTTAGTAACATTGTTCTTGTTGATATTTAATCACTATGTCATGTCTGACTCTCCATGACCCTATGAACTGTATCACACCAACTTCCTCAGTCCTCTACGATCTTCCAGAATTTGCTCAAATTCATGTCTTTTGAGTCGATGATGCCATCTGACCATCTAATCCTCTGTCATCCCCTTCTCCTCCTGCCTTCAAACTTTCCCAACATCAAGGTCTTTTCCAGTGTGTCAGTTCTTCACATCAGGTGGCCAACGTACTGGAACTTCAGCTTCAGCATCAGTCCTTCCAATGAATATTCAGAACTGATTTCCTTTAGAATGGACTGATTTGATCTCCTTGCAGTCCAAGGGACTCTCAAGAGTGTTCTCCAGCACCACCTTTCAAAAGCATCAGTTCTTTGGTTCTCAGCCTTCTTTATGGTCTAACCTTCAAATCCATACATAACTAGACAAAAAAAAAAAAAATACTGTTGAGTAAATGGATCTTTGTTGGCAAAGTGATGTCTTTGCATTTTAAAAAGCTTTCTTGGGTTGTCATAGCTTGCCTTCCAAATACAAATTATCTTTAATTTCATGGATGCAGTCACAATCCGCAGTTATTTTGGAGCCCAAGAAGATAAAACCTGTCACTGCTTCCACTCTTTCCACTTTCTATTTGCCGTAAAGTGAGGGGACCAGATGCCATGATCTTCGTGTTTTTGAATGTTGAGTTTCAGACCAGCTTTTTCAGTCTCCTCTTTCACTGTCATCATGAGACTCTTTAGTTCCTCCTCACTTTCTTCCATTAAAGTGGTATCATCTGTGTATCTGATGCTGTTGATATTTCTGCCAGCAATCTTGATTCCAGCTTGTCATTCATCCAGTCTGGTGTTTAGCATGACATGCTCTGCATGTAAGTCATAGAAGCTGCATGAGGATATCTTGTACTCTTTTCCCAATTTGGAACCAGTCTGTTGTTCCACGTCCAGTTCTCATGGTTGCTGACTGATCCACATACAGCTTTCTCTGGAGCCAGGTAAGGCAATCTGGTATTCCCATATCTTTTAGAATTTTCCACACTTTGTTGTGATGCACACAGTCAAAAGCTTTACCATAGTCAATGAAGCCAGAAAAAAAAATTATTTTTTTCCAGAATTGCCTTGTTTTCTCCATGACCCAGTGAATGTTGACAATTTGATCCTGTTCATCTGCCTTTTCTAAATCATGCTTATAAGGCTGGAAGTTGTCTGATCATGTACTACTGAAACTTAACTTATAGGATTTTTACCACTACCTTGCTCACATGAGAAATGAGCACAATGGTGTGGTAGTTTGAACATTCTTTGTCATGGTCCTTCTTTGCGATTGAGACGGAAACTGATTTTTCCAGTTCTGTGGCCACTGCCGAATTTTCCAAAGTTGCTGACATATTGCTTGCAGCCCTTTAACAGCATTACTGTTTAGGATTTTAAAGAGCACAGCTTGAATTCTGTCACCTCCACTAGCATTGTTCATATAATGCTTGGTAAAGTCCTCTTAAGTTCACAGTCTACGATGTCTGGATCTGGTCTCGTTTAGGTACATTCCATTGAAGGGAGATGTTCCACTCCCTGACCTCTGATTTTTAGTAGGAGTATAATTCAGGTGTATGGGGTTATTGAAGAAAATTGAGACCAAGATTTCTAACTGCATGTACTCTTTCTAGTGCAACATTCATACTTACAGTCAACAGCATAAAAGTTTTCTTCCTTTGTGCCTGAGGCATATTTTTCTATGCATTCTCCATTCTCCCTTAAAAAAAAACACACATTCAAGTTGGTTGATTAAGATAATAAAAAGTTGATGTATAATTAGGATTCTTTCTGTATGACACCCAAGAATATGTGTTAGGTATCACTTCAGTGCTGGTGAACAATCTAACCTTCAAAAGACAAAATATGTTGTCTCAGATCCAGTCACTTTCAAGTGACAAGGATGGATTTTCTACACACTAAATCTGATGAGTAGTTGCAGAGATAACCTGCAGATACAAACAGGTCATGTTTACAGCCAGTAAACATGGAGAAATCTAGAATTTTAGGAAGAAAGAAAAAGAGTGAACTTTTCCTTTATATATATAGTTTCTGAATACCGAGAGGCATAGCCATCTTGGCAAACCTTGGGCATTGTCACAACCCAGGCAGTGATTCATTAGACAATGAAAGTGAAAGTGTTTCTCACTCAGTGGTGTCCCACTCTCTGCGACCCCATGGCCAGTAGCCCACCAGTCTCCTCCTCTGTCCGTGGGATTCTCCAGGCAAGAAGACTGGAGTGGGTTGCTATTTCCTTCTCCAGGGGAATTTGCAAACCCAGAGACTGAATCTGGGTCTCTTGCATTGCAGGTAGGTTTTTGTTTTTGTTTTTTTTTTTACCAACTGAGCTATCAGGGAAGCCCTCTTAGTCATTAGGGAATTGAAATGCATTGAAATCACTGAAAAACAACCACAAAGTGGGAACACAAGAGTTATCCAATATAACTTCAAATACACAAAATTTTATCTGGGCAGACAGACTCCTTTCATTTGGCATGAATATGTGATTCCTTGCATATGCAGACACTGATAACTGTTTTAAACATTGTGCTGAGTGATAGAAGGTGGGGGAAATGATTCACAGTGTATATACTTTTCTCACGTGAAGAGCCAGAAAAGTTTACAAAATGCAGATCTGCTCTTACCTATGGCTCTAGGGGTAGACATTTAATGATGAGGGAAGAAAAAGACAGTATGAAAAGGCAAAAAGATAGGAGACTGAAAGATGAAAGCAAAATTCTGTCTGAGGAGGCCTACAAATAGCTGTGAAAAGAAGAGAAGCAAAGAGCAAAGGAGAAAAGGAAAGATGTTCCCATTTGGATGCAGAATTCCAGAGAATAGCAAGGAGAGATAAGAAAGCCTTCCCCAGCGATCAATGCAAAGAAATAGAGGAAAACAGTACAATGGGAAAGGCTAGAGATTTCTTTAAGAAAATAAGGGCTATCAAGGGAATATTCATGCAAAGATGGGCTCAATAAAGGACAGAAATGGTATGGGCATAACAGAAGCAGATGATATTAAGAAGACGTGGCAAGAATACACAGAAAAACTGTACAAAAAAGATCCTCACGACCCAGATAATCACGATGGTGTGATCACTCACCTAGAGCCAGACATCCTGGAATATGAAGTCAAGTGGGCCTTAGGAAACATCACGATGAACAAAGCTAGTGGAGGTGATGGAATTCCAGTTGAGCTATTTCAAATCCTAAAAGATGATGCTGTGAAAGAACTGCACTCAATATGACAGAAAATTTGGAAGACTCACTAGTGGCCACAGGACTAAAAAATGGCAATTTTCATTCCAATCCCAAAGAAAGGCAATGCCAAAGAATGTTCAAACTGCTGCACAATTGCACTCATCTCACATGCTAGCAAAGTAATGCTCACAGTTCTCCAAGCCAGGCTTCAACTGTACATGAACTCTGAACTTCCAGATGATCAAGCTGGACTTTAAAAAGGCAGAGGAACCAGAGATCAAATGGCCAACATCCATTAGGTCATCACAAAAGCAAGAGAGTTCCAGAAAAACGTCTACTTCTCTTTTATTGACTATGCCAACACCTTTGACTGTGTGGATCCCAATAAACGGTGGGAAATTCTGAAAGAGATGAGAATACCAGACCACCTGACTTGCCTCTTGAGAAATCTGTATGCAGGTCAGGAAGCAACAGTTAGAACTGGACGTGGAACAACAGACTGGTTCCAAATAGTAAAAGGAGTACGTCAAGGCTGCATATTGTCACCATGATAACTTAACTTATATGCAGAGTACATCATGAGAAACACTGGGTTGGAAGAAGCACGAGCCGGAATCAAGATTGCTGGGAGAAATATCAATCATCTCAGATATGCAACTGATACCACTCTTTTGGCAGAAAGTGAAGAGGAACTAAATGAAAGTTCCTTGATGAAAGTGGAAGAGGAGAGTGAAAAAGTTGGCTTAAAGCTCAACATTCAGAAAACTAAGTTCATGGCATTCAGTACCATCACTTCATGGCCGATAGAGGGGGAAACAGTGGAAACAGTGGCTGACTTTATTTTTTGGGGCTCCTAAATCATTGCAGATGGTGATTGCAGCTATGAAATTAAAAGATGGTTACTCCTTGGAAGGAAAGTTATGACCAACCTAGACAGCATATTGAAAAGCAGAGACATTGCTTGGCCAACAAAGGTCAATCTAGTCAAGGCTATGGTTTTTCCAGTAGTCATACATGGATGTGAGGCTTGGACTCTAAAGAAAGCTGAGTGCCAAAGTATTCGTGCTTTTGAAATGTGGTGTTGCAGAAGTCTCTTGAGAGTCCCTAGGACTGCAAGGAGACCCAAGCAGTCCATCCTATACAACATCAGTCCTGAATATTCATTGGAAAGACTCATGCTGAAGCTGAAACTCGAATACTCTGGCCACCTGATGCAAAGAACTGACTCCTTGGAAAAGACCCTGAATCAGGAAAAGATTGAGGGCAGGAGGAGAAGGGGACGACAGAGGATGAGATGTTGGATTGCATCACCGACTCAATGGACGAGTTTGAGAAGTTCCAGGAGTTGGTGATGGACAGGGAGGCCTGGCGTGCACCTCCTGTGCCTGAGGGCAGAGCTCACTGGGCGCACTCCCCTTGATGTCACTTCTGTGCTCAGTGGGAACCGTCTCTTACAAATTCTGCAGGAATGGGGCAAGGCCCTGGTGGGGACTGTGGGCTCAAGGACATGAGCCTCTCCCCTCTGCCGTGTCCCTCATTACATTAATGAGTTGAGGCCAGTGGTCCTTCTGGGTGCTCCCTCTAAGCAGAATTTTCAGGACATTCCCTGGAGGCTCATGGTGGAACTACCCTCCCCAAAGCTCACAGACCTTGCCCAGCCCCACAGCTCAGGGAGTCTTCCTCTACCACCCAGACAGCTCCCTGCAGACAGGGAAAAGACACCCTCCCTCAGGCTGGGGTTTACAGGTGTTTTCCTTTTGGGTGATTTTTACTTACTTGACATAAAAGTGCATCAGTATTGTGCCATTTTCTTCATCAAACTCAAGGTAACGCATGAAAGCGTGGAATGGCGCACCCTCAGTGATCTTCTCTATGTTATTGGCTGCCGTGTAATAGGTTAACCATCTTCCTGTGAACTAAAAGTAAATTCCCTTCAGAAATCTTAGTCCATCTCTGTAAATTCTGCCCAACATCATCCTTCAGGAGTTTCCCTGCCCTTTCACTTAGCAGAAGTTACCTATCTTTATGAACACAGCCCTAGGCATAAAATCTTGTGAAAACTCATGTTAGATAAAGGAAATAATTGAGGTATTACAAAGATAGCTTGAGCTATCTTGTCAAATGCAAGAGCCCTAATCCAACAGCTGGGTGATCTTCCTTCCGTTTTACAAGAGTAGTGAACATACATGAGAGCCAATGAATGGATGGTAGAGATGATACAGACATCACAAACAGCAGGTGTAGAGTGCATTGCTCCAGTGAATGGAGCAATTTTTCAGTTGCAGAGAAATGG
Organism: Bos taurus; assembly: GCF_002263795.3. Taxonomy (NCBI): domain Eukaryota; kingdom Metazoa; phylum Chordata; class Mammalia; order Artiodactyla; family Bovidae; genus Bos; species Bos taurus. The sequence goes on along the minus strand of NC_082638.1, from coordinate 2,717,050 downwards.
CTAGACTAGCAGTCCACATGACCAAACCTCTAAAAGGACACTCACATCGATACACGCTAAGATCTCCTCCCAAGCCTTGACAACCGTTCAAATGCCCTTGGTACCTGTGAGGCATCTCCCTGAGCTTCACCTTGACTGCCAGAAAGCAGACCAAGGACAAGACTGAACAGCAAAACCTCCATCTTGTTGACTCTCAAGACCCTTATTCCATAGAAGCTGAAGGTGTCCCAGTGGTTGGAGAGGATGCAAAATCGCTGCCACTTTTATAGCCTGCATGTGTTGGCGTGACACAACATGAACCAATGGTTGTTCCTCATATGATCACAGTTACAACGGAAGGCACCTTCAGTATCCTGGTTGGCAGAGATAAACTTTTCTGGCATTCTGTCATTTAATAATGATATTTGTTTTAAGAGAAGCATATGTGGATGTGGGCATTTGACCTTTAAAGTGAGAAATTGCAGCACATCCAGTATTGCAAGGGGACAATTATTTATTTTCCTGTTTATCATGAGATGCAAAATGAGATGAGCTGTCCAAGATACATAACCCTCACTTCTGCATGGTTCAGTTAACGTGGAGGAGATAGTGTAACATTTATCTTTTAAAAGTAAAGATTGACTGTGTGGTTTAGCCAAGGGAACACTCTTTCCTCAGAGACCCTTGGAAGAATCCTTTTATTCTGAGGTGGGGAGCAGGTCAGCACAAAGCATTTATCACCTTCTCCTGCCCCAATGTGGGCTTTTTCCTCCTAAGTACTAAGAGGACGATCTGGTAAAATGCTGCTTAAAGTCACCTGAAGAAGGCACATCAGTAGTTTATTTTCAGTGATTTCTCTCCAGACACCCTTTTACCCATTTCATCTGTAATATAATATTTACTCATTAACTCAGTTGTTTCTCCCAGTGAGCAAAAAAGCTGGACAGCGGTTCTTGCCATTTTTATAATTCTGAATGGAAAAAATAAATTTTGTAACTCAAGGTCACTGAAACAGTGAGTCATTTTTTTTTTTTTTTTATCAAATTTTACTCATTTTCATCTTCATTCATGGTAATTTATCAAATAAACACATTAAAAGATTAATTTTGTTCTGAGTATAGAAATGAAGAAATGATGAGTTTTAGGGTTTCTGAGTCAGCTAAGTGAGAACTGATCCAGTGCTGCCTGCTCCTGGGACAGATCAGAGCTCAGAATCCTTCATTTGGGTTGAAGGCAGTGGCACCCCACTCCAGTACTCTCACCTGGAAAATCCCACGGATGGAGGAGCCTGGTAGGCTGCAGTCCATGGGGTCGCTAAGAGTCAGACACTACTGAGCGACTTCACTTTAACTTTTCACTTTCATGATTGGAAAGAAATGGCAACCCACTCCAGTATTCTTGCCTGGACAATCCCAGGGACAGAGGAGCCTGTTTGCTGCCGTCTATGGGATCGCACAGAGTTGGACATGATAACGCGACTTAGCAGCAGCAGCAGCAGACCTTTGAGGAGAGCTTGTTGTCTCAAGGGTGTCCTCAGCTCACAACCGCAGAGGATCACTTTCCTTCATGTTCACGTGGACTGACAATAGTATCTCTATTTTTTCCTTTTATTCTCTTTTGTGTCAGTTGCAATACCATGCTATCTCTTCTGTTCAAACATTCATCTGTATATTATCCTGTCGTATTTTCAGCTGTGAAGTCTGCATGATAGAAGGTTTTCATGTCTCAGAATATCCTGAAACCATTTCCTCTCTTTGATCTTAGATCAAGATACTAATTTTCCTTTTTTTTTGGTTTGTTTCTTTATCTTGGCTACACCATGCAGCATGCAGGTTCTTAGTTCTCCAATGTGGATGAAACCCGTATGGACCCTGTACTCTGTGCAGGGAAAGGGCAGAATCCTAACCACTGGACCACCAGAGAAGTCCCTGATTCCGATAAATTTGAGTAGTCATGTGATCCCAGCTTACACCCCTTATCATCTCATCATCAGCCTTCCATCTCTACTTTTGTACCCCCAGCATTCCCAAGTTTTCCTTTTGGACTCTTACCAACATGTGTCCCCTGGGAGTGTATCCGAGGACCATCCCAATTTAGGAAGATCTTTCTGACTGCCAATCAAGGGGAGATTAGACACTAGTTCTTCTACGAGATATTGGAACCTTTGTAATAATCATGTTGGTTTCCACTGGTCTTAGCACTCTTCTTCCCTCACTGTGTTCACTAGTCTGTTCTCTGTATCTGCATCTGTGTTCCTTCCCTGCAAATCATATGGAGCTGGTGAGAAGTTGCTGAAACACAGAGAGCCCAGAGAGGCACTCTGTGGTGACCTGGAGGGGTGAGATGGGTGAGGTGAGAGGGCTCAAAAAGGAGGTGATTAATAATAATTATGGCTGTTTTGCATTGGTTTATTGCAGAAGCCAAGAAAACAATGTAAAGCATTCTCCACCAATTAAAAGAGAGAATAGAAAGGAAAAAATTTTCATTCTTAAGGTAACTGATAAAAAGAAAAAAAAAATATCCTATTGCTTTTTACTGAAAGGACGCACATGCCCTTTAATTCCCACTCTCATTAATAAATAAAAACATCACCATCTTACAAAAACATTACTGCCGTAACTCCCTCCAAATAACGCTAAGTACTGCTTGGTACATTTTCCTGTTTTCTCCTCAAATTTATTCCAATTTTTGTAACTGAGAAGTCTCTAACAACAGGTTATTAATTTTGTTTTACTAGTCTCCTTTTTTTCTGTAACCACTGCTTTTACATCTTAGATTGAGCAACTCCTAACTAAACAGTGCAAGGAGGCTATTGATCTTGGCCACTCAAAATTTCAGTTTCCCTCAAGGATACATGACCAAAGTTGAAATGTAGTTAGAGTCTAAAGTTTAGACAATAAAACACAGGCCCAGTGTTTTAAACAAAGTAACTGTGTATATAACTTTTATTACAAAAATGATTTATTATATTTATTTATTTATCTGTCTGTGCCGGGTCTTAGTTGCAGCACCCAAAATCTTTGTTTTGTCATAGCTGGCATCTTTAGTTATGGCATATGGACTCTTTAGTTGTACAACTGACAGACCAGTGAATCCGAGAAAGGTGGGGAGACAAGGAATATGACTTTCTTTGGACAGTCGGCTGAGAAGATGGCAGACTAATGTCTCAAAGTAACCATCTCGTCAGGGTCTGGAGGCCAGGTTCTTTTATAGAGCCAGAGGGAGAGAAGTGATGACAAACTAAAGTCAAAAGGCAGAACAGAGAGCTAGAGACAGTGAGGAGCTAAAGTACAAAGGATTTTCGGTCTTGCAGTACATCTCAGTGGGCCAGCCTTTGGAATGTGTGTGTTAATTTCTTCTTTTCATAGCTGGGCAGGGTCAGTTTATCTCCCTGTGAGCTGAGAAAAGGCACGTTAGCAGTCAGGCTGAAGGGTAGGGTCTTCTGAGGCAGGCCATGATGTATGATTATAATAACAATGGCAACAACAAGCAAGCCAAAGAAACAGTTCCAACACGGAGTCACCTTTGGTTCTTCACTACCATTCCCTCTTGTCAAAGTCCATTCCACAATCTTGTGGATAAAGAGGGCAGTGACCATTCGGCTTCATCAGAAGGATAGTTCTGGGAGTGTCAAGGGACAGGGGCTCTGAGTGTGGGTAAGGCATAAGTCCTCTTAGAGGAGGTCTCCGTTAACCCCATCATAGAGTTGCCAGAACTTACACAGGACTTGGAAATAGATTCCTGGAGGGCACAACAGTAATTTGTGTACCAGGACCCAGGAGAAAGGAACAGTGACACCACAGAAGACTGTCCTGGACTTGCCCACGAATGTAGGGAGTCTCTGGCAGCTGAAGGTGTGGGTTGGTGGAGGCCTGCTACATGGTTAAACACAGGGACTCTAGCAGTACATGCATGGGATCTTTTGAGGGAGGTCATCATTATCTTCATTACTTCCACCTTAGTTTGGCCCCAGGTAAATATCAGGGAAGGAAGACATCTCCACCCATCAACAGAAAATTGGATTAAAGATTTACTAAACAGGACCTCAGGACTAAATAGGATCAGAATAAGACCTGCTATTAGCCTCAGTGAGTCTATCCCTTCAGGATAAGCCTCTGATACTTCTCCATCAGAAGGCAGATAGACTAAAAACCACAACCATAGAAAACTAAACAATCTAATCTCATGGACCACAGCCTTGTCTAACTCAATGAAACAATAAGCCGTGCAGTGTAGGGCCGCCCAAGATGGACAGGTCATGGTGGAGAGATAAGACAAAATGTGGTCCACTCGGAATGGAATGGCAAACCACCCCCGTATTCCTGCCTAGAGAATTCCATGAGCAGTATGAAAAGGCAAAAAGAGACAGCACTGAAAGATCAACTCCCCAGGTCAGTAGGTGCCCAATATACTACTGGATTTCAGTGGAGAAATAACTGCAGAAAGAATAGAGATGGAGCCAAAGCAAAAACAGCACCCTGTTGTAGATGTGACTGGTGATACTTGCAATGTCCAATGATGTAAAGAGCAATATTGCATAGGAACCTGGAATGATAGTTCCACGAGTCAGGTACATTGGAAGTGATCAAACAGGAGGTGGCAAGAGTGAAGGTCGACAATTTAGGAACCAGCAAACTAAAATAGACTGGATTGAGTGAATTTAACTCAGATGACCATGATATCTACTACTGTGGGCAAAAATCCCTTAGAAGAAAAGGAGCAGCCATCATAGTCAACAAGAATATGAAATGCAGTACTTGGATGCAGTCTCAAAAATGACAGAATGATCTCTGTTCATTTCCACGACAAACTATTCAATATCACGGTAATCCAAGTCTATGCCCAGACCAGTAATGCAGAAGAAGCTGAAGTTGAACAGTTCCGTGAAGACCTACAAGACTTTCTGGAACTAACACCGTAAAAAGATGTCCTTTTCATTGTAGAGCCTGGAAGGCAAAGTAGAAAGTCACGAAACACCTGGAGTAACAGGCAAATTTGGCCTTGGAGTACAGAATGAAGCAAGGAAAAGTTAATGGAGTTCTGCGAAGAGAATGCACTGGTCGTAGAAAACACCCTCTTACAACAACATGAGAAGACTCTACACATGGACATAATCAGATGGTCAACACCGAAATCAGACTGATTATATTCTTTGAGGCCAAAGATAGAGAAACTCTATGCAGTTAGCAAAAATAAATAAATAAATAAATAAATCAAGACTGTGAGCTCACTGAGGCTCAGATCATGAATTCTTTATTACAAAATTGAGACTTAAAATGAAGAAAGTAGGGAAACCACTAGACCATTCAGATATGACCTAAATCAAATCCCTAACGACTATACAGTGGAAGTGAGGAATAGATTTAAGGGACTAGATCTGATAGACAGAGTGCCTGAATAACAATGGACAGAGGTTCATGACATTGTATGCCAGACAGAGTTCAAGACCATCCCCAAGAAAAAGAAGTGAAAAAAGCAAAATGGCTGTCTGAGGACGCCTTACAAATAGCTGTGAAAAGAAGAGACGAGAAAAGCAAAGGAGAAAAGGAAAGATATAAGCATCTGAATGCAGAGTTCCAAAGAATAGCAAGGAGTGATAAAAAGCCTTCCTGAGCGATCAATGCAAAGAAATAGAGGAAAACAATAGAATAGGAAAGACTAGAGATCTGTTCAAGAAAATTAGAGATAGCAAGGGAATATTTCATGCAAAGATGGGCTCGATAAAGGACAGAAATGGTATGGCCCTAATTGAAGCAGAAGATATTAAGCAGAGGTGACAAGAATACACAGAAGAACTGTACAAAAAAGATCTTCATGACCCAGATAATCACAGTGGTGGGATCACTCACCTAGAGCCAGACATCCTGGAATGTGAACTCACGTGGGCCTTAGGAAGCATCATGAGAACAAAGCTAGTGGAGGTGATGGAATTCCAGTTGAGCTATTTCAAATCCTGAAAGATCATGCTGTGAAAGTGCTGCACTCAATATGCCAGCAAATGTGGAAAACTAAGCAGTGGCCACAGGACTGGAAAAGGTCAGTTTTCATTCCAATCCCAAAAAGGCAATGCCAAAGAATGCTCAAACTACCGCACAAATGCACTCATCTCACACTCTAGTAAAGTAAAGCTCAAAATTCTCCAGACCAGGCTTCAGCAATACGTGAACCGTAAACTTGCAGATGTTCAAACTGGTTTTAGACAAGTCAGAGGAACCAGAGCTCAAGTTGCCAACATCCGCTGGATCATCAAAAAAGCAAGAGAGTTCCAGAAAAACATCTATTTCTGTTTTATTGACTATGCCAAAGCTTTTGACAATGTGGATCAGAATAAACTGTGAATATACTGAAAGAGATGGGAATACAAGACCGCCTGACCTGCCTCTTGAAAAACCTATATGCAGGTCAGGAAGCAACAGTTAGAACTGGACATGGAACAAAAGACTGGTTCCAAATAGGAAAAGAGTACATCAAGGCTGTATATTGTCACCCTGCTTATTTAACTTCTGTGCAGAGTACATCATGAGGAATGCTGGGCTGGAAGAAACACAAGCTAGAATCAAGATTGCCAGGAGAAATATCAATAACCTCAGATATGTAGATGACACCACCCTTATGGCATAAAATGAAGAGGAACTAAAAAGCCTCTTGATGAAAGTGAAAGAAGAGAGTGGAAAAACCTGGCTTAAAGCTTAACATTCATAAAACTAAGATCATAGCATCTGGTCCCATCACTTCATGGGAAATGGGGAAACAGTGGAAACAGTGTCAGACGTTATTTTTGGGGGGCTCCAAAATCACTGCAGATGGTGATTGCAGCCATGAAATTAAAAGACGCTTACTCCTTGGAAGGAAAGTTATGACCAACCTAAATAGCATATTAAAAAGCAGAGTCATTACTGTGCCAACATAGGTCCATCTAGTCAGTGCTATGGTTTTTTCCAGTGGTCATGTATGGATGTGAGAGTTGGACTGTAAAGAAAGCTGAGTGCCTAAGAATTGATGCTTTTGAACTGTGGTGTTGGAGAAGACTCTTGAGAGTCCCTTGGACTGCAAGGAGATCCAACCAGTCCATCCTAAAGGAGATCAGTCCTGGGTGTTCATTGGAAGGACTGATATTGAAGCAGAAACTCCAGTACTTTGGCCACCTCATGCGAAGAGTTGACTCATTGGAAAAGACCCTGATGCTGGGAGGGATTGGGGGCAGGAGGAGAAGAGGACAACAGAGGATTAGAGGGCTGGATGGCATCACCGACTCAATGAACATGAGTTTGGGAAAATCCGGGAGTTGGTGATGGACAGGGAGGCCTGGTGTGCTGCGATTCTTGGATTCACAAAGGGTCACATACAACGGAGCAACTGAACTGAACTGAACTGAGCAGTAATATCATCCTGCGCTTTCCGTGCATAGGCCTTCATGAGTGGAATGTACATTCCTTTCTTGGGGATGAATAAGATGCATGTTAGGGAATTTCTCTTGATCAGACTGTCCCCTTCCATACAGTAGACTGAAAGTGAAAGTGTTAGTTGCTCAGGCCTGTCAAACTCTTTAGGATCCTATGGATTGTAGCCAACCAGGCTCCTCTGTCCATAGCATTCTGCAGGGAATATTGGAGTGCGTTACCGTTTCCTCTTCCAGAGGATCTTCCTCACCCAAGGATAGAACTTGGGTCGTCTGCATTGCAGGCAGACTCTTTACCATCTGAGCCATCAGAGAAGCCTGTACGGTGGAGGATCCATAACTCTGCCCCACGATGCTTTAGTCTAGTTTCTCCCTCTTCCCTGGACACCTGAGGGCATGTCTACCAAACCTTCATAAAGATTGTCTCTGATGCACACCTGTCCTATGAAAGGCACAGTTTCCTGGACACTTAACGTGGACATTTGTGTGTTTTAAATGAGGTGACTTTTGCACAGACATGCATGTGCAGGGCAGATATTTACCATTTATTTAAACCCTCAGCAATCAAATAACACAAACCAGGACATGATTTAGTGACAAGGAGCGATGAGATGGGAGAAGGAGTGTGAGTGTGAAGAGAGCAGGATCATGTTAACCAGGAACCCGGAAAGTCGTCTTCGTGTTGTTGATCTTGATTCCATGGACAAGAGGACGTGCCTGGTCTCAGTGACTCTTTATATAGGTGAATAAAAGAGAACCAAAGGTTTAGTTGAGTCAACTGTGTGACGGTTGACAGGGGTGAGCCTCAGTAGGCTATCCAGGGAACAGGGAGTTGGTAGCTGATCCAATATCCAATTCCAGGTGGACCTCAACACTGCACATTTCTGTGATGGCAGGTTCCCTGTGGAATTGTCCCCAGGATGTACATATGGTTGGAGATTTCCCATTTCAGATTGATTCTATGAGTTATGATTTCACAATGCATGTACATGGTGGTGCTTCATCTAAAGATGTTCAGGCTCTGTATTTGCAGCAGACAACTCTAACCCTGCAACTTTTGTCTTTTGGGTCCTTAAGAATTTTTTTTTTTTTTACTTTTTTTAGTATTAGAGCACAGCTCATTATCAACATTGCATTAATTTCAGGTGTACAGCCAAGTGATTATACATACAAGGTTAGTATCTATTCTCTTTCAGATTCTTTTCCCATTTAGGTTTTATAGAGTATTGAGTATAGTCCACTGTGCTATGCAGTTGGACCCTGTTCTCTATCCATCCTGTATATAATAGTTTCCATCTACTAACCCCAAACTTCTCAGACATTACGGATCTGCCTGCAAGTCAGGGGACCCCAGGTTTGAACCCTGTGTTCGTAAGATCCTGTATAGAAGGGAATGGACCCACGCCAGGATTTTTGCCTGGAGAATCCCATGGACAGAGGAGCTTGGAGGGCTAAGTACCATGGGGTCGCAGAAAGCCCAACATGACTGAGCAACAAACCTTTCTTTCACTTTCACTTTTCAACTTCAAGTCTCCCAGTCCTTCTCTTCCCAACCCCCTCCCACTTGGCAACCACAAGTCTGTTCTCCATGTCTGTGAGTCTGTTTCTGTTTGGTAAAAAAGTTCATCCGTGTCGTGTTTCAGAATCCAAGCAGAAGTGGTATCTATGCGAAAGTGAAAGTTACTCAGTCGTGTCCAACTCTTCGTGACCCCATGCACTAGAGCCCACCAGGTTCCTCTGTCCATGGAGATGCTCCAGGCAAGAATACTGGAGAAACTTTTCCCTTTTCCAAGGCATCTTCCCAACCCAGGAATCAAACCCAGGTCTCCCCAGCTGAGCCACAAGGGAAGCCCAAGAATACTGGAGTGGGTAGCCTTTCTCGTCTCCAGCAGATCTTCGTGACTCAGGATTTGAACCGGGTTCTCCTGCATTGCAGCCAGATTCTATACCAACTGAGTTATCAGGGAAGCCCTGCTTCGAGCAGGGCTTTCTTTAATACCGATTCTCCCAGAGGAGGTTTGTGTGGGGACAACTGCAAGTTCAGGACGGATTGGGAACACTAACAGTTTCCACCTACTCATGTGGATTCCTGCTTCTCTCTGATGATTCTGGTCTGCAAAATTCCTGCAGGAGAAGACTTTCTCACCACAGCTGCTCAGCGTTGATAAATCAAACTGTTTGCAATTTAATATGGCTCAAGAGCAGCAAAATTACGGAACAAAAAAATTCATTTTTAACATGTTTAAATTGTTGGGACAAACATTTCACGCACATTAAATAACAGTGTGTCCTTATTGCTTCATCTGGAGGAGTCACTGTTAATAACGGACCACGTTTACTTACAAAGGAGTCAGAGTCACAGCTTCTCACTCCCGTGGACAGTTGTCTGGGGAAAAACAAAATTGGAGAAATAAAACAGCCACCGATTACTAACATTCCCAGCATCGCCAACGTTTCGTTCTTTCTTCCTTTTTTTAAAATAATGGATCTTAAAAGAGATTTCTTGTGCAAGAAGACATTTTGAATAAGTTGATTTGTTTCCTGATACTTACATACCAGGTGAATGGTATGGTAGGGGAAAAAAGTATAATTCCGTTACCATTGTAGATGAAATTCCGGATATTTTCTTCTGGAATCCCTTTTTCTCTCACCACGTTTTTGAACTCTTCTATGCGATTCGGATCAACAACATCTGATAGACCTGTAAAATCACCGTGCAAAAAGAAGAATTTTTGACCCCCGGGAACCCTTGGATATTCCTGAATCTACAGAACAAGCAATGGAACGTGCCAATCAGATGTTCACTTGTATAATCTAAGACCTTCAAACGGTTGCCACGACACAGACGTATGCTTTTTGTCTTAAGAATTGACCCCAGTCCAACTTGGTGAGTAGGACACCCTACCCCTCAGCATCAGGAGCTGGATGGCAAAGACTTGCCAGCATCTCCAAGAGTTTGGGGCTGGGTTCATCCTAATATGGAACCTACTTGCTTCTCACAGCTTCCTCATATATGTACCTGCCACTCATATCTGTTTCTAGACCCAGCTAATAGGAAACAAGCTTCTCCCCTTCCACGGACACATTCACCACTTTGCACTTAATGCTAGGGGGTGATTTACTCTTTTGTGAACCTACCGTTCTACCCGATAACCTTTTCTGAAATAGACACCTGTTGTCCCCATGACACACACAGTTCTCAATGCTCTGCATGTTTACTTGAGGGAGTGATGTCAGTGTTGATAAAAAGAATGCATTTGAAACATGGCAAAGGACAAAGATTTATCTTGTAAGCATCTGTTCCAAGACTTAGAGTACATCAGAAAACTGATATTGTATAAAACATACACATAGAATCTGCATATATAAGGAATCTAGAAAGATGGTACTGATAATGAACTTATTTTCAGGGCATCAGTGGAAAAACAGTCATAGAGAACAGACTTGTGTTCATGGGGAGAGGGGAGGAGACTGTGAGACGTATGGAGAGAGTGACATGGAAACGTACATGACCATATGTAAAATAGATAGAAAATAGGAAATTGCTGTATATCTCAGGGAACTCCAACAGGGGCTCTGTATCAACCTAGAGGGGTGGGATGGGGAGGGAGATGGGAGGGAGGTTGCAAAGGGAGGGGACATATGTATAACTATGGGCTTCCCTTGCAGCTCTGCTGGTAAAGATTCCTCATGCAATGCGGGAGACCTGGGTTTGATCCCTGAGTTGGGAAGATACCCTGGAGAAGGGAAAGGCTACCCACTCCAGTATTCTGGCCTGAAGAATTCCATGTTCTGTATAGTCCATGGGGTCATAAAGAATCAGTCACGACTGAGCAACTTTCACAGAAGCACATGTATACCTATGGCTGATTCATATTGATGTTTGACAGAAATTCAATAAATTCAAACAATTCAATAAAGCTGTTATCCTTCAATTAAAAAATACATAAAAATTTAAAAATAAAGTAAAGTCAGTCTCACTATAGCCATGATGAAATTAGTTGAAATATTAAATATTTCAACATTTTATATTCAATATTCAACATCAAATATTAAAAAATGATTCTAGTATAACCTCATTTTTAAAATTTCAACAGATAGGAATCATTTTGAAATGTCTGATGATGTGATATTCTGCAGCCTATGGCCTCCTGTTTCTTGGTAGATTACCTTCCAGGATCCTTAATTCGGTGAGCATAAAGATGCAGGCCTTACACCCTGAATACTGTCAGCACCTCCTGATATTCTGAATGAAAGTCCTGTCAGTGGACATGTAACATTACCATATCAGTGGTAATTTTAGGATGTCGTACCTACCGAATAATCCCACCATTTCTGTCTCCCTGCCATCTTCATCCACGTTGAGATTATGCGTTATGAGAGTGTTCTTGTCCCCACTAATGACTTGAAATTCATTGTGACCCGAGTCTGTGAGAGAGAGAAAAGATACAAACAGCCCTGCCTTAACTTGTTGTCAGTTAGATTATGGTGGCACACAGCGGGCATGAAGAACGGTCCATCGTGTATGGACCCACTCACTCCATGCATGCACAGAATGCTACCGTTAACCACGGCAAGGAAAGGAGGAACAAATCTTCCTCATCCTCACCTTTTCCTGCCATTAACCAGTCACTCCTTGCTGTCTTACCAAGATGCTTTCTAGAACGTGTGTTCTAATGAGCCCCACAGATTCTTTTTCTGCTTTGTTTTTTCACTTGCTGAGTCTTCCCTGCTGCCCGTGGGCTTTCTCCACTTGTGGTGACTGTGGAGTACAGTCTAGCTGTGGTGTGCGGGCTTCTCATTGCCGTGGCTTCTCTTGTTGCTGAGCACAGGCTCTGGGGTGCAGGGGCTTCAGTATTTACAGCTCGGGGGTTCTAGACTGCAGGACCAGTAGTTGTGGTGTATGAGCTTAGATGCCCCATGGCGTGTGGGATTTTCTCGGACTAGGAATTGAACCTATGTCTCCTGCCATGGCAGGCAGAATTCTTATTCCCTGGACCACCGGGGAAGTTCCTGAGAGTGTTTTAAAACATCATGAACGTGTTATCAAATCCAGGTTCTAAAATTCTTTCTATGTCTTTTACCCCAGCCACAAAATTGATTTCTCTTGACCAACCTACCTTGTGTTCATCACCTTCTGTTCCTGAGTGCCTACGCCAGGCCAGGCAACCTTTTGAACACTTTAAGGATTGTGTTTCCCGAGCCCCTCAGTCTGGGGTATGACACAGCCCACTGCTGTGTCTGTTCATTCCAGCTTATAATTCATCCAGCCTGGCATTTAGCATGATGTACTCTGCATGTAAGTTTATATAAGCAGCATGAAAGTACATACTAACTTATTGTACTCTTCTCCCAATTTTGAACCAGGCTGTTGTTCCACATCTCACTGTTGCTGACTGATCAACATACAGGTTTCTCAGATGACAGGTAATCTGGTATTGCCATATCTTTAAGAATTTCCCACAGTTTGTTGTGATCCACACAGTCAAAGGCCTTAGCATAGTCAATGAAGCAAGAAAAAAAAATTTTTTTTTTCTGGAATTGCCTCTCTTCCTCAATGGTCCACTCAATGTTGACAATTTGATCTGGTTCATCTGCCTTTTCTAAATCAAGCCTATATTTGTGGAAGTTCTCAGATCACCTACAGCTGAATTCTAGCTTGAAGAATTTTGAGCACTACCTTGCTCGCATGTGAATTGACCACAACAGTGAAGTAGTTTGAACATTCTTTGTCATTGCCCTTCTTTGGGATTGAAATGGAAACTCACCTTTTCCAGTTCTGTGGCCACTGCCGAGTTTTCGAAAGTTGCTGACTCATTGCTTGCAGCCCTTTAACAGCATAATCTTTTAGGATTTTAAAGAGTTCAGCTTGAATTCTGTCACCTCTACTAGCGTTGTTCATATTATACTTCCTAAGGCCCACTTAACTTCACACCCTAGGATGTCGGGCTCTGGTCTCATTGATTACCACTCCACTGAGGGGAGACTTTCCAGTCCCTGACCTCTGAGTTTTAGTAGGAGTAGAATTCAGGTGTATGGGGTTATTGAAGAAAGTTTAGACCAAGATTTCTACATGCACGTACTCTTTACAGTGAAACATTCATACTTACAGTCAACAGCATAAAAGTTTTCTTCCTTTAGGCCTGAGACATATTTTTCTATGCATTCTCCATTCTTCCTTAAAAACAAAATATATTCAAGTTGGTTAATTAAGACAATAAAAACTTGACATATAATGAAGATTCTTTCTTTGTGACACCCAAGAATATGTGTCCGGTATCATCTCAGTGCTGGTGAACATTTTGACCTTCGAAAGAGACAAAATATGTTGTCTCAGATCCAGTAACTCTCAAGTGGCAAGGATGGTTTGTCTTCACACTAAATCTGATTAGTAGTTCTGAAAATAGCCTGCAGATTCAAAACAGGTCGTGTGTAAAGCCAATAAACATGGAGAAATCTAGAATTTTAGGAAAAAAGGAAAAGAGCGAACTTTAGTTTCTGAAAACAGAGAGGCATAGCCATCATGACAAAACCTTGGGCATTGTCACAACCCAGGCAGTGATTCATTAGACAATGAAAGTGAAAGTGTTTGTTACTCAATTGCGTCAGACTCTCTGTGATCCCATGGATTGTAGCCTGCCAAGCCTCTCCACTGCCTATGGGATTCTCCATGCAAGAAGACTGAAATTGGTTGCCATTTCCTTCTCCAGAGGAATTTCCCCACCCAGGGATCAAATCCAGGTCCTCTGCATTACAGGCAGATTCTTTATTCTCTGAAACACCAGGGGAGCCCTTATTAGACAATACGAGAGCCACCAGGGAAGCCTTCATTAGACAGTGTGAGAGCCAAAAATCACAACATTTTTAAAAAGTTTAATTTTCTACAAACACACACTCTTCCTCAATCACAATGCCATATGAGGATTAAATCTGAAAGACACATGTACTTATACAGACACATTTCACACTCACACAGACAGGAGCACAAGCAAACACTTAAGTCCACATGATGTGCTTATATGATATTACAAAGAACTTTATGTATATAATATATGATTAGTATATATTGTCACCTCTGTAACAAAAGAGTGACTTCATATATGTCCTCTGTACATGTATGTGAAGAAAGGTGTATTTGGCACATATAAAGAATGTCTATAAAACAAATACTAAAAAGGGAAATAATAGTACAGAAACTGGATTACTCTTTGAACAGACACCTTGGAAAAGAATGTCCACAATAAAGCGTGGTCAGTGCTTCTGGTCATTGAAAGTGAAAGTACAAGTCACTCAGTCGTATCTGCCTCTTTGCAACTCCATGCAGTACACAATCCATGGACTTCTCCAGTCAGGATACTGGAGTGGGTAGCCTTTCCCATCTCCACCGGATCTTCCCAACCTAGGGATCAAAGCTAGGTCTCCCGCATTGCAGGCAGATTCTTTACCAGCTGAGCCACAAGGGAAGCCCAGATATACTGGAGTGCATAGCCTATCTCTTCTCAAGCAGATTTCCTGACCCAGGAATTGAACCGAGGTCTCCTGCATTGCAGGCGGATTCTTTACCAACTGAGCTGTCAGTGAAGCCTTCTTAGTCATTAGGGAAATGGAATGCATTGAAATCACTGAAAAACAACCACAAAGTAGGAACACAACAATTATCCAATATACCTGCGAACACACAACATTTTATCTGAGCAGACAAACTCCTTTCATTTGGCTTGAAAAACTTGACTCCTTATGCAGACACTGCAATAACTGTTTAAAACATTGTGCTGACTGGGGGAAGGCAGGGAAAATGATTCAGAGTGCCTAATTTTGTTGCATGAAGAGCCAGAAAAGGTGAGAATATGCATATCTTTTCTTACCTGTGGCTCCAGGGGTAGACATCTAATGATGAGTGAAGAAAAGGAGGTGTGCTGGAGAAATTTTATGTCCTTCTTTTTAAAAACAAAACTGGTTTTTTTTTTTGTTTTTTTTTTTGACTGTGCTGTGTCTTCTTGCCACTCAGGCTTCTCTCTATTGCCAAGGGCAAGGGTTATTACTCTTCAGTTGCAGTGCCGGGGATTCTCACTATGGTGGCTTCCCTTGTTTTAGAGCATATAGCCCACAGGCTTAGTCATTGTAGCACATGGGCTTACTTGCTCCTGGGCACGTGGGGTCCCTCTAGACCAGAGATGGAGCTCATGTCTCCTGCATTGGCAGATGGATTCTTAAGCACTGAATCACCAGTTGAAGCCTGGAATTTTATATCTCGAATGTGTAGATGGTGAAGCAATTGTGCACATGTGAAAGCTCATTGAACTGTACATTCCACAAAGGTGCATTTAATTACACATTTAATTATGCTTCTTTGTGTGTTCAATTACTCAGTTTGGCCCAACTCTTTGGAGCCCCATGGACTGTAGCCTGCCAGACTCCTCTGTCCATGGGATTCTCCAGGCAAGAATATTGGAGTGGGTTGCCATTTCCTACTCCAGGCAAAAGTGACTTCAGAAAGAGTCGCCACATGAAAAATTAAACATACGACACAAAAATTGTAAAATACGGCAAAGAGGATGATAACAGATGTTCTTTAAAAATTAGTGAAAACAGACAACTGTTTCTCCTGAGATAAGATATACGTGTCTTTGAGTCTGTTCCTGTATGGGTGGTTCTAATTTGATTGCAAGTATACTATTAAATGCTGAAGCTGAAACTCCAGTATTTTGGCCACCTGATGCGAAGAACTGACTCATTGGAAAAGACCCTGATGCTGGGAAAGATTGAAAGCAGGAGAAGAAGGGGACCACAGAGGAGGAAATGGTTGGATGGCATAACTGACTGAATGGACATGAGTTTGAGCAAGATCCTGGAGATAATGAAGGACAGGGAAGCCTAGCCTAGCGTGCTACAGTTCAAGGGGTTGCAACAAAACATGTTGTTGTTTCTTCTCTTAATGTTCTTATTCCTCACAATGCATTGCTGACTGTGCATTTTCTTATTTTCTTTTGAGAGAGGGGGACAGTTGCTGAACAAGCTTGTATTGGTTTCTGCCATGCTTGCGTGTTCTTAGAAAACCGTCTTCGGTATAGTGAGCATTCTATGAATGGTACTTGGGACTGTATGTGTGTGCTTGGTTGCTCAGTCCTCTCTGACTCTTCGCGACCCCTTGGGCTGTAGCCCACCAGGCATCTCTGTCCATGGGATTGTCCAGGCAAGAATACCGGAGGGGGTCGCCATTTCCTCCTCCAGGGCCTCTTCCCGACCCAGGGATCGAACTCCTGTCACGTGCATTGGCAGGAGCCTGGGAAGGCACTTGGGAAAGTCACTAGGGGCTCTGACGGCTCTGGGAAACTCAGTGATGATGAAAGCTCCCGTGAGGAAGCCCCGAGGGCAGAGCTCTCTGGGTGCTCTCCCCCGCCCTCACATCTGGGCTCAGTGGGAACCGTCTCTTACAAATTCTGCGGGAAGGGGTCAAGCCCCTGGTGGGGACTGTGGTCTCCAGGACACGAGCCTCTTCCCTCTGCCGTGTCCCCCTTTCCTTTAATGAGTTGATGCCAGTGGAGCTTCTGGGTTCCCCTTCTAAGCAGAGTTTTCAGGACATTCCCTGGAGGTTCAAAGAGGGACTGATCCCCTCCCCTAGCTCAGAGATCCTGCTCAGCCCTACAGCACAGGGCATAATGCTCTTAACATCACCCAGAGAGTTCCCTGCAGAGGGGAAGACACACCCTCCCTTAGGTCGGGGCTTATAGGTGTTTTCCTTGTGGGTGATTTTTACTTACTTGATATAAAAGTGGAAGTGTATCGTGCCATTTTCTTCATCAAACTCGATGTAACGCATGAAAATGTGGAATGGCGCGCCCTCGGTGATCTTGTCTATGTTCTCAGCCGCGATAAAATGGGTTAACCATCTTCCTGTGAACTAAAAGTAAAATTCCCTTCAGAAATCTTAGTCCGTCTCTGTAAATTCTGCCCGACATCATCCCTCAGGAGTTTCGCTGCCCTTTCACTTGAGCAGAAGTTACCTATCTTTATGAACACAGCCCTAGTTACAGAATCATGTGAAAACTCAAGTCAAGTAAAGGAAACAATTGAGAAATTACTGAGATAGCTTGAGCTATCTTGTCAAATGCAAGAGCCCTAGTCTAATACCTATGTGATGTTCCTCTGTTTTTACAAGACCAGTGAACATACATGAGAGCCAATGAATAGATGGCAAAGGTGATACAGACATCACAAACAGCAGGCATAGAGCCAGTGAATGCAGGAATTTTGAATTGCAGAGAGATGGCTAGACTTAGCGATCCACATGACTGGACCTCGAAAGGGACACTCACATGGATACATGCCAAGACTTCCTCCCAAGCTTAGACCACGTTCAAATACCCCTGGTACCTGAGAGGCATCTATCACATCGCCTTGACTGGCAGCAAGCAGACCAAGGACAAGACTTAACAGCAGAGCCTTCATCTTGTTGACTCTCCTGATCCTTCTTCTGTAGAAGCTGAGGGTGTCCCAGTGGTTGGAGAGGATGGAAAATTGCTGCCACTTTTATAGCCTACATCTGTTGGCATGACACATCAGGAACCAATGGTTGTTCCTCATATGATCACAGTTACAACGGAAGGCACCTTCAGTATCCTGGTTGGCAGAGATACACTTTTCCGGCATTCTGTCATTTTGATAATGAGATTTGTTTTAAGAGAAGCATATGTGGATGTGGGCATTTGACCTTTAAAGTGAGAAATTGCAGTACATCCAATATTGCAAGGGGACAATTATTTTCCTGTTTATCATGAGATGCAAAATGAGATGAGCTGTCCAAGGTACACATCCATCACTCCTGCTTTGTATCCTTAACGTGGAGGTGACAGTTTAACATTTATTTTCTAAAAGTAAAGACTGATTGTGTGGTTTAGCCAAGGGAACACTATCTCCTCAGAAACCCTTGGAAAGACACCTATTATTCTGAGGTGAGGAGCAGGTCAGCACGTAGCATTTGTCACCTTCTCCTGCCCCAATGTGGGCTTTTTCCTCTTAAGTACTAAGAGGATGATCCATTCAAATGCCCCGTAACCTCATCTGAAGAAGGCGCCTCAGTCGTTTATTTTCAGTGATTTCTTTCCAGACACCCTTCTACCCATTTGATCTGTAATATAATATTTACTCACTAACTCAAAATGCTGAATAGCAGTTCTTGTAATTTTTAGAATTTTTAATGGAAAAAAATAGATTTCCTAAGACAACATCACTGAAACAGTGAGTCATGGGTTTTGTTTTGTTTTTTTTTTTTTTTGTATTTTTAATCCAATTTTACTTATTTTCATCTTCATTCATTGTAATTTAACAAATAAATACATTAAAAGGTTTATTTTGTTCTGAGTATAGAAATGAAGAAACAAGGAGACTCAGGGTTCCTGAGTCAGCTAATTGAGAACACCTGGAGGGCTGACCCAGTGCTGCCTGTTTCTGGGACAGATCAGACCTCAGAATCCTTCATTTGGATTGAAGTCAGACCTTTGAGGAGAGCTTGTCGTCTCAAGGGCATCCTCAGCTCACATCTTCAGAGGATCACTGCCCTTCATGTTCACATGGACCGACAATATATCTATTTTTTTTCCTTTTATTCTCTTTTCTTTCAGTTGCAATATCATGCTATCTCTTTTGTTCATATATTCCTCTGTATATTATCCTGTCATATTTTCAGCTGAAAAGTCTGCATGATAGAAGGTTTTCATGTTTCAGAATATACTGAAACCTTTTCCTTTCTTTGGTCTTTGATCCAGATATTAATTTTCTTTTTTCTTTTTTTTTGGTCTGTTTCTTTATATTGGCTACACCATGCAGCATGCAGGTTCTTAGTTTCCAACAGAGATGAAATCCATATGGACTCTGTACTCTGTGCAGGGAAAGGTTAGAATCCTAACTACTGGACCCCCAGAGAAGTCCCTGATTTTGATAAATTTGAGTAGTCATGTGATCCCAGCTAACACCCCTTATAATCACCCTTCCATCTCTACTTTTGTACCCCCAGCATTCCCAGGTTTTCCTTTTGGACTCTTACCAACATGTGTCCCCTGGGAGTGTATCCTAGGACCATCCCATCTTAGGAAGATCTTTCTGACTGCCAATCAAGGGGAGATTAGACACTAGATCTTCTAAGAGATATTGCAACAGTTGTAATAATCATGTTGGTTTCCACTGGTCTTAACACTCTTCTTCCCTCACTGTGTTCACTAGTCTGTTCTCTGTATCTGCATCTGTGTTCCTTCCCTGCAAATAATATGTAGCTGGTAAGAAGTTGCTGAAACACAGAGAGCCCAGAGAGGCAATCTGTGATGACCTGGAGGGGTGAGATGGGTGAGGGGAGGGGGCTCAAAAAGGGAGGTGATTAATAATAATTATGGCTGATTTGCGTTCTGTATGGCAGAAGCCAAGAGAACATTGTAAAACATTCTCCATCAATTAAAAGATAAAATAGAAAGGAAAAAAGTTTTCATCCTTAAGGAAATTGATGCCATAAAATAAAATAAAATAAAATCCTATTGCTTTGTACTGAAAGGACTCATATGGCCTTTAATCCCAATTCTCATTAATATTGGTCAAAATGTAGGCAATAGAGTAATAAATAAAAACAATCATCTTACAAAAACATTTCTGTTGTAACTCCCTCCAAATAACGCTAAGCCCTGCTTGGTACATCTTCCTGTTGTCTACTTCTCAAATTTATTCAGATTTTTGTAACTGGGAAGTCTTTCTCATCCAGTTTATTAATTTTGTTCTACTTGTCTGTTTTCTCTGTAACCACTGTTTTTACATCTTAGATTGCACAACTCCTAACTAAACATTGCAAGGAAGCTATTGATCTTGGCCACTCAGAATTTCAGTTTCCCTCAAGGATACATGACCAAGGTTGCAATGCAGTTAGAGTCTAAAGTTGAGATAATGAAATACAAGCCCACTATTTTAAACAATGTAATTTTTATATAACTTTTATTACCCAAAAATGTATTATTATATTTATTTTTTTATGCATTTATTTATTTGCCTGTGCCAGGTCTTAGTTGCAGCATGCAAAATCCTTGTTTCATCACAGCTGGGATCTTTAGTTATGGCACATGGGCTCTCTAGCTGTGCTACTGACAGACCAGTGAATCCGAGAAAGGAGGTAGAGAGGCAAGGAATACAACTTTCTTGGACAGTCGGCTGAGAAGACGGCAGACTAATGTCTCAAAGTAACCATCTAGTCAAGGTCTGGATGACAGGTTCTTTTATAGAGCCAGAGGAAGAGAAGTTACGAGAAACTAAAGTCAAAAGGCAAAATAGAGAGCTAGAGACACTGAGGAAGCAAAGTAAAAAAGGGTCTTCAATTTTGCAGAACATCTCAGGATGGGCCAGCCTTTGGAATGTATGTGTTAATTTCTTCTTTTCATAGCTGGGCAGGGTCAGTTCATCTCCCTGTGAGCTGAGAAAAGGCACTTTAACAGTCAGGCAGAAGGGTAGGGTCTTCTGAGGCAGGCCATTATGTTCGATTAGAATAACAATGACAACAAAAAGCAAGTCAAAGAAACGGTTCCAACACGGAGTCAGCTTTGGTTCGGTTCCCCACTGTCAAACTCTATTCCACAGTCTTGTGGGAAAAGAGGGCAGTGACCATTCTGCTTCATCAGAAGGATCGTTCTGGGAGTGTTCACCATCGTTGTCAGTGTTCACCATATGCTGTTTCATATGTTGAGATTTTGCTTCTTATTTCCCTCTTTGGAAAGTGTCTTCTGTACACCTGTAAACTTCAAAATACTGAACTTGAAATCCAGGAAACAATAACTCAAGTTAAGGAATTGAGCACTTTTCTCTGTATGGGAAGACACAAGAGTCAGGGCTCATTAAAATTACTTCCTTGCACTTCAGCTCTCTGTGGTCCTGTAATTGTGTATTCTCAGCATTTCTTCAGGGTTCACCGTAGGGAGTGGCTGTAGTCTGATGGCTCCTAGAGAGCAGCTATTCTCCTTCTAGTCTGACCAGCTCTTGTTGGAGGGCTGCAGTTGCTGGTTCCATTTCTCAGGTTTCCCCCTTTTGGCCATGAATATGACCAATATTTGGAAGACATTTCATGATCAACTTTTGTCCCATGGCACTGGGAGGTTCCATCCAGTTTAGGCAAAAATTCTTGATGTACCACTCCAGGTATTAAGTTTTGGACCAGACCTCATCAGTAATTAAAAATACTCTTTGGATTCTAGCTAACTAAAATCCAGGAGACATTTTCCTTTGTTGCTTCTTCCCGTAGTTAGAATCACAATGTTACAAGTATTTCATCTTATACGTGTGATTTTTCTCAAGATGTTTAGCCACGGAAGTATTGTTGGAGGGCTGATTACACTTTGGGTACTGCAAGAGGCAAGAGTCCTTTAAATTAGACCGGGTATAAGTAACAAAGCTAGTCACACTGACAATGACATAGTTCAGCAGAGAGATACAAAGCACAATTTGAAAACAAAGAACAAATGTAAACAATGATTTGTGTAACTGCTTGTAATCCAGTTGCAGTAGTCAAGTGACCTGGGAGGGGGGGAATAAACAATTTAATGAACTATCTGCAGTTTCTTTGTACTGGCCATGCACCTTTATGCATGGCTTAATGTTTGAGACAAGCGTATGTATAATGGCAGGATCAGGCAGGTAGGGAGAAAAAGATAAATGTTTCAATTTAACTCACGAAAGGTATAACTTACCAAGTTACTGTAAGTCATTATTAGGTTCAGGTGGGTTTTCTTACACCTGGGAAACACAGATTTAAACCAGCAAATTTTTTGGATAGAAGCCATAAAAATTATAACCAGGTTTGCTAGTTTTCAGTCCTATGCAACTAATTCTTTATGTTAGCAGCTTTATGAAGCCATCAGGTATCCCATTAGAATTATTTACTTATTTATTTTTACTCAGTTCAGCATTATGGTCTGAAAGTCAGCAACTTGCATTTATCCAAAGGCTTTTATTTTTCTTTTTAAGTCAATCTTCTTGAAGAGGAGGCATTTCTTTAAAGGTATCAGAGTGAAACGGTAACTATCTTTAATGACAAAGGACTTAAGAAGGCAAGTTTAAATCTGACTACGTTGAAGTTGACAGAGAACCTGGTTACTGCAGTGACATACAACACTTTCAGATAATAACTGGAAATATGACTCATATTCTACTGTTGCAGAAAGCAGTACTCAAGAAACCAAGCACCACACTCAGAGAGTTGGAGAATGCAAGTTTCTTACGCCGGTAGGTCCAGATGGGTTAACACTCCAAGCTCTGAGCCCCAAACAAAGGGATTACAGAGTTTTTATAGACTGTAGGGGGCAACACTAGCTGTTAATAGGCTGGTTTAAACTCAGGGGTTTCGCACACGTGGAAACAGCAGTCAAGATGGGGAGGGGGGTGTCTGACCTGGACAGGCATGATTAAGCAGGTTTGCAGGGGCTGGGCAATTGCAAAGAGTAGGACAAAGGTGTGTGAGGTAAACTCCAGTTCCTAGTATTGCAAGTCCCCGCTTTCTGAGACTACATGACCTATGTGGTCTAGAATTTGCAAGGGGCAAGCTGAGTTACAGAGGCAGAAGGGGAAGGAGGTCATGTAAAATTTTGACTTTTTCTCTTCACTACCAGGACATATAATGTTTTTAGGAACTCCATATAATATCTAGAATATCTTTATCATTTCAAATATAACTAAAGATGTATTTCTCATCTGGCAACTCCTCGCCTGTAATTCATCATACCACGTGAAGCTAATTAGCTTAACGTCTTTTTGGGGGTTGTTTTAGGGACCCTTTCAAGCATTCCAAAGTCAGCTAGAGGTAATTTTAGTTTATAAGTTTGGTTAAAAGAGCATTCAGAAAAAAATGAAGTCTTTTAAAACACTGGGACAACCCAGAGGGATGATACGGGGAGGGAGGAGGGAGGAGGGTTCAGGATGGGGAACACGTGTATACCTATGGCAGATTCATGTTGATATATGGCAAAACCAATACAATATTGTAAAGTTAAAAAAATAAAAAATAAACAAAAAATAAATAAAACAATAGATTCCTAGGTCACTGTGAAAAATAGTTATTTACTTAGCCAAAATGACAATAATATTTTTCAAAGGCAAATACAGATCAATTAAAAAGGGGGAAAAAAAACTTAGAATACCTTATCAAAGGGAAAATACACCTTTTGAAAGCTTGAGTTTTTGTAAAAGAAAGAAAAGGTTAAATTTACATTTTGCCTTGGCTTAGTTAAAGGTTCATTTACTCACTTAAAGTGGTTTTAAACTTAGTACTGGCTGATCATGTACAAAACACTTTTTGGGGTCATTTCCTACAAATGTTTCATCACTTAACGTATTTTATCACAATTTCAGCTTTCAAGTTGTAGAATATTTAGAGAGATCCTAAAACACTTAATTATTTCTAAAAGTTCACCAAAAACTCATATCTCATTTGCATTCTTTCCTCAGAGGTTTTCTTCACACTGAGTTACTTTCCTTGCTAACAAATTTGTGACAGATATAAGAAGATCTTATTTAGCTTATATTAAACTTAGGCACAATGCAAGTATTATGCTTAATATTATGCTTTATGTTGTGACCTAAGACATGTATATATTACTCAGATCAACAAATTTAAACATTAATACCAGATACTAGTTTAATACTATTTCCCAGTTCACAGGAACCTGAAATTCATTTAGCTTAATTTCTCTTGTATTTAGAATCATTGGGTTTGAAAGTTTATAAGCACTTATCCCTTTTTAAGACAATTACATAGAATTCTTTTACAAATCAACCATGACATTGTTATCCAAAGACAAAGATCCGTACAAAGAGAGCTCTGAATTCTCAAGATTGCAGTCCTAAGCAGGTAAAGCAATGTGAAACCCATCAGTTTTCAAAACAGGTTGGATTAAAATTGGGTTTCTGATAGGTGGAACAAGTCAAGCTCACTTGATGAGATGGCCAGATATTTGGAGAAAAAGAAGTTTCTATTTACCTTGGACAAGCCAACTTCTAAATTACGTTATACTGTCTAAAAATCACATGTAAAAAAAAGCATCACAGATGAGTGTTGCTGAAAAGACCAAGAAGACATTTTCATCTCAAAAATATAAGTGTGTCTGCCTAGGATGACTTCTTTCCCCCCTTTCTTTAATGTTCACAAGCGTCTTAAGATAAATGGGGTAGGTTTTTGGAGTGGTAAAGGATTTTTGGAGCCACTCTTGTGGTGCTATAAAGACGGGTTGTAAAACAAGGATGGGCTTGTTTTGAATTTGGTGGCCACCTCAGTGAAACTGAAGGACTTGACATATGCATTTACCTGTGTTGGAAAGCTTTACTTTTCCTCATTTAGCTTAGGAGAGAAGACCTCGTGGGAAGGCTCAGAGGCAACACCTTGGCTCCTGAAAGTCAGTCTGGAGAAAAGGGGAAAGAGGTGAAGGTAACAGGAAAGAGAGACCTAGGGAAAAAAAATTTAAACTATTTCCTCATGTTGATTCAAAAAAATTTAAAAATAAATAAAAAAGAGAGAGAGACCTAGGAGTCTGCTTCATTCTGCATGAGGGAAGTGGCCAGCGGGAAGTGGGCTCACTATTTTCTTGAACCAACATTTACCTAATTTGCCTTGAAGTTGTCTTGCTGGGGGCAACACTGATAGTCTGGCCTGTTTCCTTACGCCTTATCAGGTGGCAGGAACCTTCAAGTGGCAGATGGCCTAATGGCTTTTAAGTGCCTGACTCATGCCAGCAGAATATTAATTGACCTGGTTCTCTGCTCAAGGGAGGAAGAGGAAATGAGAGCCCTCACTTGCTTGGGTGCCAGCTCCTACTGGGGCACCGTGGGCTACGTGGCTCGGAACACACGAGAGAGTAACCCTGGCCAGATCTCCTCAGTTGCTTCCCTTGTCAATAGCCTGTTCGCAGAGGATTCAAGGAGAGAGAAATGCAAGAGTGTGGGTGGTGGGGGACGTTAGAAGAAACACTTCTCATTTCAGCACGAGCAGTTATGACCAGATGCCTGCACGTTACCAAAGTAGCCAGAATAAACCCAAGCCTAGGCACCAGGAAAGTAACAGAAACATGAGCTCCCAGACCCTTAAGACCTTTGAACTTTGTCCAAAAGGTTGGAGTTTTCCTTCGCAGGGGGTGCTCCCCAAACTGGAGTTGAAGCTTCCCACTGTCAATGTTACCTGGGGCTTCTCTAGGGAAATTAGAATCAGACACCTCAATTCATGGGAGTATGTGGGAGTCCCTGGCCCTCTTCATTTATTACCAGTGTGTTATTCTCCTTTGTAAAGTGCTTCAAGCTGCCAAATTGTCTAAGTGTGAGTTACTCAGGGGCTATTGTCCTTTTGGTCTTAACCTATGTTATGTACGTCCCAAAGAACTGTCCTTTGGAATTAATTAAATATTTCCCATTTTTTAAAATAAGTTTGATAACACCAAGACACAAAAGAACGTAGGCAAATTCCAACAGGGAAGGCACAGGCAAATTCCAACACCAATGCACAGATGAGTGAGTGTTGTGTCAATCAGTCAGTTGAGTCTGACTCTCTGTGGCCCTGTGGACTGTTGCACACCAGGCTCCCCTGTCCGTGGGATTCTCCAGGCAAGAATACTGGAGTGGGTTGCCAAGCCACTTCACAAATTATGTAAATAAATTTACCCTACAAAACATGAACTAACTCCAACTAGGCTACCCACCTCCACCAGAACTATTTCCCTAGTGAACCAATTCCAATTGAACCAGTTCTCAAACGAGGTAAATAAACTTTGCCCTAACAAAACAAATGAGGACGGGAGCCCTCCACTCCTGGGTGACAGATTGGTCTCAGGGTGGCTAGCGGCGGCAGTGAGGTCAGGGAGCTCTCCACTCCAGGGTGTCCTACAACCGTGGCTCCAGCCTTCCCCAGACCCCCTTCCTGGTGACTCCAGCCCCCGGGCAACACGTTGATTGACACTTAGCAGCCAGTGAAGCTTTCCATGCTCAACGAAGACCAGCAGTGGGACATCTAGGGTGCCTGGCATGTCGGCTGGCTATGTAGAGTGGCTGAAGAGCATGTTCCTTATAGTCAGCACCTGATAAAACATGGTTAACTCGAAGAGGGAATGACAAACCACTTCAGTATTCTTGCCTTGAGAACCCCATGAACAGTATGAAAAGGCAAAAAGATATGACACTGGAAGATGGAGCCCACCAGGTTAGTAGGTGTCCAATATGCTACTATGGAAGAGTGAGTGGAGAAACAGCTCCATAAAGAATCAAGAGGCTGGGCTAAAGCAGAAACATTGCTCAGTTCTGTGTGGGTCTGGTGCTGAAAGTAAAGTCCAATTTTGTAAAGAACAGTATTGCATTGGAACCTGGAGTGTTAAGTCCATGAATCAAGGTAAATTTGAAGTGGTTAAATAGGAGTTGGCAAGAGTGAGCATCGACATTTTAGGAATCAGTGAGCTTAAGTGGACTGGAATGGGTGAACTTAATTCAGATGACCATTATACCCACTGCTGTGGGCAAGAGTCCCTTAGAAGAAATGGAGTAACCCTCACAGTCCACAAGTCCAAAATGCAGTATTGGGGTGCAATCTCAAACAGGACAGAATGATCTCTGTTTGTTTCCAAGGCAAATCATTCAACATCACAGTTATCCAAGTCTGTGCCCCAACCATGAATGCCAAAGAAGCTGAAGTTGAATGAATCTATGATGATCTACAAGACCCTTTAGAACTAACAACATGAAAGGTGTCCTTTTGGTCATAGGGGACTACAGTGCAAAATTAGGAAGTCAAGACATATCTGGAGTAGCAGACAAGTTTGGCCTTGGAGTACAAAATGAAGCAAGGCAAAGGCTAACAGAGTTTAGCCAAGAGGCTGCATAGCAAACAGCCCCTTTTAACAGAAGAGCTGACTCTACACATGGATGTCACTAGATGGTCAGTACTGAAATCAGATTGGCTATATTCTTTGCAGTTGATGATGGAGAAGCACTATACAGTCAGCAAACAAAGGACCTGGTGCTGACTGTGGCTCAGATCATCAGTTCCTTATTTCAAAATTCAGCCTTAAATTGAATAAAGTAGGGAAAACCACCAGACCATTCAGGTATGACCTAAATCAAATCCCCTATGGTTATGCGGGGCTTCCCTGATAGCTCAGTTTGTAAAGAATCTGCCTGTATTACAGGAGGCCCCAGTTTGACTACTGGGTCAGAAAGATCCACTGGAGAAGGGATAGGCTACCCACTCCAGTATTTTTGGGCTTCCCTTGTGGCTCAGCTGATAAAGAATCTGCCTGCAAGGTGGGAAACTGGGTTTCGATCCCTGGGTTGGAAAGATCCCCTGGAGAAGCGACAGGCTACCTACTCCAGTATTCTGGCCTGGAGAATTCTGAATAGTCCATGGGCTCAGAAATAGTTGGGCATCACTTAGCGACTTTCACTTTCACTTCACTTTAAAGATTGTACAGTGAAGGTGACAAATTCAAGGGATTCGATCTGGTAGACAGAGCTCCTGAAAAACTCTGGATGTTGGTTCATAACACTGTACAGGAGGTGGCGAACAAAACCCCCTCCATGAAGAAGGAATGCAAATAAGCAAAGTGGTTGTCTGAGGAGGTCTTACAAATAGCTGAAAAAAGAAAAGAAGCAAAAGGCAAAGGACAAAGGTAAAGATATACTCAACTGAATGCAGAGTTCCAGAGATTAGCAAGGATATAATTTAAAAAAAAAAAAAAGAAGAAGTAGAAACAGGAAAAAAAAATAAATAAAAGAAAACGTGAAAATGGCAGTAATAAATACGAAATCCTTTGTGGAAAAAAATATGAAGTATAATTTTCTCAAGAATTAAAAAAAAAAAAAGAAAGCCTTCTTACAGGACCATTGCAAAGAAATAGAGGAAAACAATAGAGTGGAAAAGACTAGGGATCTCTACAGGAAAGTTAGAGACACCAAGGGAATATTTCATGCAAAGATGGGCACAATAAAAGACAGAAAGGGCCAAGTCCTAACAGAAGAATAGGATATTAAGAAGAGGTGGCAAGAATGCAAAGAAGAACTATCCCCAAAAGATGATAATATTCCAGATAACTTACTATGACATGGTCACTCCACTAAAGCCAGACACCTGGAGTACAAAGTCAAGTGAATCTGAGGAAGCATAACTACAAACAAAGCTAACGGAGATGATGGAATTCCAGCTGAGTTAGTTCAAATCCTAAAAGATAATGCTGTTAAAATACTGCACTCAAATGCCAGCAAATTTGGAAAACTCAGCAGTGGCCACACAACTGGAAAAGATCCCTGCTGAAGAAAAACAGTGCCAGAAAATTCAAGTTACTGTACAATGCACTCATGTCATATGCTAGTAAGAGTATCCTCAAAATCCTCCAAGCTAAGCTTTAGTAGTACGTGAACCAAGAACTTCCAGACATACAAGCTGGTTTTAGAAAAGGCAGAGGAACCAGAGATTAAATTGCCAGCATCTTCTGGATCATAGACAAAGCAAGGGAATTTCAGAAAAGTCTACATCTGCTTTATTGACTACACCAAAGCCTTGGACTCTGTCGACTGCAACAAACTGTGGAAAATGCTTAAAGAGGTGGGAATACCAGACCACCTTATCTGCCTGTTGCAAAACCTGTATGCAGATCAAGAAGCAACAGTTAGAACCAGACGTGGAATAATGGACTGGTTCCAAATAAGGAAAGGAGTACATCAGGACTATATATTGTTACCCTGCTTATTTAATTTATATGCAGAATACATCATGCAAAATGTGAGGCTGAATGACTCACAGGCTGGAATCAAAATTTCCAGGAGACATATCAACAACCTCAGATATGAATAAAGATTGCCAGGAGAAATATCAGCAGCCTCAGATATGCAGATGATACCACTTTGGCAGAAAGTGAAGAGGAACTAAAGTGCCTCTTGATGAAGGTGAAAGAGGAGCATGAAAAATCTGGCTTAAAACTTACCATTCAAAAAACACAGATCATCGCAAGTGGTCCCATCACTTCATCAGTTCAGTTCAATTCAATTCAGTCACTCAGTCCTGTCCAATCCTTTGATACCCCATGGACTGCAGCACACCAGGCCTCCCTATCCATCACCAACTCCCGGAGTTTACTCAAACTCATGTCTATTGAGTCCGTGATGCCATCCAACCATCTCATCCTCTGTCATCCCCTTCTCCTCCTGCCTTCAATCTTGCCCAGCATCAGGGTCTTCTCAAATGAGTTAGCTCTTATCTGACAACATTTCCCATGTAATTTTCCATACCAAGTGAAACTAATTAGCTTAATATCTTCCTTTGGGGTGTTTAGGGACCCTTTGAAACATCCCAAATTTAGATAGAGGTATTTTGATTTGAGACATTTTATCAAAAGAATTTCACAAAAAAATTTTTAAAACACAAGAGAATCATAGGTCACTGTGAAAAATATGTATTTATTTAGGCAAAGTGACAAAAAAATATTTCAGAGGCAAATACCAAACAGATCATTTAAAAAGGTGAACAAACATAAACTCTATTATCAAAGGCAAAATAACGTCTTCAGAAAACTGAGTATTTTATAAGAGAAAAGCTAAATTTACCCTTTTGCCTCAGCTTACTTTAAATGTTCATTGATTCAAAGAAAGTTTTTTAAACCTTAGTCATATTTGATTGATTAGGTACAAAATCCTTTGGGAGTCCATTTTCCACAAATCATTCATAACTTAATTTATTTTAGCACAGATTTAAATTTCAAGTTGTAGAATATCTGGAAAGATCCTAAAACACATAATTCTTTCTAAAAGTTCACTGAAAACTCAATCTCATTTACACTCTTTCCTCAAAAGTTTTTTTCACATTGAGTTACTTGCCTTGCTATCAAATTGGTAACAGATATAATAAGACCTTATTTAGCTTATGTTAGGAGAAGGCAATGACACCCCACTCCAGTACTTTTGCCTGGAAAATCCCATGGATGGAGGAGCCTGGTGGGCTGCAGTCCATGGGGTCGCTAAGAGTCGGACTCGACTGAGCGACTTCACTTTCACTTTTCTCTTTCATGCATTGGAGAAGGAAATGGCAACCCACTCCAGTGTTCTTGCCTGGAGAATCCCAGGGACGGGGGAGCCTGGTGGGCTGCCGTCTGTGGGGTCGCACAGAGTCAGACACGACTGAAGCAACTTAGCAGCAGCAGCTTATGTTAAACCTAGGCACAATAAATGTATTCTACTTAATATTATGTTTAATGTTGGTGGCTCAAGAAATGTGTATATTACTTAGATCAATCAACTTAAATATTAATACCAGGTACTAGTTTAATATTGACCATTTCTCAGTTCATGTGAGCCTCAATTTCACTTACTTTAATGTCTCTTGTATTTAGAATAGTTTGGGCTTCCCTGCTGGCTCAGCTGGTAAAGTACCTGCCTGCCAATGCAGGAGACATAGGAGATGGGGTTCAATCCCTTGATCAGGAAGATCCATTGAAGGAGGAAATGGCAACCCACTCCAGTATTCTTGCTTGGAAAATCCCATGGCCTGAGGAACTCAGCAAGCTATAATCCATCAGGTCTCAAAGAGTTGAACACAAATGAGCACACTGGTTCCTCTGTTAGAATAGTTTGGTTTGCAACTCTGTAAGGGCTTACTTTTATTAGACCAAATTCAATAGAATTGTTTTACGAATCAACTGCAGCAATGTCATCCAAAGACAAAGATACATACATACAAAGAGAGACCTCAATTCTCATTTCAAGATTTCAGTCCTAAGTCAGGTTGAGCCATAGAAAAGCCATCATTTTGCCCGCCAGGCTCCTCTGTCCATAGGGATTCTCCAGGCAAGAATATTGGAGTGGGTTGCCATGCCCTCCTCCAGGGGGATCTTCCCAACCCAGGGATCAAACCCAAGTCTCCTAATTGCAAGTAGATTCTTTACCAACTGAGCTACCATCAGTCCTAAGTCAGGTTGATCAATAGGAAAAGCCATCAGTGTGCAAAGGAAGTTGGATTGAATTTGGATTTCTGACAAATGAAATAAGTCAAGCTTACTTGGCTAGATGACTGGATATTTGCAGGAAAAGAAGTTTCTAATTACCTTGGACATGCCAAATTCTAAATTACATTTGTAATACACACTCTCAACTGTGTATGCCAGAAAGGCAGCACAGATGAGTGTTGCTGAGAAGACCTATAGCACTTTTTCATCTCAAAAATATAGGTGAGTTCTTCCTGAAGTGAAGTGAAAGTTGTTTAGTTGTGTCCGACTCTTTGCAATCCCATGGACTATACAGTCCATGGAATTCTCTAGGCCAGAATACTGGAGTGGGTAGCCTTTCCTTTTTCCAGGGGATCTTCCCAACCCAGGGATTGAACCCAGGTCTCCCACATTGCAGGCGGATTCTTTACCAGCTGAGCCACAAGGGAAGCCCAAGAATACTGGAGTGAGTAGCCTACCGCTTCTCCAGGGGATCTTCCTGACCCAGGAATTGAACTGGGGTCTCCTGCATTGCAGGCAGATTCTTTACCAACTGAGCTATCAGGGAAGAATGAGTTCTTCCTAGGATGACTTCATTATCCCCTTGTTTAGGTTTTACAAGCCTCTTAAGATAAACAGGAATGATTTGGGGAATGGTAGATCGATTTTTGGATCTAGCCTTCTGTTGCTGTGAAGACTCTGTTTGTAAAGCAAACACAGTGTTGTTTTTCTTTTTGAAAGAATTTGGTGTCTACCTCATGGAAATTGAAAGACAGACATACTCATTTAGCTATGCTGGAAGGTTTTACTCTTCCTCATTTAGCTCAGGGGATAAGGCTTCTTGGGAAGGCTCAGATTGATTTACACCTAGGCTGCTGTAAATCAATCCAGGTAGAAGGGGCAACATAGTGAAGGTAACAGAAAAATGGTTTGAGTGATCCACCATGCGGTCCTGCCTGGAAGGGGGCCACCAGGGGGAAGTGGGCTTGGCATTTTGCGTGAACCAACATGTGCCTGACTGCCTGGAAATTATCTTGCTGGGGGAAGACACTAATGGTCTAGTCGCTTCTGTGTTTCCCTTATCCTGTTTTATGGGAGTCGTCAAGCAGTAGATACTGTAATGACTTCTAAGTGTCTGACCCAAGCCCGCACAAGGTTAATTCGCCTGGTTTTCAGCTTAAGGGAGGAATAAGAAAGGAGAGCCCTCGCCTGCTTGTGTGGAAGGTACTTGAGCACACAGGGCTATGGAGCGTGGAACACACCAGAGAGCAACCCTGGCCAGAGTTGCTCAGGTGCTTCCATAGACTCTATGCAATGGAAATTCGTGTTCTTGTTTGTGGAGCTGAGGAATGAACTTCACGAACATGCAAACACTCACAGTAGCACGCAAATAGGTTTTATTAAAGGGAAGGAAAGTACAAGGCTCTCAGTATAGACACTGAGAGGGAGTAAAGAGTCCCCCAAAGGCAGACTTACAGCAATTTTTATATCCTTAATCTGTACCTTTTTGGTTGGTTCCTGTCCTTAAAATGTGTCATTTTTTAACACATTTAGAGGTCAAGATGCTTAATATTTTTATGCTTAATATTATGCTTAATATTTTTATGACTTCTCTTAGTCTTTGGATTAAGTTGCCACCCTTTCTCATGGCCCCTGGCCATTTTACAATGGATCAGATGTATGGGCTAAAAATTAATGGGAAGCAGTTGTTTTTTCCCACCAGCAAATGGAGCAGAAGTTAATTACTGCCCTTACCTGGATCTGAGTGCCGATAATTGATCAGACCAAGGACACATTCCAGCAATTCTGGACAAAGGGTATAGCTTGAGGCTAATGGATCAAGGTGTTTATTGAAAACAAGACTGAGGTCTCAGAGTCCTACATTGTCTGCCTAGCAACTTCTACCTCAAACAACCCCCTCTAGAGATGGAGACTCTAACTGCCATTATGGGGAAAGGGATCAAGACCGATCTGGTTTCTTTGAGCCTGCAGTGGCGTTGTTAGTGGATGGCAGTTAGGTCTCCACCTGTGGGATGATCTATTGTATCTTGGCATGTACTCTTAGGCTCCATTCCCATAACCATTTGGAGTTTGATTGTTTCTATGCAAGACATTACAGAGAGAGAGAGAGAGAATTTAAAACACAAGGGCCAAACAGCAATGAGAAAAAATAAGGCTTCCCACCCGGACCAGGGGGTTCCACCAGGTGGAAGTTGATATCCAGTTCCATAGGGTAGTCCCCAAAGGAGGCGTAGAATCAGCCATTGCCTGGGCGTGACTTTTCAGATCTTGAAGAGAATCAGACACATTTTGTGAGTAATCAGTTATATATACACAACACTCTGTATGAATTGTGACACAAGCTCCTCCCTGTGCTGCTATTAATATATCGAATGCCATTCTATTCTGGAGTACAGCTTGACACATTAAAGCTTGTCTGGAATCGAAGGCTGCATTCTCCATCATATTATCATTTGAAGCCTGTCTTGTCAAGTTAGTCAAGGCTTCTTCTCTGAGTATTATGTCAGGGGTGCCAAGTGATGGCACAAATATTGCAGCCAGGTAGTCATACCAGTGGAACCCAGATGGTGTCCACTTCACCTGTAGTATAGAGAGATTGACTGAGTCATGCATTCAAAGTTTGACCATGTGCAAACAATAATCCCAGGGGCACATTTCACAATCCATCCTGGGGGGTAACTGGGGCCAAAGAATGGTCGCACATATCCAGTGAGTTCCATCTGGGGCTAAAATTCATATGCCTGGACTGTTGACCCAATCAGTCAATCAGTTGACTGACCCAATCAGTTGACCCTGGCTATATGACTGAATCTGCCCAGTTCATATGATTTACCATTATTGTTGGATTACATAAAGACTTTGATGAGAATCCTGAAGGTTTAGTACTATCAGGATATAATTTGGTATGATTATTTTGTTTCCAACAAATGGGAGCTGTTTTTATCAATTGCCCCTTTTCTGGGGTTGTCCACATGTACTGGTCCCAGATTTGGTGCATTTGTTGGGCAGTATATTGTGTGGTTTTGGTTCCCCTGCATGCATAGCTAGTATTGGTTGCTTGTTTTATATCATAGCCATAGGCATCTCTTTCTGTTTGATCATAATCAAAATGTAGACTGTGACCGAATGCGTTAGTAGTATTACACCAAGTCAATAAATTCATGTTAAGGACATTTATATTTTTGGTTTCATCTTTATCTTCTTGGACAAAATGACATATGCTCAGTCAATCAGCCGTGTCTGACGCTGTGACACAATGGACTGCAGCCCACCAGGTTCCTCTGTCCATGGGGATTCTCCAGGCAAGAATACTGGAGTGAGTCAACATGTTCTCCTCCAGGGGATCTTCCCAACCCAGGGAATCAAACCCAGGTCTCCCTCATTGCAGGCGGATTCTTTACCCTCTGAGCCTCCAGGGAAGCATAAAATGACATACCTTTTGAAAATCGGATCCATCTAAGGGTGACATTAACCAAGGCAGTCCATGAATGGAGGTTAATGGTAGAACTCCACAGACCCAACCACCAGATCGATTTTTGAACATTGCATGAGAATGTGCCCATAAAATGAAAACTTTCTGTGTCCAATCTAAAGGGACTTGAGAGATCATTATTACATTAAGAAGAACAAAATAGAGTAGTCTGTGTCTGTGCATGTTGTGTTAGAAGAGTTACTTAGCTGGGCCCTTCTTGAACAGTCCTTCCGATCTTTCCAGGAGGGTGTATTGACATTCCAAACACTGAGAATTCTCTTGGGATTTCTGCTCTGGGGGTGTTGGATGGTCCTTATAATTTTTTTCTGGGAGGATTCCAGGACCTTATCCATGTGTGATGATTCCAGATGTCGATACCTGTAACCTCAACAGTGTCGGGTGAGGCGAGAATAACGGAATAGGATCCCTCCCATGTGGGGGTTGAGGTGGGACTATTGTTAGGAATGGCCTTTACTAATACCAAGTCCCCAGGATTATATTAGGACTTTTTATTTTCTTTTTGTTGTGCAATCCCATCTTTTAAAGATTGTAGTTGTCTTTGGAAAGAAGTTAATTAGTGACAAATTTTGTTAGTTCAGCTGTTTCTTGATCTAGAAGTCAGTCATTTGTGAGAAATGGCCTTCCACATAACATCTCAAAAGGGCTGAGTCCTAGAGACTGTGAAGTATTTCTTACTGCAGCTAAAGGGAGCAGTAAAATACACGGAAGGTGAGTTTCTTGTGATAGTTTCCATAAATGTCTGTTGATTATATCGTGGGCTTTTTCTACCTTGCCTGAAGATTGAGATTCTAAGGACGATGTAAGTGAAACTCAATTCCTAGGGCTTGAAAGACTCATTGCATTATTGCAGTCTAAAAGGCTGGGCCATTGTCCCTTGAAATTTTTCAATGTAGACCAAAGCAAGGAGTGACCTCATGTATTAAAATTTCAATTACTTCTTTTGCCTGTTCTGTTCTACAAGGGAAAGCCTCTATCCAACCAGTAAAGGTATCAACACAAACCAGTACGTACTGGTGTCTCTTGCCTTGCATATGGTTGAAATCTATCTGCCAGTCTTCTCCAGGATGTTTTCCTGCACGTTGTAAACCTGGACGAGCTGATTGGCTGTCATGAGGATTATTCTTTTGACGTATTTTACAGTTCAGTTCAGTTAAGTTGCTCAGTCGTGCCTGACTCTTTGCGACCCCATGGACTGCAGCATGCCAGGCCTCCCTGTCCATCACCAACTCAAATTCACTTCATTGAGTCCGTGATGCCATCCAACCATCTCATCCTCTGTCGTCCCCTTCTCCTGCCCTCAATCTTTCCCAGCATCAGTTCTTTTCAAATGAGTCAGCTCTTTGCATCAGGTGGCCAAAGGATTGAAGTTTCAGCTTCAGCATCAGTCCTTCCAATGAACACCCAGGACTGATCTCCTTTAGGATGGACTGGTTGGATCTCCTTGCAATCCAAGGGACTCTCAAGTGTCTTCTCCAACACCACAGTTCAAAAGCATCAATTCTTCAGTGCTCAGCTTTATTTATAGTCCAACTCTCCCATCCATACATGACTACTGGAAAAAACCATACCCTTGACTAGACGAACCTTTGTTGGCAAAGTAATGTCTCTGCTTTTTAATATGCTATTTAGACTGGTCATAACTTTCCTTCCAAGGAGTAAGCGTCTTTAAATTTCATGGCTGCAGTCACCATCTGCAGTGATTTTGGAGCCCCCAAAAATAAAGTCAGCCACTGTTTCCCCATCTATTTGCCATGAAAGGGAACCAGATGCTGTGATGGGACCAGATGCCATGAACTTAGTATTCTGAAACTAAGAAACATATTTTACATCCCTTGATAATTTGAATTTTAGTTTTTCTTAATCCCTTTTCTTTAAAGAGACATGAAGCAACTTGGGAAATGTTTTCAATTCCCAAGTTGGATGTTTGATGTCAAGTTTTAAGAACCTTGCATTTGCCATTAGAGGGTAATATACGTTTCTCATCTGTTTGAAGGCATCCGGAGGGGAGTAAAATATCTCCGTCAGACAGGAAACATCAAAGTTCCTCAGGTGAATAATGGGGTTTTTATATCAGTGTGATTCTTGTCCCACAGGAGGTGGTGGTTTAGTCATTCAGTCGTGTCCAACTCAAGACCCCAATGACTATAGCCTGCCAGGCTCCTCTGTTCATGGGATTCTCCAGGCAAGCATAATGGACTGGGTTACCATTTCCTTCTCAGGGGATCTTCCCAAGCCAGGGATCAAACTCAAGTCTTCTACACTGCAGGTAGTGTCCTGAATTACAGGCAGCTTCTTTACCAACTGAGTCATGAGGGGAGCCCCACAGAAGGGGAGCCTGAGTATTAATAGACGGGCTGGCTGTCTTTTTTGTTTGTCAGTGGGTTCTTCTGTTACCCTCTGTTATGTCAGAATCATCCATTTGATGGCCCCAGCGGTGTGTTACTGCCACTTCTTTGGGTAGTTTAATTGCATCAAAGAGGCATGTAGTCTTAATTGCATCTAAAGGACAGGGGGAGATCCTGTCTCCTGTCTCCTGTTCCATGGTTGTTTAGTCTTTTTTTGTCCCTCTCTCCTGGACACCTGAATGCATCTCTATTGAATCCTCATCAGAATTGCTTCTGATGAACACCTGTCCTATTAAAGGCCCAGTTTCCTGGGGCTTCCCTGGTAGCTGGTAAAGAATCCACCTGAAATGATGAAGACCTGGGTTCAGTCCCTGAGTTGGAAAGACTCCCTGGAGAAGGGAAAGCCTACCAATTCCAGTATTCTGGCCTGGAGAATTCCATGGGCTATATAGTCCATGGGGTCGCAAAGAGTCAGACATGACCGAGTGACTTTCACATTTCCTGGATATTTAAAGTGGAAAATTGCGTGTTTGAAATCAAGTGACTTTTGCACACACACACATTTGCAGGGCAGATATTAAATCAATTTATTTAAGCCTTCAGAAATCAAATACCACCAGATAGCACATGACCAGTGACCAGGAGACATGAGACGGGAAAGAGAGTGTGTATGTGAAGAGAGAAGTATCCTGTTAATCAGGAAGCAGGAAAGTCATCTCTGTGTTGTTGATCTTGATTCCATGCAGAAGAGGATGTGACTGGTCTCAATGACTCTGTAGGTGAATAAAAAAGGATCAAAAGTTTAGTAGAGGTCACTGTGTGATGGCTGACAGGGGTGAGCCTCAGGCAGCAGGCTGTCCAGGGTACAGGAGCTGGTAGGGGATGCAGTGGACAGAATCCTGGTGGACGTCGAAACTCCACACCTCTGAGATGGCAGGTTTTCCGTAGATGTGCATGAGGTGGGAGATTTTCCATTTGGGATTAATTTGGGAGTAATAATTTCAGAATGCATGCTCATGGCGATGCTTCATCTATAGGTGCTTTACTGTCAATGTGGTTGAGTTACATTCCTCTCCTAATTCCACAGATTTTATCTTTTGGGTCTTCAAGAACTAATTTTTTTTTAATTTCATTTTGGAATACAGGGGATTAACAATGTATTAATTTCAGGGGTACTGGAGCCTGATTAATGTATACATACATGTATTAATATCAATTCTTTTTCAGATTCTTTCCCAATTTAGATTGTTACAGAATATTTGATTTAGTCCGCTGTGCTATGCAGTGGGACATTGTTCTCTATCCATCCTGTTTATAATAGTTTGCCTGTGCTGACCCAAACTCCCAATCCATATCTTTCCCAATCCTTTCCCATTTGCAACAACAAGTCTGTTCTCTATGTCTGTGAGTCTGTTTCTGTTCTGTAAATAACCTCCTCCATCTCTTATTTTTGATTCCATATATAAATGATGTACATTGCATTTGTCTGTTTCTTTCTGACTTCACTCAGTACGACAATCTGTAGGTACATACGTGTTGCTGCAAATGGCATGATTTCATTCCTTTTTTAGGGCTGAGTAATATTCCATTGAATATTTACAACTTTTTTTTTTGTCATATTCCTTTGCAAGCTGGTGTTTGTCTTTGCCTTTTTTCTTTCATTTTTTTTTTTCCTCAACAGGAAATTAAAGCCGCACTTTAGCCGAGATCAGTGTCGTTTTCTGAGGCTGTCCTACTTTTGAAACCTTAAAGATCCCAGTAACAGAAATTACCCTCTAAAGGGGAATATGATTCAAATGCATATTTCAGACAGTGTGGTTGGAAGGCACTTAGGTTCTGTCAGAGTCACGTGAGATTAAACACTGGTCTTGAGAAACGGTGGCCACTGTTTAATCCTGGTGTTCCTGGAGGACAGACGTGTGTGGACAAATATCAGGTCAGGACTGACAGGAACACTGAGCAGTTTGCACCCACTTGTGGGGATTCCTGCTTCTCTCTGATGACTCAGGCCTGCAAGATTCCTGCAGGATAAGGCTCTTGCACCAAAGCTGCTCAGCAATAATCAAGCCAACAGTTTGTAATTTCAACTGTCTTCAAGAGAAATTACCTAAGGTAACAGACAAAGCTCTCCAGTGCTAGAATGTACGTTATTGGGACAAATCATTGTTACATGCAACGTTTGGCGTGTATGAATTAGGCGCAGGTGGTACAGAACCCGCTGGCTGATACAGGCAATGCAAAAAGGCTTGTTCGATCCCCCGGTTGAGAAGATCCCCTGGGGAAGGAAATGGCAACCAACTCTAGTATTCTTACCTGCAGAATCCCATGGACAGAGGAGCCTGGTGGGCTACAGCCCATGGGGGTCGTACAGAGTCTGACACAACTGAAGCCACTTATTGGGCATTAGGCATAAAATGTCCATGTGTCCTTATTGATTTATCTGGTGGGGTAGCATTAATAATGAATTATGTTTACTTACAAAAGTGTGGAAGTAAATTTTATTCACTCCTCTGGACAGTCATCTGTGGAAAAAAAAAATGGGAGAAATAAAAGAGCCTCTGATTACTACCGTTCCCAGTAGTTTTAAAATTTCTTTTCTTTTTTTAAGTAATGTATTTTATAATAGTAGCTTCCCTGGTAGCTCAGTCAATAAAGAATCTGCCTGCTATACAGGAGACTGAGGTTCCATCCCTGGGTCTGAAAGTTTGCCTGGAGAAGGAAATGGCAACCCACTGCAGTATTCTTTCCTGGAAAATCCTATGGACAGAGGAGTCTGTTGGGCTACAATGCATGGACTTACAAGAGTCAGATAAGACTTAGAAACTAAACCACCATCAACCACAACTGTACATGAGATTACTTATGGAAAAAATAAATTTTAAATAAGCTGATTTGTTTCCTGATATGTACATACCTGGTGAATGATATAGTCAGGAAGAAAGTATAATTTCATTACCATTATCAGAGAAATTCACGATATTTTCTTCTGGAATCCCTTTGTCCTCTGTCTCCTTTTTGAACTTCTGATAGACTAAGTCTGAAATCTGGTCACGTTTGCCTGAAAGTCACCATGCAAAAAGGAGAACGCACAGAAATTTCTGAATATTCAGAACAAGGAATCGAATGTGCCAGTCTGATCTCCACTTGTATAATTTAAGAGAGCCTCAAACAGTTCCCAGGTCCCATGTTACACATGACTGCTGTCCTCAGATTTAATTTCCCTCTAACTCTGTAACTGAACCCTGCCAGCATCAGCAGCAGGACCCCCAAAGACTTGCAGGAGCTCCATGAATTTGAGACTCAACCCATCACAGTAGCAACTGACTTGCTTCTTTTTCAAGCTTCCCAGAACCTGTACCTGTACTCCTGTCATGTTCTGGACCCCAGTTAGGAAGCAGGGTTTTCTCATTGTGGAGACACATTAACCCCATCACACACCACTTGGGAGACAATTTACTCTTTAGCCAACCATTCTACACAGAACCGTTTCTGAAATAGACATCTACTGTCACGATGGTACACTCACCTCAGTGCTTCTGTGTGGTCATTTGGGGTCATGTCACTGTTCATAAGAAGGGTGTATTGTGATAATTTAACAGGATAAAGATATATTTTACAAGTTTTTGTTCCAGAGGTTATAACACATGGGAAAACAGATATACAATGATGTAATTCATGCCATCCTCATTATAGCCATGGCTTGAGCTTAGCTGGTGTATTTTTTTAATACTCTATAAAAATTATTTTTTTAATATCAACAGGTAGAGACTATGTTCAAATGTTTGAAAATTATTTTTGGCCCCTGTTTCTTAGTAGATTACCTTCCAGGATACTCAAGTCAGTGAACACGAATATGAAGACCTTGTACACTGAATAGTGAATATTGTCAACACCTCGTGATTTTCTGAATGAAAGTTCTGGCATGGACACGTGGCGTGACAATAGCAATGGGAATTTTAGAATGCCATACATACTGAGTACTCCAACCAAGTCTGTCTCTTTTCCTTCTTCATCCACATTGTGAATAGATCCTATTATAGCGTCAGGTGACAGATGAAGAATTGTAACTTCGTTTTCACCCGCATCTGTGAGAGAGAGAAGAGATAATATGTACAACCCCGTGTTCATTTGTTGGCAGTGGGATGTACTGTGACAGGCTGAGGGCATCATGAACAGCACGTGCGGCATTGACGATGCCTCACTCCGTAGGTGCACTGAATGCTACCGTGGTTACGACAGCAAGAAAAGCAGGCAAGACTTTCCCTCATTCTCACCTTTTCCTATACTTAGCCAGCCACTCCTTGCTGTCCTACTGAGATGCTTTCTAGAACCTGTGTCCTAGTGAAACCAATAGATGTAGTTTTTAAACTTATCTCATTTCAAATAATTGTTTGCTACTCTGAATCGTCGTCACTGTCCGCAGATTTCTCTACTTGTGCTGACCCGAGAGCCATTCTCTAGTTGTGGAACACGGGCTCTCGTTGCAACGGTTTCTCTTTTGTCGAGTCGAGACTCTAGGAGGTGTGGGCTCTGTCGTAGCTGCTGGCCGGCTCTGGAGCACCTGCTCAGTAGCTGTGGCACGTGGGCTTTGGGCCCCACGGTGAGCGGGATCGGGCCAGGGATCCAATCCATGAGTCCTACATTGGCCAGATGATTCTTATCCAGAGGACCACTGGGGAAGTCCCCAACAGTGTTTTCAACAGCATGAGAGTGTTACCGAGCAGAAGTTCTAAAAGCTTTTGTATTCCTGTTATCCCAGTCATGGCATTGATTTCTCTGGACTACAGTCAGCCTACCATTCATATGCTTGTGTTCCTGAGTGCCTAGCCTGTGCCCGGCAACCTTCAGAACACTTTACATTAATTACTCTGTTTCCTCTGCCCCCTCAGTCTGGGGTATGACAGAGCCCACTGCCGTGTCTGTTGTTCTGAAAACAGTTCACCTTCTGGGACGTGCAGGCAGTGAGCTCCGTCCCCACCTGGAGCACCGCCCCTCCTCTCTGCCCTGCCCGTCCACTCTGCCCCATGTGTCTGGACAAGAAAAGCAGCTCTGACCTACTGCCTGTCACCTCTAAACTATCTATGTCCATTCTGCCTCTCCTGGCCTCCATCACACCCTCCTGCAATCACTGAGCGAGATGGGATGTAAACTGCACAACTGTGTTCCTGAAACATGAAAACACCTTTCCTCAGTGTTAAAATACTTAAAATCATGTCTGCTTGAGAAGGAGAAAAAAAAATAGCTGAAACAGCTTCACTGTCTCATAACCCCGAAAATATACACAATATGCCCAAGCCAACCATGAGTCCAGGAATCTTGGATCACATTGGAATAATTTAAGCCAGACGATGCATGCCCTCAGATTATCAGTGACCACCTGTTCTTTACCGCAACTTCACCAAGGTGGACATAGCAGCATCACTGTGAAGGCGATGGCACAGTGAGAGGAAAGCTATCTTCTGGGTGTCAGGTCACCGTCAAGGTCGCTGCTTGTGCTGTGCTTGATGTGAGACAGCTCACCCCACAAAACACAGCTGGGGGTTAGCTCCTGAAAGAGACCCGTGGAAGACGGCAAACTATTCTGTTTCTCTCTCTTGTTATCCGCTCTGTAAAAATCCAGA
Source organism: Bos taurus (assembly GCF_002263795.3). Lineage (NCBI taxonomy): Eukaryota > Metazoa > Chordata > Mammalia > Artiodactyla > Bovidae > Bos > Bos taurus. Next base: position 2,674,232 of record NC_082638.1, on the reverse strand, counting down.
TAAAAAGTATTAGAAGGATGAAGGAAACAATAGCAGTGGAAGCATTCATGATTCAGTCAAAGGAAAAAATAATATGGGAATTATGATGCTGGGAAAGATTGAAGGGGGAGGAGAAGGGGATGACAGAGAATGAGATGGTGGAATGGCATCACTGACTCAATGGACATGAGTTTGTGCAAGCTCCGGGAGTTAGTGGTGGACAGGGAGGCCTGGCGTGCTGCAGTCTGTGGGGTCGCAAAGAGTCATGCATGGCTGAGCAAATGAACTGAACTGAAGAATATGAGAGCATAGTTTAAAAATCATCAACTATTAGAAATTATCCACAAAAGTATGGGGAAATATTTCAGGCATAAGTTTTACTTCTTTGTGGACATTGCATTTGAAACTCTGCCAATACTTTGTTTAGGCAAGGGCTGTGATCATATACGGATGTATTCAAATTTTCATCAAACGTGTACATCTTCAGCCATTTAAAATTAGGAATGGTGCTTAAAGCCCTCATGGAGGACTTAAGGATATAAATCTTAGCCAGCACCCCCATTGCTTTGAACACAAGCTGCCTTTAAGATTGAACTCAAGATAGTTTCCTTGGGTTCAAGTACATCCAGCAAATCTTGGTCAGATTTAGATGTCTTAAGACTGTTTTTAAAAAGTGATCGAACCCAATGTACAAGCTCAAGACAGAATATTGAGATGTCGGTTCACAAGGCTCTTGTAAATTTTCTGTGAGAACCGTCTCAGTCTCAGGTCAGTCACTCAGACGTGTCTGACTCTTTGCAACTCCACAGACTGCAGCACGCCAGGCCTCCCTGTCCATCACCAACCCCTGAAGTTTACCCAAACTCATGTCCATCAAGTCAGTGATGCCATCCAAACACCTCATCCTCTGTCGTCCCTTCTCTTCCTGCCTTCAATCTTTCCCAGAATCAGGATCTTTTCCAATGAGTCGGCTCTTCACATCAGGTGGCCAAAGAACTGGAATTTCACTTTCAACATTAGTCCTTCCAATGAACACTCAGGATGTTCATGGTGAGAACCGTACAAAATACAAATCTGACACCTGTGCTTAGTCTCGTTTTTCTCGTTGTTTAGATATTAGGTCACTTCCAACTCTTTGCAATCTGATGACTACACCAAATCAGGCTTTTCTCTTCTCCACTATCTCTGTTTGCTCAAACTCATGCCCATCATGAAGGTGATGCCATCTATCCATCCAATCCTCTGGCCACCCCATTCTCCTTCTGCCTTCCTTCTTTCCCGGCATCGAGTTCTTTTCCAACAAGCTGGCTCTTATCAGGTGGCCAAGGGATTGGAGCTTCAGGTTCACCATCAGTCCTTTCAATGAATACTCAGGGTTGGTTTCCTTTAAGATTGACTGGTTTGATCTTCCTGCAGTTCAAGGGACTTCAAGAGTCTTCTCGAGCACCACAGTTCGAAAGTATCAATTCTTCAGTGCTCAGCCTTCTTTATGATCCACTCATCATATGATCTTTTCGTCTCACATCCATACATGACTACTAGAAAAACCATAGGTTTGACTCTATGGGTTGTTGTCAGCAAAGCAACATCTTTGCCTTTAAATGCAGAGTTGAAGTTTGTCTTACCTTTACTTCCATGGAGTAAGCGTCTCTTAAATTCATGGTTGCAGTCACCATCTGCAGTGATTTTGGAGCCCATGAAAATAAAATCTGTCACTGCTTCCACACTTCCCCCTTTCTATTTGCCATGAAGTAATGGAACCAGATGCCATGGTCTTAGTTTTTTGAATGCTGTGTTCCAAGCCTGCCTTTTCATTCTCCTCTCTCACCCTCATTCAGAGGCTCTTTAGTTCCTCTTCACTTTCTGCCATTAGAGTGGTATCGTCTGCATATCAGAGCCTCTAGATATTTTTCCCGGCAATCTCGATTCTAGCTTGAGATTCACCTAGCCTGGCATTTCACATGATGCACTCTGCATACGAGTCATGTAAGCAGGGTGACAATACACAGCCCCGAGGTACTGCTTTCCAGTTTGGAACCAATGCATTTTTCCATGGGCAGTTCTAACTGCTGCTTCTTGATTCGCATACAAGTTTCTTCGGAAACAGGTAAGGTGTTCTGGTATTCCCATGTCTTTAAGAATTGTCCACAGTTTGTGGCAAGCCTTTAGTTAAAGGCTTTAGCATAATCAGTGAAGCAGAATTAATGTTTTTCTGGAACTCCCTTACTTTCTCCATGATCCAGCAGATGTTGGCAATTTGATCTCTGGTTCCTCTGCCTCTTCAAAACCCAGCTTACACATCTGGAAATTCTTGGATCACGTGCTGCTGGAGCCCAGCTTGAAGGATTTGGAGCATAATCTGACTAGGATGTGAAATTAGCAGATTGTGTGGTAGTTAACATTTTTTGGTGTTGCCCTTCTCTGGGATGGGAACAGAAACTGCCTTTTGCAGTCCTGTGGCCAATGCTCAGCTTTCCAAATTTGCTGACATATTATGTGCAGCATTTTAACAGCAGTATCTTTTAGTAATTTAGATAGCTCAGGTTGAATGTCATCAGCTCCACTAACTTTTTTCACAGTAGTATTTCCTAAGGCCTACTTGATTTCACACTCTAGGATGTCTGGCTCTAGTCTTGAGTAAAACTCAGTTGTGTGGAGATGGTCCAATCCTTGACTTCTAATTGTTAGGAGGAGTAGAATGCTGGTGTATGGGGTAATTGAAGGAAGTCAAGACCAAGATTTACACCCAAACACACTCCTCCCAGTGAAACACTCTTCCATTCAACATCAAATACTTACATTCAACATGATAAATGAGAAGTTGTTGCCTTTCTCCTGTGAGTTGTTTTTTTACACATTCTCCGTCTGACCTTAAAGACGAAATATGTTCAAGTTGTGTTATTAAAATGGCAAAATTCAGTATATAATTAGAATTTCTTTTTGTATCACACCCCAGGTTGTGCTTGTGTCACGTTACTGCCTGTGAACAATGTGAACAAAGAAAAGAAATATGTTGTCTAAGATCAAGCGACTGTGCGGTGACTAGGATGGTTTCTCTACACGTTAGATCTGACTAGTGGTTGCAAAGATGAATTTCAAACACAATATAGGCCTTGTTTAAAGCCAGTACACATGGAGACGTCTAGAATTTTAGGAAAGCCTAATAAGAATGAGCCTTTCCTTTATTTAGTTTCTGGAAACTGAGAGGAATAGCCATCATCACAGACCTCGGGCATTCTCTCAAAACCCTGGGAGTGATTCATTAGAGAATGTGAGAAGCTCATATCATCAAGAGTTACAAGAAAATTTGTAATTTTCTCAAAAGGCACACTCTTTATCTATCACAACACCATACGAGGATTAAGCTTTAAAGACACATCTATGTATGTATACACATTGACACATACACACATAAGCAAAAACACAAGTACACGTGATATGCTTATATGACATAAGGAAATTATACATATATAATATATGTTAAGTATATATTGTCTTATGTATAGCCCACCAAGCTCCTCCATCCATGGATTCTCCAGGCAAGAATACTGGAGTGGGTTGCCATTTCCTTCTCCAGGGGATGGATCTTCCCCACCCAGGGATCGAACCCAGGTCTCCTGCATTGCAAGCAGATGCTTTAACCTCTGAGCCACCAGGGAAGCCCCTAGTATATATTGTCAGCTACGTAACAGAAGAGTTTGGGTGACTTCTTATATTGTCCTCTGTGCATGTATGTGATAAAAAAAAGAGAGATATTTGGCACATAGAATGCACAGGAAACAAATATTTAAATGGAAATAACTCAACAAGAATTGGGTTAATTTTTGAACAGACTCCTTGTAAAGGAACATCCACAGTCATTTGATTTTACTGTTATCAGTCTTTAGGGAAATACACTGAAGTGACTGAAAAGAATTATAAGGCGGGAACAAAACAATTTTCCAAAAGCTGCAAATATACAAAATTTTATCTATGCAAACCAAGCCCTTTCACGTGGTTGAAAACCACAGCTCCCTGTATATGTGGACACAAAGTTAAATTTTAAAAACATTGTGCTGACTGAGAGAAACCAGAGAAAATGATGGAGAGTGCATAACTTTGTCGTCTGAAGATCCAGAAAAGGTGAGGATAAGCTGGTCAGTTCTTACCTGTTGCCCGAGGAGTAGATGTTGAATAATGAGAGATGAAAAGGAGCTGTGATGGAGCTCATTATTATATACATATAATATATATCACTCCTTATATATATATATATAGTATATATATTTAATCCTAATGTGTAGTATTGACTGTGCTGGGTCTTCGTTGCTATGCAGGTTCTTCTCCTGTTGTGGTGAGCGAGGGCGACTCTGGAGTTCCAGCGCTCAGGCTTCTCACTCTGGTGGCTTCTTTTGTGCAGCATGGGCTCTGGAACGCACGCTCCAGAGCACAGGCTCAGTAGCTGTGTCACAGATGCCTGGTCTCTCCGCAGCATGGGGGATCTTCCAGAGACGCAACTTGCGTCTTCTGCATTGGCAGGTGGATTCTTAACCGCGAGCCACCATGGAAGCCCAGAATTCTATATCTCGACTGTGGAGCTCATGAAACAGTTGTGGATATGTGAAAGCTCATTGAATAAAGACCTCGACAAAGGGCAGATTAAACATAAATACACTTCAGTAAAGCCGATTTCAGAAAGGGTGGCCGCGTGAAAAGTTAAACACAGGGCACGAAAATTGTAAAGACGGCAGAGGACGATAATAGGTGTTCTTAAAATATTAGTGACAACACACGTGCATATGTGTGTGTGGCATATATATCTGTGTGTTTGTGTGAGTCTGTATCTGTATGTGTGGTTATACTTTGACTGTATGTATACTATCTCGGCTCAGTGGTAAAGAATCTTCCTGCAATGCGGGAGACCAGGGTCCCATCTTGGGGTCGGGAAAATCCCCTTGGAGAAGGGAATAGCAACCCACTCCAGAATTCTTTCAGGGAGAAATCCATGTTCTTTACCCCTACTACCAGCTGGGATTCTCATTTGGGGCTGTGAGGACTTCAGTGAATTCAGTGGTGATGAAATATCTCGTGAGGACACCCCACAGAGCAGAGCTCACTGTGGGCTCTCTCAGTACCCTCGGTTCTGGGCTCGGTGGGAACCATCTCTTACAAACTCTGCAGGAAGGGTTCAAGCCCCTGGTTGGTTCCAGGACACAAGCCTCTTCCCACTGCCGAGTCCCTCTTTCCTTTAATGAGTGGATGCCAGTGGAGCTTCTGGAACTCCCACCGTCTTCCAAGCAAAGACACCAGGACTTCCCCTGGAGGCTCACAAGTGAACTGCCCCCACCCCAGCTCGGAGACCCTGCTCATCCACAACTCATGGCATTACGCTCTCAACATTGTCCAGAGAGTTCCCTGCAGATGGAGAAGCCTCACCCTCCTCTAGACACAAGAGCTTATAGGTTTATTTTTTCCTTCAGGGTGACTTTTACTTACTTGACATAAAAGTCGAGGTCAACTGTGTTATTTGCATGAAACTCAAGATGACGTACATACGCGTGGAATGGCCCGCCCTCAGTGATCTTGTCTTTGTTACTGGCTGCGATGTAATGGGTTTTCCATTCCCCTGAAAACTAAAATCAAATTCCTGTGAGGAAGCTTCAGCCATCTCTGGAAATTCTACCAACATCATCCCTCAGGAGTTTCCCTTGTCCTTTCACTTGGGCAGAAGTTACCTATCTTTATGGACACAGCCCTAGGTTTAAAATCATGTGAAAACTCAACTCACATAAAGGAAGGACTGAGGTATTACTGGGATAGCTTGAGCTGTGTAAAGGAAGGAGCTGAGGCATTACTGAGATAGCTTGAGCTGTCTTGTCAAATGCAAGAGCCCTAGTCCAACAGCCGTGAGATCTTCTGTTTTACAAGAGCAGTGAACAGGCACGAGAGCCAATGAGTAGGCGGCAGAGATGATACGGAGGCCATGCAGAACAGGTATAGAGCCAGTGAATGGAGCAACTTTGAGTTGCAGGGAGATGGCCAGACTTAGGGATCCACATGACCAAACCTCAAAAGGGACATGCACACACGTCTACCCCAAGACCTCCTCCCAGCTTGCACCACCCCTGGTACCGGTTTGAGAATTAGCTGAGCTTCACCGTGGCCTGCATAAAGCAGACCAAGGACAACGCTGAGCAGCAGAACCTTCATCTCGCTGTCTCTTCTTCTGTAGCAGCTGAGGGTGTCCCAGTGGTTGGAGAGGATGTGAAACCGGTGCCTCTTTTATAGCCTGCATCTGTTGGCGTGATGCATCACGAACCAATGGTTGTTCCTCAAACAACCGAAGTCACACGGATGTCATCTTCAGTTTCCTGGTTGGTAGAGATAAGCTTTTCTCGCACTCTGTCATTTTAATAATGAGATTAATCTTAAAAGAATCTTTCATAGATGTGGTATTTTGTCATTTTCATAATGAGATTTGTTTCAAGAGAGGCTTATGAATAAGTGAGAAATCACAGAACACGTGTGAAAATTTCAAAGTCAGGAATATTTACTTTATATCCGGAGATCCAAAATGGGATGAGCTGTCCAAGGCACATACTGCCTGCGCCCTCCCACTCCCCATGTTGCTCACTTAACAGAGGAGAGTGTTTAAAATTTATTATGTAAAAGTAAATATTGACTGTGTGCATTAGCCAAGGAAAATCTGTTTTGTAAGTGACCTTTGGAAAGTCTCCTGTTTCTCAAAAGTGAGGAGCATGTCAGCACAAAGCATCCCACAGCGGGCTCTTTCTTCCTAGTTTCTAAGAGGAAGAGCCATTCAAATGTTCTTAACCTTATTCGAAGAAGGGATGTCAACAATTCATTTTCATTACCCCTTTTCCGAACACCTTTTAACCACCTAATCTCTCATGCAGTAATTACTCAGTAACTCTGTGGTTTCTCTGGGTGCGTGAACAAGCAGGATAGTAGTTCTTGTAATTTTTAGAATTTAAATGGGAAAAGTAAATTTCCTGACTCCATATTTCTAGTTATTTTCCTAGCTTCATATGAAAGAATCTATTGTTTTGTATTTTTAATCAAATTTTTACTTATGTTCATCTTCATTGATAGTGATTTATCAAGTAAATACATTAAAAGATGTGATATTTTCTGAGTGCAGAAATGAAGAAACAGTGAGTTTCCCAAGTCAGCTGAGGCACAATCCCTGGAGGGCTCACCCAGTACTGGCTGCTCCTGAGACAAATCAGAGCTCAGAGTCCTATGCTTAGATTCAACCTTGTCTCAAGAATGTCTTCGGCTCACTTCTTCAGTTGATCCTTTCCATCTTTCCATGGAACAACAGTATTATCTTTTGTTTCGTCTTCCTTCTTTTCTTTTGGTTGCCGTGTCATTTTTTCTCTTTCGTTCACACATCCCTTTGTATCGTATCCTGTTGTAGTTTTTGGCTGTGAAATCTGGGCGATTGAAGGCTTTCCTGTCTCAAAAGACCCTGAAATGATTGCCTCTCTTTGGTGTTTGATCCAGATGATAATTTTTTTTTTCTTTTAAATTTTATTTTATTTGATAATTTGTTTTTTTGTCTGTCTCTTTTGGCTGCACCCAGCAGCACGCAGGTTCTTAGTTGTCCAACCAGGAATAGAACCTGTACCCAGCAAAGTGGAAGTGCAGGATCCTAACCACTGGACCACCAGGAAGGTCTCTGAATCAGATCATTTCCAGCAGGGATGTGGTCCCAGCTAGCACCGCTTATCTGCCCGTCATCACTCTTCCATCTCAACCTCTGCACTTCCAGCATTTTCAGGTCTTTCTTTCGGGTTCCCACCAACACGTGTCCCCTCGGAATGTATCCTAAGACCATCGCGCCTTAGGAAGGCCTCACTGTCTGCCAGTCCAGGGGACATTAATCTTCAGTTGCTCTGACGAGTTTTTCACAACAGTTGTGAAAATCCTGCTGTCTCCCATTCATCTCACGCTCTCCTTCCCTCACTGTGTTCCCGAGCCTGTTCTCTGCATCTGTGTCTCCACTCCTTCCCTGCCACGTGGCTCAGAAGTTCATGCCACACAGGGAGCCCAGCCATGCGCTCTACGACAACCTAGAGGGGGCGGGATAGAGCAAGTGGAGCGGCTCAAAGCAGAGGCGATGTGAGGAGAGTTGTGATGCTTAGCTTGCCGCACGCAAGGTGTGAAGAGAACACGGCAAAGCAATTCTCCAACTAAAAAATAAACTAAAAAAAAAAACAAAATTGCCACTCGCAAGGGAATTCATTAAAAAAAAAAAAAATCCTATTGTTTTGTACCAAAGGGAAGTCATACAGCCTTTAATACAAACTATGTCACGAATCGTGGTCAAAATGCAGATAATGTAATGATAAATAAAAAGACAACCATCTCACTCAAATGTTAACTCAGCAACCACTCAAAAATAACGCTAAAGCTAAGCTTGCTATGTCTCCTTCTTGAATTTATCCACCTTTCTGTAACTAGGAAGCCTCTCTCTCCCAGTTTATTAATTTTGTCTTGCTTGTCTGTTTTCTCTGTTAGCACAGATTTTACATCTTAGATTGCACAGCTCCTGTCTAAAACAGCGAAAGGAGGCTATTGAGCTTGGCTACCCAAAACTCTGCGTTCCCTCTAGCATTCATCAGCAAGGTTCCAATGCAATTAGAATTTAATATGACATAATAAACCACAAGCCCACGTTTTTTCAAAGAAAACAATTGCATATGTAGCTTATATTATAAAAACATGTTTTTTAATATATATTTATTTCCAGGTTTATTTATTTGTTTCAGGTCTTAGTTGCAGCACATGGAATTTTGTTTCATTATGGCCAGTTTTTAGTTACGGCGCGTGGACTCTCTAGCTCTATGACCAACAGGCCAATGAATCCGAGAGACGAGGTATTGAGGCAAGGAATATGACTTGATTCAGAAAGCTGGCTAACCGAGAAGATGACAGGCTAATGTCCCCAAGTAATCATCTTGTCAGGGTCCGGATGCCTGGTTCTTATACAGAGCCAGATGGAGAGAAGTAATGAGAGACTCAAGTCAAAAGACGGAACAGAGAGCAAGAGATAGTGAGGAAGGAAAGTCAAAAGGGTCTTCAGTCTTGTAAAACATCTCTCCCAAGGGCCGATCTTTGGAAGGGGTGTGTTCATCTCTTCCTTTCATTGGTGGGAAAGGTCAGATCGTCTCCCTGTGAGCTGAACACAGGCACTCTAGTTTAACAGCCAGGCAGAGGGGCGTGGTCCTCTGAGGCAGGCCATTACGTAGGACTATGATAGCAATGGCAAGGAAAAGCAAGTCAAAGGAAACAGTTCCAACAGGGAGTCAGAGCCGGTTCTTCTCTACGACGATTTCCCCCATCTTAGTCCAGTCCATAAGTCTTGTTGAAAAACGACTGTCCTGCTTTATCAGATTTCTCTTTCTGGGGGTGTCTCCCATTGCTGCTTAGTGTTAATGTGTCTTCTCTTGGTTCCTCTTTGTAAAGGCTCTAGAAATCTAGACTTAGACTGCTTCAAACCCAGAAGGCAGCATCTCCAGTTGTGGAAGCATCTCAAGGTGTGTATGCGAAGACTGAAAAGCCCTGGCTTATTGAAATGATTTCCTTGGTCTGTACCTCAGCCATCTGGGCGCCTGTAATCGTGCTTTCTCAGCATTTCCTCAGGGTTCACCATATGCAGTGACTGAAGTCTGGTGACTTCTAAGAGGCAGGTATTCCTCTTCCTCAGGGCTCGTCGGTTCATGTTCAGTTCAGTTCAGTCACTCAGTCGTTTTCGACTCTTTGCGACCCCACGGGTTGCACTTGGAGGGCTGCAATTGCTGGTTCCATTTCTCAGGTTCCCCTCTCGGTCATGAATGTGACCAACATCTGCTGGACACTTTCGTCCCACTGCATTGAGAGTCTCATTTCAGTGATTTTGTTTGTTTGTTTGTTTATTTTTGTCCAGTCCAGTCACATATTCTTTTTAAGCCACTACAGGTGTTATGCTTTGTACCAGGGCCAGCAGTAATTTTAAAAATCCCTGGATTGTCTCTAACTATAATCCAGGAGCCATTTTCCTATGTAGCTTCTTCCCATACCTAGAATCACACTGTCCAATTGTTTTATGTTATACATGTGATTTTCTCAAAATGTTTAGCCACAGAGGTATTTTGGATGTCCGATTACATATTGGTTACTGCAAGAGACAACTTTATAAATTAGACAGGATATAAGTCATGAAGCTAGTAACATAGAGAGTGATGTAGTTCAGCAGAGAAACAGGAGGCATGATTGGAAAACAAAGAACAAAGTTAAACAATGGTTCGTATAACTAGTTTTAATCCAGTTGCGAAAATCAAGCGACCCAAGGAGGTATAACTGATTTAATGAGCTATCTGCAGTTTCATTGTACTGGCCACGCACATTTTTACATGGCTTAATGGTTGAGACAAGACTATACTGGCAGAATCAACTATGTAGAGAGAAAAACATGTTTCCGTTTTACTCACAAAAGTTATAATTTACCACGTTCGTATAAGTCATAATTATTTTAAGAGAACATTTTTCTTCCACCTGGAAAATACAGATTTAAACCAGTAATTTCTTATATAGAAATCATAAAATTTATGACCATATGTACTAGTTCACTCAGGTCTCTGTAAGTTATTCTTTATGTTAACAGCTTTATGAAGCCTTCAGGTTTCCCATTAGAATTCTTTCATAATCTTTTTTACTCAGTTCAGCATTATGGTCTGAATGTCAGAATCTTGTGTTTATCCAAAATCCTTTGTTTATCACTGTCCTTGAAAGCATTTCTCCAAAGGCATAAGAGTGAAGCAATAGCTGTCTATAATGAGAAAAGACTTCAGAAGTCAAGTTTAAATCTGATTACAAGGTAATTGACAAACCAATCCAGTTACTGCTATAACCTACAACACTTTCAGATAATAACTAGAATTATGACTAATAATATTCTACCGGAACATATCAGATTTCTAGGAATTCCATATAATCTCTAGACTATCTTTATCATTTACAATATAACTTAAGGTTTATTACTAATCTGAAAACACCTCCCATGCAGTTTAACATATCAAGTGAACCTAATCAGGTCAATATCTTCCTTTGGGATGTTTTGGGGGCCTTTTGAAGCATCCCAAAGTTAGATGGAGGTAATTTGATTTGAGAATTTTGTCAAAAGAACTTTCAGAAGAAAAAAAGATTTTAAAACACAACAGGCTCATAGGTCTCTGTGAAAGAAGTTATTTACTAAGCCAAAGTGATAATAAAAAGTTCAAAGGCAAATACAGAACAGATCACTTAAAAAGGTAAAGAAACTTAACATTTGCTATAAAAAGCAACTGAACATCTTCAGAAAACTTGCCTTAGTTTTTTTTAAACAAATTTACATTTTGCATCTGCTTACTTTAAAAGTTCATTTATTCAATTAAACTTGTTTTAAATTTACTCAGTCCTGAGTGATCAAGTACAAAACCCATTTTGGAACCCTTATTCAGAAATCTTTTGTCACGTAACTGTTTCAAAATAATTTTAACTTCTAAGTTGTAGAATATCTCAAGAGATCCTAAAAGGTGGAAGACTTTCTAAAAGTTCACTCAAAACTCCTGTTTCATTTGCATACTCTCCTCAAAAGTTTGTTCACATTGAGTTACTTTCCTTGCTGACAGATTTGTAAGACATATGATAAGATTTTATTTAGCTTCTGTTAAACATCGACACAATTCAAATATTATCAGTTCAGTTCAGTCGCCCAGTCATGTTCGACTCTGCGTCCCCATGAACTGCAGCACACCAGGCCTCCCTGTCCTTCACCAACTCCCGGAGTCCACCTAAACCCATGTCCATTGAGTCGGTGATGCCATCCAACCATCTCATCCTCTATCATCCCCTTTTCCTGCTGCCCTCAATCTTTCCCAGCATCTGGGTCTTTTCCAACGAGTCAGCTCTTTGCATCAGGTGGCCAAAGGATTGGAATTTCAGCTTCAGTACCAGTCCTTCCATTGAATATGCAGGACGGATTTCCTTTAGGATGGACTGGTTGGATCTCCTTGCAGTCCAAGGGACTCAAGAGTCTTCTCCAACACCACAGTTCAAAAGCATCAATTCTTCACTGTTCAGCTTTCTTTATAGTCCAACTCTCACATTCATCCATGACCACTGGAAAAACCATACTTAGTTATATCTAATGTTGATAATCAAGACAGGTCTCTATTAATTAGATCAACAAACTTAAACATTAATACCAGACCCTAATTTAATATGGAATATCCCGGTTCACGTGAATGTGACAGTCATTTGGCATAATTTTTTTCTTTTACTTAGAATTGTTTGGTTTGTATGTTTGTGAGCACTTACATTCACTTAATTAAATAGAGCTCTTTTATAAAGCAACTGTGGCAGCGTTATCCAAAGACAAAGATGCCTACATACAGCAACAAAGAGGCCTCAGTTTATCTTTCAAGAATTCGGTCCTAAGTCAGGTAGAACAATGTAAAAACCCATCAATTTGCAAAAGAGTTTAGATTCAAATGGGGTTTCTGAGAAATGGAACAAGTCAAGCTCACTTGGCTAGATGGCTGAATATTTGCAGGAAAAGAAATTTATAAGTATCTTGTACAAACCAGCTTCTAAATTACGTTGCACTCTCTTAAATTTAGAAGACCAGATGGGACATTTTCATCTCAAAACTGTGGGCAAATTCTTCCTACAATGACTTTGTTTCCCCCTTGTTTAATATTCACAAGCCTCTTAAGATAAACGGGGAAAGATTTTGGAGTGGTAAAGGATTTTCGGAGCCACCCTTGGGTCCTGAAAAGACTACACTTGTAAAACAAAGATAGTTTGTTTTTCTGTTTGAAAGAATTGGAAACGGTTACCTCAATGAAGTTGAAGGACTTGACATACCCATTACCTATGTTGGAAAACTTCACTTTTACTCATTTAGCTTAGGGGAGAAGACCTCTAGGGAAGGCTCAGAGGCAACATCTAGGCTCCTGTAAATCAACCTGGACTGAAGGGGAAAGAGGTGAAGGCACCAGGAAAGACAGAAGGAGAAGTCTGCATAGTCCTACCAGGAAGGCAGCAATCAGGGGGAACTGAGGTCAGTGATTTGCTTAAACCAATATGTGCCTCATTTGCACGGAAGTCCTGAGGACAAATAGGGTCTTGCCCAAATATTTTCTGATCATGACCGGCTAGCCTCAAGCATCTAGGCTCCTGGCTGGCTAAGGCAGACTTCTCACCAAGTCCAACCTCCCTCTGGTCACCACACAACAGGCCACTGTATCTGAGAGACTTGGCACTGAAGCCAGGAATATCACTTCATTTGGAAAGCCAAATGATCAAGAAGATGGCAGACTAACGTCTCAGGGCAGCTATCTTGTTGGGGTCTGGATGCCAGGTTCTTCTATAGAGTCAGATGGAGAGGAGCGATGAAGAACTTATACCAAAAGGCAAAACAGAGAGTGAGAGATAGTGAGGAAGTAACGTAACCTGTGTCTTCAGTCTTGCAAGACATCTCTGGGAAGGACCAGCCTTTGGAAGGGGTGTGTTTATCTCTTCTTTTTTGTAGCCGCTCACAGGTGGTCAGGTTCAGATGATCTCTCTATGAACTGAAGAAAGGCACTTGAGTTTACAGTCACGCAGAGGGGCAGTGTCCTTTGAGGCAGGTCGTTATGTACCATTGAGCTTTCCTGGTGGCTCAGGTGGTAAAGAATCTTCCTGCAATATGAGAAGGCCAGATTCTTTCCCTGGTCGGAAAAATCCCCTGGAGCAGGGAATGGTTACTCACTCCAGTATTCTTACCTAGAAAATCCCATGGATGGAGGAGCCTAGCAGGCTACATAGTTCATGGGGTCACAAAGAGTCAGACAGGACTGACTGGCTAACAACTTTGACTCTGATTATATATGATTATAATAACAGCAGCAGCGAAAAGCAAGTCAAAGAAAGAGTTCCAGCCTGGGGTCAGAACTGTTACTTCTCTGCAGCAGTTAACAAGCTCAGTGGTGCATCAGTGCATCGTGTGGACTTAGCTTCCCTGCAGCATGTGGGGTCGAAGTTCCCCATCTAGGGATTGTGGGGTCGAAGTTCCGCATCTAGGGATTGAACCTGCAGTCTCCAGCATTGGGAGGCAGATTCTTGGCTACTGGATCACCAGGGAAGCCCCACAGTTTTTGAGATCTACCTTGGTGACCTTCTCTACACAGTGCTTCTCAAAGAGGAAGATGCTCAGTGACCCCAGACAAGGTGACACATGCCTGATGGAGCATGTTTAGTGTTGAGCCTGACCCTGCATTTCTTTTTTCTTTTTTTATTTATTTATTTATTTTTACTTTATATTTATTTAATTGGAGGCTAGTTACGTTACAATATTGTAGTGGGTTTTGCCATACATTGACATGAGTCAGCCGTGGGTGTACGTGTGACCCCATTCTGAACCCCCTCCCACTTCCCTCCCCATCCCGTCCCTCTCGGTTGCTCCAGTGCACCGGCTCTGAGTGCCCAGTTTCATGCATCAAACTTGGACTGGTGATCTATTTCACATGTGATAATATACATGTTTCAATGCTATTCTCTCAAATCATCCCACCCTCACCTTCTTCCAAAGAGTCCAAACATCTGTTCTTTATTTCTGTGTCTCTTTTGCTGTCTCACATATAAGGTCATCGTTACCATCTTTCTATATTCCATATATATGCATTAATATACTGTGTTGGTGTTTTGCTTTCTGACTTAATTCGCTCTGTATAATAGGCTCCAGTTTCCTCCACCTCATTAGAACTGATTCAAATGCCGAACCTGCATTTCTAAAAAGCAACCCAGGAGACGCCATTGCTTCTGGTTCCAAACCACACACTTTTCAGAAGGAGGTCTTCTCAAAGTTTGTCCCCCTTTTAAAAGTTCCCTGCCGTACAATTTCCCCGTGTAGATTTCTCTGTCTTTAACCAGCAGCTTTGGTCTGACCAGACCGGAAAGTTCTTTTCTAAGGCTGCTTCCCAACCAGGCGTGCTGTGGCTCCCAGGAGATGTGCTGTGGCTCCCAGGAGACGTGCTGTGGCTCCCAGGAGACACACTTGTGTATGGGGATGTTTCTGGTTGTCACAGTGGGAGAGGTGGCTGTTGACACCTTCCATCTGGTCGATAGAGAGGAGTCAGGCTACTGAAAGAGCCTGCAACGCACAGACCAGTAGCTCACAGAGAATTATCCAGTCGTGTCCATCACTGGGAGGCTGAAAATCCTGGATCACCTGAGTTAACCAGCTGCTCTGACCCAGAATGAAGCCTCAGTCCTTGTAGGAACCTGTAGATTTTCTAGAGGACATGGTCCCCCCTCCAGTGTCAAAGACCCACACTCCCTAACTCCTTCTCCCTTCATCATCGCTTATTCTTTTTATAAGCAGTCTTCATTCCCTGGTGAGTAACTTCCACAATGTCATGGTCTTTGCGTTTTTTGTTGGCTGAACATCCAGTGCTAGAACTGGTGAGTGAGTGAGACAGGCTGCTTCCTCGGAGGTTTCTGTTCTCAGCAGGCAAATTTCGGCAACCATGTGTACAAGACAGGACATTTCTTGGTAAAAAGAAATATCACACAGACGTCAGAGAGGGCAGCTTCCACAAAGGAAATTTCCATTGTGAGTCACCTCTGTGTACTTTTGGTTTTTTGTTTATGAACTGGTATTTATCCGTTGGCATCTGTTTGTTTCCAGTTCCGTGTGTGTGTGTTTATCAATTCCTGTGAGGATAATTCAGGCAGTCAGCCTTTGGCTGTAGTCTTTGATCAATATGTTTCATTATTTATATCAATTGTATAAGAATTAAGATTCCCCCCCTCTATCCTACCCTTATCATTGGCGTCTGTCAGCTAATGCCAGGTTGGAACCCAAAGCCAGCATCAATAACAGTAAACCTCAGTTTTTGCCCTTCTCAAGGTGTGTGCAGCAAATGAGACAAAAGTTTCATTTTTTGCCGAATGTCTTAATTTCTCCTTTTCCCGACAGGAACAGACTAGAGATTGAGTTGAGTACAATGCGCTATAAACATTTACCTACATGTACATCATAAAGAATGTGTGTTCTGTAGGATTCCCCCTCTCCACGCTTTGTCCTGAATTCAGCAAATACAGATTTAATGCCTACAACTGCCTAAGCCTGAGAATTTAGCAAGAAGCAGACAGACTCATTACATCATCCTGTGAGCAGCCTTGCTGTGAAAGGAGGCAGAATATTTAAGAGCTTAACAAATAACTGGCTTTCCCTGGTGGCTCAGCTGGTAAAGAATCTGCCTGTAATGCAGGAAGACCTGGGTTTGATCCCTGGGTTGGAAAGATCCCTGGGTTGGGAAGATCCCGTGGAGAAGGGAGAGGCTACCCACTCCAGTATTCTGGCCTGGAGAATTACATGGAGTGTATTGTCCATGGGGTTGCAAAGAGTCAGACATGACTGAGTAACTTTCATTAGTTCATTTCAGTTCAGTCACTCAGTCGTGTCCGACTCTTCTCGACCCCATGAATCGCAGCACGCCAGGCCTCCCTGTCCATCACCAACTCCCAGAGTTCGCTCAGACTCACGTCCATTAAGTCAGTGATGCTATCCAGCCATCTCATCCTCTGTCGTCCCCTTCGCCTCCTTCCCCCAATTCCTCCCAGCATCAGAGTCTTTTCCAATGAGTCAACTCTTCGCATGAGGTGGCCAAAGTACTGGAGTTTCAGCTTTAGCATCATTCCTTCCAAAGAAATCCCAGGGCTGATCTCCTTCAGAATGGACTGGTTGGACTACACATAAAAACCATTAACTGATTTGTTGATTGCAATGATGGAACATTTAAAAATAAATTTAACAGTCTAGCAGCTGTGACACAGTGATAGTGGAAAATATAAGGAATTAGATTCATACATTAGTTCTTGATGAATCAATGTGATCTGTGAACATAACAGTACTTGAAATAAACAGACATACAATTCTCTTTATATTTTAGTCCTCATGTATGTGCAAAGCAAAGACTGCTCTCCAGTATGTTAATATGTTTGTGGGTTAAGGGAAAAGCATGTGTACATATATAGAATTCTTTTTTAATTTGTTGGAATATAGTTTCTTTACACTCTTGTGTAGTTTTTGCTCTGCAGCAGTATGAATCAGCTATACCTATACACGTATGTCCACTTTTCTGGATTTCCTGCCTATTTAGGTCACCACAGAACACTGAGTAGAGATTTCCCTGTGCTATAGAGTACTGCTGCTGCTGCTAAGTCACTTCAGTCGTGTCCGACTCTGGGCGACCCCATAGATGGCAGCCCACCAGGCTCCACCGTCCCTGGAAGTCTCCACGCAAGAACACTGGAGTGGGTTGCCATTTCCTTCTCCAAAGCATGAAAGTGAAAAGTGAAAGTGAAGTTGCTCAGTTGTGTCCGACTCTTTGTGACCTCATGGACTGCAGCCTACCAGGTTCCTCCATCCATGGGATTTTCCAGGCAAGAGTACTGGAGTGGGGTGCCATTGCCTTCTCCATGCTGTAGAGTAGGTTCTCATTAATAGGTATTATGTATAAAATAGATAATTAATGAGAACCTACTCAACATGTATAATATCATATATGAAGCGAGTCACTAGTCCAGGTTTGATGCACGATACTGGATGCTTGGGGCTGGTGCACTGGGACGACCCAGAGGGATGGTACGGGGAGGAAGGAGGGAGGAGGGCTCAGGATGGGGAACATGTGTATACCTGTGGCGGATTCATGTTGATATATGGCAAAACCAATACAATATTGTAAAATTAAAAAATAAAATAAGTTAAAAAATGATATCAATAGGTATATGTGTCAATCCCGAACTCCCAGTTCATCGCACCCCCCTGCTCCCTTGGTGTCCATACATTTTTTCTACATTTATGGTCGTTACTTCTATTTTGGAAATAGATTCATATGCTTTATTTCTCTAGATTCCGCACATGAGCATTATTATACAGTATTTGTTTTACTCTTTCTGACTCACTTCACTCTGTGTGATAGTGTGTAGATCCATCCGAATTTCTGCAAAAGGCTGAGTAATATTCCACTGTGTGTATACATACCACTTCTTTTTCCATTCCTCTGCTGATGGATGTTTAGGTGGCTTCCATGTCCTGGTATCTTAAACAGTGCTGTTGTGAACATTCGGGTTCAGTTCAGTTCAGTTCAGTCGCTCAGTCGTGTCCAGCTCTTTGCAACCCCATGGACTGCAGCACGCCAGACTTCCCTGTCCATCACCAACTCCTGAAGCTTGCTCCAACTCATGTCCATTGAGTTGATGATGGCATCCAACCATCTCATCCTCTGTTGTCCCCTTCTCCTCCTGACTTCAATCTTTCTTAGCATCAGGGTCTTTTCAAACAAGTCAGTTCTTCACATCAGGTAGCCAAAGTATTGGAGTTTCAGCCGAAGTATCAGTACTTCCAGTGAGTATTCAGGACTGATTTCCTTTAGGATGGACTGGTTGGATCTCCTTGCAGTCCAAGGGTTACTCTCAAGAGTTTTCTCCAACACCACAGTTCAAAAGCTTCAATTCTTCAGCGCTCAGCTTTCTTTATAGTCCAACTCTCACATCTATACATTGGGGTGCATACACATTTTAGAATTATGGTTTTCTCTGAGTAAATAGGATTTAAACTAATTTGTCAGAAGAACCTGGTTCTGACTAGGAGATTAAATAACAAAATAAAATGGAAAATACTTTAATATGAACTTATGTGATCACATATCCATTGTATGACTTTCTCAAAGTTTAGTGATATTTC
This sequence comes from Bos taurus, assembly GCF_002263795.3. Taxonomy (NCBI): domain Eukaryota; kingdom Metazoa; phylum Chordata; class Mammalia; order Artiodactyla; family Bovidae; genus Bos; species Bos taurus. The sequence goes on along the minus strand of NC_082638.1, from coordinate 2,655,496 downwards.
TTCTTTACTTGTTTGATAGTTTTCAATTAAATATCCTTGACCTCCAACTTTATGGAATATTCTATTCAATTTCTTTAATAGAGAAAAGACAGGAGGAATCTTCTGTTTCACCACATCAATTTCAGTTCCATGTCTTTCAAGTACTGTGTCTACATTTCATCTGGGTCATTAATTCCAATAAAATAAATCTGTTCCTAGTTACCCCGTGATATTTATCTGTTGGATTTGTGGTGATAACTTGTTTTTTCCTATTAATATTGAAAAAACAAATACACATGTATGTACATATGCATGTATATATATATATATATACACACATGTAGGAATAGGATATTTCACAGTTTCTGACTGGTTTATGCCAGGTCTTGACTTTCAATAGCCATGAAGAGATTCACCCCATAACTGTTCTGTTGCCTCTGTGTCTACCCACCCATCCAATCCAGCATTTGCAGAAGTACTGTGAAGACCAGAGACAGAGCTCCAACTGCATCCACTCTGCTTTACAAGTAGGAGAACTTAAAGAAAGCCCTTGACTGCCATTACTATGAACTAAGCCATGGAAACATTCATTCCTGGTACCTTTGACAATGACCAGTTGTATCCGATTTGGAGGTCATGACTATGTAGGAAGGAAATCATTTATTCTGTTACATATCACTAGGTCTAGTATTATTTACCTAGGACTTGGAGCAGATCTTTAAACTTTTGTCCAAACTTTTAAACAAGGTCTATATCTTTATGTTTTTGAGAAAAACATAGTTGTTTGTTATTTTTGACTGCTCTGAATCTTAGTTGCTGCACTGGCTTTCTCTAGTTGCGGCGAACAGGGGCTACTCTCTAATTACAGTATGCAGGCTTCTCTTTGAGGTGGCTTCTCTACTTGGGGAGCACAGGCCCTGGGCACACGCATTTCTGTAGTTGTCACACATGGGTTTAGTTTTCCATGGCATGTGGGATCTTCCGGGATCAGGGATGGAATGTGAGGCCCCTGCAAAGCAGGTGGATTCCTTACCACTGGACCACCAGGGAAGCCCCATAAGTTCTGTATCTTGAGTGCTCGCTAGATCTTTTGGATTCTAAATACCTCGGTCAGTGTGCTCTGCCCACTGTCACGGGAATGTTCAGTCCCTGGAAATGCTAGTGTCTGCAGCTCTTTGAACCATAAGTGGCTGGAAGATCTTCTTTACGTCCTATGAATGTGGATCAGTTACAGCTGCATCATTTTGCTCCTAAGTGTCAGCTGCTGCCCCATCTTTGATTCCTTCTGTTGCAGTCGTTAAGAATTATGAGTCCTTCAGCTCAATTGCAGAAATGTTGGTGCTGTTAGAAGAGGCTGCTGCTGCTACTGCTACATCACTTGTCATGTCCGAGACTCTGTGCGACCCCATAGACGGTAGCCCACCAGGCTCCCCTGTCCCTGGGATTCTCCAGGCAAGAACACTGGAGTGGGATGCCATTTCCTTCTCCAATGTGTGAAAGTGAAAAGTGAAAGTGAAGTCGCTCAGTTGTGTCCGACCCTCAGCGACCCCATGGACTTCAGCCTTCCAGGCTCCTCCATCCATGGGATTTTCCAGGCAAGAGTACTGGAGTGGGGTGCCATTGCCTTCCCCTCAATTATGACAAATGTCCTCTGACACTTTCTGTGAGTACATCTTAGTAAATCTGAACACGAGTTTCTTTTCCTAACACGAGTAAGATGCTTTCTGGGGACATCTTTCTTGACCAGCCTGCCTCCTCCTAGTACAGTAAGAGCATCCATAACCCTGTCCCCTGTCCAATGATGGATTAGTTTTCTTCTCCTTCTCCCATGGATACCTCTAGGACATCTCTAGTTAATCCTCCTCAGAGTTGTCTTTGATGAATATCTCTCCTGAAAGTGAAAGTGTTGTTGCTCAGTCATGTCCAAGTGTTTGCAACCCCATGGACTGTATCCCATCACAGTCCTCTGTCCATGGAATTCTCCAGGCAAGAATACTGGAGTGGGTTGCCATTCCCTTCTCCAGGGGAACTTCCCAACCCAGGGATCGAACCCACATCTCCTGCACCACAGGCAGATTCTGTACCAACTGAGCTACCAGGGAAACCCATCTATCCTCTTAAAGGCATATGTTTCTGGATAGTTAAATTTTATGCATATATTTGTGTGTTTTAGATCAAGTGACTTTTGCACACACACACATGTGCAGGGATGGTATTAAATCAGTTTATTTATACCCTCAGAAATCAAATACCACCAAGCAGGACATGATTAACTGACCAGTAGAGACGAGATGGGAGAGGGAGTGTGTGTGAAGAGTGAAGGATCGTGTTACTCAGGGACCAGGAAAGTCATCTTCGTGTTGTTGATCTTGATTCCATGGAGACAAGGATGGGTCTGGTCTCAGGCACTCTTTCTGTAGGTGAGTAGAACAGAACCAGAGGTTTAGTAGAGTCAACTCTGTGACGGCTGACAGGGGTGAGCCTCAGGCAGTAGGCTGTCCAGGGTACAGGAGCTGGTAGCTGATCCAATGTCAGAATCCTGGTGGACCTCAGTACTCCACATCTCTGTGATGTTGGAGTCCCTGTGGAATTTTTCCCAGGATGTATATATGGTGGGACCTTTTATGTACTGGAAGCAATCTAAGACTAATGATTTCAAAATGCACATTCATGGGTATGGTTCAAATTAAGATGGTTTACAGACTCTGTGATTGGAGTAAGCACGTCTGATTCCACATGTTTTGTCTTTGGGGGCTTCAAGAATCATTTTCTTATTTTATGTTGAATTGTAGTTGATTAACAATACTGTTTTACTTTCTTCTCTACAGGAAAGTTATTCACACACACATGTACATATGTGTGAGTACACACACACACACATATATTATTTTGCATATTGTTTTCCATTATGGTTTATCCCAGGACAATGAATACAGTTCCCTGTACTCTACAGTAGGTCTTTTTTGTCTATCCATCCTGTATGCAATAGTTCTTATCTCTGTGAATCTGAAACTCCCAATCCTTCTCTCCCTGCCGCTTAGGAACCACAAGCAAGTTGTCTATGTCTGTGAGTCTGTGTTTTGCAGATAAATTCATCTGTGTTGTATTTTAGAATCCACACATAAATGATATCATATGCTACTTATCTTTCTTTCTCTGACTTACATTACTTAGTATGGGCTACCTGGTCGCTCAGATGGTAAAGAATCTGTCTGCAATGTGGGTGACCTGGGTTCTATCTCTGGGTCAGGAAGATCTCTTAGAGAAGGAAATGGCAACCCACTCCAGTATTCTTGCCTGGAGAATCTTATGGACAGAGGGGCCTGGTGGGCTCCACTGCATGGGGTAGCAAAGAATTGGATACAACTGAGCAACTAGCATTCAATATTCAGGTACTTAGTACGATCATCTCTAAGTTCATCCATATTGCTTCAAGTAGTACTATTTTATTCTTTCTTATGGATGAAGAGCATTCCATTGTACCTATGTATTACAGCTTTTCTTTTTACCATATACACCTAGAAGATAGTGTTTTTATTTGCTTTATTTCTTCCATTTATCTCAACAGAAAAATAAAAGCCACACTTTAGCTTAGATCAGTGTCATTTTCTGAGGCTGCCTTATAGCTTAGAAAGTTTAAAGATCACACTAGAACAAAAACCTCCTGCTGCTGCTAAGTCACTTCAGTCATGTCCGACTCTGTGCAACCCCATAGACAGCAGCCCTGAGGGGGACTATAAATGCATGTTTCAGACCATGTGGTAAAGGCCTTTACTGGTTCTGTCAGAATTATGTGAGATTAAATAGTGGATTTGAAGGAAATATGAGTTCTCTTTAATCCCAGTTCTCCTGGAGGAGGGATGTGTGTGGACAAATGTGAGGTCAGGACTGATGGGAACACAAGTTTCCACTAGCTTATGGGGATTCCTGCTTCTCTCTGATGACTCTGGTCTGCACGATTCCTGCAGGCTAAGGTTTTCTCACTGAACCTGCTCAGTATTAATCAGCCAACCAACTGGCTATTTAATATGACTCAAAAGAAGAGATGTTACCTGTGGAGACAGAGAAATTTCTCTAGTGATAGAAAGTAAGTTATTGGGACAAAAAAAATGCTACCTGAAAAATTTAGCATATATGAAATCCACCGTGTGTCCTTATTGATATATTTGATGGTACAGTATAGCATGCAATGCAGGAGACCCAGGTTCAATCCCTGGATGAGGAAGATCCCCTAGAGAAGGGAATGGCAGCTCACTCCAGTTTTCTTGCCTGGATAATCCCATGTTCAGGAGACTGGCAGGCTACAGTCCATGGGGTTGCAAAAAGTCAGAGGCAACTGTGCACAAACACACAAATATTCATTTACACTGAAGTTATTGTGAAGGCTTTTTCTTCTTACTGGGAGGACAGTTATCCAGGGGAGGAAATAACAGATTCATTCTTTACAACCATTCTCCAATATTTCCAGTGTTTTTCTCTTTTTATAAGTTGGGGATTATATAAAAGTTTATTCATGGAGAAAGAAGTTAAATAAATTCAACTGTATCTTGATAGCATATTTACATGCTAAATAAATGATATAGTTAGGAAAAAGTATAATTCCCTTACCACTTTTTTTTGATATGCACAATATTTTCTTCTTTAATCCCTCTCTTTATTGTAAACTCCTTGAACTTCTCCAAGGCTTCATCTTCAATATCACTTTCTTTCACTGAAAAATACCATGAAGAAAGGAGAATTTTTGCCTCTGAGAACCCAGAGAAATTTCTGAATACAGAACAAGAAGTTGAGTGTGAAATTCAGATCTTCACTTCTTATAAATTAAGCCTCAAACAGCAACCAATTCCCATGAGTCAGATGTCTGTGTCTTAACCATTAATTTCGTGCAACTCTGTAACTAGACCAAACAAGTGTCCTTAGCAGGACCCCAAAGACTTGCAGGAGCTCCATGAATTTAGTATGGAACCAACCTGCTCCTTGACCAACTTCCTAGTATCTGTACCTGCCACTCAGGTCTTGTTCTGACCCTAATAAGTAGGGAACAGGGTTTCCCCTGACAGATACAACTCACCTCATCACACATAGTAATGGGAGATGGTTTAGTCTTCAATTAACCCACTGTTCTAACCAATACCTTTTCTGAAACAGACATGTGTTGTTCCAGGGGTACACATACCTGTCAGTGCGTCTATGTGGGTATTTGGGGTGATGTCAGTGTTCCTAAAAACAGTGCATTTGAATAGTTGAATAGGATGAAGATTCATTATAAAAGTTTCTGTCCCAAGGGTTAGAATGCACTTTACAACTGTATAAAATGAGCTAGTTAAGGACAGCCTCAACCGTGGCTTGAAATTTGTTGGCATGATAAAAAATGGGAAAAAAAAATCTCTTCTAGTAAAATTTCATTTTTTAATGCCAACAAGTGGGAATTATTTTGAAATGTTTGATGATCTGATACTGCCTCTGCTCTCCACCCTGAGCTACTCATTCTTGGTAGATTAATTTCCAGGATTTGACTCAGTGAACATAAATAGATAGGCCTTGTACACTGCATAATGGATATTGTCAGCACATACCGCTTTTATGGGTAAAAATACTCACCATGGAAATATTCCATGGCAGTTCAGTTCAGTCGCTCAGTTGTGTCTGACTCTGTGACACCATGAACCACAGAACACGAGGCCTCCCTGTCCATCACCAACTCCTGGAGTCCATCCAAACTCATGTCCATTGAGTCAGTGATGCCATCCAACCATCTCATCTTCTGTCTTCCCCTTCTCCTCTTGCCCTCAATCTTTCCCAGCATCAGGGTCTTTTCCAATGAGTCATCTCTTCTCATCAGGTGGCCAAAGTATTGGAGCTTCAGCTTCATCATCAGTCCTTCCAATGAACACCCAGGACTGATCTCCCTTAGGATGGACTGGTTGGATCTCCTTGCAGTCCAAGGGATTCTCAAGAGTCTTCTCCAACACCACAGTTCAAAAGCATCAATTCTTGGGTGCTCAGCTTTCTTTATACTCCAACTCTCACATCCATACACTACCACTGGAAAAATCATAGCCTTGACTAGACGGACCTTTGTTGACAAACTAATGTCTCTGCTTTTTAATATGCTGTCTAGGTTGGTCATAACTTTTCTTCCAAGGAGTAAGCGTCTTTTAATTTCATGGCTGCAATCACTATCTGCATCATTTAAAAAAAAAAAAAAGATTTAATGATTAATTTTGGGCTGTGCTGGGTCTTTAATGCTTCCTGGGCCTTCTCTAGCTCCAGGGAATGGGGGCTCCTCTCTACTTGCAGTGACCAAGCTCCTCTTCGTGGTACCTTCTCTTTGGAGCATGGGCTCCAAGTGTGCAGACTCAGCAGCTGTGTTCCATTGGCTTAGTTTTCCCTTGGTATGTGGGATCTTCCTGGATCAGGGATCGAACCCCTGTCCCTGCATCCACAGGTAGATTCTTAACCATTGGAACACCAGGCAACTCCCATAAGTTCTATATCTCGAGGGTATTCCATCTTGTAGATTGTAAACCACAAGGAGATCTGATCTGTGTGCTCTCCCCATGACAGTGGGAATGGCCTCTCCTTCAGACTACTAACACCTCCTTCAAACTACTAACACCTCTTTGAAGCATAAGAGGCTGGAAGAAACATCTTCAGATGTTGTAAACAGTGACAGCTTCCTGCCTGAGCTGTCAATCATCTTGTTCCTCCAAGCACTGCCCTGACTTCATGATGCTACGAATTGACCAAGGTGCACATGCTGCCCAGCTTTGGTTCCTAGTGGTCCAAGTCGTTAAGAAGTATCTTCAGCTCAACTGCAGAAGTGTTGGTGTTGTCAGAATATACGTTTCCCTTACGTTGTGGCCCATGGCATTTTATACTTTCTCTCTATGAAGATCAAAGACTGGAACACGGTTCCTTTCCATGTAATGAATACGATGTTTTCTTGACATCTTTCTTGACCAGATTACCCTTTCTCACTGCAGTTAAGATGATCCATAACCCTGTCCCTATCCCATGTCCTTTCTGTCCTTCTCCCCTGGACACCTCTAGGAATCTCTATATCCTCCTCCTCAGAATTGCCTCTGATGGAACACCTATCTTATTAAAGGCATATGTTTCTGGATAGTTAAATTTAATGTGCATTTTTGGGTGTTTGAAAACGGGGACTTTTGGTACAAACACACATAACTTGACTGTAAATTGAACCAATTTATTTAAACCCTCAGAAATCAAACACCACCAGACAGGATGTGATTAGTGACCAGGAGAGATGAGATAAGAAAGGGAGTGTGAGTGTGAAGAGAGAAGGATCATGTTAACCAGGAACCAGAGAAGTCGTCTTTGTGTTGATCTTGATTCAATGGAAATGAGGACATGTCTGGTCTCCATGACTGTTTCTGTAGGTGAATAAAACAGGACAAAATGTTTAGTTGATAAAGAAAGCTGAGCACTGAAGAATTGATGCTTTTGAACTGTGGTGTTGGAGAAGACTCTTGAGTCCCTTGGACTGCAAGGAGTTCCAACCAGCCCATCCTAAAGGAGATCAGTCCTGAATATTCATTGGAAGGATTAATGCTGAAGCTGAAACTCCAATACTTTGGCCACCTGCTGCAAAGAACTGACTCACTGGAAAAGACCCTGATGCTGGGAAAGATTGCAGGCAGGAGAAGAGGGGGACAATAGAAGATGAGATGGTTGGATGGCATCACCGACTCAATGGACATGAGTTTGAGTAACCTCTGGGAGTTGGTGATGGACAGGGAGCTGCAGTCCATGGACACTCTGTGTCTGCAAAGAGCTGGACACAACCGAGTGACTGAACTGAACTGAAAAGTTTAGTAGAGTTGACTGTGTGATGGCTGATGGGGTGAGCCTCAGGCAGTAGGTTGTCCAGGGTACAGAAGCTGGGAGGTGATCCAATGTCAGAATCCTGGTGGCACTCACTACTCCACATCTCTGATGTAGGTGGGGGTCCATGTGGAATTTTCCCCAGGATGTACATATGAGGTGACCTTCTATCTATATGATCCATTATAGGAGTAATGGTTTCACAATGCACATTCAGATTCTGTGATTAGAGTGCATTCTTCTAACTCTTCAAGTTTTGTCTTTAGGGTCTTCAAGAAATAATTTTTAAAAATTTAATTTATATTGAAGTATAGTTGATTAACTATGTTGCATTAGTTTTATGTGTGCAGCGAAGCAGTTAGTTTGTACATACGTATACCTATTCTTTTCCAGATTATTTTCTCATGTAGGTTTTTAAAGAGTATTACATATAGTTCCCTGTGCTATACTTTAGGACTTTTTGGTCTATCCATCTTGTATATTGTAGCTTGTACCTTCTAACTCCAAATACTCATTCCATCTCTTCTCCAGCCTTTCACCCTTGGCAGCCACAAGTCTGTTATTTAGGGCTGTGACCCTGTTTCTGTTTTCTAAATAAGTTCCTCCATGTCATATTTTGGGTTTCCCTGACAGCTCAGTTGGTAAAGAGTCTGCCTGCAATGCAGGAGACTGCAGTTCGATTCCTAGGTTGGGAAGATCCCCTGGAGAAGGGATAGGCTACCTACTCCAGTATTCTTGGGCTCCCCTTGTGGCTCAGCTGGTAAAGAATCCTCCTGAAATGCAGGAGACCTAGGTTTGATCCCTGGCTTGGGAAGATCCCCTGGAAAAGGGAAAAGCTATCCACTCCAGTATTCTGGCCTGGAGAATTTCAGGACTACAGTCCATGTGGTCACAAAGACTCAGACACAACTGAGTGATTTTCATATGTCATATTTTAGATTCCACGTATGTGTGACATCATGTGATATTTGTCTTTCCCTTTCTGACCCCCCTGGTGGCTCAGAGGTTAAAGCGTCTGCCTGGAATGTGGGAGACCTGGGTTCGATCCCTGGGTCAGGAAGATCCCTTGGAGAAGGAAATGGCAACCCACTCCAGTACTCTTGCCTAGAGAATCCCATGGAGGGAGGAGCCTGATAGGCTATAGTCCACGGGGTCTCGAAGAGTCGGACAGGACTGAGCGACTTCACTTTTACTTTTCTGACTTCACTCAGTTTGATCATATCTAGGTCCAACCATGTGGCTACAAATGACATTACTTCATTCTTTTACTGAACTGAATATTCCATTGAATATACGTACCACATCTTTCTTATCATATTTGCCTGGAAGCTAGTCTTTGTCTTTGCTTTTTTTCTTTCATTTTTTTTTTTTCTTTCTCAACAGAAAATTAAAAGCCACACTTTATCCTAGATGTGTGTCATTTTCTTAGGCTGTCTTAGGTTAGAAAGTTTAAAAATTTCACTTTAAGAAAATCATCTTGTGAAGGGGAATAGAATTCAAATGCATGTTTCAGACAGTGTGACTGGAAGACCTCTACTGGTTCTGTCAGAATTATATGAGATTGAGCACTTGTCTTGAGTCAACATGAGCACCCTTCAGTCTTGGTTCTCTTAGAGGAGGGGTGTATGTGGACAACCACAAAGTCAGGATTGAGGGGAAAACTAGTTAAGCTTCCACCAACTCGTGATCATTCCTGCTTCTCCCTGATGACTCTGGTCTGCGATATTCCTGCAGGATAAGGCTTTCTCATCAAAGCTGCTCAGGATGAATCAACCAACCAAACAGCAATTTAATATGGCTCGAGAGAAGAGGAATTACCTGTTGTGACAGAGATATTTCTCTACTGATCAAATGTAAGCTGTGGGGCCAAAGATAATAGTTATCCACAAAATTTGGCAGATATGAAATCACCATGTGTCCTTATCGATTTATTTAATGGAACAGTATTAGTAAAAGACTGTTTTCACTTACAGTGGTGTTTGTTTGGACCTTGTCACTCGGGGTGAGGATGGTCTTCTGGAGGAAAACCAAAGGGACAGGAAAGAAAGATCCACCAATTAGTACCATTCCACAGGATTTCCAAGACTTTTTTTTTAAGTACCAGATTATATAAAATAATATTTATGGAGAAATAGATATCAAATAAATTGATTTGTTTCCTGATAGTATATTTGCATATAAGGTGAATGATATACTTAGGAAAAAGTAGAATTCCATTACCATTTTCCAAGAAATTCACAACATTTTTCTTGTCAATTCCTTTGTCTTCCGTCAGCTTCCAGAATTTCTCCAAGTCTTCATCTTCAACATTCAGTTTAACTGAAAAACACCACATAGAAAGCAGAATTTTGCCCCTCAGAACCCATTCTGAATGCAGAACAAGAAATGGAGTGTCCAAGTCAGATCTTCACTTGATATAAATTAAGCCTCCAACAGTTACCATTTCATGACTCAGATGTCTGCTGTCTGTCTTAAGAATTAATCCCCACCCAACTCTGTAACTAGACCTCCCAGCTCAGCATCAGCAGGAGTACCCCAAAGACTCACAGGAGTTTCATGGATCTGGGGACTTCATCACACTATGGAATTGATCTGCTTGCTCACCTACTTCCAATTATCTGTATCTGCCACTGAGGTCTTGTTCTGACCCAAATAAAAAGCAGACAGAGTTCTCCCCTGATAGACACACACTCACCTCATCACACATGAAAATGGGAGATGATTTATCCTTTAATTAACCCACTATTCTGCTCAGAACCTTTCCTTAACTAGGCATATGTTGTTCCAATGATGTACACTTGTCTCAGTGCTTCTATGTAGGTATTTGGGCTTATATCAGTGTTCACAATAGCAGTGCATTTGAAAAATTGCACAGGAGAAAGGTTAAAAATAAAAGTTTCTGATCCAAGTCTTAGAATCAATTGAGAAACTAGTATAAACTCAACAAATAAGAGTAGTTTCCTTATAGCCATATCTTGAAATTAAAGTGTTAAAAAAAATAAAAGTAGAAACCAACACAATAATTTTCCTTCAACGAAAAATTTAAACAAAAAACTATTTCTACTAAAACTTATTGGCTATCTTTAATTTCAACAAACGGGAATTATTTAGAAATGTCTGATGATATGATCTCCTCAACCCCTCTGAGCTCCTCTTTCTTGGTAGATTTTGTTCCAGGGTCCTTATCTCCACGAACAGAAAGATCTAGGTTCCGTGGGCTGCATAATAGATACCATCACCACATAATGATTTTGCGGATAAGAGCGCTGATAATGGAAGTTCTACATGACAGTGTTGATGTGCATAGGAGGATGTCACACATACCAAACAGTCCGGTCAATTCTGTCTTCTGGCCGTGTTTATCCACGTTGATGTTATGTGCTACCAGATGCGTTCTCGACAGAGAGACAATTTTAAATACATTTTGACCCTCATCTGTGAGAGAGAGAATATGCACATTTTTAGGACTCCACCTTTGTGTATTTTCAGTTAGATTCATCATGGCAAGTTGAGAGTAATAGCAATAGAACATCCTGTGCTGATGTGTGGGTGGGCTGAATCCTACAGCTGCCATGGCAGCAAGGAGAGCAAGAGCAGTCGAGACTTTTCCTTATTCCCCCCGTCCTCATACAACTAACCAGTCACACTTTGCCCTCTTGCTCAGCTGTCTTCTACAACGTGTGCTCTAATGAACCCAACAGTTAAAAAAAAAAGAAAAACAGGAGTGTATTATCAAATCCAAGATCCAAAATTATTTGTATTTCTGTTGTTCCAGCCGTGGAACTGATTTTTCTTTAGGGTATATCAACTTAATGGTAAATCAACTGAAATGGTAAATCAAGTTAGCATTTCAGAGTGTAGCATGGACATGTATATACTACGATGTGTAAAACAGACAGCTAGTGGGCAGCTACTGGATAGCACAGGGAGCTCAGCTCGGTGCTCCGTGATGACCTTGAGGGCTGGGATGGGGGAAGGGAAGGGAGGCTCCAGGGGGAAGGGAACTATGTACACATACACCTGATTGACATTGTACAGCAGAAACTAACATAACATTGCAAAGCAATTATCCTCCAATTAAAAATAAATTAAAAAATATTTGGGACAATTTGAGATGTTTTGTAGACAGACCTGCTATTGAAATAATTAATATGCAATATTATCAAATTTTAAAAATAGTTAATGAAAGAAAAAAATAATAGCATGTGTTCTCGAGTGCCTACACTGTGCCAGGCAGCTTTAGGAACACTTGATGTTAATTCCTGTGCTTCCTCTGCCCCTCAGCTTGGGGTATGACATGTCCATTGGTGTGAAGACAGTTCACCGGCTGGGAAGTGCAGGCAGCGAGCTCCGTCCCCACCTGGAGGGCTGCCCCTCCTCTCTGCCCCGCCCGTCCACTCTGTCCCATGTATCTGGACAAGAAGCAGCTCTGACCTACTGTGTGTCACGTCTAGACTGTCTACATCCATTCTGTCTCTCCTGGCTTCCATCACACCTAATAGTAATCCCTAAGAAAGACAGGAGGTAAAACTACCCGCCTTTGTACCTGAAACATGCCAATGGCATTGTTCAGTGTCAGAAACACTGAAAATTATTAGTGTGATGGAGAAGGAGAAAAAATAGCAGCAGAAGCAGCTTCATAGTCTCAGAGCCCCTAGATGTTACATGCAATGTGCCCAAGCCTACCATGAGTCTAGAGCCTGGGGTCACGCTGGGACAACTTAAGTTGGATGATGCAGGTCCTGAGATTATCCGTGACTGCCTGTGGTTGACCATGACTTCAGCAAGGTGGGCATTGCAGCATCACTGAACTGGCTGTGACATTAACGAAGGCAACGGGACAGTGAGAGCCAACCTATCTTATGGGCGTCAGGTCACCATTAAGGCTTGATGTGGGTACACCTCACAGCCCCCAAAACACAGTTGGGGGGTAGCACTTGCTGGTCCCCAAGAGATCTTACAAGAAGGGGTTATAACCTATTTCTCCCTTCTTTAGTCGCTCTGTAAAAACTGCAGCTAAAAAGGGTTGCAAAACTGGAGAAAAAGTAAAGACAGCGGAAGCACTGAGATTTGGCCAAAGGAAAAAATAATATCAGAGTAAGAAAATAAAAACATAATTTAAAAGTTGTCAAATATTAAAAGCCATTCAGGAAATTTTCCAGGCATAAATGTCACTGATTTGTGTTCGTCGTATAAGCATTGTGCGACTGTTTCGTTTAGACACGGGTTGTCATCACATGCTGCTACATTTAAATCACAGTCAAATGTGTAGCCCTTAGAACGTTTACTGTCTGAGCTGAAACTCCAGTACTTTGGCCACCTCATGTGAAGAGTCGACTCATTGGAAAAGACCCTGATGTTGGGAGGGATTGGGGGCAGGAGGAGAAGGGGATGACAGAGGATGAGATGGCTGGAGGGCACCACCGACTCGATGCACATGAGTTTGTGTGAACTTTGGGAGTCGGTGATGGACAGGGAGGCCTGGCGTGCTGCAATTCATGGGGTCGCAAAGAGTTGGACACGACTGAGCGACTGAACTAAGACTTTTAAAATTAGGAAGGTAGTTTGGGGCCATTATAAAGAAGTTAAAAGTCTTAGCCAGCATCCCTACTGCTTTGACCAACAGTTTCCTTTATGGTTGAACTCAAGATGATTTCCTTGGGTTCAAGTTCATCCTCTGTACCTTGGATGGATTAAGATGTTTAAAATTGTTTGAAAAAAGTGACACTGATGTGAAGACTCAAGATAGACCCTTGAGACATCAGTTCGTAAGGCTGTTGTAAACTGTCTGAGAACCATATGAAATACAGGTCTATACCTGTTATTCTCAGTGGCTAACACTCCTGAGGAGAAGGCAATGGCACCCCACTCCAGCACTCTTGCCTGGAAAATCCCACGGAAGGAGGAGCCTGGTAGGCTGCGGTCCATGAGGTTGCTAACAGTCGGACACGACTGAGCGACTTCACTTTCACTTTTCACTTTCATGCATTGGAGAAGGAAATGGCAACCCACTCCAGTGTTCTTGCCTGGAAAATCCCAGGGACGGCGGAGCCTGGTGGGCTGCCATGTATGAGGTCACAGAGTCGGACACGACTGAAGCGACTTAGCAGTAGCAGTAACACTCCTGATTGGGAGGAGACCTCCAGGCCGTGTGTTTGAATCATTGTCTCATGACAAAGTGAAGTGCTTGAATATCCTAAGGACTGGAGCCTGCTCACCCTTCTAATTGTTAGCAGGAGTAGAATTCAGGTGTGTGGGGTTATGGAAGACAATTGTCCCAAGATTTCTACCCAAATGTTCTCTGACCAGTGAAGCAGTCATACTTACAGTCAGCAACATAAGTACCATCGTCTTGCTTTGTAGCCTTGACATGTACATTCTTCCATTTTCCATCCCGCCTTAAAAAGCAAACATATACAAGGTGTTTGAAGCAATGGAAAAAGTAGACATATACTTAGAATTTTCTTTGTTTTATCCCCACAGGGTAATCTTGTCATCTGAAGTTCTAAGAGAGGAGACAATAAGCAGACCCATTGTTAACTTGTGGCTCAGTGGGTAGACATCTAATTTTGAGGAAAAGGAGAGTTTGGGCAGAGATGGAGAAATTTGATATCTGTGCAGTGGAGTTCACGAAAAAGATGTGTGCCTGTCAAAACATATTGAACTATGCCCTCCATGAAAGAAAGAATTAGTTGCTCAGTCACATCTGACTCTTTGTGACCCCATGGACGGTAGCCCACCAGGCTCCTCTGTCCATGGGATTCTCCAGGCAAGAATACTGGAGTGGGTTGCCATTTCCTTTTCAAGGGGATGTTCCCGACCCAAGGATCGAACTCAGTTCTCTTGCATTGCAGGCAAATTCTTTATCATCTGAACCACCGGGGAAGGCTTACGCCTTCCACAAAGCTGCATATAATAATTGCTCATGGGCTTCCCAGGAGGTTCAAGTGGTAGACATGCAGGTTCAATCCCTGGATTGGCAAGATGCCCAGGAGGAGGGCACGGCAGTCCTCTCCAGCATTCTTGCCTGGAGAATCCCCATGGACAGAGGACCCTGGTGGTCTACAGGCCACAGGTTTGCAAAGAGTCAGACACTTCTGAAACAACTTAACAAGCCACATGCTCACTTCAGTCAGGTTGATTTCAGAAAGATTAGCCATATGAAAATTCAAAAGTGTGTTTGTGTGTGTGTGATAGTTGCTCAGTTGTGTCTGATTTTTCGCACATATGTTTTCCTTCTTGGTTATTTGTACTTACTTGACAGAAAAGTAAAAGTCCACTGTGCCCTTTTCATCATCAAACACAAGTTCACGGAAGTAAGTCCTGAATGGTCCATTCTCCTGGATTTTCTCTGGGTTGGTGGATCCAATGTACACTGTTCTCCATGGTCCTGAAAGCTGAAAGCAAAATCCCCCTTAGAAAATGTAGTTCTTGTCTTTTTATTTCATCCAGCATCATGAGTCAAAGGTTTCCCACCCCCAGTGCAAGTCAGCACACATTATCTACCTTGACTGGACAAAGCAGGATTTATGAAATAATGCAAAACTGAGTCAGAGCAAAAGAAGGAATTGAGACATTTCTGAGATAGCTTGAGTTCTCATGTCAAATACAAGATCTCAAAATGAACAGCTGTTTTGCTGATCCACTTTTTTCTGTTACAAGACTAGTAAAAATGCCTGAGAGTCAATTAATACACAGTAGAGATGACACAGAGACGAAATGGAGCAGGTCTAGAGTCAGTTAATGGAGCAGTATTGAGTCGGAGGGAGGAGGATCGGTTAGTGGGTCCACATATCAAAACCACAAAAGGGACACACACACACACACACACACACACACACACACCCCCAAGGCCTCCTCCCTGGTACCTCTGAGAGATTTTGCTCAGCTTCCTCTTCTTGGGCGGCACAAACCACACCAAGGAGAAGAGTCAGGAACAGAACCTTCATCTTGTCTGTCGTGGTCCTTCGTCTGTCGAGGCTGACTGTGTCCCAGTGGCTGGAGAGGACGGGAATTGTGCCACTTTTTATAGGATCGTTTTGTTGGTGTGACGTGTCACGAACCAATGGTTGTTCCTCCTAAGCCCAAGGTTACACAGAAGTCATCTTCCGTATCCTGTTTGGCAGGGATCTGCTGTCACATCAGTGTGTTATCTTTATCATGAGGGTTGTTTTAAGAGAAGCTTAAGAGGATCTGGACATGGAACATTTAGAGGGAGTGAGATATCACAATGCACTCTAATGTTCCAAGGCCAGGAATATTTATTTACCTTTGTATCCTGAGATAAGGCTGGGATAAGCTGTCCAAGGTACATATCTCCAACTCCTCTGCCATTTCCTTAACATTTAGGAGATAGTCTAAAATTTATTTTCTAAAGTCGAGTGTGTGATTTAACAAAGTTAAAAAATATTTCTGAAGAGACCTTTGGAAAACCTCCCGTTTCTCTGAGGGGAGGGACATGTCAGCACAAAATGTTGATCACCTCTTCCTGCCCCACAGCGGGCTCTGTCCTCCTTATAGCTAAGAGGAGGTTCTGTCCAAATGCCCCTTACCCTCATGTCTGAAAAGGCACGTGAGCAATTCTGTTCCTCTCTCCCCTTCAAGACATCCTTTATCCATCTAATCTGTGATATATCATTTACTCATTGACTCAGTTGTTTCTAAGGAAGTGAAAAAGCACGACTGTATTTCTTGTAACTTGTAGAATTTAAAATAAAAAAGGAAATTTCCTAACTCTATACATCTAGTTACTCTCAAGGTCCCTCAAACAGCCAAAGAATCTCTACTTTGTTTTTTTTTTTTTTTCCACAACCAGGGATCTTAGTTACCCAACCAGGGGTGGAATCATCACCTCATGTAGCGGATGTGTTGAGTCTTAACCCTTGGACCACCAGAGTCATCCTGACTCAGATAATTTTAACAGGAGTATGATCCCAGCTAACACCTCTTATCTATCCATCATCACCCTTCCATCTCTCCTTAGGCACCTCTAACATTCTCACATTTTCCTTTCATATTCTTACCAACACGTGTCACCGGGGAGTGTGTTCTTGGACCATACCATCTCAGGAAGACCTTTCTAACTGCCAATCAAGGGGGGATTAAACACAGTTTCTCCAAGAGGTTATTGCAGCAGGTTTTAGCAACCTGCTTGTTTGTAACTAAAGGCAGTCATAGGACCTTTAATCCAAAGTCTCCTTCATAAATATTGACAAAAAATGTAGGTAAAAAACTGATAAACAAAGCAGAATCACCTTACTCAAACAATAATCTTGTAATCCCCCAACAAATAATAATAAACCATGCTTGGTACATCTTCCTGGTGTCTCCTCGATTCTCCAGTTTTCTGGAACTACAAAGCCTCTCTTTCCAAGTTTATTAATTTTGTCTTACTTTCCTTTTTCTCTGTGGTCACTGTTTTTATATCTTATATTACACAACTCCTATCTAAACAATGCAAGGAAACGTGTGACCTTGGTCACGAAGAACACACAGGTTTCCTCATGGACTCCTGACCAAGGTTCAACGTTATTAGAATCTAAAGTAGAAATAAAGAACCGCAAGCCCATCTTTAAAGGTCTGATCTTGGAGACACTCTCTACCTCAGTTTAGTTCAGTTGCTCATTCACATCTGACTCTTTGCGACCCCATGGACTGCAGCACACCAGGCCTCCCTGTCCATCACCAACTCCCAGAGTTTTTACTCAAACTCATGTCCATTGAGTTGGTGATGCCATTCAACCATCTCATCCTCTGTCATCTCCGTCTCCTCCAGCCTTCAATCTTTCCCAGCATCAGGGTCTTTTCCAGTGAGTCAGTTCTTCATGTCAGGTGGCCAAAGTATTGAAGTTTCAGCTTCAACATCAGTCCTTCCAATGAACACCCAGGACTGATCTCCTTTAGGATGGACTGGGTGGAGCTCTTTGCAGTGAAAGGGACTCTCAAGAGTCTTCTCCAACATCACAGTTCAAAAGCATCAATTCTTCAGCACTCAGCTTTCTTTATAGTCTGACTCTCATATCCATGCATGACTACTGGAAAAACCATAGCCTTGATTAGATGGGCCTTTGTTGGCAAAGTAATGTCTCTGCTTTTTAATATGCTCTCTAGCTTGGTCATACTTTTCCTTCCAAGGTGTAAGAGTCTTTTAATTTCATGGCAGCAGTCACCATCTTCAGTGATTTTGGAGCCCCCCAAAATAAAGTCAGGCAGTGTTTCCACTGTTTCCCAATCTATTTGCCATGATGGGACCAGATGCCATGATCTTCATTCTCTGAATGTTGAGCTTTAAGTCAACTTTTTCACTCTCCTCTTTCACCTTCATTAAGAGGCTCTTTAGTTCCTCTTCACTTTCTGCCATAAGGGTGGTGTCATCTGCATATCTGAGGTTATTGATATGTCTCCTGGCAATCTTGATTGCAGCTTGTGCTTCTTCCAGCCCAGCGTTTCTCATGATGTACTCTGCATATAAGTTAAATAAGCAGGGTGACAATATACAGACTTGACACACTCCTTTTCCTATTTGGAACCAGTCTGTTGTTCCATGTCCAGTTCTAACTGTTGCTTCCTGACCTGCATACAGGTTCTCAAGAGGCAGGTCAGGTGGTCTGGTATTCCCATCTCTTTCAGAATTCCAGTTTCTCTACATGGTGCCTCTCAATTGAGTACATGCTCTGTGACCCCAGAGAAGGTTATTGTCTATGCTGATTCAAATGGAGCATGTGCCCCCACACCCAGGAGAGACACTTGTCATGTATGGTTGTGACAGTGGGATAGGTGGGTGGTGACACCTTCCATCTGGTTGTTAGAAATGAAACAGGATGCTAAACAGCCTACAATATGCAGGGCAACCGCTGACAGAGAATTGTCCCATCACATGTCCATCACAGGGAGGCTGAGAAATCCTGAATCGCCTGAGTTACCCTGCTGCCCTGACCCAAAATGAAGCCTCAGTCCTCATAGGAACCTGTAGATTTCTGCAGGACACGGTTCTCCGTCCAGTATAACAGCCCCACACTCCCTTACTCTTTCTCCTTCCCCCAGTTTATCATCCTCTGTTCTTTTTTAACCAGTCTTCATCTACTGATGAGCAACTTTAACAGCGTCATGGCCTTTGCACTTTGGTGTTGGTTGAGTCCCCATTGGTACAGCTGGTGAATTAATAAGTCAGGGTGTTTCTTTGGGGATTTTGGCTTGTGATGGGCAAATGTGGGCTACCGTGTGTGTGTGTGTGTGTGTGTGTGTGTGTATGCCATTTCTTAGTCAAAACAAAGACCGAAGGATGTATTAAGGACTGGAATCCAGAGCCATTGTCCAAGGGTCATTAGATGCCTGGGCATATGGTAGAAAGGGTTGTATTCAGCACTATCCAGTGGACGAGGAAGAAGGCTCTAGAAGGCCAGGGGGCACTGGCCCTGGTGTGTCTAGAAGTCACCCAGCACCCTGACCCTGCCACTGTTCACGCTGAGAAGTGTGATGTCAGGGAAAGACGTCAGGATTCAGTAAGACAAACAGGAATGTACAAAGACAGAAGGAAGACGCACGTATGTTCTCACAGGAGTCCCCATCTAGAAGCAGAGCGACCCAGAGTAGGGATTTCTGTAAATAGTTACCCACATTGTACAATTTCAGCATAGCTCCCAAAGGTGCCCTCTTAGTGTGACTCAGGAAAGACTGACCAGTTCTTCCACTACATGTCAGGGAAACACTATGAGGTGCGCACAGCCCAAGCAAATGACGGATAGCACTCAATGTGCATAGAGGATAGAACATCTATACTTCACATCAAGTTTTCGTGCTATAAATGTTCACCGCTTTCTTTGAGCTTTATTTGATATTGAAAATGTCTCAAAGCTCTCCAGCTGGAGAGAAACAGAGACACGAGAAGAAGCAAAAGTCATGTATCCATGACCTTCCTGGTACTTGGGGAAAGTTTTAGGATTGCAGGTTGACGTGGACAGGACCAAATGTCCTACAGATCTCAGAGAGGATGGGTCCCGTAGAGAAAGGTCCATTGTGTCTCAGCACTGAGCACCTTTGTTTTAATGTTCCCATACTGGTATTTATTAATCACTCTCTGTTTTCTTTCCATCACACGTGTTAGTCTGGCTGAATGGCACACATTAATTCCATTCTGGGCATTTCAGTCAGTCGGTCTGTTGACACTGCTCTTGATAAAAGGGTGTTATTATTAAGATCATTTGTATAGGAATGGTGAAGTTTCCTTGTCCACAGAACGTCTCGATTTCTCCTTTATCAGACAGGAGCAGGCTAGAGAATAAGTTCAGTACAATGTGCTGTAAACATTTACCTACATGTGCTCATAAAGAATGTATGTGCTGTACAGTCCTCCTGTCCACGCTTTGGCATGAATTCAGTACATACAGATTGAATGCCAATAAGAGACTAAGCCTCAGGATTCATCAGAAAGCAGATGGGCCCAGTAATTCATCCAGTGAGCTGTCTTCCTGTGGAAGCAGACAGATACATACTAATAGCAGCTAACAGATGATTGCCAATTCTGTTGTTGTTCAGCTGCTCAGTCACGGACGATTCTTTGTGACCCCATGTACTGCAGAACACCAGGCTTCCCTGTCCTTTACCATCTCCCTGAGCTTGCTTAAATTCATCTCCATTGAATGGGTGATGCCATCCAACCATATCATCCTGTGTGGTCCCCTTCTCCTCCTGCCTTCAGTCTTTCCCAGCATCCCAGTCATTTCCAATGACTCAGCTCTTCCCATCAGGTAGCCAAAGTATGGGAGCTTCAGCTCCAGCATCAGTCTTTCCAATGAATATTCGTGGTTGATTCTCTTTAGGATGGACTGGTTGGATCTCCTTGCAGTCCAAGGGACTCAAGAGTCTTCTCCAACACCACAGTTAGAAAGCATCACTTCTTCAGCACTCCGTCTTCTTTATGGTCCAACTCTCACATCCATACGTGAATACTGGAAAGACAATAGCTTCGACTATACAGACTTTGCTGGCAAAGTAATCTGTCTGCTTTTTAATACTCTGTCTAAGTTTGTCATAGCTTGTCTTCCAAGGATCAAGTGTCTTTTAATATCATGGATGTAGTCACTGTTCTCAGTGATTTTGTAGCCCAAGAAAATAAAGTTTTTACTATTTCCATTGTTTCCCCATCTATATGCCATGAGGTGATGTAACCAGATGCCATGATCTTGGTTTTCTGAATGTTGAGTTTTAAGTCAGCTTTTCACTCCCCTTTCCCTCTTTATATGCTGTAGGATGAAGTAAGGAATATTTCCATTGAAATGGTTTTCAGCAATGCTCTGAGGATAGTTGGATGAGTGAGTTAAATGCGAATCTGTGAGAAGAGCAAAATATGACTTGAGATAAGAAAGTACAGATGTGTTTTGAAAAGTCCCCTTGGTTGGTTTATCTATCAAAATTCTATAAGTCCATTCACTCTTTTTTTTTTTTCAAGATTTTTTTTTAATGTGGACCCCTTTTAAAATCTTTATTGAATTGGTTACAATATTGTTTCTATTTTTTTTTTTTTAACATGATACATGTAGGGTCTTGGCTTCCGATCAGTGTTGGGACCTGCAGCCTATTTATTGGAAGGTTAAGTTCTAACCACTGGACCCACAGGGAAGTTGCATTCACTTTGATAAGGCATTTTATTTTAAAAAAATGTATTAAACCATCAATACATACAAAAACCATTAACTGGCTTGTTGCTTGTGGTGATAAATCACTCAGAAATAAATTTTACAGTCTAGTAGCTATGAAATATTCATGGGGGAAATATAAGAAATTGGATTCATACATTAGATCTTTATGAGTCCACAGAATCTGTGAAAATATTAGTACTTGAAATAAACAAACAAAAGAAAGAAATAAACAGAAAGATGACTATTTTTATTTTTTAATTCTCATGTATGTGTAAAACAAAGACATCTTTCCAGTAGGTTAGTATGTTTGTGCATTAATGAAAAAACATTAATAGATACAGAATTGTTAGGAATTTTTCTTTATCCATGGCTCTGTTGGTGAACATTTAGGTCACTTCCATGTCCTGGCTATTGTACATACTGCTGTTGTACATTGGTGTGCATGTACTTTTTGAAATTATGGTTTTCTCTACATATATAGGCTTTAATGAAAACTTTCAGAAGTACCTAATTCTGCCTAGGGGATTAAGGATCAAATTTGAATGGGAAGTACTTTAATTGCAACTCATATGATCATATGGATGGTTTTGTCTGAGTCTAGTGATATTTCTTCGTTACCTCTTGGAAAATTTTCAATTAAATCTTCTTGCCCTGCAGATTTCTGGAACATTGTACTCAACTCCTTTAATAGATAAAGGACATTAGGCAGTTTCTGTTTCATTGTGTTTTTCTTTCTTTTTTAATTTTATTTATTTTTTTTAATTTTATTTTTTAACTTTACAATGTTGTATTGGTTTTGCCATATATCAAAATGAATCTGCCACAGGTATACACATGTTCCCCATCCTGAACCCTCCTCCCTCCTCCCTCCCTGTACCATCCCTCTGGGTCGTGCCAGTGCATTGGGGTTTAATTTTAGTAACACATCTTTGAGGTAATGTGTAAATTTCATCTTGAGTGTTAATTTGAATAACAACATCTGTTTACAGTTCAGTCGTGTTCTTTGTCTTCTGGATTTGTGGTCATAATCCTTTAATTTAGTAATAGTTATCACAAGTTCATATAGCATGGGCGGCTGCGACAGCACATGTAACGTGGCCGAGAGGAGCTACCCCACGTCCGAGGTCAGGGGTGGCGGCCAGGAGGTGCTACCCACCGCCCTAGGCCAGGGGAGGTGGCCGAGAGGAGTAACCCCAGGTCCAAGGAGCAGTGGCTGCGCGGGCGCAGGAGGGCCTAGAGGAGCTATCCCACGTTCAAAGTCAGGAGGGGCGGCAGTGAGGCGATATCCCTCGTCCAAGGTAAGAGAAACCCAAGTAAGACGGTAGGTGTTGCAAGAGGGCATCAGAGGGCAGACACACTGAAACCATAATCACAGAAAACTACTCAATCTAATCACATTAGGACCACAGCCTTGTCTAACTCAATGAAACTAAGCCATGCCCGTGGGGCCACCCAAGACGGGTGGGTCATGGTGGAGAGGTCTGACAGAATGTGGCCCACTGGAGAAGGGAATGGCAAACCACTTCAGTATTCTTGCTTTGAGAACCCCATGAACAGTATGAAAAGGCAAAATTATAGGATACTGAAAGAGGAACTTCCCAGGTCGGTAGGTGCCCAGTATGCTACTGGAGATCAGTGGAGAAATAACTCCAGAAAGAATGAAGGGATAGAGCCAAAGCAAAAACAATACCCAGTTGTGGATGTGACTGGTGATAGAAGCAAGGTCTTATGCTGTAAAGAGCAATATTGCATAGGAACCTGGAATGTCAGGTCCATGAATCAAGGGAAATTGAAAGTGGTCAGACAGAAGACGGCAAGAGTGAACGTCGACATTCTAGGAATCAGTGAACTAAAATGGACTGGAATGGGTGAATTTAACTCTGATGACCATTCTATCTACTACTGCGGGCAGGAATCCCTTAGAAGAAATGGAGTAGCCATCATGGTCAACAAAAGAGTCCGAAATGCAGTACTTGGATGCAATCTCACAAACGAAAGAATGATCTCTGTTCGTTTCCAAGGCAAACCATTCAATATAACAGTAATCCAAGTGAAGAGAAAGTGAAGTGGAACTAAAAAGCCTCTTGATGAAAGTGAAAGAGAAGAGTGAGAAGTTGGTTTAAAGCTCAGCATTCAGAAGACAAAGATCATGGCATCTGGTCCCATCACTTCATGGGAAACAGATGGGGAAATAGTGGAAACAGTCTCAGACTATTTTGGGGGGCTCCAAAATCACTGAAGATGGTGACTGCAGCCATGAAATTAAAAGACGCTTACTCCTTGGAAGAAAAGTTATGACCAACCTAGATAGTATATTCAAAAGCAGAGACATTACTTTGCCAACACAGGTCCGTCTAGTCAAGGCTATGGTTTTTCCAGTGGTCATTTATGGATGTGAGAGTTGGACTGTGAAGAAAGCTGAGCGCCAAAGAATTGATGCTTTTGAACTGTGATGTTGGAGAAGACTCTTGAGAGTCCCTTGGACTGCAAGGAAATCTAACCAGTCCATTCTGAAAGGGATCAGCCCTGGGATTTTCTTTGGAAGGAATGATGCTAAAGCTGAAAGTCCAGTACTTTGGCCACCTCATGCAAAGACTTGACTCATTGGAAAAGACTCTGATGCTGGGAGGGATTGGGGGCAGGAGGAGAAGGGGATGACAGAGGATGAGATGGCTGGATGGCATCACTGACTCGATGGACTTGAGTCTGAGTGAATTCCAGGAGTTGGTGATGGACAGGGAGGCCTGGCGTGCTGCGATTCATGGGGTCGCAAAGAGTCGGACCCAACTGAGTGACTGAATTGAACTGAACTGATCACAAATTCATACAGTCACACACACACACACATATATATATACAAATACATTAATGCATATGTAGGTATATGATGTTTCAGAATATTTTCACTTGTTTATGCTGCTGCTGCTGCTGCTAAGTCACTTCAGTCGTGTCTGACTCTGTGCGACCCCATAGATGGCAGCCCACCAGGCTCCCCCGTCCCTGGGATTCTCTAGGCAAGAACACTGGAGTGGGTTGCCATTTCCTTCTCCAATGCATGAAAGTGAAAAGTGAAAGTCAAGCCGCTCAGTCATGTCCGACTCTTAGCAACCCCATGGACTGCAGCCCACCAGGCTCCTCCGTCCATGGGACTTTCCCAGGCAAGAGTACTAGAGTGGGGTGCCATTGCCTTCTCCACTTGTTTATGAAAGGCAGTGCTTTTCAACATTTCTTAAGAGATTAACCCTGACACTCTGTATTTGGTAGCCTATCTGAGTATCTGAGGAGATACCCCATGTCCAAGGGCAAAGGAGAAGCTGCAACGAGATGGAAGGAGGGGCAAATTCGCATTTAAAATCAAACCCCATTCCTGCCATAGACGCTCAGAGGGCTCAAACAAATCTTGTGGGCACGAGGTCCCAGGGGCCCCACAGAGACGGAGACAAAACTGTGTTTGAGTGTCTCCTGTGGAGGTACGGGTCAGCGGTGGTCTGCTGCAGGAACAGGGTCTCTGGGTGCAGCAGACTTGGGTATGGCATAAGCCCTCTTGGAGGAGGTCACCATTAACCCAACAATAGAGCTGCCAGAACATACACAGGACTGGGAAATAGTCTCTTGGAGGGCACAACAGGACCTTGTGCACCAGGACCCAGGAGAAGGGAGCAGTGACCCCACAGAAGACTGTTCCGGATTTGCCTGTGGGTGTCCAGGAGTCTCTGGCTGAGGCGTGGGTTGGTGGAGACCTGCTGCAGGGTTGGGGGTTCTGAGTGTAGCAGTACATGCATGGGATGTTTTGAAGGAGGTCTCCATTAACTTCATTACCTCCACCACAGTTTGGCCCCAGGTAAATAGCAGGGAGGGGACACAGTCCCACCCATCAACAGAAAATTGGATTAACAAATTACTGAGTATGGCCCCGCCCACCAGAACAAGACCCAGGTTCATCCTCAATCAGTCTATCCCATCAGGAAGCTTCCATAAGCCTCTTAGCCTTCTCCAGCAGAGGGCAGACAGACTGAAAGCCACAAATACAGAGAACTAACCAATCTAATCTCATGGACCACAGCCTTGTCTAATTCAGTGAAACCATGAGCCATACTGTGTGAGGCCACCCAAGATGGACAGGTCATGGTGGAGATTTCAGACAAAATGTGGTCTACTCGAGAAAGGGAATGGCAAACCACTTCAGTATTCTTGCTTTGAGAACCCCATGAACAGTATGAAAAGGCAAAATGATAGGATACTGAAAGAGGAAATCCCCAGGTCAGTAGGTGCCCAATATGCTACTGGAGATCAGTGGGGAAATACCTCCAGAAAGAATGAAGAGATGTAGCCAAAGCAAAAACAACACCCAGTTGTGGATGTGACTGGTGATGGAAGCAAGCTTTGATGCTGTAAAGAGTGATATTGCACAGAAACCTGGAATGTTAGGTCCATGAATCAAGGCAAATTGGAAGTTGTCAAACAGGAGATGACAAGACTGAGCATCGACATTTTAGGAATCAGTGAACTAAAATGGACTGGAATGGGTGAATTTAACTCAGATGACCATTATACCTACTACTTTGAACAAGAATTCCTTAGAAGAAATGGAGTAGCCATCACAGTCAATAAAAAATTCCGAAATGCAATACTTGGATGCAGTCTCAAAAAAGACAGAATAATCTCTGTTTGTTTCCAAGGCAAACCGTTCAATATCACAATAATCCAAGCCTATGCCCTGACCACTAATGCTCAAGAAGCTGAAGTTGAATGGTTCTATGAAGACCTACAAGACCTTCTAGAACTAACACCCAAAAAAGATGTTCTTTTAATTAAAGGGTACTGGGATGCAGAAGAAAGAAGTCAAGAAACACCTGGAGTAACAGGCAAATATGGCCTTGGAGTACAAAATGAAGCAAGGCAAAGGCTAATAGAGTTCTGCCAAGAGAATGCACTGGTCATAGCAAACACCCTCTTCCAACAACACAGGACACATCTCTACACATGGACATCACCAGATGGTCAATACCGAAATCAGATTGATTATATTCTTTGCAGCCAAAGATGGAGAAGCTCTATACAGTCAGCAAAAACAAGGCCGGGAGCTGACTGTGGCTCAGATCATGAACTCCTTATTGCCAAATTCAGACTTAGATTGAAGAAAGTAGGGAAAACCACTAGACCATTCAGGTATGACCTAAATCAAATCCCTTATGATTATACAGTGGAAGTGAGAAATAGATTTAAGGGACTAGATCTGATAGACAGAGCGCCTGATGAACTATGGATGGAGGTTTGTGGCACAGGGAGGAAGACCATCCACAAGAAGAAAAATGCAAAAGAGCAAAATGGCTGTCTAAGGAGGTCTTACAAATAGCTGGGAGAAGAAGAGAAGTGAAAAGCAAAGGAGAAAAGGAAAGATATACACATCTGAATGCAGAGTTCCAAAGAATAGCAAGGAGAGATAAGAAAGCCTTCCTCAGCAATCAGTGCAAAGAAAGAGAGGAAAACAACAGAGTGGGAAGGACTAGAGATCTCTTCAGACTTCCCCAGTGGCTCAGACAGTAAAGTGTCTGTCTACAATGCGGGAGACCTGGGTTCGATCCCTGGGTCAGGAAGATCCCCTGGAGAAGGAAATGGCAATCCACTCCAGTACTATTGCCTGGAAAATCCCATGGACAGAGGAGCCTGGTAGGCTACAGTCCATGGGGTCACAAGGAGTCGGACACGACTGAGCGACTTCACTTTCAGAGATCTCTTCAAGAAAATTAGAGATACAAAGGGAACATTTCATGCAAAGATGGGCTCAATAAAGGAGAGAAATGGTATGGACCTAACAGAAGCAGAAGATATTAAGAAGAGGTGGCAAGAATACACAGAAGAACTGTACAAAAAAGATCTTCACTACCCAGATAATCATGATGGCATGATCACTCACCTAGAGCCAGACATCCTGGAATGCAAAGTCACGTGGGCCTTAGGAAGCTACACTGTGAACAAAGCTAATGGAGGTGATGGAATTCCAGTTGAACTATTTCAAATTTTGAAAGATGATGCTGTGAAAGAGCTGCATTCGATATGCCATCAAATTTGAAAAACTCATCAGTGGCCACAGGACTGGAAAAGGTCAGTTTTCATTCCAATCCCAAAGAAAGGCAATGCCAAAGAATGCTCAAACTACCACACAATTGCACTCATCTCACACACTAGCAGAGTAATGCTCAAAATTCTCCAAGTCAGGCTTCAACAGTACATGAACCGTGAACTTCCAGATGTTCAAGCTGGATTTTGAAAAGGCGGAGGAACCAGAGATCAGATTGCCAACATCTGTTAGATCATTGAAAAAGCAAGAAAGTTCCATAAAAATCTACTTCTGCTTTACTGACTACACCAAAGCCTTTGACTTTTAGGGATCAAAACAAACTGTGGAAAATTCTTAAAGAGATGAGAATACCAGACCACCTTACCTGCCTTATGAGAAACCTGTACGCAGGTCAGGAAGCAACAGTTAGAACTGGACATGGAACAACAGACTGGTTTCAAATCAGGAAAGAAGTACGTCAAGGCTATATATTCTATATTGTCACCCTGCTTATTTAACTTATATGCAGAGTACATCATGAAAAACACTGCGCTGGATGAAGCACAAGCTGGAATCAAGATTTCTGGAAGAAACATCAACAACCTCAGATATGCAGATGACACCACCCTTATGGCAGAAAGTGAAGAACTAAAAAGCCTCTTGATGAAAGTGAAAGAGGAGAGTGAAGAAGTTGGCTTAAAGCTCAACATTCAGGAAACTAAAATGGCATCCAGTCCCACCACTTCATGACAAATAGATGGGGAAACAGTGGAAACAGAGTTTATTTTGGGGGGCTCTAAAATCACTGAAGATGTTGACTGCAGCCATGAAATTTAAACACACTTGCTCCTTGGAAAAAAAAGCTATCACCAACCTAGTGGGGGAGGAGCTAAGATGGTGGAGGAGTAGGACGGGGAGAACACTTTCTCCCCCACAAATTCATCAAAAGAACATTTAAACGCCAAGTAAATTCCACAAAACAACTTCTGAATGCCGGCAGAGGACATCAGGCACCCAGAAAAGCAACCCAAGTCTTCGAAAGAAGGTAGGAAAAAATATAAAAGACAAAAAAAGGGACAAAAGAGGGAGGGACGGAGTTCCGTCCCAGGAAGGGAGTCTTAAAAAGAGAGAAGTTTCCAAACACCAGGAAACCTTCTCACTGCCGAATCTGTGCCCAGCCTTGGAAGCACAGAGGGCAACATAACAGGGAGGAAAAATAAATAATTAAAACCCGCACATTGCGAGCCCTACGGTAACTCCCCCAGTGGAGAAGCAGTGCAGATGCCTGAATCTGCCATTAGCAAGCGGGGGCTGGGCAGGGAGGCGCGGCGCGGATTGCATCGCAAGAATCTTGCCTGAATACCCTGAGCACTATCTGAGCAAAATAATTTGGGCTAGCAAACCAGACTGTGGGATATCTACCACGCGAAAAGCCAGCCCTAACCTATGACACCGCCAGGCCGGCGCATGGAATAAAGGACTGTACAGAGATAGCCGGCGGCAGACCATCCCCCTCCAGTGATAGGCAGCCAGAGCCGGAAGGGGAGAATCGCAGACCCAGAGAGACATTATCTATAAAACTGTAAGCAGGCTTCTTTGCTAACTAAAACTTCTTGGGGGTCTGGATGGTCAACATCTGCCTGAGAAAGTGCGCCAGTGCACACCTAGATAACCGAGCGGCGGAGAGGTGATAAGTCGCAGCAATCGCGCGCGCCAAACACCTCATTACCTGAGCTGCTCGGATCTGGGAAGGGCACAAAACGTAGGCCCAACCAAAAGTCTGCGCCTCTGAGGACTACCTGAGTGCCTGAACCTGAGAGGCTTGGACCTGGGAAGTACAGGCAGCCCAGGGCCGGCCGCGGATGGTTCCCGGCGGAGCAACCTAGAGGCTGAGCAGCGTGGGCAGAGAGGCTACACGCGCCATGAACGGGGGGCAGACCCAGTGTGGCTGAGGCACTGCGAGCACACGCCAGTGTTATTTGTTTGCAGAATCCCTCCCTACCTCCCCTCAGCGCGACTGAACAAGTGAGCCTAAAAAAAAAAAAAAGTGTCCTCCACCGTCCCCTTTGTGTTAGGGCAGAAACCAGACACTGAAGAGACCAGCAAACAGAAGAAGCTATAACAGAGGGAACCGCCTTGGAAGCTACAGGCAATAGATTAAAACCCTGTGGTTACTACCATCTACATAGGAAGGGGCCTATAGATCTTGAGAAATATAAGTCGGACCAAGAAACTAGCCAAAAATGAACTGAACCCACAATACTCACAACAAAACCGGACAAAACAAAACGCCCAGGTTGGGCGTCCCTAGCTACCAGGGGCTCCTGCTGGGAGGTGATCTTCATTTTGACACCTTCCTGGCCCCATCCTCCACTCAGTGGCCCTTCCTGCCCACCTGAATCCAACCTTGGTGACACAGTACGTCTTTCTACCCTGGAACACTGATACCCCAGAACTTTCCACTGTGAGGACAGCCAAAGTGTGTGATTTGTCCAGTCTCCCAGCCCCTGCTGCCAAAGTGACTTTCTGTAGCCTTGAGGATCTCTGCTACTTCCTACCAGGAATGGGCAAGGTCTGGGTCCAGTTTAACGTAGTTCTTACCTTTACAGAAGCTGGAGATTGAATTTGTTTCTAGAGGGCCCTGTTCACCCCAAACCAGGGACTGCCCTTAGAGTGTCAAAAGTGGGGGTATTTTTAAACACCAACAAACTTGACTGCGATGAAAAGGACAAGTTCTTGGAAATACACCACATGAGACTTATCAGAAGGTTTGGGTCAGGGGAGTCTAAAATGTTAGTTGCTTTAACATAAAAGAAATTAAAGCAGCTAGAAAAAGGCTTCTTAAGACACACCATGGCCTGTCAAGATTGCCTTTGCCTGTCCATTTTCCTTAAACTGCTGCCAGAAAAAAAAATGTTTGGCCAGAGTGTCACTATCAAGGGGACCAGCTGACTTGTGTGATAGCCTATGTGATAAAAGACAGCTTTGGCTGCATCTTGTACCTGGCCTGGCCTAAGATTTCTGTTTACACAAGACTTTTCAGCAGTTCAACTTTAAGTTGTAGTTGAGACAGCTGCCACTCTTGAGGGTTCTCTCAAGCCTGGGAATGATGTAGGAGAATTTTTCTTGTTTGGTCTAAAAATGGTGTTCAGTTTTTATCTTATGATGTTTTGGGGGGAGGTTTAACTCCTGACAGTGTCTGGAAAACTGCACCTGATGTTCTCAAAGATCACCAGGAGGGAATGGAGGTTTGTTGAGTTTACAAACAAAGATTAAGCAAAAGGCTGTGGGAAGACAGCTTCCTGGTGCCAGGGAGGCTGGGATCTGGGGAGGTGCCTTGAGGCTGTATCCTGCATCCTTGCTGTGCCTTCTTATTTGCTTTCAAGTTGTCTTTCCAATGTCAGCAGGAAATTGCCATGATCGCCTTTTGGGGTTTGGGGTTATGTTTGTTTTACTTTTCTTTGGCTTCTCTGGGGATCATTTTCTTGTGTGTTTCTCTCCCAGCTCCACTGAAAACAAAACAAGGGGTGAAATTTGATCTCAGTCTTGAAGTGCTAATTCCAATAAGTGACTTCTCCTCCATGATCCCAGAACACACCAGGAGAGAGCTCTAGACCTTTATATTCTGGGTGTGGTTCTCCTTGTGTAAGCCGTTCTTAGATGTTCAGTCATAAAGATGTGCACTTTTCTCGAGAAAATAAAATATTAAAGTTGTTATGCCCCCCCCCCAAAAAAAAAAAAAAAACGGACAAAGTACTAGATATATTTTTACTATTTGTATGATCATTCTTTCTTTCTTTTTTTTTAATTAAAAAAAAATTTTAAGACCTCTATTATTCCTTTAATTTCCACTTTTATAACCAATTACTTTGCAAAAAAAAAAGAAGACCCTATTTTTTTATAAAGCAAACTTCATATATTTTTTTAAATTATTTTTTGACCTTTTTTTCTTTTCCTTCTTTTCTTTAACATTGTATTTTTGAAATTCCAAACTCTATTCTAGATTTTTAATTTTAGCTTTTTAGTATTTGTTATCAAATTTGTACCTATAGTTTTTTGTTTGTTTTTGTTTTTATATAATTTCTGTGACACTTTTTTCTTTTTTCTTTTTCTCTGTTTCTTTCTCTTCTTCTTTTAAATAACATTGTATATCTGAAATTCCAAACTCTACTCTAGATTTTTAATTTATGCTTTTTGGTATTTGTTATCAATTTTGTACCTGTATTTTTTTTTATATAATTTATGCGACTCTGCTTGTTCTTGTTTGTCTTTTTTTCCCCTCTCTTTCTTTTTCGTCTTCTTTTTTTAACATTGTATTTTTGAAATTCCAAACTCTACTCTAGATTTTTAACTTTTGCTTTTTCGTATTAGTTATCAATTTTGTACCTATATTTTCTTTATAATTTTTGCGACCTTGTTTGTTTTTTGTTTGTTCGTTTTTTCTCTCTTTCTTTTCCTTCTTCTTTTCTTTAACGTCGTATTTTTGAAACTCCAAACTCTACTCTAGATTTTTAATTTTTGCTTTTATGTATTTGTTACCAATTCTGTACCTTTAAGAACCCAATCTTCAGGACCCATTTTTCACTAGGGAGCGAGATTACTGGCTTAACTGCTCTCTCTCCCTTTGGACTCTCCTTTTTCTCCACCAGGTCCCCTGTGTCTCCTCCCTAACCCCTCTCTACTCTACCCAACTCTGTGAATTTCTGTGTGTTCCAGACGGTGGAGAACACTTAGGGAACTGATTACTGGCTGGATCTGTCTCCCTCCTTTTCATTCCCCCCATTTATCCTCTTGGCCACCTCTGCCACCTTCTTCCTTCTTCTCTTCTCTGTATAACTCTGTGAACAACTCTGAGCGGTCCAGTTGTGGAGTGCACATAAGGAAGAGATTACTGAATAGCCCACTCTCTCCTCTATTGATTCCACCTCATCTCATTCAGGTCACCTCTAACTCCCTCCTCACTCTTCTCTTCTCCATATAACGCTGTAAACCTCTCTGGGTGAAACAAGTTTCAGGGCAAGACATACCAAGCAAATTCTCCAGCAGCAAGGAACACAGCCCTGAGCTCGAAGATACAGGCAACCCAAAGTCACCCCAAAACCATAGACATCCCATAACTCATTACTGGACATTTCATTGCACTCCAGAGAGAAGAAATACAGCTCCACCCACCAGAACACCGACACAGGCTTCCCTAACCAAGAAACCTTGACAAGCCACCTGTACAAACCCACACACAGCGAGGAAACGTCACAATAAAGAGAACTCCACAACCTGCCAAAATACAGAAAGGACACCCCAAACTCAGCAATTTAAACAAGATGAAGAGACAGAGGAATACCCAGCAGATAAAGGAACAGGATAAATGCCCACCAAACCAAACAAAAGAGGAAGAGATAGGGAATCTACCTGATAAAGAATTCCGAATAATGATAGAGAAATTGATCCAAAGTCTTGAAATCAAAATGGAATCACAGATAAATAGCTTGGAGACAAAGATTGAGAAGATGCAAGAAAGGTTTAACAAGGACCTAGAAGAAATAAAAGAGCGTCCATATAAAATGAATAATGCAATAAATGAAATTAAAAACACTCTGGAGGCAACAAATAGTAGAATAACAGAGGCAGAAGATAGGACTAGTGAATTAGAAGATAGAATGGTAGAAATAAATGAATCAGAGAGGATAAAAGAAAAACGAATTAAAAGAAATGAGGACAATCTCAGATACCTCCAGGACAATATTAAATGCTACAACATTCGAATCATAGGGGTCCCAGAAGAAGAAGACAAAAAGAAAGACCATGAGAAAATACTGGAAGAGATAATAGTTGAAAACTTCCCTAAAATGGGGAAGGAAATAATCACCCAAGTCC
The DNA here is from genome assembly GCF_002263795.3 of Bos taurus. Taxonomy (NCBI): domain Eukaryota; kingdom Metazoa; phylum Chordata; class Mammalia; order Artiodactyla; family Bovidae; genus Bos; species Bos taurus. The sequence goes on along the minus strand of NC_082638.1, from coordinate 2,622,094 downwards.
AAGAGACCCAGAGAGTCCCAAACAGGATAAACCCAAGGCAAAACACACCAAGACACATATTAATCAAATTAACAAAGATGAAACACAAAGAACAAATATTAAAAGCAGCAAGGGAAAAACAATAAGTAACACACAAGGGAATTCCCATAAGGATAACAGCTGATCTTTCAATAGAAACTCTTCAAGCCAGGAGGGAATGGCAAGACATACTTAAAGTGATGAAAGAAAATAACCTACAGCCCAGATTATTGTACCCAGCAAGGATCTCATTCAAATATGAAGGAGAAATCAAAAGCTTCTCAGACAAGCAAAAGCTGAGAGAATTCAGCACCGCCAAACCAGCTCTCCAACAAATACTAAAGGGTATTCTCTAGACAGGAAATAAAAAAACGGTGTATTAACTCGAACCCAAAACAATAAAGTAAATGGCAACAGGATCATACTTATCAGGAATTACCTTAAACGTAAATGGGTTGAATGCCCCAAACAAAAGACAAAGACTGGCTGAATGGATACAAAAACAAGACCCCTACATATGTTGTCTTCAAGAGACCCACCTCAAAACAGGGGACACATACAGACTGAAAGTGAAGAGCTGGGAAAAGATTTTCCATGCAAATAGGGACCAAAAGAAAGCAGGAGTGGCAATACTTATATCAGATAAAATAGACTTTAAAACAAAGGCTGTGAAAAGAGACAAAGATGGTAACTACATAATGATCAAAGGATCAATCCAAGAAGAAGATATAACAATTATAAATATATATGCATCCAACACGGAAGCGCCGCAATATGTAAGACAAATGCTAACAAGTATGAAAGGAGAAATTAACAATAACTCAATAATAGTGGGAGACTTTAATACCCCACTCACATCTATGGATAGATCAACTAAACAGAAAATTAACAAGGAAATACAAACTTTAAATGATACAATAGACCAGTTAGACCTAATTGATATCTATAGGACGTTTCATCCCAAAATAATGAATTTCATCATTTTCTCAAGTGCACATGGAACCTTCTCCAGGATAGATCACATCCTGGGCCATAAATCTAGCCTTGGTAAATTCAAAAACATAGAAATCATTCCAAACATCATTTCTGACCACAATGCAGTAAGATTAGATCTCAATTACAGGAGAAAAACTATTAAAAATTCCAACATATGGAGGATGAACAACACGCTGCTGAATAACCAACAAATAACAGAAGAAATCAAAAAAGAAATCAAAATTTGCATAGAAACTAATGAAAATGAAAACATAACAACTCAAAACCTGTGGGACACTTTAAAAGCAGTCCTAAGGGGAAAATTCATAGCAATACAGGCATACCTCAAGAAACAAGAAAAAAGTCAAATAAATAACCTAACCCTACACCTAAAGCAACTAGAAAAGGAAGAAATGAAGAACCCCAGGGTTAGTAGAAGGAAAGAAATCTTAAAAATTAGGGCAGAAATAAATGCAAAAGAAACAAAAGAGACCATAGCAAAAATCAACAAAGCCAAAAGCTGGTTCTTTGAAAGGATAAATAAAATTGACAAACCATTAGCCAGACTCATCAAGAAACAAAGGGAGAAAAATCAAATCAATAAAATTAGAAATGAAAATGGAGAGATCACAACAGACAACACAGAAATACAAAGGATCATAAGAGACTACTATCAACAATTATATGCCAATAAAATGGACAACGTGGAAGAAATGGACAAATTCTTAGAAAAGTACAACTTTCCAAAACTGTACCAGGAAGAAATAGAAAATCTTAAAAGACCCATCACAAGCATGGAAATTGAAACTGTAATCAAAAATCTTCCAGCAAACAAAAGCCCAGGTCCAGAAGGCTTCACAACTGAATTCTACCAAAAATTTAGAGAAGATCTAACACCTATCCTGCTCAAACTCTTCCAGAAAATTGCAGAGGAAGGTAAACTTCCAAACTCATTCTATGAGGCCACCATCACCCTAATACCAAAACCTGACAAAGATCCCACAAAAAATGAAAACTACAGGCCAATATCACTGATGAACATAGATGCAAAAATCCTTAACAAAATTCTAGCAATCAGAATCCAACAACACATTAAAAATATCATACACCATGACCAATTGGGCTTTATCCCAGGGATGCAAGGATTCTTCAATATCTGCAAATCAATCAATGTTATACACCACATTAACAAATTGAAAAATAAAAACCATATGATTATCTCAATAGATGCAGAGAAAGGCTTTGACAAAGTTCAACATCCATTTATGATAAGAAATCTCCAGAAAGCAGGAATAGAAGGAACATACCTCAACATAATAAAAGCTATATATGACAAACCTACAGCAAACATTATCCTCAATGGTGAAAAATTGAAAGCATTTCCGCTAAAGTCAGGGACAAGACAAGGGTGCCCACTTTCACCATTACTATTCAACAGAGTTTTGGAAGTTTTGGCCACAGCAGTCAGAGCAGAAAAAGAAATAAAAGGAATCCAAATTGGAAAAGAAGAAGTAACACTCTCACTGTTTGCAGATGACATGATCCTCTACATAGAAAACCCTAAAAATTCCACCAGAAAATTACTACAGCTAATCAATAATTATAGTAAAGTTGCAGGATATAAAATCAACACACAGAAATCCCTTGCATTCCTATACACTAATAATGAGAAAACTGAAAGAGAAATTAAGGAAACAATTCCATTCACCATTGCAACGGAAAGAATAAAATACTTAGGAATATATCTACCTAAAGAAACTAAAGACCTATATATAGAAAACTATAAAACACTGGTGAAAGAAATCAAAGAGAACACTAATAGATGGAGAAATATACCATGTTCATGGATTGGAAGAATCAATATAGTGAAATGAATATACTACCCAAAGCAATTTATAGATTCAATGCAATCCCTATCAAGCTACCAACAGTATTCTTCACAGAGCCAGAACAAATAATTTCACAATTTGTATGGAAATACAAAAAATCTCAAATAGCCAAAGCTATCTTGAGAAAGGAGAGTGGAACTGGAGGAATCAACCTACCTGACTTCAGGCTCTATTACAAAGCCACAGTTATCAAGACAGTATGGTACTGGCACAAAGACAGAAATATTGATCAATGGAACAAAATAGAAAGCCCAGAGATAAATCCACGCACATATGGACACCTTATCTTTGACAAAGGAGGCAAGAATATACAATGGATTAAAGACAATCTCTTTAACAAGTGGTGCTGGGAAAACTGGTCAACCACTTGTAAAAGAATGAAACTAGAGCACTTTCTAACACCACACACAAAAACAAACTCAAAATGGATTAAAGATCTAAACGTAAGACCAGAAACTATAAAACTCCTAGAGGAGAACATAGGCAAAACACTCTCCGACATACATCACAGTAGGATCCTCTATGACCCACCTCCCAGAATATTGGAAATAAAAGCAAAAATAAACAAATGGGACCTAATTAAACTTAAAAGCTTCTGCACAACAAAGGAAACTATTAGCCAGGTGAAAAGGCAGCCTTCAGAATGGGAGAAAATAATAGCAAATGAAGCAACGGACAAACAACTAATCTCAAAAATATGCAAGCAACTCCTACAGCTCAACTCCAGAAAAATAAATGACCCAATCAAAAAGTGGGCCAAAGAACTAAATAGACATTTCTCCAAAGAAGACATACAGATGGCTAACAAACACATGAAAAGATGCTCAACATCACTCATTATCAGAGAAATGCAAATCAAAACCACTATGAGGTACCATTTCACGCCAGTCAGAATGGCTGCGATCCATAAGTCTACAAGCAATAAATGCTAGAGAGGGTGTGGAGAAAAGGGAACCCTCTTACACTGTTGGTGGGAATGCAAACTAGTATAGCCACTATGGAGAACAGTGTGGAGATTCCTTAAAAAACTGGAAATAGAACTGCCTTATGATCCAGCAATCCCACTGCTGGGCATACACACTGAGGAAACCGGAAGGGAAAGAGACACGTGTACCCCAATGTTCATCACAGCACTGTTTCTAATAGCCAGGACATGGAAGCAACCTAGATGCCCATCAGCAGATGAATGGATAAGAAAGCTTTGGTACATATACACAATGGAGTATTACTCAGCCATTAAAAAGAATACATTTGAATTAGTTCTAATGAGATGGATGAAACTGGAACCTATTATACAGAGTGAAGTAAGACAGACAGAAAAACACCAATACAGTATACTAATGCATATATATGGAATTTAGAAAGATGATAACAATAACCCTGTGTACGAGACAGCAAAAGAGACACTGATGTATAGATCAGTCTTATGGACTCTGTGGGAGAGGGAGAGGGTGGGGAGATTTGGGAGAATAGCAGTGAAACATGTATAATATCATGAATGAAACGAGTCGCCAGTCCAGGTTTGATGCAGGATACTGGATGCTTGGGGCTGGTGCACTGGGACGACCCCGAGGGAGGGTATGAGGAGGGAGGAGGGAGGAGGGTTCAGGATGGGGAACACAGGTATACCTGTGGCGGATTCATTTCGATATTTGGCAAAACTAATACAATATTGTAAAGTTTAAAAATAAAATAAAATTAAAAAAATAAGAATAAGTTAAAAAAAGAAAAGAAAAGAAAAGCTATCACCAACCTAGACATCATATTAAAAAGCAGAGACATCACTTTACCTACAAATGTCTAGCTAGTCAAAGCTATGGTTTTTCCAGTAGTCGTGTATGGATGTGAGAGTTGAACTATAAAGAAAGCTGAGCACTGAAGAACTGGTGTTTTTGAACTGTGGTGTTGGAGAAGACTCTTGAGAGTCCCTTGGACTGCATGGAGATCCAACCAGTCCATCCTAAAGGAAATCAATCTTGAATATTCATTGGAAGGAGTGATGCTGAAGCTGAAACTCCAATACTTTCACTACCTTATGTGAAGAACCGACTCTTTGGAAAAGATTCTGATGCTGGGAAAGATTGAACATGGGAGGAGAAAGGGTCGACAGAGGATGAGATGATTGGATGGCATCACCAACTCAATGGACATGAGTTAGAGCAAGCTCCAGGGGTTGGTGATGGACAGGCAAGCCTGGAGTGCTGCAGTCCATGCGGTTGCTAAAAACTGGACACAACTGAGTGACTGAACTGAACGGCACTGAGTTATATAACATTTCCAGTTGGCTGACTGATTAATACTAAGCAGCTTCGGTGAGGGACTTCCCTGGTGGCTCAGACGGTAAAGCATCTGTCTACAATGAGGGAGACCCGGATTCGATCCCTGGGTCGGGAAGATCCCCTGGAGAAGGAAATGGCAATCCACTCCAGTACTATTGCCTGGAAAATCCCATGGACAGAGGAGCCTGGTAGGCTACAGTCCATGGGGTCACAAAGAGTCAGACATGACTGAGCAACTTCACTTTCACTTTTTAACCTGAAGGAAACTTTCAGACCAGAGTCATCAGAGAGAAGCAGGAATCCCCACAAGTTGGTGGAAACTTGTGTTCCCATCAGTCCTGACCTCACATTGGTCCACACACACATCCCTCCTCCAGGAGAATGTTGAGTAAAGAGAACTCGTGTGTCCTTCAAATCCACCATTTAATCTCACATCGGAGAAGGCAGTGGCACCCTCCAGTACTCTTGCCTGGAAAACCCCATGGACGGAGGGGCCTGGTAGGCTGCAGTCCACGGGGTCGCTAAGAGTTGGACACAACTGAGCGACTTCACTTTCACTTTTCACTTTCATGCATTGGAGGAGGAAACAGCAACCCACTCCAGTGTTCTTGCCTGGAGAATCCCAGGGATGGGGGAGCCTGGTGGGCTGCCATCTATGGGGTCACACAGAATCGGACATGACTGAAGCGACTTAGCACTTAGCAATTCTTACAGAACCAGTAAAGGCCTTCCAACCACAGTCTGAGACTAGCATTTATTTTATATTCCCCCTCAATAGGCAGTTTTGTCTTAGTGTGATCTTTAAACTTTCTAAACTAAGACAGCTTCAGAGAATGACCCTTATCTAAGTTAAACTGTGGCTTCTATTTTTCCATGGAGGCAAAATGGAAGAAATAAAGGAAATAAAAACACTATCTTCCACATGAATATGGTACAAGAAAGGATGTAATGCGTAGGTACAATGGAATATTCCTCAACCATAAAAAAAGAACTAAATAATACTATTTGCTGCAATGTGAACGGACCTAGAGATGATTATACTAAGTACCTGAATATTAAGTGCCAGTTGCTCAGTTGTATCTGATTCTTTGCGACCCACCAGGCTCTTCTGTCCATAGGATTCTCCAGGCAAAAATACTGCAGTGGGTTGCCATTTCCTTCTCCAAGGGATCTTCCTGACCCAGAGATCGAACCCAGGTTGCCCACACTGCAGACAGATTCTTTACCGTCTGAGCCACCAGGAAGCCCATGCTAAGTAATGTAAGTCAGAGAGAGAAAGGTAAATAGCATACGATATCATTTATGTGTGGATCCTAAAATGCAACACAAATGAATTTATCTGCAAAACACAGACTCACAGACATAGACCACGTGCTTGTGGTTGCTAAGGGGAGGGGAAGAGAAGGATTGGGAGTTTGGGGTTAACAGAGATACAAAAACTATTGCAGACAGGATGGATAGACAAAAAGGACCTACTGTAGAGCACAGGGAACCGTATTCATTGTCCTGGGATAAACCATAATGGAAAACAATATGCAAAATAATATATATGTGTGTGTGCGTATATACTCACACATATGTACATGTGTGTGTGAATAACTTTGCTGTAGTGTGAATACCTTTGCTGTAGAGCAGAAAGTAAAACAATATTGTTGATCAACTGTAATCCAACATAAAATAAAAAATTGATTCTTGAGGCCCCCAAAGACAAAACTTGTGGAATCAGAGGTGCTTACTCCAATCACAGAGTCTGTAAACCATCTTAATATGAGCCATTCCCATGAACATGCATTCTGTAATCATTACTCCTAGACTGCGTCCGGTACGTAAAAGGTTCCACCTTATGTACATCCTGGGAAAAATTCCACAGGGACTCCAACATCACAGAGATGTGGAGTACTGATGTCCACCAGGATTCTGACATTGGATCAGCTACCAGCTCCTGTACCCTGGACAGCCTACTGCCTGAGGCTCACCCCTGTCAGCCATCACAGAGTTGACTCTACTAAACCTTTGGTTCTGTTTTACTCAACTACAGAAAAAGTCCCAGAGTTCAGGCATGTCCTCATCTCCATAGAATCAAGATCAACAACACGAAGATGAGTTTCCTGGTTCCTGAGTAACACGATACTTCCCTCTCTCATCTCATCTCTCCTGGTCACTAATCCCATCCTGTTTGGTGGTTTTGATTTCTGAGGGTTTAAATAAACTGGTTTAATATCATCCTGGCACATGTGTGTGTGTGTGCAAAAGTCACTTGATCTAAAACACACAAATATATGCATTAAATTTAACTGTCCAGAAATACATGCCTTTAAGAGGATAGTTGGGCTTCCCTGGTAGCTCAGTTGGTACAGAATCTGCCTGCAGTGCAGGAGATGTGGGTTCAATCCCTGGGTTGGGAAGTTCCCCTGGAGAAGGGAATGGCAACCCAGTCCAGTTCTTGCCTGGAGAATTCCATGGACAGAGGACTGTGATGGGATATAGCCCATGGGGTTGCAAAAAGTCAGACATGACTGAACAACTAACTCTTTAACTTTCAGGAGAGATATTCATCAGAAACAATATTCATCAGGAGGATTAACTAGAAATGGTTTAGAGGTGTCCATGGGAAAAGGAGAAAAGGAACTAATCCATCATTGGACAGGGTACAGGGTTATGGATGCTCTTACTCTAGTGAGAGGGGGCAGTCGAGTCAAGAGAGATGTCCCCAGAAAGCATCTTACTCATTACAGGGAAAGAAACTCATGTTCGGATTTACTAAGATGTACGCACAGAAAGTGTCAGAGGACATTGATCATAATTGAGGGGAAATGCCTCTTATGACAGCACCAGCATTTCTGCAATTGAGCTGAAGGACTCTTAATTCTTAACAACTGCAACAGAAGGAATCAAAGATGGGGCAGCCACTGACACTTGGGAGCAAAATGATGCAGCTGTAACTGATCCACATTCATAGGACGTAAAGAAGATCTTCCAGCCACTTATGGTTCAAAGAGCTGCAGACACTAGCATTTCCAGGGACTGAACATTCCCGTGACAGTGGGCAGAGCACACTGACCGAGGTATTTAGAATCCAAAAGATCTAGCGAGCACTCAAGATACAGAACTTATGGGGCTTCCCTGGTGGTCCAGTGGTAAGGAATCCACCTGCTTTGCAGGGGCCTCACATTCCATCCCTGATCCTGGAAGATCCCACATGCCATGGTGAAACTAAGCCCATGCCTGACAACTGCAGAAACGCGTGTGCCCAGGGCCCGTGCTCCCCAAGTAGAGAACCCGCCACAATGAGAAGCCTGCATACTGCAATTAGAGAGTAGCCCCTGCTCGCCACAACTAGAGAAAGCCAGTGCAGCAACTAAGATTCAGAGCAGTCAAAAATAACAAACAACTATGTTTTTCTCAAAAACATAAAGATATAGAGCTTGTTTAAAAGTTTGGACAAAAGTTTAAAGATGTGCTCCAAGTCCGAGATAAATAACACTAGACCTAGTGATATGTAACAGAATAAATGATTTCCTTCCTACATAGTCATGACCTCCAAATCGGATACAACTGGTCATTGTCAAAGGTACCAGGAATGAATGTTTCCATGGCTTAGTTCATAGTAATGGCAGTCAAGGGCTTTCTTTAAGTTCTCCTACTTGTAAAGCAGAGTGGATGCAGTTGGAGCTCTGTCTCTGGTCTTCATAATACTTCTGCAAATGCTGGATTGGATGGGTGGGTAGACACAGAGGCAACAGAACAGTTATGGGGTGAATCTCTTCATGGCTATTGAAAGTCAAGACCTGGCGTAAACCAGTCATAAACTGTGAAATATCCTATGCATACATGTGTGTATATATATATATATATACATGCATATATACATACATGTGTATTTGTTTTTTCAATATTAATAGGAAAAAACAAATTATCACCACAAATCCAACAGATAAATATCACGGGGTAACTAGAAACAGATTTATTTTATTGGAATTAATGACCCAGATGAAATGTAGACACAGTACTTGAAAGATATGGAACTAAAATTGACGTGGTGAAACAGAAGACTTCTACTGTCTTTTCTCTATTAAAGAAATTGAATAGAATATTCCATAAAGTTGGAGGTCAAGGATATTGCATTTAAAACTATCAAACAAGTAAAGAAGAAATATCACTAAACTTACAGAAAGTCACAGATAGGTACATGATCACATAAGTTCATATTAAGTTATTTTCAATCTTAATTTGCTATTTAACCTCCTAGACAGAATTAGGTTCTTCTGACAGTTTTGTTTAAACTCTATACACCCAGAGAAAATCATAATTCTAAAATGCACAACACCCTAATGTATGGATGTAAGAGCTGGACCATAAAGAAAGCTGAGCACCCAAGAATTGATGCTTTTGAACTGTGGTGTTGGAGAAGCGTCTTGAGAGTCCCTTGGACTGCAAGGAGATCCAACCAGTCCATCCTAAAGAAAATCAGTCCTGAATATTCATTGGAAGGACTAATGCTGAAGCTGAAACTCCAATACTTTGGCCACCTGCTGCAAAGAACTGACTCATTGGAAAAGACCCTGATGCTGAGAAAGATTGAAGGCAGGAGGAGAAGGGGACAACAGAGGATGAGATGGTTGGATGGCATCACTGACTGGATGGACATGAGTTTGAGCTAGCTTCAGGAGTTGGTGATGGACAGGGAAGTCTGGCGTGCTGCAGTCCATGGGGTCACAAAGAGTTGAACACGACTGAGCAACTGAAATGAACTGAACTGCACCTGAATGTTCACAACAGCACTCTTTAAGATACTAGGATATGGAAGCAACCTAAACATCCATCAGCAGACGAATGAAAAGAGATGTGGTATATAAAAATATGTGTGCATGTGTGTGTGTGTATATATAGAGAGAGACACAATGGAATATTACTCAGCCTTTTGCAGAAATTCAGATGGATCTACACACTATCACACATAGTGAAGTGACTCAGAAAGAGTAAAACAAATACTGTATAATAATGCACATGTGTGGAATCTAGAGAAATAAAGCATATGAATCTATTTCCAAAATAGAAGTAATGACCATAAATGTAGAAAAAATGTATGGACACCAAGGGAGCAGGGGGGTGGGATGAACTAGGAGATTGCGATTGACACATATACCTATTGATTTAATGTATAAAATAGATACTTAATGAGAGACTACTCCAGAGCACAGGAAACTCTACTCAATGCTCTGTGGTGACCTAAATAGGCAGGAAATCCGAAAAAAGAGGAGATGCGTGTATATGTATAGCTGATTCATCCTGCTTGTCAGCAGAAACTGCACAACAGTGTAAATAAGATATATTCCAACACATTTTCTAAAAATTCTATATACATACACATACTTTTTCCTTAACACACAAACATATTAATATACTGGAGAGAAATCTTTGTTTTACACATACATAAGAATTAAAATATAGAGAGAATTGTATTTCTGTTTATTTCAAGTACTGTTATATTCACAGATGATATTGATTCATTGAGAACTAATGTATGAATCTAATTTTTATATTTTACACTATCACCATGTCACAGCTGCTAGACTGTTAAATTTATTTCTAAATGTTCCAACATTGCAATCAACAAACCAGTTAATGGTTTTTATGTGTATCATAATTGTTAAATAAATGGAAATAAATTGTTTCATAATTTATTTAAATGGAATCCCTTATCAAACTGAATGTATTTTGGGGGACAACCCTGGTGGTCCGGTGGTTAAGACTTTGCCTTGCAATGTAGGGGGTGTGGGTTCAATGCCTGATCAGGGAGCCAAGAACCAACATGTGTCATAGCCAAAAAAAAAAAAAAAAAAAAACCAGAACATAAAAAAGAGAAGCAATACTGTAATAAATTCAACAAGACTTCAAAAATACTCCACATGAAGAAAGCATTGAGAAAAAAATGGAATGCATTTATAGAATTTTGATAAATGCAACAAACCAAGGGGTCCTTTCAAAACACAAACCAAGGGATCCTTTCAAAACACATTTGGATGTCCTGTTCTCAAGTCCTACTGTGTTCTTCTCACAGAGTAACACTTAGCTCACTTTTCCAACTATCCCCGTAGGGTCACACAAAACCTTCCCTATGGAAATATTCCCTCTTTCTAAAATTAGACCTCAAACACACTCTGAGTTTCCAACTATCTTTTTGTTTGTTTGTTTTCCCCATATAACATCTATATTTTACTTACCAATGTGTATGCAGCATTTACTTGTTTTAAATTTATTTTTAATTGGAGGGTTGTTGGTTTACAATGCTGGATTGGTTTCTGCTGTCAGTTCAGTTCAGTTCAGTCGCTCAGTCGTGTCCGACTCTTTGCGACCCCATGAATCGCAGCACGCCAGGCCTCCCTGTCCATCACCAACTCCTGGAGTTCACTCAGACTCACATCCATTGAGTCAGTGATGCCATCCAGCCATCTCATCCTCTGTCATCCCCTTCTCCTCCTTCCCCCAATCCCTCCCAGCATCAGAGTCTTTTCCAATGAGTCAGTTCTTCGAATTAGGTGGCCAAAGTATGGGAGTTTCAGCTTCAGCATCATTCCTTCCAAAGAAATCCCAGGGCTGATCTCCTTCAGAATGGACTGGTTGGATCTCCTTGCAGCCCAAGGGACTCTCAAGAGTCTTCTCCAACACCACAGTTCACAAGCATCAATTCTTTGGTGCTCAGCCTTCTTCACAGTCCAACTCTCACATCCATACATGACCACAGGAAAAATCATAGCCTTGACTAGACGGACCTTTGTTGGCAAAGTAATGTCTCTGCTTTTCAATATGCTATCTAGGTTGGTCATAACTTTCCTTCCAAGGAGCAAGCGTCTTTTAATTTCATGGCTGCAGTCACCATCTGCAGTGATTTTGGAGCCCAGAAAAATAAAGTCTGACACTGTTTCCACTATTTCCGCATCTATTTGCCATGAAGTGATGGGACCAGATGCCATGATCTTCGTTTTCTGAATGTTGAGTTTTAAGCCAACTTTTTCACTGTCCACTTTCACTTTCGTCAAGAGGCTTTTTAGTTCCTCTTCACTTTCTGCCATAAGGGTGGTGTCATCTGCCTATCTGAGGTTATTGATATTTCTCCCGGTTTCTGCTGTACTACAGCATAAATCAGCTATCTGTATACACATATTGTGTCTGTCTTGAGCCTCCCTCCCACCGCCACCCCGCGCCTCTCTGTCATTACAGATCACCCACTTGAGCTCCTAGTGCAATACAGCAGCTCCCCACTAGCAATCTGTTTTACATGCAGCAGTGTATATATGTTTGTGCTTCTCTTTCACTTTGTCCCTCCCTCTCCCTCCCTCCTTGAGTCCACATGTCTGCTCTCTATCTCTGCATCTCTATTCCTGCCCTGTAATTACACTCATCAGCACCATTTCGCAGCTTTCTTTATTCTTCATCCTACAACTTACAAACATGTGCCATGAAAGTTCCTCAGTCATGTCTGACTCCTCATGACCCCATGGACAACACAGTCCAGGAATTCTCCAGGCTAGAATATTAGAGTGGATAGCTTTTCCCTTCTCCAGGGGATCTTCCCAACCCAGGGATCGAACCCGGGTCTTCCTGAATTGCAGGAAGATTCTTTACCAACTGAACCACCAGGGAAGCCCAATTACTTGCTAAGCTCTTATATATTCTGCCTCCTTTCACAGCAAGGCTGCTCACTGGATGATGTACTGAATCTGCCAGCTTCTTGCTAAATTCTCAGACTTAGACAATTGTACACACTAAATCTGTATTTTCTGAATTCAGGACAAAGCATGGAGAGGGGAAATTCTACAGAACGCACATTCTTTATGATGTACATGTAGGTAAAAGTTTACAGCACATTGTGCTGAATTCAATTTCTAGCCTGTTCCTGTCAGGAAAAGGAGAAATCAAGACAGTCGGCAAAAAATGAAAGTTTTGTCTCATTTGCTGCACACACCTTGAGAAGGGCAAAAACTGAGGTTTACTGTTATTGATGCTGGCTTTGGGTTCCAACCTGGCATTAGCTAACAAGACATCAATGATAAGAGTAGGGTGGAGGGGGAAATCTTAATTCCTATACAATTGATATAAATAATGAAACATATTGATCAAGGACTACAGCCAAAGGCTGACTGCCTGAATTACCCACACAGGAATTGACAAACACACACACACGGAACTGGAAACAAAACAGACACCAGTGGATAAATACCAATTCAGGAACAAAAAAAAAACACAAAAGTACACAGAGGTGATTCACAATGGAAATTTCCTTTGTGGAACCTGCCCTCTCTGACGTCTGTGTGATATTTCTTTTCACCAAGAAATGTCCTATCTTGTACACATGGTTGCCGAAATTTGCCTGCTGAGAACAGAAACCTCCGAGGAAGCAGCCTGTCTCACTCATTCACCAGTTCTAGCACTGGAGGTTCAGCCAACATCAAACGCGAAGACCATGACATTGTGGAAGTTACTCACCAGGGAATGAAGACCGCTTATAAAAAGAATAAGCGATGATGAAGGGAGAAGGAGTTAGGGAGTGTGGGTCTTTGACACTGGAGGGGGGACCATGTCCTCTAGAAAATCTACGGGTTCCTACAAGGACTGAGGCTTCATTCTGGGTCAGAGCAGCTGGTTAACTCAGGTGATCCAGGATTTTCAGCCTCCCAGTGATGGACACGACTGGATAATTCTCTGTGAGCTACTGGTCTGTGCATTGCAGGCTCTTCAGTAGCCTGATTCAACTCTATCGACCAGATGGAAGGTGTCAACAGCCACCTCTCCCACTGTGACAACCAGAAACATCCCCATACACAAGTGTGTCTCCTGGGAGCCACAGCACGCCTGGTTGAGAAGCAGCCTTAGAAAAGAACTTTCCGGTCTGGTCAGACCAAAGCTGCTACTTAAAGACAGAGAAATCTACACGGGGAAATTGTATGGCAGGGAACTTTTAAAGGGGACAAACTTTGAGAAGACCTCCTTCTAAAAAGTGTTGGCTTGAAACCAGAAGTGATGTCATCTTCCGGTTGCTTGTTAGAAATGCAGGTTCAGCATTTAAATCAGTTCTAATGAGGTGCAGGAAACTGGAGCCTATTATACAGGGTGAAGTAAGTCAGAAAGAAAAACATCAACACAGTATATTAATGCATATATATGGAATATAGAAAGATGGTAACGATGACCCTATATGTGAGACAGCAAAAGAGACACAGAAATAAAGAACAGATGTTTGGACTCTTTGGAAGAAGGTGAGGGTGGGATGATTTGAGAGAATAGCATTGAAACATGTATATTATCACATGTGAAATAGATCACCAGTCCAAGTTTGATGCATGAAACTGGGCACTCAGAGCCGGTGCACTGGAGCAACCGAGAGGCACGGGATGGGGAGGGAAGTGGGAGGGGGTTCAGAATGGGGTCACACGTACACCCACGGCTGACTCATGTCAATGTATGGCAAAACCCACTACAATATTGTAATGTAACTAGCCTCCAATTAAAATAAATATGAAGTAAAAAAAATAAATAAATATAATTAAAAAAAGAAAAAAGAAATGCAGGGTCAGGCTCAACACTAAACATGCTCCATCAGGCATGTGTCACCTTGTCTGGGGTCACTGAGCATCTTCCTCTTTGAGAAGCACTGTGTAGAGAAGGTCACCAAGGTAGATCTCAAAAACTGTGGGGCTTCCCTGGTGATCCAGTAGCCAAGAATCTGCCTCCCAATGCTGGAGACTGCAGGTTCAATCCCTAGATGCGGAACTTCGACCCCACATGCTGCAGGGAAGCTAAGTCCACACGATGCACTGATGCACTGCTGAGCTTGTTAACTGCTGCAGAGAAGTAACCGTTCTGACCCCAGGCTGGAACTCTTTCTTTGACTTGCTTTTCGCTGCTGCTGTTATTATAATCATATATAATCAGAGTCAAAGCTGTTAGCCAGTCAGTTCTGTCTGACTCTTTGTACCCCATGAACTATGTAGCCTGCTAGGCTCCTCCATCCATGGGATTTTCCAGGTAAGAATACTGGAGTGAGTAACCATTCCCTGCTCCAGGGGATTTTTCCGACCAGGGAAAGAACCTGGCCCTCTCGTATTGCAGGAAGATTCTTTACCACCTGAGCCACCAGGAAAGCTCAATGGTACATAACGACCTGCCTCAAAGGACACTGCCCCTCTGCGTGACTGTAAACTCAAGTGCCTTTCTTCAGTTCATAGAGAGATCATCTGAACCTGACCACCTGTGAGCGGCTACAAAAAAGAAGAGATAAACACACCCCTTCCAAAGGCTGGTCCTTCCCAGAGATGTCTTGCAAGACTGAAGACACAGGTTACGTTACTTCCTCACTATCTCTCACTCTCTGTTTTGCCTTTTGGTATAAGTTCTTCATCGCTCCTCTCCATCTGACTCTATAGAAGAACCTGGCATCCAGACCCCAACAAGATAGCTGCCCTGAGACGTTAGTCTGCCATCTTCTTGATCATTTGGCTTTCCAAATGAAGTGATATTCCTGGCTTCAGTGCCAAGTCTCTCAGATACAGTGGCCTGTTGTGTGGTGACCAGAGGGAGGTTGGACTTGGTGAGAAGTCTGCCTTAGCCAGCCAGGAGCCTAGATGCTTGAGGCTAGCCGGTCATGATCAGAAAATATTTGGGCAAGACCCTATTTGTCCTCAGGACTTCCGTGCAAATGAGGCACATATTGGTTTAAGCAAATCACTGACCTCAGTTCCCCCTGATTGCTGCCTTCCTGGTAGGACTATGCAGACTTCTCCTTCTGTCTTTCCTGGTGCCTTCACCTCTTTCCCCTTCAGTCCAGGTTGATTTACAGGAGCCTAGATGTTGCCTCTGAGCCTTCCCTAGAGGTCTTCTCCCCTAAGCTAAATGAGTAAAAGTGAAGTTTTCCAACATAGGTAATGGGTATGTCAAGTCCTTCAACTTCATTGAGGTAACCGTTTCCAATTCTTTCAAACAGAAAAACAAACTATCTTTGTTTTACAAATGCAGTCTTTCCAGGACCCAAGGGTGGCTCCGAAAATCCTTTACCATCCAAAATCTTTCCCCGTTTATCTTAAGAGGCTTGTGAATGTTAAACAAGGGGGAAACAAAGTCATCATAGGAAGAATTTGCCTGCAGTTTTGAGATGAAAATGTCCCATCTGGTCTTCTAAATTTAAGAGAGTGCAACGTAATTTAGAAGCTGGTTTGTACAAGATACTTATAAATTTCTTTTCCTGCAAATATTCAGCCATCTAGCCAAGTGAGCTTGACTTGTTCCATTTCTCAGAAACCCCATTTGAATCTAAACTCTTTTGCAAATTGATGGGTTTTTACATTGCTCTACCTGACTTAGGACCGAATTCTTGAAATATAAACTGAGGCCTCTTTGTTGCTGTATGTAGGCATCTTTGTCTTTGGCTAACGCTGCCACAGTTGCTTTATAAAAGAGCTCTATTTAATTAAGTGAATGTAAGTGCTCACAAACATACAAACCAAACAATTCTAAGTAAAAGAAAAAAATTATGCCAAATGACTGTCACATTCACATGAACCGGGATATTCCATATTAAATTAGTGTCTGGTATTAATGTTTAAGTTTGTTGATCTAATTAATAGAGGCCTGTCTTGATTATCAACATTAGATATAACTTTAAGTATGGTTTTTCCAGTGGTCATGGATGAATGTGAGAGTTGGACTATAAAGAAAGCTGAACAGTGAAGAATTGATGCTTTTGAACTGCGGTGTTGGAGAAGACTCTTGAGTCCCTTGGACTGCAAGGAGATCCAACCAGTCCACCCTAAAGGAAATCCGTCCTGCATATTCAATGGAAGGACTGGTACTGAAGCTGAAATTCCAATCCTTTGGCCACCTGATGCAAAGAGCTGACTCGTTGGAAAAGACCCAGATGCTGGGAAAGATTGAGGGCAGCAGGAAAAGGGGATGATAGAGGATGAGATGGTTGGATGGCATCACCGACTCAATGGACATGGGTTTAGGTGGACTCCGGGAGTTGGTGAAGGACAGGGAGGCCTGGTGTGCTGCAGTTCATGGGGACGCAGAGTCGAACATGACTGAGCGACTGAACTGAACTGATAATATTTGAATTGTGTCGATGTTTAACAGAAGCTAAATAAAATCTTATCATATGTCTTACAAATCTGTCAGCAAGGAAAGTAACTCAATGTGAAGAAACTTTTGAGGAGAGTATGCAAATGAAACAGGAGTTTTGAGTGAACTTTTAGAAAGTCTTCCACCTTTTAGGATCTCTTGAGATATTCTACAACTTAGAAGTTAAAATTATTTTGAAACAGTTACGTGACAAAAGATTTCTGGATAAGGGTTCCAAAATGGGTTTTGTACTTGATCACTCAGGACTGAGTAAATTTAAAACAAGTTTAATTGAATAAATGAACTTTTAAAGTAAGCAGATGCAAAATGTAAATTTGTTTTTAAAAAAACTAAGGCAAGTTTTCTGAAGATGTTCAGTTGCTTTTTATAGCAAATGTTAAGTTTCTTTACCTTTTTAAGTGATCTGTTCTGTATTTGCCTTTGAACTTTTTATTATCACTTTGGGTTAGTAAATAACTTCTTTCACAGAGACCTATGAGCCTGTTGTGTTTTAAAATCTTTTTTTCTTCTGAAAGTTCTTTTGACAAAATTCTCAAATCAAATTACCTCCATCTAACTTTGGGATGCTTCAAAAGGCCCCCAAAACATCCCAAAGGAAGATATTGACCTGATTAGGTTCACTTGATATGTTAAACTGCATGGGAGGTGTTTTCAGATTAGTAATAAACCTTAAGTTATATTGTAAATGATAAAGATAGTCTAGAGATTATATGGAATTCCTAGAAATCTGATATGTTCCGGTAGAATATTATTAGTCATAATTCTAGTTATTATCTGAAAGTGTTGTAGGTTATAGCAGTAACTGGATTGGTTTGTCAATTACCTTGTAATCAGAATTAAACTTGACTTCTGAAGTCTTTTCTCATTATAGACAGCTATTGCTTCACTCTTATGCCTTTGGAGAAATGCTTTCAAGGACAGTGATAAACAAAGGATTTTGGATAAACACAAGATTCTGACATTCAGACCATAATGCTGAACTGAGTAAAAAAGATTATGAAAGAATTCTAATGGGAAACCTGAAGGCTTCATAAAGCTGTTAACATAAAGAATAACTTACAGAGACCTGAGTGAACTAGTACATATGGTCATAAATTTTATGATTTCTATATAAGAAATTACTGGTTTAAATCTGTATTTTCCAGGTGTAAGCAAAATCTTCTCTTAAAGTAATTATGACTTATACTCCAAAATCACTGCAGATGGTGACTGCAGCCATGAAATTAAAAGATGTTTACTCCTTGGAAAAAAAGTTTTGACCAACATAGATAGTATTGAAAAGCAGAGACATTACTTTGCTAATAAAGGTCTGTCTAGTCAAGGCTATGGTTTTTCCAGCGGTCATGTATGAATGCGAGAGTTGGACTGTGAAGAAAGCTGAGCACCGAAAAATGGATGCTTTTGAGCTGTGGTGTTGGAGAAGACTCTTGAGAGTCCCTTGGACTGCAAGGAGATCCAACCAGTCCATTCTAAAGAAGATCAACCCTGGGTGTTCTTTGGAAGGAATGATGCTAAAGCTGAAACTCCAGTACTTTGGCCACCTCATGCAAAGACGTGACTCATTGGAAAATATTCTGACACTGGCAGGGATTGGGGGCAGGAGGAGAAGGGGATGACAGAGGATGAGATGGCTGGATGGCATCACCGATTCGATAGACATGAGTTTGAGTGAACTCCGGGAGATGGTGATGAACAGGGAGGCCTGGCGTGCTGCCAAATTTATGGGGTTGTAAAGAGTTGGACATGACTGAGCTACTGAACTGAACTGAATACTACCTTGGTAAATTATAACTTTTGTGAGTAAAACGGAAACATTTATCTTTTTCTCTCTACCTAGTTGATTCTGCCAGTATAGGCTTGTCTCAACCATTAAGCCATGTAAAAATGTGCGTGGCCAGTACAATGAAACTGCAGATAGCTCATTAAATCAGTTATGCCTCCTTGGGTCACTTGATTATCACAAATGGATTAAAACTAGTTATACGAACCATTGTTTAACTTTGTTCTTTGTTTTCCAATCATGCCTCCTGTTTCTCTGCTGAACTACATCATTCTCTATGTTACTAGCTTCATGACTTATATCCTGTCTAATTTATAAGGTTGTTGTCTCTTGCAGTAACCAATATGTAATCGGGCATCCAAAATACCTCTGTGGCTAAACATTTTGAGAAAATCACACGTATAACATAAAACAATTGGACAGTGTGATTCTAGGTATGGGAAGAAGCTACATAGGAAAATGGCTCCTGGATTATAGTTAGAGACAATCCAGGGATTTTTAAAATTACTGCTGGCCCTGGTACAAAGCATAACACCTGTAGTGGCTTAAAAAGAATATGTGACTGGACTGGACAAAAACAAACAAACAAACAAAATCACTGAAATGAGACTCTCAACGCAGTGGGACAAAAGTTGATCGGAAAGTGTCCGGCAGACATTGGTCACATTCATGATCGAGAGGGGAACCTGAGAAACGGAACCAGCAATTGCAGCCCTCCAAGTGCAACCCATGGGGTTGCAAAGAGTCGAAAACGACCGAGTGACTGAACTGAACTGAACATGAGCCGACGAGCCCTGAGGAAGAGGAATACCTGCCTCTTAGAAGTCACCAGACTTCAGTCACTGCATATGGTGAACCCTGAGGAAATGCTGAGAAAGCAGGATTACAGGCGCCCAGATGGCTGAGGTACACACCAAGGAAATCATTTCAATAAGCCAGGGCTTTTCAGTCTTCGCATACACACCTTGAGATGCTTCCACAACTGGAGATGCTGCCTTCTGGGTGTGAAGCCGTCTAAGTCTAGACTTCTAGACCCTTTACAAAGAGGAACCAAGAGAAGACACATTAACACTCAGCAGCAATGGGAGACACCCCCAGAAAGAGAAATCTGATAAAGCAGGACGGTCGTTTTTCAACAAGACTTATGGAGTGGACTAAGATGGGGGAAATCGTCGTAGAGAAGAACCGGCTCTGACTCCCTGTTGGAACTGTTTCCTTTGACTTGCTTTTCCTTGCCATTGCTATCATAGTCCTACGTAATGGCCTGCCTCAGAGGACCATGTCCCTCTGCCTGGCTGTTAAACTAGAGTGCCTGTGTTCAGCTCACAGGGAGACGATCTGACCTTTCCCACCAATGAAAGGAAGAGATGAACACACCCCTTCCAAAGATCGGCCCTTGGGAGAGATGTTTTACAAGACTGAAGACCCTTTTGACTTTCCTTCCTCACTATCTCTTGCTCTCTGTTCCGTCTTTTGACTTGAGTCTCTCATTACTTCTCTCCATCTGGCTCTGTATAAGAACCAGGCATCCGGACCCTGACAAGATGATTACTTGGGGACATTAGCCTGTCATCTTCTCGGTTAGCCAGCTTTCTGAATCAAGTCATATTCCTTGCCTCAATACCTCGTCTCTCGGATTCATTGGCCTGTTGGTCATAGAGCTAGAGAGTCCATGCGCCGTAACTAAAAACTGGCCATAATGAAACAAAATTCCATGTGCTGCAACTAAGACCTGAAACAAATAAATAAACCTGGAAATAAATATATATTAAAAAACATGTTTTTATAATATAAGCTACATATGCAATTGTTTTCTTTGAAAAAACGTGGGCTTGTGGTTTATTATGTCATATTAAATTCTAATTGCATTGGAACCTTGCTGATGAATGCTAGAGGGAACGCAGAGTTTTGGGTAGCCAAGCTCAATAGCCTCCTTTCACTGTTTTAGACAGGAGTTGTGCATTCTAAGATGTAAAATCAGTGCTAACAGAGAAAACAGACAAGCAAGACAAAATTAATAAACTGGGAGAGAGAGGCTTCCTAGTTACAGAAACGTGGATAAATTCAAGAAGGAGACATAGCAAGCCTAGCTTTAGCGTTATTTTTGAGTGGTTGCTGAGTTAACATTTGAGTGAGATGGTTGTCTTTTTATTTATCATTACATTATCTGCATTTTGACCACGATTCGTGACATAGTTTGTATTAAAGGCTGTATGACTTCCTTTTGGTACAAAACAATAGGATTTCTTTTTTTTTAAATGAATTCCCTTGCAAGTGGCAATTTTCTTTTTTTTTTAGTTTATTTTTTAGTTGGAGAATTGCTTTGCCATGTTCTCTTCACACCTTGCGTGCGGCAAGCTAAGCATCACAACTGTCCTCACATCACCTCTGCTTTGAGCCGCTCCACTTGCTCTATCCCGCCCCCTCTAGGTTGTCGTAGAGCGCATGGCTGGGCTCCCTGTGTGGCATGAACTTCTGAGCCACGTGGCAGGGAAGGAGTGGAGACACAGATGCAGAGAACAGGCTCGGGAACACAGTGAGGGAAGGAGAGCGTGAGATGAATGGGAGACAGCAGGATTTTCACAACTGTTGTGAAAAACTTGTCAGAGCAACTGAAGATTAATGTCCCCTGGACTGGCAGACAGTGAGGCCTTCCTAAGACACGATGGTCTTAGGATACATTCCGAGGGGACACGTGTTGGTGGGAACCCGAAAGAAAGACCTGAAAATGCTGGAAGTGCAGAGGTTGAGATGGAAGAGTGATGACGGGCAGATAAGCGGTGCTAGCTGGGACCACATCCCTGCTGGAAATGATCTGATTCAGAGACCTTCCTGGTGGTCCAGTGGTTAGGATCCTGCACTTCCACTTTGCTGGGTACAGGTTCTATTCCTGGTTGGACAACTAAGAACCTGTGTGCTGCTGGGTGCAGCCAAAAGAGACAGACAAAAAAACAAATTATCAAATAAAATAAAATTTAAAAGAAAAAAACAAATTATCATCTGGATCGAACACCAAAGAGAGGCAATCATTTCAGGGTCTTTTGAGACAGGAAAGCCTTCAATCGCCCAGATTTCACAGCCAAAAACTACAACAGGATACGATACAAAGGGATGTGTGAACGAAAGAGAAAAAATGACACGGCAACCAAAAGAAAAGAAGGAAGACGAAACAAAAGATAATACTGTTGTTCCATGGAAAGATGGAAAGGATCAACTGAAGAAGTGAGCCGAAGACATTCTTGAGACAAGGTTGAATCTAAGCATAGGACTCTGAGCTCTGATTTGTCTCAGGAGCAGCCAGTACTGGGTGAGCCCTCCAGGGATTGTGCCTCAGCTGACTTGGGAAACTCACTGTTTCTTCATTTCTGCACTCAGAAAATATCACATCTTTTAATGTATTTACTTGATAAATCACTATCAATGAAGATGAACATAAGTAAAAATTTGATTAAAAATACAAAACAATAGATTCTTTCATATGAAGCTAGGAAAATAACTAGAAATATGGAGTCCGGAAATTTGCTTTTCCCATTTAAATTCTAAAAATTATAAGAACTACTATCCTGCTTGTTCACGCACCCAGAGAAACCACAGAGTTACTGAGTAATTACCGCATGAGAGAATAGGTGGTTAAAAGGTATTCGGAAAAGGGGTAATGAAAATGAATTGTTGACATCCCCTCTTCGAATAAGGTTAAGGACATTTGAATGGCTCTTCCTCTTAGAAACTAGGAAGAAAGAGCCCACTGTGGGATGCTTTGTGCTGACATGCTCCTCACTTTTGAGAAACAGGAGACTTTCCAAAGGTCACTTACAAAACAGATTTTCCTTGGCTAATGCACACAGTCAATATTTACTTTTACATAATAAATTTTAAACACTCTCCTCTGTTAAGTGAGCAACACGGGGAGTGGGAGGCTGCAGGCAGTATGTGCCTTGGACAGCTCATCCCATTTTGGATCTCCGGATATAAAGTAAATATTCCTGACTTTGAAATTTTCACACGTGTTCTGTGATTTCTCACTTATTCATAAGCCTCTCTTGAAACAAATCTCATTATGAAAATGACAAAATACCACATCTATGAAAGATTCTTTTAAGATTAATCTCATTATTAAAATGACAGAGTGCGAGAAAAGCTTATCTCTACCAACCAGGAAACTGAAGATGACATCCGTGTGACTTCGGTTGTTTGAGGAACAACCATTGGTTTGTGATGCATCACGCCAACAGATGCAGGCTATAAAAGAGGCACTGGTTTCACATCCTCTCCAACCACTGGGACACCCTCAGCTTCTACAGAAGAAGAGACAGCGAGATGAAGGTTCTGCTGCTCAGCGTTGTCCTTGGTCTGCTTTATGCAGGCCACGGTGAAGCTCAGCTAATTCTCAAACCGGTACCAGGGGTGGTGCAAGCTGGGAGGAGGTCTTGGGGTATATGTGTGTGCGTGTCCCTTTTGAGGTTTGGTCATGTGGATCCCTAAGTCTGGCCATCTCCCTGCAACTCAAAGTTGCTCCATTCACTGGCTCTATACCTGTTCTGCATGGCCTCTGTATCATCTCTGCCGTCTATTCATTGGCTCTCGTGCCTGTTCACTGCTCTTGTAAAACAGAAGATCTCACGGCTGTTGGACTAGGGCTCTTGCATTTGACAAGACAGCTCAAGCTATCTCAGTAATGCCTCAGCTCCTTCCTTTACACAGCTCAAGCTATCCCAGTAATACCTCAGTCCTTCCTTTATGTGAGTTGAGTTTTCACATGATTTTATACCTAGGGCTGTGTCCATAAAGATAGGTAACTTCTGCCCAAGTGAAAGGACAAGGGAAACTCCTGAGGGATGATGTTGGTAGAATTTCCAGAGATGGCTGAAGCTTCCTCACAGGAATTTGATTTTAGTTTTCAGGGGAATGGAAAACCCATTACATCGCAGCCAGTAACAAAGACAAGATCACTGAGGGCGGGCCATTCCACGCGTACGTACGTCATCTTGAGTTTCATGCAAATAACACAGTTGACCTCGACTTTTATGTCAAGTAAGTAAAAGTCACCCTGAAGGAAAAAATAAACCTATAAGCTCTTGTGTCTAGAGGAGGGTGAGGCTTCTCCATCTGCAGGGAACTCTCTGGACAATGTTGAGAGCGTAATGCCATGAGTTGTGGATGAGCAGGGTCTCCGAGCTGGGGTGGGGGCAGTTCACTTGTGAGCCTCCAGGGGAAGTCCTGGTGTCTTTGCTTGGAAGACGGTGGGAGTTCCAGAAGCTCCACTGGCATCCACTCATTAAAGGAAAGAGGGGCTCGGCAGTGGGAAGAGGCTTGTGTCCTGGAACCATCCAGGGGCTTGAACCCTTCCTGCAGAGTTTGTAAGAGATGCTTCCCACCGAGCCCAGAACCGAGGGTACTGAGAGAGCCCACAGTGAGCTCTGCTCTGTGGGGCGTCCTCACGAGATATTTGATCACCACTGAATTCACTGAAGTCCTCACAGCCCCAAATGAGCGTCCCAGCTGGTAGTAGGGGTAAAGAACATGGATTTCTCCCTGAAAGAATTCTGGAGTGGGTTGCTATTCCCTTCTCCAAGGGGATCTTCCTGACTCCAATATGGGACCCTGGTCTCCCGCATTGCAGGAAGATTCTTTACCACTGAGCCGAGATAGTATACATACAGTCAAAGTATAACCACAAATACAGATACAGACTCACACAAACACACAGATATATATGCCACACACACATATGCACGTGTGTTGTCACTAATATTTTAAGAACACCTATTATCGTCC
Organism: Bos taurus; assembly: GCF_002263795.3. NCBI lineage: Eukaryota > Metazoa > Chordata > Mammalia > Artiodactyla > Bovidae > Bos > Bos taurus. Next base: position 2,597,243 of record NC_082638.1, on the reverse strand, counting down.
TCTGCCGTCTTTACAATTTTCGTGCCCTGTGTTTAACTTTTCACGCGGCCACCCTTTCTGAAATCGGCTTTACTGAAGTGTATTTATGTTTAATCTGCCCTTTGTCGAGGTCTTTATTCAATGAGCTTTCACATATCCACAACTGTTTCATGAGCTCCACAGTCGAGATATAGAATTCTGGGCTTCCATGGTGGCTCGCGGTTAAGAATCCACCTGCCAATGCAGGAGACGCAAGTTGCGTCTCTGGAAGATCCCCCATGCTGCGGAGAGACCAGGCTTCTGTGACACAGCTACTGAGCCTGTGCTCTGGAGCGTGCGTTCCAGAGCCCATGCTGCACAAAAGAAGCCACCAGAGTGAGAAGCCTGAGCGCTGGAACTCCAGAGTCGCCCTCGCTCACCACAACAGGAGAAGAACCTGCATAGCAACGAAGACCCAGCACAGTCAATACTACACATTAGGATTAAATATATATACTATATATATATATAAGGAGTGATATATATTATATGTATATAATAATGAGCTCCATCACAGCTCCTTTTCATCTCTCATTATTCAACATCTACTCCTCGGGCAACAGGTAAGAACTGACCAGCTTATCCTCACCTTTTCTGGATCTTCAGACGACAAAGTTATGCACTCTCCATCATTTTCTCTGGTTTCTCTCAGTCAGCACAATGTTTTTAAAATTTAACTTTGTGTCCACATATACAGGGAGCTGTGGTTTTCAACCACATGAAAGGGCTTGGTTTGCATAGATAAAATTTTGTATATTTGCAGCTTTTGGAAAATTGTTTTGTTCCCGCCTTATAATTCTTTTCAGTCACTTCAGTGTATTTCCCTAAAGACTGACAACAGTAAACTCAAATGTCTGTGGATGTTCCTTTACAAGGAGTCTGTTCAAAAATTAACCCAATTCTTGTTGAGTTATTTCCATTTTAATATTTGTTTCCTGTGCATTCTATGTGCCAAATATCTCTCTTTTTTTTTATCACATACATGCACAGAGGACAATATAAGAAGTCACCCAAATTCTTCTGTTACGTAGCTGACAATATATACTAGGGGCTTCCCTGGTGGCTCAGAGGTTAAAGCATCTGCTTGCAATGCAGGAGACCTGGGTTCGATCCCTGGGTGGGGAAGATCCATCCCCTGGAGAAGGAAATGGCAACCCACTCCAGTATTCTTGCCTGGAGAATCCCATGGATGGAGGAGCTTGGTGGGCTATACATAAGACAATATATACTTAACATATATTATATATGTATCATTTCCTTATGTCATATAAGCATATCACGTGTACTTGTGTTTTTGCTTGTGTGTGTATGTGTCAATGTGTATACATACATAGATGTGTCTTTAAAGCTTAATCCTCGTATGGTGTTGTGATAGATAAAGAGTGTGCCTTTTGAGAAAATTACAAATTTTCTTGTAACTCTTGATGATATGAGCTTCTCACATTCTCTAATGAATCACTCCCAGGGTTTTGAGAGAATGCCCGAGGTCTGTGATGATGGCTATTCCTCTCAGTTTCCAGAAACTAAATAAAGGAAAGGCTCATTCTTATTAGGCTTTCCTAAAATTCTAGACGTCTCCATGTGTACTGGCTTTAAACAAGGCCTATATTGTGTTTGAAATTCATCTTTGCAACCACTAATCAGATCTAACGTGTAGAGAAACCATCCTAGTCACCGCACAGTCGCTTGATCTTAGACAACATATTTCTTCTCTTTGTCCACATTGTTCACAGGCAGTAACGTGACACAAGCACAACCTGGGGTGTGATACAAAAAGAAATTCTAATTATATACTGAACTTTGCCATTTTAATAACACAACTTGAACATATTTCGTCTTTAAGGTCAGACGGAGAATGTGTAAAAAAACAACTCACAGGAGAAAGGCAACAACTTCTCATTTATCATGTTGAATGTAAGTATTTGATGTTGAATGGAAGAGTGTTTCACTGGGAGGAGTGTGTTTGGGTGTAAATCTTGGTCTTGACTTCCTTCAATTACCCCATACACCAGCATTCTACTCCTCCTAACAATTAGAAGTCAAGGACCAGACTGTCTCCACACAACGGAGGTTTACTCAACAAGACTAGAGCCAGACATCCTAGAGAGTGAAGTCAAGTAAGCCTTAGGAAATACTCCTGTGAAAAAAGTTAGTGGAGCTGATGACATTCAACCTGAGCTATCTAAATTACTAAAAGATACTGCTGTTAAAATGCTGCACATAATATGTCAGCAAATTTGGAAAGCTGAGCATTGGCCACAGGACTGCAAAAGGCAGTTTCTGTTCCCATCCCAGAGAAGGGCAACACCAAAAAATGTTAACTACCACACAATCTGCTAATTTCACATGCTAGTCAGGTTATGCTCCAAATCCTTCAAGCCGGCCTTCAGCAGCACATGATCTGAGAATTTCCAGATTTGCAAGCTGGGTTTTGCAGAGGTAGAGGAACCAGAGATCAAATTGCCAACATCTGCTGGATCATGGAGAAAGTAAGGGAGTTCCAGAAAAACATTAACTTCTACTTAACTGATTATGCTTAAGCCTTTGACTAAAGGCTTGCCACAAACTGTGGACAATTCTTAAAGACATGGGAATACCAGAACACCTTACCTGTTTCCGAAGAAACCTGTATGCGAATCAAGAAGCAGCAGTTAGAACTGCCCATGGAAAAATGCATTGGTTCCAAACTGGAAAGCAGTACCTCGGGGCTGTGTATTGTCACCCTGCTTACATGACTCGTATGCAGAGTGCATCATGTGAAATGCCAGGCTAGGTGAATCTCAAGCTAGAATCGAGATTGCCAGGAGAAATATCAAGGGCCTCTGATATGCAGATGATACCACTCTAATGGCAGAAAGTGAAGAGGAACTATAGAGCCTCTGAATGAGTGTGAGAGAGGAGAATGAAAAGGCAGGCTTGAAACACAGCATTCAAAAAACTAAGACCATGGCATCTGGTTCCATTACTTCATGGCAAATAGAAAGGGGAAAGTGTGGAAGCAGTGACAGATTTTATTTTCATGGGCTCCATAATCACTGCAGATGGTGACTGCAACCATGAATTTAAGAGACGCTTACTCCATGGAAGTAAAGGTAAGACAAACTTCAACTCTGCATTTAAAGGCAGAGATGTTGCTTTGCTGACAACAACCCATAGAGTCAAACCTATGGTTTTTCTAGTAGTCATGTATGGATGTGAGACGAAAAGATCATATGATGAGTGGATCATAAAGAAGGCTGAGCACCGAAGAATTGATACTTTCGAACTGTGGTGCTCGAGAAGACTCTTGAAGTCCCTTGAACTGCAGGAAGATCAAACCAGTCAATCTTAAAGGAAACCAACCCTGAGTATTCATTGAAAGGACTGATGGTGAACCTGAAGCTCCAATCCCTTGGCCACCTGATAAGAGCCAGCTTGTTGGAAAAGAACTCGATGCCGGGAAAGAATGAAGGCAGAAGGAGAATGGGGTGGCCAGAGGATTGGATGGATAGATGGCATCACCTTCATGATGGGCATGAGTTTGAGCAAACAGAGATAGTGGAGAAGAGAAGAGCCTGATTTGGTGTAGTCATCAGATTGCAAAGAGTTGGAAGTGACCTAGCATCTGAACAACGAGAAAAACGAGACTAAGCACAGGTGTCAGATTTGTATTTTGTACGGTTCTCACCGTGAACATCCTGAATGTTCATTCGAAGGACTGATGTTGAAGCTGCAACTCCAATACTTTTACACCTGACGTGAAGAGCCGACTCATTGGAAAAGACCCTGATTCTCGGAAAGATTGAAGGCAGGAGGAGAAGGGGATGACAGAGGATGAGATGGTTGGATCGCAACACGGACTCAATGGATATGAGTTTGAGTAAACTTCAGGGGTTGGTGATGGACAGGGAGGCCTGGCGTGCTGCAGTCTGTGGAGTCCCAAAGAGTCAGACACGACTGAGTGACTGAAATGAGACTGAGAAGGTTCTCACAGAAAATTTACAAGAGCCTTGTGAACCAACGTCTCAAGGTTCTGTCTTGAGTTTGCACACTGGCATCAGTCACTTTTTAAAAAGGGTCTTACAACATCTAAATCTGACAAAACTGTGGTAGAAGTAGTTAAATCCAAGGAAACTATCCTGAGTTCAATCTTAAAGGCAGCTCATGTTCAAAGCAATGGGGGTGCTGGCTAAAATTTATATCCTTAAGCCCTCCATGAGGGCTTCAAGCACCATTCCTCATTTTAAGTGGCTGAAGAGGTACGCGACTGATGAAAATTTGAATACATCCGTATATGATCACAACCCTTGTCTTAACGAAGTATTGGCACAGCTGCAAATGCAATGTCTGCAAAGAAGTAAAACTTGTGCCTGAAATATTTCACCATACTTTGTGGATAATTTCGAATAGTCGATGATTTTTAAACTGTGCTCTCATATTCTTCAGTTCAGTTCAGCTGCTCAGTCGTGCATGACTCTTTGCGACCCCACGGACTGCAGCACGCCAGGCCTCCCTGTCCACCACTAACTCCCGGAGCTTGCACAAACTCATGTCCATCGAGTCAGTGATGCCATTCCACCATCTCATTCTCTGTCATCCCCTTCTCCTCCCCCTTCAATCTTTCCCAGCATCATAATTCCCATATTATTTTTTCCTTTGACTGAATCATGAATGCTTCCACTGCTATTGTTTCCTTCATCTTTCTAATACTTTTTAGCTGGATTTTTACAGAGCGGATAACAAGAGAGAGAAACAGAATAGTTTGCCGTCTTCCACGGGTCTCTTTCAGGAGCTAACCCCCAGGTGTGTTTTGTGGGGTGAGCTGTCTCACATCAAGCACAGCACAAGCAGCGACCTTGACGGTGACCTGACACCCAGAAGATAGCTTTCCTCTCACTGTGCAATCGCCTTCACAGTGATGCTGCTATGCCCACCTTGGTGAAGTTGCGGGAAAGAGCAGGTGGTCACTGATAATCTGAGGACATGCATCATCTGGCTTAAATTATTTCAATGTGATTCAAGGTTCATGGACTCGTGGTTGGCTTGGGCATGTTGTATGTATTTTCGGGGTTATGAGACAGTGAAGCTGTTTCAGCTATTTTTTTTTTCTCCTTCTCAAGCAGACATGATTTTAAGTATTTTAACACTGAGGAAAGGTGTTCTCGTGTTTCAGGAACACAGTTGTGCAGTTTACATCCCATCTCGCTGAGTGATTGCAGGAGGGTGTGATGGAGGCCAGGAGAGGCAGAATGGATGTAGACAGTTTAGAGGTGACAGGCAGTAGGTCAGAGCTGCTTCTTGTCCAGACACATGGGGCAGAGTGGACGGGTGGGGCAGAGAGGAGGGGCGGTGCTCCAGGTGGGGACGGAGCTCACTGCCTGCACGTCCCAGAAGGTGAACTGTCTTCAGAACAACAGACACGGCAGTGGGCTCTGTCATACCTCAGACTGAGGGGGCAGAGGAAACAGAGTAATTAATGTAAAGTGTTCTGAAGGTTGCCTGGCACAGGCTAGGCACTCAGGAACACAAGCGTATGAATGGTAGGCTGATTTTGGTCCAGAGAAATCAACACCATGGCTGGGATAACAGGAATACAAAGGCTTTTAGAACTTCTGCTTGGGAAACACTGTTGGGGACTTCCCCAGTGGTCCTCTGGATAAGATTCTGCCAGCCAACGCAGGACTCATGGATTGGATCTCTGGCCCGGGACGATCCTGCACGCCATGGGGCCCAAAGCCCATGTGCCACAGCTACTGAGCAGGTGCTCTAGAGCCAGCCAGCAGCTACGACAGAGCCCACGCCTCCTAAAGTCTCGACTCGACAAAAGAGAAACCGCTGCAACGAGAGCCCGTGTTCCACAACTAGAGTGGCTCTCGGGTCAGCGCAAGTAGAGAAATCTGCGGACAGTGACGACGATTCAGAGTAGCAAACAATTAATTGAAATGAGATAAGTTTAAAAACTACATCTATTGGTTTCACTAGGACACAGGTTCTAGAAAGCATCTCAGTAGGACAGCAAGGAGTGGCTGGCTAAGTATAGGAAAAGGTGAGAATGGGGGAAAGTCTTGCCTGCTTTTCTTGCTGTCGTAACCACGGTAGCATTCAGTGCACCTACGGAGTGAGGCATCGTCAATGCCGCACGTGCTGTTCATGATGCCCTCAGCCTGTCACAGTACATCCCACTGCCAACAAATGAACGCAGGGTTGTACATATTATCTCTTCTCTCTCTCACAGATGCGGGTGAAAACGAAGTTACAATTCTTCATCTGTCACCTGACGCTATAATAGGATCTATTCACAATGTGGATGAAGAAGGAAAAGAGACAGACTTCGTTGCAATACTTAGTATGTATGGCATTCTAAAATTCCCATTGCTATTGTCATGCCACGTGTCCATGCCAGAACTTTCATTCAGAAAATCACGAGGTGTTGACAATATTCACTATTCAGTGTACAAGGTCTTCATATTCGTGTTCACTGACTTGAGTATCCTGGAAGGTAATCTACTAAGAAACGGGGGCCAAAAATAATTCTCAAACATTAGAACATAGTCTCTACCTGTTGATATTAAAAAAAAATTATTTTATAGAGTATTTTTAAAAAAATATGTCAACTAAGCTCAAGCCATGGCTATGATAAGGCTGGCCTGAATTATATCATTTTATATCAGTTTTCTCATGCATTATAACTCCTGGAACAGAAACTTGTAAAATAAATATTCGTCCTGTTAAATTATCACAATACACTCTTCTTATGAACAGTGACATGACCCCAAATGACCACACAGAAACGCTGAGGTGAGTATACCATCATGACAGTAGATGTCTATTTCAGAAACGGTACTGTGTAGAATGGTTGGCTAAAGAGTAAATTGTCTCCCAAGTGGTGTGTGATGGGGTTAATGTGTCTCCACAATGAGAAAACCCTGCTTCCTTACGGGTCCAGAACTCGACAGGAGTACAGGTACAGGTTCTGGGAAGCTTGTAAAAGAAGCAGGTCAGTTGCTACTGTGATGGGTTGAGTCTCAAATTCATGGAGCTCCTGCAAGTCTTTGGGGGTCCTGCTGCTGATGCTGGCAGGGTTCAGGTACAGAGTTAGAGGGAAATTAAATCTGAAGACAGCAGTCATGTGTAACATGGGACCTGCGAACTGTTTGAGGCTCTCTTAAATTATACAAGTGGAGATCAGACTGGCACATTCGATTCCTTGTTCTGTATATTCAGAAATTTCTGTGCGTTCTCCTTTTTGCATGGTGACTTTCAGGCAAACGTGACCGGATTTCATACCTAGTCCATCGGAGGTTCAAAAGGGAGACGCGTAAAAGAGGCATTCCAGAAGAAAATATCGTGAATTTCTCTGATAATGGTAATGAAATTATACTTTTTTCCTGACTATATCATTCACCTGGTATGTAAATATCAGGAAACAAATCAGCTTATTTAAAATTTATTTTTTCCATAAGTAATCTCATGTAGAATGGTGGTTGATGGTGGTTTAGTCTCTAAGTCATTACCAACTCTTGTAAGTCCATGGACTATAGCCGAACAGACTCCTGTGTCCATAGGATTTTCCAGGAAAGAATACTGCAGTGGGTTGCCATTTCCTTCTCCAGGCAAACTTTCAGACCCAGGGATGGAACCTGGGTCTCCTGTACTGCAGGCAGATTCTTTATTGACTGAGCTACCAGAGAAGCTCCTCTTAAAAAATACTTTACTTAAATAAAGAAAAGAAATTTTAAAAATACTGGGAACGGTAGTAATCAGAGGCTCTTTTATTTCTCCCATTTTTTTTTTCCCACAGATGACTGTCCAGAGGAGTGAATAAAATTTACTTCCACACTTTTTGTAAGTAAACATAATTCATTATTAATGCTACCCCACCAGATAAATCAATAAGGACACATGGACATTTTATGCCTAATGCCCAATAAGTGGCTTCAGTTGTGTCAGACTCTGTACGACCCCCATGGGCTGTAGCCCACCAGGCTCCTCTGTCCATGGGATTCTGCAGGTAAGAATACTAGAGTTGGTTGCCATTTCCTTCCCCAGGGGATCTTCTCAACCGGGGGATCGAACAAGCCTTTCTGCATTGCCTGTATCAGCCGGCGGGTTCTGTACCACCTGCGCCTAATTCATACACGCCAAACGTTGCACGTAACAATGATTTGTCCCAATAACGTATATTCTAGCACTGGAGAGCTTTGTCTGTTACCTTAGGTAATTTCTCTTGAGACAGTTGAAATTACAAACTGTTGGCTTGATTATTGCTGAGCAGCTTTGGTGAGAGAGCCTTATCCTGCAGGAATCTTGCAGGCCTGAGTCATCAGAGAGAAGCAGGAATCCCCACAAGTGGGTGCAAACTGCTCAGTGTTCCCGTCAGTGCTGACCTGATAGTTGTCCACACATGTCTGTCCTCCAGGAACACCAGGATTAAACAGTGGCCACCGTTTCTCAAGACCAGTGTTTAATCTCACGTGACTCTGACAGAACCTAAGTGCCTTCCAACCACACTGTCTGAAATATGCATTTGAATCATATTCCCCTTTAGAGGGTAATTTCTGTTACTGGGATCTTTAAGGTTTCAAAAGTAGGACAGCCTCAGAAAACGACACTGATCTCGGCTAAAGTGCGGCTTTAATTTCCTGTTGAGGAAAAAAAAAATGAAAGAAAAAAGGCAAAGACAAACACCAGCTTGCAAAGGAATATGACAAAAAAAAAGTTGTAAATATTCAATGGAATATTACTCAGCCCTAAAAAAGGAATGAAATCATGCCATTTGCAGCAACACGTATGTACCTACAGATTGTCGTACTGAGTGAAGTCAGAAAGAAATAGACAAATGCAATGTACATCATTTATATATGGAATCAAAAATAAGAGATGGAGGAGGTTGTTTACAGTACAGAAATAAACTCAGATGTAGAGAACAGACTTGTTGTTGCAAAGGGTAAGGGATTTGGGAAAGATATGGATTGGCAGTTTGGGTCAGCAGAGGCAAACTACTCTGTACGGGATGGATAGAGAACAATGTCCAAACGCATAGCACAGGGGACTAAATGGCATATTCTGTAAAAACCTAAATTGGAAAAGAATCTGAAAAACAATCAATATTAATATATGTATGTATACTTTAATCAGGCTCCAGTACCCCTGAAATTAACACAGAATGGATAATCACTTCTATTCCAAAATGAAATTAAAAATAAAACAAAAATTAGTTCTTCAAGACCCAAAGGATAAAACTTGTGGAATTAGGAGAGGAGTGTAACTCCACCACATTGACAGTAAAGCACCTATAGATGAAGCATCGCCATGAGCATGCATTCTGAAATCATTACTCCTGAAATCAATCCCAAATGGAAAATCTCCCACCTTATGCACATCTACGGGGAACCTGCCATCTCAGAGGTGTGGAGTTTTGACGTCCACCAGGATTCTGTCCACTGCATCCCCTACAGGCTCCTGTACCCTGGACAGCCTGCTGCCTGAGGCTCACCCCTGTCAGCCATCACACAGTCACCTCTACTAAACTTTTGATCCTTTTTTATTCACCTACAGAGTCACTGAGACCAGGCACATCCTCTTCTGCATGGAATCAAGATCAACAACACAAAGATGACTTTCCTGCTTCCTGATTAACAGGATCCTTCTCTCTTCACACACACTCTCTTTCCCGTCTCATTTCTCCTGGTCACTGGTCATGTGCTGTCTGGTCGTGTTTGATTTCTGAAGGCTTAAATAAATTGATTTAATATCTGCCCTGCAAATGTGTGTCTGTGCAAAAGTCACTTGATTTCAAACACACAATTTTCCACTTTAAATATCCAGGAAATGTGAAAGTCAATCGGTCGTGTCCAACTTTTTGCAACCCCATGGACTATACAGTCCATGGAAATCTCCAGGCCAGAATACTGGGATTGGTAGCCTTTCCCTTCTCCAGGGAATCTTCCCAACCTAGGGGCTAACCCATGTCTTCATCATTTCAGGTGGATTCTTTACCAGCTACCAGGGAAGCCCCAGGAAACTGTGCCTTTAATAGGACAGGTGCTCATCAGAGGCAATTCTGATGAGGATTCGATAGAGACGCACTCGGGTGTCCAGGAGAGAGGGAGAAAAAACAATAAATAACCGTGGGACAGGAGATAGGAGACAGGATCTTCCCCTGTCCTCTTACATGCAATGAAGACTGCACTCCTCTTCATGTCTGCATATGCAAGGAGTCATGTTTTTCAAACCAATTGAAAGGACTTGTTTGCATAGATAAAGTTTTGTGTATTTTCAGTTATTGGAAAATTATTTTGTTCCCATGTTACATTGTTTCCAGTAACTTGAATGCATTTGCCAAATGACTAACAAGAATGAGTTCAGTCCATTCTGGATATTCTTTCCCAAGGTGTCTGTTCAAAAATTAATCCAATTCGTCTTACCCTTTAATATTTGGTTTTGTGTGCTTGTACAAGTACTCCGTGCCAAATAACAACTTTTTTCATGTACATGCACAGAGGACCCATAAAAAGTCACCCAAAATTTTCTGTTATATAAGTGGCAATATACACTTCAGTTCCGTTCAGTTCAGTTCAGTCACTCAGTTGTGTTCAACTCTTTGTGACCCCATGAACCGCAGCACACCAGGCCTCCCAGTCCATCACCAACTCCCAGAGTTTACTCAAACTCATGTCCATTGAGTCAGTGATGCCATCCAGCCATCTCATCCTGTGTCGTCCCCTTCTCCTCCTGCCCTCAATATTTCCCAGCATCAGGGTCTTTTTAAATGAGTCAGCTCTTTGCATAAAATGGTCAAAGTATTGGAGTTTCAGCTTCAACATCAGTCCTTCCAATGAACACCCAGGACTGATCTCCTTTAGGATCAGTTGGATCTCCTTGCAGTCCAAGGCTCACAAGCATTTTCTCCCATCCAAGTACTAACCAGGCCCGACCCTGCTTAGCTTCCGAGATCAGAAGATATCGGGCGCGTTCAGGGTGGTATGGGCGTAGACTCACAAGCGTTTTCTCCAACAGCACAGTTCAAAAGCATCTTTTCTTCGGCGCTCAGCTTTCTTTACAGTCCAACTCTCACATCCATACATGGCTACTGGAAAGATCATAGCCCTGACTAGATGGACATTTGTTGACAAATTGATGTCTCTGCTTTTTAATATGCTGCCTAGGTTGGTCATAACTTTCCTTCCAAGGAGTAAGCGTCTTTTAATTTCATGGCTGCAATCACCATCTGCAGTGATATTAGAGCCCAAAAAAATATGTCTGACACTGTTTTCAGTGTTTGCACATCTATTTCCCATGTAGTGATGGGACCAGATACCATGATCTTAGTTTTCTGAAGTTTTAAGCCAACTTTTTCACTCTCCTCTTTCACTTTCATCAAGAGGCTCTTTAGTTCTTCTTTACTTTCTGCCATAAGGGTGGTGTCATCAGCATATCTGAGGTTATTGATATTTCTCCCAGCAATCTTGATTCCAGCTTGTGCTTCTTCCAGCCCACCGTTTCTCATGATATACTCTAAGCAGGGTGACAATATACAGCCTTGATGTACTCCTTTTCCTATTTGGATCCAGTCTGTTGTTCCATGTCCGGTTCTAACCGTTGCTTCCTGACCTGCATACAGATTTCTCAGGAGGCAGGTAAGGTGGTCTGGTATTCACATCTCTTTCAGAGTTTTCAACATTTTATTGTGATCCACAAAGTTCATTTCCAAGGCAAACCATTCAATATCACAGTAATCAAAGTCTATGCCCTGACCAGTAATGCTGAAGAAGCTAAAGTTGAACTGTTCTATGAAGACCTACAAGACCTTCTAGAACTAACACCCCCCAAAAAGATGTCCTTTTCCTTATACGGGACTGGAATGCAAAAGTAGGAAGTCAAGAAACACCTGAGTAACAGGCAAATTTGGCCTTGGAGTACAGAATGAAGCAGGGCAAAGACTAATAGAATTCTGCCAAGAGAACTCACTAGTCATAGCAAACACCCTCTTCCAATAACACAACAGAAGACTCTACACATGTACATCACCAGATGGTCAACACCCAAATCAGATTGATTATATTCTTTGCAGCCAAAAATGGAGAAGCTCTATACAGTCAGCAAAAACAATACTGGGAGCTGACTGTGGCTCAGATCATGAACTCCTTATTGCCAAATTCAGACTTAAATTGAAGAAAGTAGGGAAAACCACTAGACCATTCAGGTATGACCTAAATCAAATCCCTTATGATTATACAGTGGAAGTGAGAAATAGATTTAAGGTACTAGATCTGATAGACAGAGTGCCTGATGAACTATAGATGGAGTTCGTGACATTGTACAGGAGACAGGATTCAAGACTATCCCCAAGAAAAAGAAATGCCAAAAAGCAAAATGGTTGTCTGGGGAGGCCTTACAAATAGCTGTGAAAAGAAGAGAGGTGAAAAGCAAAGGAGAAAAGAAAAGATAATACTCATTTGAATGCAGAGTTCCAAAAAAAAGCAAGGAGAAATAAGAAACCCTTCATCAGTGATCAATGCAAAGAAATAGAGGAAAACAATAGAATGGGAAAGACTAGAGATCTCTTTAAGAAAATTAGTGATACCAAGGGAACATTTCATGCAAAGATGTTCTCAATAAAGGACAGAAATGGTATGGACCTAACAGAAGAAGAAGATATTAAGAAGAGGTGGCAAGAATATACCAAAGAACTGTACAAAAAAGATCTTCATGACCCAGATAATCACATGGTGTGATTACTCAATAAAGCCAGACATCCTGGAATGCTAAGTCAAGCGGGCCTTAGGAAGCATCACTACAAACAAAGCTAGTGGAAGTGATGGAATTCCAGTTGAGCTATTTCAAATCCTGAATGATCATACTGTGAAAGTGCTGCGCTCAAAATGCCAGCAAATTTGGAAAACTCAGCAGTGGCCACAGGATTGGAAAAGGTCAGTTTTCATTCCAATCCAAAAGAAAGGCAATGCCAAAGAATGCTCAAACTACCGCACAATTTGTACTCATCTCACACGCTAGTAAAGTAATGCTCAAAATTCTCCAAGCCAGGCTTCAAAAACACATGAACTTCCAGATGTTCAAGCTGGTTTTAGAAAAGGCAGAGGAACCAGAGATCAAATTGCCAGCATCTACTGGCTCATGGAAAAAGCACAAGAGTTCCAGAAAAACATCTATTTCTGCTTTATTGACTATGTCAAAGCCTTTGACTGTGTGGATCACAATAAACTGTGGAAAATTCTGAAAGAGATGTGAATACCAGACTACCTGACCTGCCTCTTGAGAAACCTGTATGCAGCTCAGGAAGCAACACTTAGAACTGGACATGGAACAACAGACTGGTTCCAAACAGGAAAAGGAGTGCGTCAAGGCTGTATACTGTCACCCTGCTTATTTAACTTCTAGGAAGAGTACATCATGAGAAACGCTGGGCTGGAAGAAGCACAAGCTGGAATCAAGATTGCTGGGAGAAATATCAATAACTTCAGATATACCGATGACACTACCCTTATGGCAGAAAGTAAAGAAGAGCCAAAGAGCCTCTTGATGAAAGTGAAAGAGGAGAGTGAAAAAAGTTGGCTTAAACTGAACATTCAGAAAATTAAGATCATGTTATCTGGTCCCATCACTTAATGGCAAATAGATAGGGAAACAGTGGCTGACTTTATTTTTCTGGGCTCCAAAATCACTGCAGATGGTCATTGCAGCCATAAAATTAAAAGACACTTACTCCTTGGAAGGAAAGTTATGACCAACATAGACAGCATATTAAAAGGAAGAAACATCAATTTTCAACAAAGGTCCGTCTAGTCAAGGTTATGGTTTTTCCAGTAGCCATGTATGGATGTGAGAGTTGGACTATAAGGAAAGCTAAGTGCCAATAATTGATGGTTTTGAACTGTGGTATTGGAGAAGACTCTTGAGAGTCCCTTGGACTGCAAGGAGATCCAAACAGTCCATCCTAAAGGAGATCAATCCCGAGTGTTCATTGGAAGGACTGATGTTGAAGCTGAAACTCCAATAATTTGGCCACCTGATGTGAAGAGCTAACTCATTTGAAAAGACCCTGATGCTGGGGAAGATGGAAGGCAGGAGGACAAGGGGACAACAGAGGATGAGATAGTTGGATGGCATCAGTGACACAAAGACATGGGTTTGGGTGGACTCCGGAAGTTGATGATGGACAGGTAGACCTGGCATGCTGCGGTTCATGGGGTTACAAAGAGTCAGACAGGGCTGAGCAACTGAACTCAACACAGTCAAAGCCTTTGGCCTAGACAATAAAGCAGAAATAGATCTTTTTTTGGAACTCTCTTGCCTTTTCTATGATCCAGTGAATGTTTTCAGTTTGATCTTTGGTTCCTCTGCCTTTTCTAAAACCAGCTTGAACATTTGGAAGTTCAAGGTTCACATATTGCTGAAGCCTGGCTTGGCGAATTTTGAGCATTACTTTACTAGCGTGTGAGATGAGTGCAATTATGTGGTAGTTTGTGCATTCTTTGGCTTTGCCTTTCTTTGGGATTGGAATGAAAGTAATCTCTTATAAAATACATTACTTAAAAAAAAAAAAAAAACAGAAAGAAACCTTAGAAATACTGTGGAACGGTAGTAATTTGTGGCTGTTTTATTTCCCATTTTGCTTTTCCACAGATGACTGTCCAGCAGAGTGAACAAATGTGACTTGGACATGGACAATTTGTGAGTAAATATTGTCTGTTATTGATGCTGTACCACCATATAAATAAAAAAAAAACATACTGTTATTTCATGCCTAATACCTAACAAGTCTCTTCAGTCCTGTTGGACTCTCGGCTACCTCATGCACTTTGGTCCGCCAGGTGCCTCTGTCCATGGTATTCTCCAGCAAAGAATATTAGAATGGCTTGCCATTTCCTTCTCCAAGAGATCTTCCCAAAGCAGGGATCGAACTTACATCTCCTACATCTCCTGCATGGGCAGGTTGGTTCTTTTCCACTACTGCCTATTCCATCCATGCCAAATTTTGCAGGCAGTTTTTTGCACCAATAACTTAGCATTCTGTCACTAGAGAACTTTGTCACATTAGGTAATTTCTCTTCTCTGGAGCCATATTAAATGGCAAACTGGTTGGTTGATTAATGCTGAGCATCTTTAATGAGAGCATGTCAACCTGCAGGAATCTTGCAGGCTAGACTCATCAGAGAGAAGCAGGAATCACCACAAGTTGGTTAAAACTATTTAGTGTTCCTGTCAGTCCTGACCTCATGGTTGTCCATACATGACCCTTCTCCAGAAGAACCAGGATTAAAGACAGTTCACCTCTCCTGCAAGATTAGTTTTTAATCTCACGTGATGCTGACAGACCCAGTGAAGCAATTCCAACTGCACTGTCTGAAATAAGCATTTGAATTATATTCCCCTTCACAAGGTGATTTCTTTTAGTGGGATCTTTAAGCTTTCTAAAGTAAGATAGCCTCAGAAAATGACACTGATCTAGGCTAAGGTATGGCTTTAATTTTCTGTAAGAATGAAACAAAAGAGGCAAAGAAAAACACGAGCTTGCAGGTGAATATGATTAAAGGAAAAAAAGACATGCTGAAAACATTCAATGGATTATTCAGTTCAGTACAGTTCGGTCGTTCAGTCGTGTTTGATTGTTGCAACCCCTTGAATTGCAGTATGCCAGTCCTCCCTGTCCATCACCAACTCCTGGAGTTTACTCAAACTCATGTCCATCGAGTCAGTGATGCCATCCAGCCATCTCATCCTCTGTCATCCCCTTCTCCTCCTGCCCCCAATCCCTCCTAGCATCAGGGTCTTTTCCAGTGAGTCAATGCTTCACATGAGGTGGCCAAAGTATTGGAGTTTCAGCTTCAGCATCAGTCCTTCCAATGAACACCCAGGACTGATCTCCTTGAGGATGGACTGGTTTGTACTTCTTGCAGTCCAAGGGACTCTCAAGAGTCTTCTCCAACACCACAGTTCAAAAGCACGAATTCTTCAGCACGCAGCTAAGTCCAACTCTCACATCCATACATGACCACTGGAAAAACCATATATCACTCAGCCATAAAGATGAATGAGACCATGGCATTTGCAGCACCATGAATGGACCTACAGATTGTCGTCCAAAGTGACGTAAGTCACAAAGAGAAAGACAAAAACAATACATGTCACTTATATGTGGAATCTAAAATAAGACTTGGAGGAGGTTATTTTCAAAACAGAAACACACTCACAGGCATAGAGAACAAACTTGTGGTTGCAAAGGGGGAGAAAGTTGGCTGAGAGAAGGATTAGGATTTTGAGATTAGCAGATGCAAAATATTATATACAAGAAGGATAGACAAAAAGATATTCCTATAGAATGCAGGGAGCTATATGCAATACTCTTTAAAAACCTAAATGGGGAAAAGAACCTAAAAAATAAAAAAGCCCAGATATTCATATCTGTACATATAAATCAATCACTTTGTTGTACACTTGAAACCAATACAACATTGTTAATCAACTCTACTTCAAAATAAAATTAAACTTAAACAATTAACTCTTGAAGGCCCAAGACAAAACTTTTAGAATTGGGAGAAGAGATTAATTCAGAAAATGCAAACTTTAAAACAGAGACTTTAAACCATCTTTAGATGAACCATTCCAATGAACATGTATTTCGAAACCATTACTCCTAGAATCAATCCCCAGTGGGAAAGTTTTCCCCGCATGTACATCCTAGGGAAAATTCCACAGGGACTCCCAACTACATCACTGAGATGTGGAGTGTTGAGGCCCACCAGGATTCTAACACTGGATCACCTACCAGCTCCTATTCCCTGGACAGCCTACTGCCTGAGGCTCACCCCTGTCAGCTGTCACACAGTCGACTCTACTAAACCTTTGGTCTCGTTTCATTCACCTACAGGAAGGGCCCCTGAAACGAGACACATCTTCATCTCCATGGAATCAACATCAACAATACAAAGACGACCTTCTTGGTTCCCGATTAACATGATCCTTCTCTCTTCATGCTCACACTCCCTCTCCCATCTCATCTCTCCTGGTCACTAAATCATGTCCTGTCTGGTGGTGTTTGATTTCTGAGGGTTTAAATAAACTGATTTAATTTTTGCCTTGCACATGTGTATCTGTGCAAAAGTCATCTGATTTAAAACACACAAAAGTCCATGTTGATTATCCAGGAAACTGTCTTTTTTAGGACAGATGTTCATCAGAGACAATTCTGATGAGGATTCGATAGCAATGCCCTCATGTGTCACATGAGAGGAAGAGAAAGGACTAAACCATCATTGGACTGGGGACAGGATCCTCTTACTGTACTGGGAGTGGGGCGTCTGGTCAAGAAAAGTCCCTAGGAAGCAGCTTATTCATTACAGGGCATTACAGGGAAAGAAACTTGTGTTGGCCCCACAGAGCTTCATAGAGAGAAAGTGTCAGATGCCACGGGCTGTAATTGACGGTAAGTGTCTTTTCTGACAGCACCAACACTTCTGATTGATGAAGGACTGATATTTCTTAACCATTGCTGTTTATCCGTTGTTTGCTATGGCTGAGTGCACCTCAGAGTGTTTCCCTGACATTGAGTGGAAAAATGATCAGTCTTTCCTGACTCACACCAATGGGGCACCCTTGGAAGCTGTGCTGAAATGTACAACCTGGATAACTATTTCAGAGGAATCCCTACTCTGGGTCACCTGCTTCCAGGTGGAGACTCACTAGAGAGCAGTGTGCATGTCTTGCTTCCATCTTTGTACATTCCTGTTTGTCTAACTGAACCTTGATGGCTGTGTTTCCCTGACGGTACCAGTTCTTAGGACAAACAGTCACAGAGCCCAGGTGCTGGGTGGTTCCTAGACACACCCAGGATGGTGACCCCCCACCCCCAAATGTCTTGAGCCTTCTAGCTTGTCCACAAAACAATACTGTCCTGGATCCCTTCTCCTAAAGTCATACTGCCGTGCATGTGACTATGACCCATGGACATGCTTTTGGATTCTAGACTTTTTTTTTTTTTGGATTCTAGACTTTAACAGGTGCTTTGGTCTTTCTTTTCACCGAGAAATGCCCCTGTAGTACACACAGTTGCCCACATTTGCCACTCAAGAAAAAAATCCGCATGAAACAGCCTTAGTTACTCACTCACCAGCTCTAGCACTGGAGACTCAGTAACACCAATACTCAGGACCATGACGATGTGGAAGTTACTCACTAGTGCATGCAGACTGCTTATATAAACAACAAGAGATGATGAAGTGGTAAGGAGAGGACTTGGGGAGGGTCGGGCTGTGACACTGGATGGAGGACCATGTCCTGTAGAAAGCTGCAGGTTCCTACAAGGACTGAGGCTTCATTCTCTGTCTGAGCAGCAGGTTAACTCATGTCATCCAAGATTTGTCACCCTCCCTGTGATGGACATGAGGTGTCTTCCTGTGCACTGTAGTCTGTTAGACAGCCTGATTCATCTCCAATGACCAGATAGAAGGTGTCACCTCTCACATCTTCCATTGTAACACCCAGAAACATGACCCCACATGACAAATGTCTCTCTTCAGAGGTAGACGGGTGTCTGCTTGAGAAGCAATACCCCACCAGCAGCCTTCGAAACCCTTCCCAGATTGGGACAAACCAAAGCTGCTGGTTAAGGAAAAGAGTACCCCAGGGAACTCTGAACACAGATTAAACTTTAGAAGACTTCCTGCTGAAAATTGTGGTTTGGAACCAGAAGCAATGACATCTCCTGGGGTGCTTGTTAAAAGTGCAGGTTCCAGGCTCAACACTACACATGCTCCATTAGAAACAAGGGCACCCGTCACCTTGTCTGGAGGTCACTGAACATGATCCCCTTCGAGAAGCACTGCGTGGAGAAGGTCAGATCTCAAAAAGTGTACTCGTGGGGCTTCCCTGATGGTACAGTGCTTGGGAATCCCCCGAAGAATGCAGGGGCCATGGGTCTGATCTCTAGGATGCCTCATGCCACAGGGCAACTAAGCCCACAGGCTGCACGATGGAGCCCTTGCCCCACAACTGTTGCAGAGAAGCACCAGTTGGGACTACAGGTTGTAGCTGCTTCATCGGCTTGCTTGCTGTTATTATCATCATCACACATAATCATCTGTCTCAAAGGATACTGCCCCTCTGCATGAATGCAAACTAAAATGCCTTTGCTGTGTTCATAAAGAGGTAACCTGACCCTGCCCACCTCTGAAAAGAAGAGATCGAAGAGATGAACACACCCCTTCAAAGGCTGGCTGTTCCCATAGATGGGCCTCCCTGGTGGCTCAGCTGATAAAGAATCTGCCTGCCGTGTGGGAGACCTGGGTTCAATGCCTGGGTTGGGAAGATCCCCTGGAGAAGGGAAATCTATCCACTCCAGTGTTCTGGCCTGGAGACTTTCACGGACTGTATAGTCCATGGGGTCGCAAAGAGTCACACACAGAGTGATGTTCACTTCACTCACTCCCCATAGATGTTTTGCAAGATTAGGACCCCTTTTACACTCTTTGCTCACTGCCTCTCACTCTCTATTCTGCCTTTTGACTTTAGATCCTCACCAATTCTCTCTCTGGTTCTATTCAAGAACCTTGTGTCCACCCTGCAATAAGATGGTTATTTCAAGACATTAGTCTGCCGTTTATTTGTCAACTGCCTTTCTGAATACAGTCATATTCCTTGCCTAAACACCTCATTATGCATACCATTAGGTATAATACTTTCATTGTGCCTAGGTTTAATATAAGCTAAATAACATCTTACTATATGTCACCAATTTGTTAGCAAGGAAAGTAGCTCAATGTGAAAAAACTTTTTGAGGAATGAGTGCAAATGAGATAAGAGTTTTCAGTGAACTTTTAGAAAAAATTATGTGTTTTAGAATCTGTCCAGATATACTACAACTTGGATGTTAAATTTATGCTAAACTAAATTGAGTGATGAATGGTTTCATCATTTTCATTGAGTGGAAAATGGACCCCAAAAAGGGTCTTGTACCTAATCAATCAAGAATAACTACATTTAAAACAATTTTCATTGAGTCAATGAACCTTTAAAGTCAGCTGAGGCAAAAGGTAAATTTGGCTTTTCTCTCTTTTTAAAAAAATCTCAAGTTTTCTGAAGATGTCATGTTGCCTTGGATAGAAGATTTTAAGTCTGTTTATCTTTTAAGTGGTCTGTTCGGTGTTTGCCTTTGAAATCTTTTATCGTCCCTTTGCCTAAGTAAGTAATTATTTTTCACAGTGACGTGACATTTATTGTGCTTTAAAAGTTGTTTTTTTTTTTTCTTTCTGAATGCTCTTTTGATTAAACTTCTCAAATCAAAATACCTCTATCTAACTTTCGGATGTCTCAAAGAGTCCCTAAAACACTTCCAAAGGAAGACATCAAGCTAATTAGGTTCACTTGGTATGTTAAACTATATGGGAGATGTCAGATGAGTAATAAATCTAAAGTTACATTGTAAATGATGCAGATATTGTAGAGATTTTATAGAGTTCCTAAAAACCTGGTATGTCCTGGTAGATTATCATTAGTCATAATTCTATTTATTATTTGAAAATGTTGTATATCACAGCACTAACCGGGTTGCTTTGTCAACTGCATTGTAATCAGATTTAAGTCTTGAATTGCCTTAAGTCTTTCATCATTATAGATACTTATGGTTTCACTCTGATGTCATGGCAAAAATGCCTCCTCTCCAAGACGATTTACAGAAAAGTTTTTGGATAACACAACTTTCCAACTTTCAGATCATAATGCTGAACTGAGTAAAGAAATTATTGAAAAATTCTAATGAGAAACCTGCAGGCTTCATAAAGCTGTTAACATAAAGAATTAGTTACATAGGAATGAGTGAACGAGTAAATACAATTTTTATGCTTCCTATCAAAAACATTACTGGTTTAAATCAGTGTTTTCCGGGTATAAGAAAATCTTCTCCTTTAACTAACTTTGAGTTATAGTAACTTGGTAGAGTGCGTGTTTAGTCACTCAGTCCTGTCCAACTCCTTGTGACCCCAAGGACTGTAGCCCACCTGGTTCCTCTGTCCATGGGATTTCCCAGGGAAGAATACAGGGGATCTTCCCGATGCCGAGATCAAACTCGTGTCTCAAACATATCCAGCATTGACAGATGAATTCTTTACCATCTGAGTCAGCAGGGAAGCCCTGTATAGTAACCTGGTATGTTATACCTTTTGTGAGTAAAGTTGAAACATCTCTTTTCCTCTACCTGGTTGATATTGCCAGTAACATACAATTGTCTCAAAGATAAAGCCATGGATAAATGTGCACAGCCAGGACAGTAAAATTGCAAACAACTCATTAAATCAGTTATGGCTCCTTGAGTCACTTGATTATTGCAACTGGATTACAATGAGTTATACTAATCATTGTTTAAAGTTCTTATTAAACTGTGCTTTGTGTCTCTCTGCTGAACTACATCATCATCAATGTTCCTAGTTTTGTTACTAATATCCTATCTCATTTATAGGATTGTGGTCTCTTGAAGTTACTAATGTGTAATCAGGCCTCCAGCAAAATTCTACCCCTTCTGATGCCTATGTCAGAAGCTTTCTCTATCTCCTTTATATTTTAATAAAACTTTATTACACAAAAGCTCTGAGTGATCAAGCCTCGTCTCTGGCCCCGGATTGAATTCTTCTCCTCTGGGGGCCAAGAATCCCCGTGTCTTCGTGTGATTCAACAACAACCTTTCATCTTGGGGACTCATCCAGGATCCTTCAGGACAAGGTAAGGATGCTTGGAGCTCTAGTTCTTTGTTCTCTTAGCGAACACGTTTTCTGCTGTGCCTTACTAACTCTACGGTGTGCTTGTGTGAGTGAGTGACATGCCCTGCGTGAAGCAAGTAAGGAGCCCTTCTTTGCTTGGTGATCTCATGAGTTCCATGGTGATCTCATATGGCTTAAGGCAGAAACCTGTCGGGGAGTTATACCAACCTGCCAGTGCCAAGAGGCACCCAATGTCTCCTTCAGGAACCGACCAGAAATGGGCAAAGCATGTGGACAGAACTCTCCTTTCTCGATCAAACTTTCTGGTCTCTTTGACCATTTCATAACGCCTTGGGAATTAGAAGTACTCACCTAATCTATTGGCAATGGCAACCCACTCCAGTACTCTTGCCTGGAATTTCCCATGGATGGAGGAGCCTGGTAGGCTGCAGTCCATGGGGTCACTAAGAGTCGGACACGACTGAGCAACTTCACTTTCATTTTTCACTTTCATGCATTGGAGGAGGAAATGGCATCCCACTCCAGTGTTCTTGCCTGGAGAATCCCAGGGACAGCAGGGCTTGGTGGGCTGCCATCTATGGGGTCGCACAGAGTTGGACACGACTGAAGCGACTTAGCAGCAGCAAAACTTTAGAGAAAATCACATTTATAACATGAAGTAATTGTTACAGTGTGAATCTATGTATGGGAAGAAGAAAAAGGGATAATATCTCCTAGACTATAGTTAAACAAAACCCAGAGTATTTTTAATTATTGATGGGTCCTCGTCCAAAACTTAACACCTGGAGTGGCAAATGAAGAATTTTCACCTGGACTAGGATGAGCCTCCCAGTGCCATGGGATAAAAGTTAATCACGAAGCGTCTCCCAAATGTTGGTCAAATTCTTGACCAAGAGGGGAAGACCTGAGAAATGGAATCAGCAACTGCGGACCTCCAGCATGAGCTGGTGAGCCCTGAGGAAGGAGAATACTTGCCATCTAGCAGCCATCAGATTACAGCGACTCCCTATGGTGAACCCACAGGAAACACTGAGAACATAGAATTACAGGCCCTCAGATGGCTGAGGTAATAGCAAGAAAATATTTGTAATGAGCCCTGACTCTTGCACCTTTCCATACATGGGAAAGTGCTAAAGTCCATATCTTGAAATTCTGCCTCCTGGATTTCAAGTTCAGTATTTCTAAGTTGACAGCTATAAAGAAGAGACTTTACAGGAATGAACAAAAGAAGAGAAATCCAACATATGAAACAGTGGCACCGATGGGAGACACTTGCAGAAAGATCCATCTGGCAAAGCAGAAAGGTCGTTGCCCTCTTTTTCCACAAGACTGTGGAATGGGTTTTGACAGTAGGGAATTCTTCTTCTTCTCTTCAATTAATCTATTTATTTTAATTGGAGCAATTACTTTACAATATTGTAGTGGTTTTTGCCATACATTGACATGACCCAGCCATGGGTGTACATGTGTCCCCCATCCTGAACCCCCCTCCCACATTCCTCCTCATACAATCCCACAGGGTCATCCCAGTGCACCAGCCCTGAACACCCTGTCTCGTGCATCAAACCTGGACTGGCGATCTATTTCACATATGGTAATATACATGTTTCAATGCTATTCTTTCAAATGATCCCACCCTCGCCATCTCCCACAGAGTCCAAAAGTCTGTTCTTTACATCTGTGTCTTTTTTATTGTCTCGCATAAGGATCATCATTACCATCTTTCTAAATTCCATATATTTGCGTTAATGTAC
The DNA here is from genome assembly GCF_002263795.3 of Bos taurus. Taxonomy (NCBI): domain Eukaryota; kingdom Metazoa; phylum Chordata; class Mammalia; order Artiodactyla; family Bovidae; genus Bos; species Bos taurus. The sequence continues at coordinate 2,573,761 of NC_082638.1, read as the reverse complement.
TGTATTGGTGTTTTTCTTTCTGACTTACTTCACTCTATATAATAGGCTCCAGTTTCATCCACCTCATTAGAACTGATTCAAATGCATTCTTTTAAGAGCTGAGTAATATTCTATTGTGTATATGTACCACAGTTTTCTTTTCCATTTGTCTGCCAATGGACATCTAGGTTGCTTCCATGTCCTGGCTTTGTAAACAGTGCTGCAATGAACATTGGGGTACATGTGTCTCTTTCAATTCTGGTTTCCTCAGTGTGAATGCCCAGCAGTGGGATTGCTGGGTCATATGGCAGTTCTATTTCCAGATTTTTAAGGAATCTCCACACTGTTCTCCATAGTGGCTGTACTAGTTTGAATCCCCATCAACAGTGTAAGAGGGATCCCTTTTCTCCACACCCTTTCCAGCATTTATTGCTTGTAGACATTTTGATGGCAGACATTCTGACTGGTGTGAGATGGTACTTCATTGTGGTTTGGATTTGCATTTCTCTGGAGATCAAATTGCCAAAATCCACTGGATCATGGAAAAAGCAAGAGAGTTCCAGAAAAATATCTATTTCTGCTTTATTGACTATACCAAAGCCTTTGACTGTGTGGATCACAATAAACTGTGGAAAATTCTTCAAGAGATGGGAATACCAGACCATCTGACCTGCCTCTTGAGAAATTTGTATGCAGGTCAGGAAGCAACAGTTAGAACTGGACATGGAACAACAGACTGGTTGCAAATAGGAAAAGGAGTTCGTCAAGGCTGTATATTGTCACCCTGTTTATTTAACTTATATGCAGAGTACATGATGAGAAATGCTGGACTGGAAGCACAAGCTGGAATCAAGATTGCTGGGAGAAATATCAATAACCTCAGATATGCAACTGACACCACCCTTATGGCAGAAAGTGAAGAGGAACTCAAAAGCCTCTTGATGAAAGTGAAAGTGGAGAGTGAAAAAGTTGGCTTAAAGCTCAACATTCAGAAAACGAAGATCATGGTATCCGGTCCCACCACTTCATGGGAAATAGATGGGGAAACAGTGGAAATAGTGTCAGACTTTATTTTTCTGGGCTCCAAAATCACTACAGATGGTGACTGCAGCCATGAAATTAAAAGACACTTACTCCTTGGAAGGAAAGTTATGACCAACCTAGATAGCATATTCAAAAGCAGAGACATTACTTTGCCAACAAAGGTTCGTCTAGTCAAGGCTATGGTTTTTCCTGTGATCATGTATGGATGTGAGAGTTGGACTGTGAAGAAGGCTGAGCGCCGAAGAATTGATGCTTGTGAACTGTGGTGTTGGAGAAGACTCTTGAAAGTCCCTTGGACTGCAAGGAGATCCAATCAGTCCATTCTGAAGGAGATCAGCCCTGGGATTTCTTTGGAAGGAATGATGCTGAAGCTGAAACTCCAGTACTTTGGGCACCTCGTGCGAAGAGTTGACTCATTGGAAAAGACTCTGATGCTGGGAGGGATTGGGGGCAGGAGGAGAAGGGGATGACAGAGGATGAGATGGCTGGATGGCATCACTTACTCGGTGGACATGAATCTGAGTGAACTCCAGGTTGGTGATGGACAGGAAGGCCTGGCATGCTGCGATTAATGCAGTCGCAAAGAGTCGGACACGACAGAGCAACTGATCTGATCTGATCTGATGTCTTCTTTGGAGAAATGTCTGTTTAGTTCTTTGGCCCATTTTTTTGATTGGGTCACTTAATTTTCTGGAATTGAGGTGCATGAGCTACTTGTATATTTTTGAGATTAATTCTTTTCAGTTTCATTTGCTATTATTTTCTCCCATTCTGAAGGCTGTCTTTTCACCTTGCTTATAGTTTCCTTTGTTGTGCAAAAACTTTTAAGTTTAATTGGGTCCTATTTGTTTATTTTTGTCTTTATTTCCATTACTCTGGGAGATGGGTCATGGAGGATCCTGCTGTGATTTATGTCAGAGAGTGTTTTGCCTATATTTTCCTCTAGGAGTTTTATAGTTTCCAGGGAGTGTTTTGCTTATGTTTTCCTCTAGGAGCTTTATAGTTTCCGGTCTTACATTTAGATCTTTAATCCATTTTGAATTATTTTCGTGTATGGTTTTAGAAAGTGTTCTAGTTTCATTCTTTTACAAGTGGTTGACCAGTTTTCCCAGCTCACTTGTTAAAGAGATTGTCTTTTCGCCATTGTATATTTTGCCTCCCTTGTCAAAAATAAGGTGTCCATATGTGCATGGATTTATCTCTGGGGTCTCTATTTTATTCCATTGATCTATATTTCTGTCTTTGTGCCAGTACCATACTATCTTAATTACTGTAGCTTTGTAATATAGTCTGAAGTCAGGAAGATTGATTCCTCCAGTTCCATTCTTCTTTCTCAAGATTGCTTGGCTATTCAAGGTTTTTTGTATTTCCACACAAATTGTGAAATTATTTCTTCTACTTCTGTGAAAAATACCATTGGTAGCTTGATAGGGATTGCATTGAATCTATAGATTGCTTTGGGTAGTATACTCATTTTCACTATATTGATTCTTCCAATCCATGAATACGGTATGTTTCTCCATCTATTAGTGTCCTCTTTGATTTCTTTCACCAGTGTTTTATAGTTTTCTATATATAGGTCTTTTGTTTCTTTAGGTAGATATATTCCAAAGTATTTTATTCTTTTCGTTGCAGTGGTGAATGGAATTGTTTCCTTAATTTCTTTTTCTGTTTTCTCATTGTTAGTGTATAGGAATGGTAGGGATTTCTGCGTGTTAATTTTATATTCTTTGAATTTACTATATTAATTGAATAGCTCTAGAAATTTTCTGGTGGTGTCTTTACGGTTTTCTATGTAGAGTATCATGTCATCTGCAGTGAGAGTTTTCCTTTTTCTTTTCCAATCTGGATTCTTTTTATTTCTTTTTCTTTTCTAATTTCTGTGGCTAAAACTTTCAAAACTATATTGAATAGTAGTGGTGAGAGTGAGCACCCTTGTCTTGTTCCTGACTTTAGGGGAAATGCTTTCTATTTTTCACCATTGAGGATAATGTTTGCTGTGGGTTTATCATATATGGCTTTTATTATGTTGAGGTATGTTGCTTCTATGCCTGCTTTCTGGAGGGTTTTTATCATAAATGGATGTTGAATTTTGTCAAAATCTTTCTCTACATCTATTGAGATGGTTTTTATCTTTCAATTTGTTAATGTGGTGTATCACATTGACTGATTCATGAATATTGAAGAATACTTGCATCCCTGGGATAAAGCCCACTTGGTCATGATGTACAGTATTTGTAATATTTGTAATATGTTGTTGGATTCTGTTTACTAGAATTTTTTTCAGGATTTTTGCATCTATGTTCATCAGTGATGTTGGCCTTTAATTTTCTTTGTGTGTGTGTGTGTGTGTGGCATCTTTATCTGGGTTTTGGTATTAAGGTGATGGTGGCCTCAGAATAAGTTTGCCTTCCTCTGCAATTTTCTGGAAGAGTTTAAGTAGGATAGGTGTTAGCTCGTCTCTAAATTTTTGGTAGAATTCACCTGTGAAGCCATTTGGTCCTGGGCTTTTGTTTGTTGGAAGATTTTTTATTACAGTTTTGATTTCTGTGCTTGTGATGAGTCTGTTAAGATTTTCTATTTCTTCCTGGTTCAGTTTTGGAAAGTTATACTTTTCTAAGAATTTGTCCATTTCTTTCAAGTTGTCCATTTTATTGGCATATAGTTGCTGATAGTAGTCTCTTATGATCCTTTGATTTCTGTGTTGTTTGTTGTGATTGCTCCATTTTCATTTCTAATTTTGTTAATTTGATTCTTCTCCCTTTTTTTCTTGAGGAGTCTGGCTAATGGTTTGTCTATTTTATTTATCTTCTCAAAGAACCAGCTTTTAGCTTTGTTGATTTTTGCTATAGTCTCCTTTGTTTCTTTTTCATTTATTTCTGCCCTAATTTTCATGATTTCTTTCCTTCTACTAACACTGGGGTTCTTTATTTCTTCTTTTTTCTAGTTGCTTTAGGCATAAAGTTAGGTTATTTATTTTATTTTTCTCTTGTTCTTGGGATAAGCTTGTGTCACTATGAACCTTCCCTTAGCACTGCTTTTACTGAATCCCTTAGGTTTTGGGTTGCTGTGTTTTCATTTCCATTTGTTGCTACCCATATTTTGATTTCTGTTTTATTTCTTCTGTGATTTGTTAGTTATTCAGAAGCATGTTGTTTAGCCTCCATATGTTTATCTTAAGAGTTTTTTTTTTTCCCCCGTAGTTGACAAATAATCTATTGCATCGTGATCAGAAAAGATGCTTGGAATGATTTTAATTTTTTTGAATTTACCAAGGTTAGATTTATGGTCCAGTATGTGATTTATCCTGGAGAAGGTTCCATGTGCACTTGAGAAAAAGGTGAAATTCACTGTCTTGGGGTGAAATGTCCTATAGCTATCAGTTAGGTCTAACTGGTCCATTGCATCACTTAAAGTTTGTGTTTCCTTGCTAATTTTCTGTTAGTTGATCTATCCATAGGTGTGAGTGGGGTATTAAAGTCTCCCACTATTACTGTGTTTCTGTTAATTTCCCCTTTCATACTTGTTAGCATTTGCCTTACAAATTGTGGTGCTCCTATATTGGGTGCATATATATTTATAATTGTTTTATCTTCCTCTTGATTGATCCTTTGATCATTATGTAGTGTCTTTCTTTGTCTCTTTTCATGGCCTTTATTTCAAAGTCTATTTTATGTGATATGAGTATTGCTACTCCTGCTTTCTTTTGGTGTCCGTATGTGTGAAATACCTTTTCCCAGCCCTTCACTTTCAGTCTGTGTGTGTCCCTTGTTTTGAGGTGGGTCTCTTGTAGACAGCATATATAGGGGTCTTCTTTTATATCCATTCAGCCAGTCTTTGTCTTTTGGCTGGAGCATTCAACTCATTTACACTTAAGGTAATTATTTATACTTATGATTCCATTGTCATTTACTTTATTGTTTTGGATTTGCGTTTATAAACCTTTTCTGGGTTTCCTGTCTAGAGAAGATCCTTTAGCATTTGTTGAAGAGCCAGTTTGCTGGTGCTGGATTCTCTCAGCTTTTGCTTGTCTGTAAAGCTTTTGATTTCCCCTTCATATCTGAACGAGATCCTTGCTGGGTATAGTAATCTTGGATGTAGGCTTTTCTCTTTCATCACTTTAAGTATGTCCTCTCATTCCCTTCTGGCCTGAAGAGTTTCTATTGAAAGATCAGCTATTATCCTTATGGAAATCCCCTTGTGTGTTGTTTCTTTTCCCTTGCTGCTTTTAATATTTGCTCTTTGTGTTTGATCTTTGTTAATTTGAATAATTTTGAATAATATGTGTCTTGGGGTGTTTCTCCTTGGGTTTATCCTGTTTGAGACCCTCTGGGTTTCTTGGACTTGGGTGGCTATTTCCTTCCCCATTTTATGGAAGTTATCAACTGTTATCTCCTCAAGTATTTTCTCATGACCTTTCTTTTTGTCTTCTTCTTCTGGGACTTCTATAAGTTGAATGTTGGGGTGTTCAACATTGTCCTGGAGGTCTCTGACATTGTCCTCATTTCTTTAATTCTTTTTTCCTCTCTGCTTCATGTATTTTCACCATTCTATCTTCCACCTCACTTATCCTATCTTCTGCTTCAGTTATTCTACTGTTGGTTTCCTCCAGAGTGCGTTTGATCTCAGTTATTGCATTATTCATTATTGATTGACTCTTTTTTATTTCTTCTAAGTCCTTGTTAAAGATTTCTTGCATCTTCTCAATCCTTGCCTCTAGTCTATTTATCTGTAACTCCATTTTGTTTTCAAGACTTTGGATATTCTTTACTATCATTATTCTGAATTCTTTTTCAGATAGACTTCCTATCTCCTCCTCTTTTGTTTGTTTTGGTGGACATTTATCATATTCTTTTACCTGCTGAATATTTCTCTGCCTTTTCATTCTGTTTATATTGCTCTTTAGGGTGGCCTTTTTGTAGGCTGAAGTTGATGGTTCCTCTTTATTGTGGAGGTTGCTTCCTGTGGGTGGGCTTGTCAAGGTTTCCTGATTAGGGAAGCTTGCATTGGTGTTCTGCTGGGTGGAGCTGGATCTCTTGTCTCTGGAGAACAATGCAGTGCCCAGCAGTGAATTTTGGGGTGTCTGTGGGTTTGGCATGACTTTGGACAGCCTGTATTTTAATGCTCACATTTGGGTTCCTGCATTGCTGGAGAATTAGCATGAAATGTCTTGCTCTGGAACTTGTTGGCTTTTCAGTGAAGCTTGGTTTCAGTGTTGATATGGAGGCTTTTGGATGAGCTCCTGTCGATTAATGTTCCCTGAAGTCAGGAGTTTTCTGATATTCTCAAGTTTTGGATTTAAGCTTCCTGCCTCTGGCTTACATTCTTATTGTTACAGTAGCCTCAAGACTTCTCCGTTCATTCAGCATAGATGATAAAAACTTCTAAGTTAATGGTGAAAAGATTCTTCGCAGTGAGAGACACCCAGAGAGGTTCACAGAGTTTCATGGGAAAGAGAAGAGGGAAGAGGGAGACAGAGGTGACCAGGAGGAGAAGAGAGGGAGTCAAAAGGGGAGAGACCAATCTAGCTAGTAATCAGTTCCCTAAGTGTTCCAAGAATGATGCTTTTGAACTGTGGTGTTGGAGAAGACTCTTGAGAGTCCATTGGACTGCAAGGAGATCCAACCAGTCCACCCTAAAGTAAATCAGTCTTGAATATTCATTGGAAGGACTGATGTTGAAGCTGAAACTCCAATACTTTGGCCATCTGATGCGAAGAGCTGACTCATTGGAAAAGACTCTGATTCTGGGAAAGATTGAAGGTAGGAGGAGAAGGGGGTGACAAAGGATGAGGTGGTTAGATGGCATCACTGACTCAATGGACATGAGTTTGAGTAAACTCTGGGAGTTGGTGATGGACAGGGAAGCCTGGCATGCTGCAGCCCATGGGGTAGCAAAGAACCATATATGACTGAGTGACTGAATTGAACTGAACTGAGTATCCACTCATCCAATCCAGCGTTTCCAAACTGACTGTGAAGACCAGAGTCAGAAGTCCAACTGCATACACTCTGCTATACAAGTGGGAGAATTTTAATGGTGTTCTTGACCTCCGTTACTACCAACTAAACCAGGAAACATTCATTCCTAGTGCCTTTGACATTGGCCAGCTGTAGCCCATTTGGAGGTCATGCCTATGTAGGAACTAAAGCACATATTCAGTTAATAACTTAGGTTTAGTATTGTCTTCTCAGGACTTGGACCAGATCTCTGGGCTTTGGCCCAATGCTTGGAATAAGTTCTACATCTTGAGTATTTGCTGGATCTTGAGGATTGTAAACAGCTCAAACACCATGGGTGAGAGAACAGTGTTCTCTGCCCATGACCATGGAAATGGCCTCTTCTTCAAGCTACTAGCACCCACTGTTATTTGAAGCATAAGAGGATGGAAGATCATGCTTTCCATGGTTTAAATGTTGTGAACAGTGACAACTTCCTGCTTTAGCTGTCAGTCATCTTGTTCCTGTAAGCAATGCGCCTACTTTATGGTCCTACGAATGGACCAAGGGTCACCTGTTGCCCACCTCTTTGATTCATAGTGATCCAATCATTAAGAAATATTAATCCTTCAGCCCAGCTGCAGAAGGGATCGTGCTGTCAGAATACCCTTTTCCCCTCAGTTGTGGCCCGTGGCATGTTAATACTTTCTCTCTATGAAGCTCAGTGAGTGGAACACAAGCTCCTTTCCCAGTGATGAATACAATGCTCACTAGGGACGACTTTCTTGACCAGACTCTCCCCTCCCACTACAGCAAAAGGATCCATAACCCTGTCCCCTGTCCCATGACGTTTAGTCCTTTTTCTCCTTTTGCCCTGGACACCTCTAGGGCATCTGTGATTAATTAACATCAGAAATGTCTCTGATGAACACTTATACTCTTAAAGGTATGTCTCTGATGAACACATATACTAACAAAGGTATATATTTCTAGGTAGTTAAATTTAATGTGCACATTTGTTTGTTTTAAAATGGAGACTTTCAGTAAAGACACACATGAGTCTTGTATATATTAAACTAATTTATTTAAACTCTCAGAAGTCAAGCACCATCAGACAGGATGTGATTAGTGACCAGGAGAGATAAGATGGGAAAGGGAGGGTGAGTGTGAAGAAAGAAGGATCCTGTTAATCAGGAACCAGGAAAGTCATCTTTGTGTTGTTGATCTTGATTCCGTGGAGATGAGGATGTGCCTGGTCTCAGGGACTCTTTCTGTAGGTGAATAAAACAGAATGAAAGGTTTAGTAGAGTCACTGTGTGCTGGCTGACAGGGGTGAGCCTCAGGCAGTAGGCTGTCCAGGATACAGAAGCTGGTAGGTGATCCAATGTCAGAATCCCAGTGGACCTCAACACTTTACATCTCTGTGATGAAGGTGGGGGAGTTTTCCCAAGGATGTACATATGGTGAGACCTTTCCCATTATAGTTGGATTCTACAAACTATGAGTTTAGAATGCATGTTCAGACTCTGTGATTGGCACGTGTCAGTAATCCCATAAACTTTTTGTTTTGGGTCTTCAAGAATCAATTATTTATTTTTTATTGGAGTGTACTTGATTAGAGTGTTGTACTAGTTTCATGTATGCCATAAAGTGATTAATTTATGCATGCTGCTGCTAAGTCCCTTCAGTTGTGTCCAACTCTGTGTGACCCCATAGACGGCAGCCCACCAGGCTCCCCCGTCCCTGGGATTCTCCAGGCAAGAACACTGGAGTGGGTAATTTATGCACACAGATATTAATATCTGTTCTTTTCACATTCCTTTCCTATTTATGTTTCTACAGAAAACATTCCTTTCCTATTTATGTTTTACAGAGTATAGTTCCAGGTGCTATGGAGTTTGACCTTGTTTTCTATCCATCCTGTATACAACATTTTGCATCCGCGCTGAAACTCCAGTACTTTGGCCACCTCATGCGAAGAGCTGACTCATTGGAAAAGACTCTGATGCTGGGAGGGATTGGGGGCAGGAGGAGAAGGGGATGCAAGAGGATGAGATGGCTGGAGGGCATCACCGACTCGATGGACATGAGTCTGAGTGAACTCTGGGAGTTGGTGATGGACAGGGAGGCCTGGCGTGCTGCAATTCATGGGGTCGCAAAGAGTCGGACACGACTGAGCGACTGAACTGAACTGAACCCCAAACTCTTAATCCTTCTCTTCCCCAACCCCTTTCATTTGTGAATCGCAACTCTGTTCTCTACGTCTGTGAGTCTGTTTCTGGTTTGTAAGTAAGTTCCTTCATGCCATATTTTAGTTTCCACATTTAAGTAATATCGTGTATAGTTATCTTTCTCTTTCATCTTACTTCACTTAATATGACAGTCTATAAGTCCATCCATGTTGGTGTAGATGGTGCAATTTCATTGTCTTTTATGGCCAAGTAATATTCCATTGAACATATGTACTACAAATTTCTTATCATATTCCCCTGGAAGCTAGTTTTCTTTCTTTTTTTTTTTCCTCAAGAGAAAATTAAAAGCCACACTTTAGCTTAGATCAGTGTCATCTTCTGAGGCTGTCTTAATGTAGACAGTTTAAAGATCTCACTTTAAGTAAATCCTCTTCTGACAGGGAATATAATTTACATGCATGTTTCAGACAGTGTGATTGGAAGGCCTTTACTGGTTCTGTCAGAATTACATGAGATTAAACACTGATCTTGTAGTTAACGTGAGCTCTCTCTAATCCCAGTTCTCCTGGAGGAGGGATGTGTGTAGACAACCGTGAAGTCAGGACTGACGGGGACTCTAAGTAGTTTCCACCAACTTGTGATTCCTGCTTCTCTGTGATGAGTCAGGTCTACAGGATTCCTGCAGGTTAAGGCTCTCTCACCAAAGCTTCTCAGTGTGAATCAAGGAACACATTTGCAATTTAATATGGCTCGAGAGAAGAGAAAGTACCTAATGTAACAGACAAAGCTCTCTAGGATAGAATGTAAATGGTTGGGAGAGATAACCATTGCCTGCAACATTTGGCAGGTATGAAATCACCATGTTTCCTTATTGATTTATTGACAGGAGTGACATTTGTAAACTGTTTTCCCTTACTCTAAGGTGGTTGAAGTCTCTTGTCCACAGGGATGATACCCATCTGGGGAAAGATCAAAAGGATAGGAAAAAAATGATCCACCGATTACTACCATTCCCAAGGAATTTCAAGACTTTTTTTTTTAAGTGAGGAATTATAAAGAAGATTATTTATGGAAAAAGAATATTTAAATACATTGATTTGTCTCCTGAGAGTATATTTACCTATCAGGGGAATGATACATTTAGTAAATATATATATATAGTGTATATATGTAAAATTTCATTACCACTTTTGAAGAAATTCTCAATATTATTTTCTTTAATCTTTTTCTCTCTTGTCAGAATCTTGAAGTTCTGCCATGCTTCCTTTTCAATATCATTTACTTTAACCACAAAACACCATGCAGAAAGTAGAATATTTGCTCTTTGCTAAGTCACTTCAGTCGTGTCTGACTCTGTACGACCCCATAGACGGCAGCCCACCAGGCTCCCCTGTCCCTGGGATTCTCCAGGCAAGAACACTGGAGTGGGTTGCCATTTCCTTCTCCAATGCATGAAAGTGAAAAGTGAAAGTGAAGTGGCTCAGTCGTGTCCTACTCTATCGACCCCATGGACTGCAGCCCACCAGGCTCCTCTGTCCATGGGATTTTCCAGGCAAGAGCACTGGAGTCGGGTGCTTTGCCTTCTCCATTTGCCTCTTAGAACTCCTCAAAAATATCTGAATGTAAAACAAGAAGTTGAATGTGCAAGACAGATCTTCACTTGATAGAAACTAGTCTCAAAGAGCTACCATTTCCCGTGACTCAGATGTCTGCTTCTCTGACTTAAGCATTAATCCCATCCAACTCTGTAAATAGACGGCCCCTCAGCATCCCAGCAGGACCCCAAAGACTTGCAGAAGCTCCGTGAATTTGGGGCTCCATCCACCACAGTATGGAATCTACCTGCTCCATGACCTACTTCCTAAATCCTATACCTACCACTCATGTCTTGTTCTGAATCCAAAAAAATAGGAAACCTGGTTCTGCTGTGACAGACACACTCACCAGGTCACATATAATAACATGAGTTGATTTACTGTTTAATTAACCCACTGTTCTCCCCAGTACCTTTGCTGAAATATACACACGTTTTTCCAGTGGTTTTGACACCTCTCAGGGGCTCTATGTGGTCATGTGGGGTGATGTCAGTGTTCATAAGAACAATGCATTTGAAAAATTGAACAGGACGAAGATTTAGTATAAAAGTTTCTGTTCCAAAAATTAGAGTGTATTGAGAGACTGGTATGAATTGAAGACATTGAGAGTCACCCCATTAGGCCATGGCTTGAAATTAAAGTTTAAAAAATATACATACCACAGAATATTTCATTTGTCCTCCAGTTATGAATAAAAAATTGAAAAGTGTTTCAAAGTAACTCTCAATTTTTGATTTGTTAATGTCAACAGGTGGGAATTAGAAATGTCTGATGACCCGATCCTCCCCACCTCTATAAGCTCCTCTTTCCTGGTAGATTACCTTTCAGGGTCCTTAACTCAGTTAACATAAAAAAGCTAGGTCCCCTAGACTGCATAATCCGCATCACCACCTACCGACTTTATGGATAAAAGTGCTTACAATGGAAATGTTTCATGACAATGTCGATGTGAACATGAAGATGTCACCCTTACCAAATACTCCCGCCAACTCTGTCATCTGGCCGTCATTGTCCTCGTTGTGAGTATGTGCTACCAGAATCTTTCTGGATGCATATTTAACTTCAAATACATTTTTACTCTCATCTGTGAGAGAGAGAGTATACTTATACACAACACCACCTTGATTTATTGTCAGGATGATTGATCGTGGCAAACTGAGAGCGTTAGCAACAGCTCCTCTTGTATTGATCTGTGTTCACTCCATGGGTGAACTGAATGTCAAAGTTGCAATGTCAGCAAGGAAAGTAGCTAGAACTTTTTTATTCCAACCTTTTCATACAGTTGACCTGATAACACTTAGATTGTAGTCAAACATGTATCCCTTAGGACATGTAAAACGAGAAATGTTGCTTAGGGCTGTTATAAAGAACTTAGGGATAAAAATCTTAGCTGCATCCCCATGGCTTAGAATGAAAGCTACTTTTATGGTTGAACTCAGAATGATTCCCATGGATTCAAGTTCATCCTCCAGACCTTGGATGGATTAAAATATTTTAAGATTGTTTTTAAAAAGTGAAAGACAATGAAGTGCAAACTCAAAATGGACCCTTGAGATGTCAATTTGTAAGACTGTTGTAAGTCATCTGTGAGAACCCTGTGAAATACAGGTCTACACCGGTTATTGAGTAACACTCATAATTGCGGGGAGACCTCCAAGCCATGTGTCTGAACCCTTGTCTCACGGCAAAGTGCTTGGAGATCTTAGGGACTGGAGCCTGGTCACCCCTCTGATTGTTAGTAGGAGTAGAATTCAGGTGTGTGGGGTTATCGAAGGTAGTTGTGCCAAGATTTCTACCCAAGCATACTCGGACCAGTGAAACACTCATACTTACAGTCAACAGCATAAGTGCCATCCTCTCGCTTCGTTCCCGTGACGTGTACATATTTCTATTTTCCATCCCGCCTTAAAAACAAAACATATGAAAGGTGGTTGAAATAATGAAACAATTTGACGTATAATTAGGATTTTTGTCTGTTTTACCCCGAAGATTAAATGTGAGGTGTCACCTTAGTGCCTGTGAGCAATTTGACTTTCAAAAGAGAAAAAATATGTTCTCTAAGATCAAGTAACTATCAAGGAACAAGGATGGCTTGTCTACACATGAAATCTGAACAGTACTTCCAAACATATGGGCTTCTCTGGTGGTTCCGCTGGTAAGGAATCTGCCTGCAATGCGGGAGACCTGGGTTCAGTCCCTGGGTTGGGAAGATCCGCTGGAGAAGAGATAGGCTACCCAACCCAGTATTCTTGGGCTTGCCTTGTGGCTCCTCTGGTAAAGAATCTGCCTGCAGTGCAGCAGACCCTGGTTTGATTCCTGGGTCAGGAAGATTCACTGGAGAAGGGAAAGGCAGTCGGACACAACTGAGGGATTTCACTTTCACTTTCTCCGAAGATACCCTGCAAATGCAAAGCAAGTCATGTTTAAAACCAAGTAAACATGGAGAAGACTCTTGAGAGTCCCTTGGACTACAAGGAGATCCAACCAGTCCATTCTAAAGGAGATCAGTCCTGGGTGTTCTTTGGAAGGACTGATTCTAAAGCTGAAACTCCAATACTTTGGCTACTTCATGCAAAGAGTTGACTCATTGGAAAAGACTCTGATGCTGGGAAGGATTTGGGGCAGGAGGAGAAGGGGATGCCAGAGGATGAGATGGCTGGATGGCATCACCGACTTGATGGACATGAGTTTGAGTGAACTCTGGGAGTTGGTGGTAGACAGGGAGGCCTGGCGTGCTGTGATTCATGGGGTTGCAAAGAGTCGGACACGACTGAGCAACTGAAGTGAACTGAAATATGGAGAAATCTAGAATTTTAGGGAGAAATTAAAAGAATAAGCCTTTACAAAAAATAATTCCTGGAAACAGAGAGGTATAGACCATGATTCTTTAGACAATACGATAGGAAAAAAAATCACAAAAAATTAGAGAAAGGAATGTTAAATTTTCTCAAAACACACATTCTTCTTGCATAACAATACCTAAGAGGATTGAACACTGAATGACAGATGTATATGCACACACACATTGACACATATACACACAGGGGCCAACACACAAGTACACATGATATGCTTCTATGACAAAAGGAAGTCATATGTGTATACATATATGTATGTATGTATGTAAAATTTATGATAAGTGTATATTGTCAACTAAATACCAGAAGACTTTGACTGACTTCATATACGTGATGTATGAAAAAAGGTATATTTGGCCCATAGGAAGCACACACCCAAAGCAAATATTAACAGGGAAATAAACCCACAAGAACTGGATCAATTTTTTAACAGACACCTTAGAAATTATTTCCACAATGAATTGTGTTCACTGTCACCAGCACTGCAAAAATTCATTAAACTTACTCAAAACAACCACAAAGTGGGAACAAGACCATTTCGCCATTCTGCAAAATTTACAACACTTTATATACGCAAAGAATATCCTTTCACTTGGCTTGAAAAATGTGACATCCTGCATAAGCAGATAGAGATAAATTTTTATTCTGCTGAATGATAGAAGCTGGAGAAATGAAGCAGGACACATGTATTGTCTGAAGTTCTAGGAGAGGAGAGATTAAACAGTTCCTTTCTTACCTGTGGCTCAAGGGGTAGACATTTAATGGTGAGGAAAACGAGATTTTTGGCAGAGGTGAAGGAATTTTATATCTGCACTGTGGAGATTGTGAAAAAGGTGTGCCCTGTCAAAACACACTGAACTATGCCCTCCACAAGGATGCATATAATTACACATACGTTCACTTCAGTACAGTTTTCAGAAAGCATGCTGCTGCTAAGTCGCTTCAGTCGTGCCCGACTCTGTGCAACCCCAGAGACGGCAGCCCACCAGGCTCCCCCGTCCCTAGGATTCTCCAGGCAAGAACACTGGAGTGGGTTGCCATTTCCTTCTCCAATGCATCAAAGTGAAAAATGAAAGTGAAGTCGTTCAGTCATGTCCGACTCTCAGCGACCCCATGGACTGCAGCCTACCAGGCTCCTCTGTCCGTGGGATTTTCCAGGCAAGAGTACTGGAGTGGGGTGCCATTGCCTTCTCCGTCAGAAAGCATAGGCTCATGAAAATTCAAGCATCTGAGCGTGTTTGCTGATGTTTAGTCCTGTCCGACTCTTTGTGACCCCATAGACTGTAGCCTGCCAGGCTCCTCTGTCCATGGGGATTCTCCAGGCAAGAATCCTAGAGTGGGTGGCCTTGCCCTCCTCCAGGGGATCTTCCTGACTCAGGGATCAAACCCAGGTGTCCCACATTGCAGGCAGATTCTTTACATTCTGAGCCAGGGAAACAAAATTCAAACCAAAATTGTAAACACAACGAAAGATAATATAATATTCTTTAAAAAATTAGTGTTATTGGACAGGTATATCTCCTGGGATACAGTGTGTGTGTGTGTGTGTGTGTGTGTGTGTGTGTGTGCATCTGTACCTGTATATGTAGTTGCAATCTGATTGCAAGTTTACTACCGATTATATACATATATGATATATAATATCAACATTTATACATTTATATATATGTAAACTAGTCTCTCCAAGCAGAAAACTCTTGGTTGTTTTTTCTTAAAATACATGCCTAAAATGCATATTTTTCAGAAACTGTCTGCCGTGTCATGCACATTCGCTGAGTGGTCCTAGGGGCTGTGAGTCTTTAGTAAATTCAGTGGTGATGAAACCTCCTGTGAGGAAGCCCCGAGGGCAGAGCTCACTGTGTGGTCTCCCCCTCCCCCCAACCCTGCCCTTGGCTTCTGGGCTCAGTAGGAACCGTCTCTTACAGATTCCGCAGGAAGGGGTCAAGCCCCTGGTGAGGACTGTGGCTTCCAGGACATGAGCCTCTTCCCTCTGCAATGTCCCCCCTTTCCTTTAATGAGTTGATGCAGTGGAGTTTCTGGGACGGCCCCTCCTCCCATAAGCAAAGACCCCAGGACATTCCCTGGAGGCTCACAGGGGACCTGTCCCCCCAGCTCAGAGACCCTGCTCAGCCCCACAGCTCAGGGGATCATGCTTTCAACACCATCCAGAGAGCTCCTTGTAGACTGGGGAGACACACTCTCCCTCAGGCTCGGGGTTTTATAGGTGTTTTCCTTCTGCATTGCTTTAGTTACTTGACCCAAAAGTAGAAGTCTAAGGCGTCCTTTACATCATCAAACACAAGCTGACGGAAGTAAACCCTGAATGGCCCGTTCTCCTGGATCTTCTCTGGGTTAGTGGATCCAATGTACCCTGATCTCCATTGTCCTGAAAGCTAAAAGTAGAACACCCATTTACAGTTTTCATCCTTGTCTTTTTTTTTGATCCAGCATCATTCGTCACAAGTTTCCCCTCCCTTGTGCAGAGAGGCACAGATTATCTAACTTGACTGAGCAAAGCAGGATGTACGAAATACTGTTTAAAAAAATGAAGTCAGAGGAAAAGAAGGAATTGAGACCTTTCTGAGAGAGCTTGAGCTCTGATGTCAAATGCGAGCAACCAACAGCTGTTTGGCTGATCCTCTTTCTCTGTTACAAGAGCAGGAAAAATTCATGAGAGTCGATTAGTACACACAAGAGATGATGCAGAGACCAGATAGAACAGGTATAGAGTCAGCGAATGGAGTAGTGTTGAGTTGAAGGGAGGTGGATTGGCTTATGGGTCCACATGAGAAAACTACAAAAGGGAGTCACACAGACACAGACACACACATAGACAGACAGACAGACACACACACACACACACACACACACCAAGACCTCCTCCCAGATCAGACCATCCCTGGTACCTCTGAGAGACTTGGCTGAGCTTCCTCTTCTTGGGCAGCACAAACCACACCAAGGAGAAGAGTCAGGAACAGAACCTTCATCTTGTGTCTCTCATGGTCTTTCTTCTGGAAAAGCTGAGGGTGTCCCAGTGGTTGGAGAGGATGAGAGTTGTGCCACTTTTTATAGGATCGTTACATTGGTATACCACGTCATGAACCTGTGGTTGTCCCTTCTAAGATCACGGTTACAGAGACATGGTCTTCAATATCCTGCTTGGCAAAGGTCAGCTGTTTTAAGACAAGCTCAGCTGAATCTGGACATTTGACCTGTAGACTGAGTGAGATATCACAATACACATTTGATATTTCAAGGTTAGAATATTTATTTTTCTTTGCATCCTGAGATCCAAACTGTCCAGGAGACACAGTCCCCACTCTTGTATTGTCTCCCTAACGTTGAGGCAAAGGTTTAAAATTTACCCTCTAAAACTAAAAGTTGAGTGTGTGTTTTTTCAAAGTCAAAAATATTTCCTAAGAGACACTTGGAAAGCCTCCTATTTCCCTTGAGTTGAGGAGCCTGTCAGCACAAAGTGTTTATCACCTCCTCTTGCTTCACGGTGGGCTGTGTCCTCCTTATAACCAAGAAAAAGATCCATTCAAATGCCCCTTCACGCCATCTGAGGATGGCATGTCTGTACATCATTTCCATCACTTGTTTTTCCAGACACACTTTTACCTATCTCATCTGTAATGTATCATTTACTCATTGACTGACTTCTTTTTCAAGCAAGAAAGAAAGCAAGACAGTGGTTCTTGCAATTTGTAGAATTTTGAAGGAAAAAAAAATTTTTTTTTCCCTGACTCTAAATGCCTAGTTAATTTCAACTAGTTTGGATCTTCAACTATTTTCAATGTCTAGTTATTTTACTCAAAAAGTTAAAGAATCTCTTCTTTGTATTTTTTTTTTTCTCAACCAGGGATCTTAATTCCCCGACTGGGAATGGAACCAGCATACCTCACATTGTTAAGCGTGGAGTCTGAACAACTGGGCCACCAGGGTAGTCCTGACTCAGGTTGTCTTCTGGGGGGGGAGGTTTGTTCTTCATGGGCAGATTTGGGCAACCATGTATATAACGGGGGCATTTCTTGGTGCAAAGAAAGACCAAAGGACCTGTTAAGGACTAGAATCCAGAGCCATTTCCAAGGTTTATTCAGTCACATCCACGGGAGTGTAGGTTCAGAAGAAGGAGTCCTGGGAAGCACTGTCCAGTGGACAAGAAAGAAGGCTCTAGAACACTAGGAGGCACTGGCCCGGGTGTGTTTAGAAGACACCCAGCAGCCTGACAGTGAGTGTCCCTGAGACCTGTGACAACAGGGAGAGACATACATCCAGGTTCACTTAGACAAATGACAATGTTTGCCCCTCAGTCGTGTCTGACTCTTTGCGGCCCCATGGACTGTAGCCCAACAGGCTCCTCTGCCCATGAGAGTTCCTAGGCAAAAATGCTGGAGTATGTTGCCATTCCCTTCTCCAGGGGATTTTACCAACCCAGGGATAGAACCCAAGTCTCCTGCATTGCAGGCAGATTCTTTACTGTCTGAGCCACCAGGAAAGCCCAGGTAGACAAACAGGAACGTGTAAGAAGGGAAGGAATATACCCACTCTTGTTTTCTAGGGACTGTCCACTTAGAATCAGGGTAAGACAGGGCAGGGACTGTTCTGAATAGTTACCCGGGTTGTACATTTCAGCAGAGATTTCCATGGTGCCCCATTAGTCTGACTCAGGAAAGATGGATCATTCTTCCACTAAATGTCAGGGAGACACTTTACAAAGGATACACACTCAATGTGAGCCAAGGAGGTAACGTCTGTACCTTGTCTCAAGTTTTCCTGCCAGATATCCTCACCATTCGGAACTTCTGTGGAGCTCATATGGCCATTGAGAACCTCTCGAAGCCCTCCAGGTGGACAGGAACAGAAAGCTGATGTATCCATGACCTTCCTAATACTTGTGGAAACTTTTAGGATTGCAGGTTGACGTGGACAGGAGGAAATCTCCTGTAGATATTAGAGAGGACAGGTCCCATTCAGAAAGGTCCCATTGTTTGTCACTGCTGGGCACCTCTGTTTGCATCCTCCCGTACTGTTATTTATTGATCAGCGTCTGTTTTCCTTCCATCACACATGTTAGTTTTACTGAAGGATGGACAATTTAATTCCTTTGTGGGCATTTGAATCAGTCGGCCTCTAGACTTAGTCCTTTTTCAAAGTGTGTTATTATTAATATCAATTATATAGGAATTAGAGTTTTCCACCTCCAGCCTATGCAATAATGGGTGACTGTTAGCTAATGTTAGGTTGGAACCAAAAGCCAGCATCACCAATGGCAAACCTCAGACCAGCCTTTCTCAACGTGTGGGCACGAGTGAGAGAAAAGTTACAATCTCTGCAGACTGTCTTGATTTCTCCTTTACCTGATGGCAACAGACTAGAGAATAATTTTTGTGCAATGATTTGTAAACTCGTGCTCTCGTGTGCCTCATAAAGAACGTGTGTTCTGTAAGATTCCGCCTTGTCTACGCTTTGGCCTGAATTCGGTAAATACAGATTTAGTGCCAACAGGAGCCTAAGCTTCGGAATTCAGCAGGAAGCAGACAGACTCAGCACAGCATCCAGTAAGTTGTCTTCCTGTGAAAGAACACAAGTATGTATTAATACAAGAAGCAAGAAATTGCCGCATAAATCCCTGTTTCTACATTGCAGGGTGAGGAATTAGCAAAGATGGGAAGTTAGAGTGTGTTTCAGGTCCTGTTTTGGAAAGAAGGAATATTTTCACAGAGAAGGTTTTGAGTGATGCTCTGAGTATAGTTGGAAGAGTGAGTTTAGTTTGTATCTGTGAGAACACAATACGACTTGAGAACAGAAAATGCAAATATGTTTTCAATGGTCACCTTGGTTGGGTGTAGAATCTCTCAAAATTCTACAAGTGTGTTCACTTTTTTAAAAGTTTTTTTCTGTTGCAGAGGGAGACGGTGGGAAGATTTGGGAGAATGGCATTGAAACATGTACAATATCATGTATGAAATGAGTTGCCAGTCCAGGTTCAATGCACGATACTGGATGCTTGGGGCTAGTGCACTGGGATGACCCAGAGGGATGGTATGGGGAGGGAGGAGGGAGGAGGGTTCAGGATGGGGAACACATGTATACCTGTGGCAGATTCATTTTGATATTTGGCAAAACTAATACAATTTGTAAAGTTTAAAAATAAAATAAGATTTTTAAAAAATAGAAAAAAAAATACTCAATTGGCTAAAGCCAAAAATTAAATAAATAAAATCTAAAAAATAATTTAAATAAAGAGAAAAACTTGGGAAAAAGATGGCAAATTGTAATCTGCAAGTATAATTAAATGGAAATCATTTAATCTATTAAAAAAAGTTTTTTTTTTTTAATAGAAACTGTGTTTTAACATTTTATTGAAATGGTTGCATATTTACTTCTGTTTCATCCTTTGGTTTTTTGCCTCCAAGGCATGTAGGATCTTAGCTCCCCAACCACAGATCAAACCCACATTGAAAGGTGCTCACCTCTGGACCATCAGGGAAGTCCCTTGAAGTGCATTCCCTTTGATAAGGCATTCCACTTAAAAGAATTATGAGACAATTCATACAGACAAAAAGTGTTAACGGGATTGTTGATTGTGCTGCTGAAACGCTTAGAAATAAATTTAACAGTCTCGTAGTTGTTACAGATTCATAGTGGAAAATACAGAAAATTGGATTCATAAATTAGGTTCTCTGTGAATCAACACAATCTGTAAAATTATTATTATTTGAAATAAACAGAAAGATGATGCTCTTTATATTTTAATTCTCACGTATGTGTAAAGCAAACAACTGCTCTCCAGTATGCTTGTGTGTTTATACAGTGTTCTTGCCTGGAGAACCCCAGGGACAGGGGAGCCTGGTGGGCTGCCGTCTATGGGGTCGCACAGAGTCGGACACGACTGAAGCAACTTAGCAGCAGCAGCAATAATGAGAAAGCATGAATACGTATATAGAATTGTTATAAAATTTGTTGGAGATTAGTTTCCTTACATTGCTGTGTTAGTTTATGCTTAATCAAAGGGAATAAGTTATCCATATCCATATATCAACGTTTTTTCAGATGTCCTTCCCACTGGGTCACCTCAGAGCATTGAGTAGAGGGGAGTTCTCTATGCTGCACAGTAGGCTTTCCATAGTTCCCTGTTTTATATGTAGTATCAATAGTATCAAAAGAAGAAGGGAAAGATGCTGGGAAAGATTGAGGGCAGGAGGAGAAGGAGTTGACAGAGGATGAGATAGTTGAATGGTATCACCACTTCAGTGGACATGACTTTGAGCAAACTCCAGGAGATAGCAAGTCAGTTCAGTCAGTTCAGTCACTCAGTCGTGTCCGACTCTTTGCAACCCCAAGGACTGCAGCACGCCAGGCCTCCCTGTCCACCACCATCTCCCAGAGCTTGCTCAAACTTTTGTCCATTGAGTTGGTGATGCCATCCAATCATCTCATCCTCTGACATCCCCTTCTCCTGCCCTCAATCTTTCCCAGCATCAGGGTCTTTTCAAATGAGTCAGCTCTTCGCATCATGTGGCCAAAGGATTGGAGTTTCAGCTTCAACATCGGTGCTTCCAATGAATATTCAGGAGTGATTGCCTTTAGGATGGACTGGTTGGATCTCCTTGCAGTCCTAGGGACTCTCAAGCGTCTTCTCCAACAGCATAGTTCAAAAGCATCAATTTTTCAGTGCTCGGCTTTCTTTATAGTCCAACTCTCACATCCATACATGACTACGGGAAAAACCATAGCCTTGATTAGATGGCTAGTCTAGTCCTCTCCTCTAGTCAAGGAAATAGCAACAACAGGGAAACCTGGTGTGCTACAGTCCATGGGGTCACAAAGAGTTGGACACAACTTAGTAACTGAACAACATCCATAGTGTATACTGTGTCAATCCCAATCTCCCAATCCATCCCATCCTCCCCTTCTCCCTTGGTATCCATATGTTTGCTCTCTATGTCTGCTCTGGAATTCAGTTTATCTGTACCATTTCTCTAAAATCCACATACATGTATTAATGACAATATTTGTTTTTATGTCTTTAACTTACTACACTCTGTCTGACAGTCTGTAGGTCCACCCACTTCTCTGCAAATGACTAAATAGTGTTCCATAGCATATATCCGGAGAAGGCAATGGCACCCCACTCCAGTACTCTTGCCTGGAAAATCCCATGGGTGGAGGAGCCTGGTGGGCTGCAGTCCATGGGGTCGATAAGAGTCGGACACAACTGAGTGACTTCACTTTCACTTTTCACTTTCATCCATTGGAGAAGGAAATGGCAACCCACTCCAGTGTTCTTGCCTGGAGAATCCCAGGGACGGCAGAGCCTGGTGGGCTGATGTCTCTGGGGTCGCACAGAGTCGGACACGACTGAAGCGACTTAGCAGCAGCAGCAGCAGCATAGGTTTAGTGGCTCAGATGGTTAACAATCCACCTGCAATGTGGGAGACCTGGGTTCAATTCCTAGGTTGGGAAGATCCCCTGGAGGAAAGCATGGCAACCCACTCCAGTATTCTTGCCTGGAGAATCCCATGGACAGAGGAGCCTGGCAGGGTACAGTCCATGGGGTTGTAAAGAGTTGGAAACGACTGAGCGACTGAACACAGGACACCTGGGCTTATAGAGTTTAAAGAAATCTGTCGGAGGTACCTAATTCTGTTTAAAGAATTAAGTAGCAAATTAGAACGGAAAAAAACTTTACTATGAACTCACAGGGTCCCAAGACTTGGAATCAACTTAGCGATTGAACCACCACCATCACCACATATGACCGTGTGTCTGTAGACGGCTTTCTCTAAATTTAGTGATATTTCTTCTAAATTTTGTATTAAATATACTAGGCCTGCAAGTTAAGGAACAGTATTATCCATTTGTTTTATAGACAAATGATATTAGAAATGTTTGAGTTTATCATATATTAATTTTTGTAACCCATCGTGCATGTAATGTGTATATTTTTGTCAGGAGTATTAATTCCAAAAACATATATCTGTTTATACTTTCCTCATAGTCTGTATCTTTTGACTTTGTGGTGCTAATCCATTTTTTATTAATATAGTTATCACAGATACATAGTCACACACATATATATTTGAGTATATATGTGTATGTGTATATATGGGTATATATATACACACACATAAATACATATATATGTATATGATATTTCAGAATTGTTGACTTGTTCATGACAGGTCTTGCACTTCAAAATTTCTTAAGAAATTCACCCCATTCCTCTGTGTTCAGTTGCCTCTGTGTGTATCCACCCATCAGTCCAGCATTCCCAGACGTTCTGTGAAGATCATAGTCATGACTTCAATTGCATACTCTGTGCTATACAAGTGGGAGAATTTAAACCTTGTCCCTGACCTCTGTTACTACCAACTAAGCCAGGGAAACTTTCATTACTGGTGCCTTTGACATTGGCCAGCTGTAGCTCCTTTGGAGGCCAAGTCTCTGTAGGAACTAAAACATTAATTCTGCTACATATCACTTAGATTTAGTTTTATTTTGCCAGCTCTTAGGCTGAATCTTTACGCTTTGGCCCAACTATTTTAAAAAGTCCTATATCCTGAGAAAAAAACAAAAAAGATCATGGCATCTGGTCCCATCACTTCCTGACAAATAGATGGGGAGACAATGGAAACAGTGACAGGCTTTATTATTTTGGGCTCCAAAATCACTGAAGGTGATCACTGCAGCCATGAAATTAAAAGACACTTACTCCTTGGAAGGAAAGTTATGACCAACCTAGACAGCATATTAAAAAGCAGAGACATTACTTTGCCAACAAAGGTCCATCTAGTCAAGGCTATGGTTTTTCCAGTAGTCATATGTATGGATGTGAGAGTTGGACTATAAAGAAAGCTGAGCCCCAAAGGATTGGTGCTTTTGAACTGTGGTATTGGAGAAGACTCTTGAGAATCCCTTGGACTGCAAGGAGATCCAACCAGTCCATTCTAAAGGAAATCAGTCCTGAATATTCATTCGAAGGACGGCTGCTGAAGCTGAGACTCCAATACTTTGGCCACCTGAAGTGAAGAGCTAACTCATTTGAAAAGACCCTGTGCTGGGAAAGATTGAAGGGAGGAGGAGAAGGGGACGACCGAGGATGAGGTGATTGGATGGCATCACCAACTCAATGAACATGAATTTGAGTACACTCTGGGAATTGGTGATGGACAGGAAGGACTGGCGTGCTGCAGTCCATGGGGTTGCAAAGAGTCGTACATGACTGAGTGACTGAACTGAACTCAACTGAGCTGTAGCTCATTTAAAGGTCAAGTCTCTGTAGGAACTAAGACATTAATTCTGTTACATATCACTAGGTCTAGTTTTATTCTGCCAGCTCTTAAGCTGCATCTCTATGCTTTGGCCCAGCCCTTGAAATAAGTCCTACATCCTGAGGCTGCTAGATCTTGTAGATTGTAAAGCCCTCGAGCAGCGTGGGGAGCTGAGCAGTGTGCTCCCCTAGTGACAGTGGGTGGAAACACTAACACCCCCTGCTCTTTGAAGGAGATGAGGATGGAAGACCACCTTTAGATGTTGTGAACAGCTGTGACTCCTTTCTGTCAATCGTCTTGCTCCTGCAGAGACTGCACTGACTGCAGGGTCCTCTGAATTGACCAAGGCTCAATGCCTGCCGACCTTGGATTCGTAGTGATCGAAAAGGGAAGAAACATCAAGCCCTTTGGCTCAATTGCAGACGTTCTGGTGCTATCAGGATACCCACTGATCCTGTTGTGGCCCACAGCATCTTATACTTTCTCCCCATGAAGCTCGGGGAGTAGAATATCTGCTGCTTTCCTTGTAATGAAGAAAGATGCTTTTTAGGGACATCTTTCTTGACCAGACTGTCCCCTTCCCTCCAGTTAGAGGATTCTGAACCCTATCCTCTGTCCCCTGAAGACTTAGTCTTTTTTCTTCTCTCCCTTGGACACCTCTAGGACATCTCTACTCCATAAGTATCTTTAATGGAGCAGCTATCCATTTAAAGCCATATGCTGCTGCTGCTAAGTCACTTCAGTTGTGTCCGACTCTGTGCGACCCCAGAGACTGCAGCCCACCAGGCTCCCCCGTCCCTGGGGTTCCCCAGGCAATAACACTGGAGTGGGTTGCCATTTCCTTCTCCAATGCATGAAAGTGAAAGTGAAGTCCTTAAGTCGTGTCCGACTCCTAGCGACCCCATGGACTCCAGCCTACCAGGCTCCTCCATCCATGGGATTTTCCAGGCAAGAGTACTGGAGTGGGGTGCCATTGCCTTCTCCGTTAAAGGCATATGTCTCTGGATAAATTTAAGGTGCATCTTTTGAAAAAGGAGATTTTCTCTACAGATACACATAAGTCAGGTGTATATTAAACCAATTTAATTAGATCCTCAGGAATCACATACCACCAGACAGAACGTGATTACAGACTAGGAGACTTGAGACGGGAAAGAGAATGTAAGTATGAAGAGAGAAGGATCCTGTTAATCAGGAACCAGGAAAGTGGTCTTCATGTTGTTGATCTTGATTCCATGGAGACAAGGGACTCTTTCTGTAGGTGAGTAAAACAGAACCAAAGGTTTAGGAGAGTCAACTGTGTGACGGCTGACAGGGGTGAGCCTCGGGCGGTAGACTGTCCATGGTACAGGAGCTGGTAGCTGACCCAATGGACAGAATGCTGGTGGACGTCAATATTACACATCTCTCTGACGTAGGTGGGGGTCCATGTGGAATTTTCCCCAGGAGGTACATATGGGGTAGCATTTCCCATTTGGGTCAATTCTCGGAGCTACAGTTTCATAATGCCTGATCAGGGTTGTGATTGGAGCACACGCCTCTGATGCAGCAAGTTCTATCTTTTCAGTCTTGAAGAATCAATTTTTTAGTTTTTATGTTGGAGTATATTTGATTGACAATGCTATTTTAGTTTCAGGAGTCCAGCAAATTGATTGATTTGTATGTACACATATAAACATCTATTCTTTTTCAGATTAATTTCCTATGTAGGTTTCTACAGAGTACTGCAGACAGTTCCCTATGAGACACAGTTTGACCTTGTTGTCTATCCATCCGATAGATAATAGTTGCATCTGCTAAACCCAAACGCCCCATCCTTCTCTTCCCCAGCCTCCTCCCCCTTGACCACCACAGGTTTCTTCTCCACATCACTGGGTCTATTTTGTAAATAAGTTCCTCCATGTCATGGTTCAGATTCCACATATAAGTGATATCATGTGATATTTATCTTTTTCTTTTGACTTACCTCACTGGGTATGGAATCTCCAGGTCCATCCATGTTGGTGCAAATGCATGATTTCATTCTTTTTTATGACTGAGTGATATTCCACTGACTATATGCCCCGCATCTTTCTTATCACACTCACTAAGAAGCTGGAGTTTTTCTTTGATTTTTGTCTTTCTTTTTTTTCTTCAACAGAAAATTAGAAGCCACAGTTTACGAGATCAGTGACAATTTCTGAAGCTGTCTTAGTTTAGAAAGTTTAAAGGTCTCACTTTAAGAAAATCTCCTGAAGGGGAATATACTCGAAATGCATGCTTCAGACACATGGTGAGAGGTCCTTTTAGGTTCTGTCATAAACATATGCGATTAAACACTAGTCTTACAGAAAGCGTGAGCTCTCTCTAATCCCAGTTTTCCTGGAGGAAGGGTGTGTGTGGACAACCGTGAGGTCAGGACTGACGGGAACACTAATTAGTTTCCACCCACTTGTGGTCATTCCTGCTTCTCTCCGATGACTCTGGTCTGCAAGATTCCTGCAGGATATGGCTTTCTCACCAAAGCTACTTAGCATTAATCAAGCAACCCACTTGCGATTTAATATGGCTCCAGAGAAGAGAAATAAGCTAATGGAACAATAAAAGTTCTCTAGTGATAGAATGTAAGTTGTTGGGGCAAAAAAACCATTACCTACAAAATGTGACAGGTATGAAATCACCATGTGTCCTTATCGATTTATTTAATGCAGCACCATTAATAACCAATGTTTTTCACTTACCCCGAGACTGATTTGAAATGCATAGTTTTCCTCAAGGAAGCTAGTCATCTGGGGGAAGATGAAAAGGACAGGAAATAAAGATTCACAGATTACTACCATTCCAAAGGATTTACAAGGCTGGTTTTGTGGTTTGTTTTTAAGTAAGAGATTATGGAAAATATTATTTCTGGAGAAAGAAATTTTCAATAAGTTGATTTGCTTACTAATAGAATATTTACCTATCGGGTGAATGATATATTTAGGAAAAAGTATATAATTCATTTACCAGTTTCGATGAAATTCACAACATTTTCCTCTTCAATCCCTTTCTCTTGAGTCAGCTCCTTGAACTTCTGCAAGCTTTCGTCTTCAATATTTACTTTAACTGAAAAATACCATGCAGAAAACAGAATGTTTACCTCTGAGATCCCAGAGAAATTCCTCAGTGCAGAAAAAGTAGTTGAGTGTGCAAGTCAGATCTTGGCTTGTTACAAATTAAGCCTCAAACAATTTGTATTTCCCATGACACAGAAATCTGCTGTCTGTCTTAGGAATTAATTTCTGTCCAACTGTGTGGCTAGATCCCCAGCAGTATCAGTAACAGGACCCTTAGAGACTCGCAGTAGCTCAGTGAATTTGGGGGCCCATCCATCACAATGAGGAAATGACCTGCTCCATGACCAGCTTCCCAGATATCTGCAGCTGCCACTCAGGTCATGTTCTGGACCCAAATAAATAGGAAACAGGATTCTCCCCTGACAGAGAGACGTGTTCACCACGTCATACATGATAATGGGACACGAACTATTCTGTAATAATACACCGCTCTACCCTATACCTTTCTTGGAGTAGACGCCTGATATCTTGTTGGTTCACATACCTCTCCCACTTCTCACTAAGAAGGTGCTTCACACTTCTCAGTGTGGTTATTTGGGGGTGTTATCAGTGTTCATAAAAACAACGCATGTGAACATTTGAAAGGGATGAAGTTTTATTGTAAAAGTTTCTGTTCCAACGCTTAGAGAGTACTGAGAAGCTGGTATCAACTGAGCAAATGGAGAGTAGCCTCATTTTAGCCATGGCTTGACCTTAATTGAGGTGTTTAAAAAAAACAAAACAAACAAAAAAACTAAAAACCATTGTAATTTTCCTCCCATTAAAATTAAAAAAAAAATTTAAGCTGTTTTTAGTAAAATTCAGTTAATTTCGAAATTTCCACAGGTGAGAACTATTTTTAAATTCCTGATGATCTGATCCCCATAGCCCTACAAGCTCCTCTTCCCTGGTAGATTACTTTCCAGAGTCCCTAACACTCTGAACGAAAAGAAGTGGGTCCCATAGACTGAGTAATGGATATAGTCAGCATATCCTGATTTTATGGACAAATATACAGACAAAGGAAATGTTCCACGATGGTGTCCATGTGAACAGGAGGATGTCATACATACCAAATAGCCCAGTCAGTACTGTTTTCTTGCCGTGCTCATCCACGTTGGTGTTATGTGCTACTAGAATGTTGTTGGACGCATGACTAACCTCAAATACATTTTTACCCTCGTCTGTGAGAGAGACAGAAAAGATACATATGTACAACTTTGCCTTAATGTCTTGTCAATTGGACGTATTGTGACATTTTGAGTGTAGCAGCCACGGTACGTGCCATATAGATCTCTGTCTAACTCCGCAGGTGAGCTGAACGCGATGGTCGTTATGGCCCCGAGCGAAACAGACAAGACTTTTCTCTTTCCTAATTTTCATACAGTTAATTGGATACACTTAAGTTGTAGTCAAATATATACCCTTTAGGCCCCATAAAAAGAGGAATGTATTTTGGGGCTGTTATGGCACCCCACTCCAGGACTCTTGCCTGGCAAATCCCATGGACGGAGGAGCCTGGTGGGCTGCAGTCCATGGGGTCGCTAGGAGTCGGACACGACTGAGCGACTTCACTTTCACTTTTCACTTTCATGCATTGGAGAAGGAAATGGCAACCCACTCCAGTGTTCTTGCCTGGAGAATCCCAGGGATGGGGGAGCCTGGTGGGCTGCTGTCTATGGGGTCGCACAGAGTCGGACACAACTGAAGCGACTTAGCAGCAGCAGCAGCAGGGATATAAGTGTTAGCCAGCATCCCCATGGCTTTCAACAGAAGCTGCCTTGATGATTGAACTCAGGATCATTTCCTTGGATTTATGTTCATCCACTGAGCCTTGGATATATTAAGATGTTTTAAGATTTTTTTTTTGTTTGAGTGAATGATACTGATGTGCATACTTAAGACTCCTGAGACATCAGTTCATAAGGTTGTTGTAAGTTATGTGTGAGAACGATATGAAATACAGGTCTCCACATGCTATATCATTGGGTAACACTCATAATTGCGTGGAGACCTCCAAGCCATATGTTTGAACCCTTGTCTCCTGACAAAATAAAATGCTTGGAGATCTTATGGACAGGAGCATGCTCACTCCTCTGACTGTTTGTAGGAGTAGAATTCAGCTGTGTGGGATTCCGGAAGGAAGTTGTGCCAAGATTTCCACCCAAGCATACTCTGACCAGTGAAACAGTCATACTTACAGTCAACAGCATAAGTACCATCCTCTTGCTTTATTCCCGAGACGTGTTTATATTCCCATTTTCCCTTGTGTCTTAAAAACAAAAACACATTCAAGCAGGTGGATTAAAGTCATGAAAAAAATGGATATAAAATTAGGATTTTCTTTGTTTCTTCCCAAAGATTAAGTGTGACAGGTAAGCTTAATGCCTGTAATAATGTGACCTTTATTTTCTTTTTCTTTTTTTTTTTTTTCTTTCCCGTCCCCCAGTCCCTGCCGAGTCGGCTCCTGTCTTTCTCTCTCCCGCGCTGACGTGACGACGTAGCCTACGCCTCGGGACGCGCGCCCGCGGGTTCCGCTATAATGTGACCTTTAAAAGAGAGGAAACATGTTCTCTGAGGGCAAGTCAGTATCAAGTGACAAGGAGGGCTTGTCTATTAAATCTGAGCCGTAGTTCCAAAGATAAACTTCAAATACAGGGTAAATCATGTTTAAAGCAGAATATGGAAGAATCTAGAATTTTAGAAAAATAAAAGAATACCTGTTTTTAAAAAATACTTCCTGTAAACAGATGGTTGTCATCATGACAGACCTTGGGTGTTCTCATAACCTGGGAAATAATTGATTAAATAATAGGGGGGGAAATCACCCACTTAGGAAAAGAAATATTTAATTTTATGAAAACACACACTCTTCTTCCATCACAGTACTATAAGAGGATTAAACACTGAAAGACACAAATGTTAAGACCTATACACTTACAAGGAAACACACAAGTACACATGATATGCTTATGTGACATAAGGAGATTGTATATGTGTCCCTCATCGATTTAATGAGTTGATGCGAGTGGAGCTTCTGGAACACCCCGCCCCCAAGCAAAGGCTCCAGGAGATTCCCTGGAGACTCACAGGGGAACTGCACCCCCAGCTCAGAGACCCTGCTCAGCCCCACAACTCAGGGTGTCATGGTCTCAACACATCCAGAGAGCTCCCTGCAGATGGGGGAGACACACCCTCCCTGAGGCTCGGGGTTTACATGTGTTTTCCTTCTGGGTGATTTTTACTTACTTGACAAAGAAGTAGAAGTCTACTGTGCCCTGTTCATCATCAAACAGAAGTTTGTGGAGGTAAACCCTGAATGGCCCGTTGGGCTTGATCTTCCCCAGGTTACTGGATGCAATGTAGGCGGTTCTCCATTGCCCTGAAAGCTAACAGTAAAATTCCCCTCAGAAGTTGTAGTCCTTGTCCTTCTCTTTCATCCAGCCTCATCAGGCATGAGTTTCCCATCAGTTTTGCAAGTCAGAGACATAATCAGAACTGACTGAAAAAAAAGGAGGGTTTATAAAATAAGGGAAAAGTGAAGTTAGAGGGAAAGAAGCAATTGAGACATTTCTGAGAGAGCTTGAGCTCTGATGTCAAATGCAGGATCTCGAATCCAACAGCTGTTTGGCTGATCTGTTACTAGAGCAGAAAAAAAAAGTGCATAAGAGGCAACTAATACACAGTAGAGATGAAACAGAACAGGCATAGAGCCCGTAAATAGAGCAGTGTTGAGATGGAGGGAGATGGCTCACATTATGGATCCACAATAACAAAATCACAAAAGGAACACACACACACACACACACACACTCTCTCTCTCTCTGCAAGACCTCCTCCCAGATCAGACCATCCCTGGTACCTCGGAGAGACTTGGCTGAGCTTCCTCTTCTTGGGCAGCACAAATCACACCAAGAAGTAGACTCAGGAACAAAACCTTCATCTTGAGGCTCCCGTGGTCTTTCTTCTGTCAAGGCTGAGGGTATTCCAGTAGCTGGAGAGGATGGAAGCTGGCGCCACTTTTTATAGGGCTGATATGTTGGCGTGACGTGTCATGAACCAATGGTTGTTCCTCCTGAGACCAAGGTTACACAGGAGTCATCTTCAGTATCCTGCTTGGCAGGAGCCATCTTTTATGTAATTTCATCATTGTTATCATGACGATTGTTTTAGGAGAAGCTTGAGGGAATCTGGACATCTGACCTTTAGAGTGAATGAGAACTCACAAACACATCTGATAGTTCAAGGTCAGGAATGTTTATTTTCCTTTATATTCTGACATCAAACTGGAATGTGCTGTCCAAGGTACATATACCCCCATTCCTGTATTGTTTCCTTAACATTTAGATATTTTAAAATGTTTTTTCTAAAATTAAATTGAGTGTATCATTTAATAAACTTGAAAATATTTCCCACGAGACTATTGGAAAGCCTCCTATTTCTCTGGGATGACAAACATGTCAAAACAAAGTCTTTATCCCTTCCTTCAGCCTCACAGCGGGCTCTGTACTTCTTATAATTAAGAGGAGGACCTAATCAAGGCTCCTTAACCTCACCTGATCAACGCTCCTTGAAAGTGAAAGTGAAGTCGCTCAGTCGTGTCCGACTCTTTGCAACCCCGTGGACTGTAGCCTATCAGGCTCCTCCATCCATGGGATTTTCCAGGCATGAGTGCTGGAGTGGATTGCCATTTCTTGCTCCAGGGGATCTTCCCCACCCAGGAATCGAACCCTGGTCTCCCACATTGCAGGCAGACGCTTTACCGTCTGAGCCACCAGGGAAGCCACTTAACCTCACTTATCAACGCTCCTTAACCTCACCTAATCAATGCTCCTTAACCTCATGCCTGAGGAAGTTTGTCAGCGATTTATTTCCAGCTGGGCCTGTGAAGGATCTTGGCTCCAGAGCCAAAGGTCATTCAGTCACACGCATGGGTGCATGGCTTCAGCAGAAGTGGTCCTCGTTAACACCATCTATTGGACAAGGAAGAAAGCTTAGAAGGTTTGAGTACACTGGCCCCAAGTGAGTTTAGAAGTCACCCCACACCCCAACTCTGTGACTGTCCCTGAGACCTGTGGTGTCAGGGAAAGAGAGCCATCAGGGCTCAGTTAGATAAATTCGAATGTACAGAGATGGAAGCTAGAACTGCATGTTGGTCTCTAGGGAGTTCCCACCTAGAAGCCGGGTAACACAGAGGAGGGGCCCCTCTCAATGGTCAACCCAGGCTGTAGATTTCAGCAGAGCTTCCAAGGCTGCCCCATCAGTCTCACTCAGGAAAGACGGGGTGTTTGTTACTAAATGTCAGGGAGACACTTTGAGGTACACAGAGCCCCTGTAAAGGACAGATCAACACTCAGTGGAGTGGAGGCAGTGCTATGTATACTTTGCCTCAAGTGATCCTGCTAAAAATCATCACCACTCAGAGCTTCCTTTGAGCTCATATTTTCCATTGAGAACCTGTCGGAGCTCTCCAGGAGAAGAGGAAAAGAGAGAGATGAAAAGAAAAAAATAGTAACATATCCATAAATTTCCTAATACTCGTGGAAACTTTTTGGCTTGTTGCAGGTTGACTTGAGGAGGAGTAAATTTCCTACAAATATCAGAGAGGACCGGTCCCATAGACAAAGGTCACGGTGTATCTCACCATTCTGCTCCTTTGTTTTTATGTTTCCACACTGGTATTTGTCAATCAGTGTCCGTTATCTTCTTTTTTTAATTTAAATTTATTTATTTTCATTGGAGGCTAATTACTTTACAATATTGTATTGGTTTTGCCATACATCAACATGAATCTGCCACAGGTGTACACATGTTCCCCATCCTGAACCCCCTTCCCCCCTCCCTCCCCATTCCATCCCTCTGGGTCATCCCAGTGCACCAGGCCCAAGCTTCCTGTATCCTGCATCGAACCTGGACTGGCGATGCGTTTCTTATATGATAATACACAGAGTGAAGTAAGCCAGAAAGAAAAACACCAATACAGTATACTAACGCATGTATACGGAATTTAGAAAGATGGTAACGATAACCCTGTATGAGAGACAGCAAAAGAGACACAGATGTACAGAAGTCTTTGGGACTCTGTGGGAGAGGGAGGCAGGGGATGATTTGGGAGAATGGCGCTGAAACATGTTTTCTTTTTCATCACACATGTTAGTTTTCTGAATGATGGATGCTTCCTTCCTTTTTGGATATTTCAATCAATCAGCCTCTTGACGTACTCCTTGATCAAAGTGTGTGGTTAACATCAATAAGCAGTTGGAGTTTTCCGCCTCCTCCACCTTACTGTAATAATGGGTGAGCGTTAGCTAATGGTAGGTTAGAAATAAGAGCCGTCGTCAGCAATGGTAAACCCCCGGCTGGCCCTTCTCAAGTTGTGTGCAAGGAGGCAGAGAAAAGCTTCATTTCTCTGCACAGGGTCTTGATTTCCAGTTCCTCTGACAGTCACAGATGAGAAATAAGTTCAGTACACTGTGCTGTAAACATTTACCTCGACGTGAGTTTGAGTGAACTCCGGGAGTTGGTGATGGACAGGGAGGCCCGCTGTGCTGCAATTCATGGAGTCGCAAAGAGTCGGACAGGACTGAGCAACTGAACTGAACTGAACTGAGGCATCATAAACAACATGTATTCTGTAAGATTCTTCCTGTCCGCACTTGGACCTGAATTCGGTGAATACAGAGTTAGTGCCAACAAGAGCTGAGCCTCGGAATTCAGCAGGAAGCAGACAGACTCAGTACATTGTCCAGTGAGCTGCTTCCTGTGAAAGGAGCCAGATGCATATGAATACAAGCTAACAAAGAATTGCCAAGTAAATCCCTCTTTAGAAGTTGTAGGATGAGAATTAAAAAAAAAAAAAAAAGGAAAGTGGAAAGTTAGAGTGTGTTTGGGCTCCTGTTTGATAATGAGGGACTGTTGCCATAGAGAAGGTTTTGAGTGATGCTCTGAGGAAGAAAAGCTATGACCAACCTAGAGAGAATATTAAAAGAGAGACATTACTTTGCCAACAAAAGTCCATCTAGTCAAAGCTACGGTTGATCCAGTAGTCATATATGGATGTGAGAGTTGGACTATAAAGAAAGTTGAGCCCTGAAGAATTGATGCTTTTGAACTGTGGTGTTGGAGAAGGCTCTTGAGAGTCCTTTGGACTGCAAGGATATCCAGCCAGTCCATCCTAAAGGAACTCAGTCCTGAATATTCATTGGAAGGACTGATGCTGAAGCTGAAGCTCTGATACTTTGGCCTCCTGATGAGTTTGAGCAAGCTCCAGGAGTTGGTGATGGACAGGGAAGCCTGGCATGCTGTGGGCCATGTCGTCGCAGAGTCGGACACGACTGAGTGACTGAACTGAACTGAATTGAGGATAGTTGGAAGGGTGAGTAAAGTGTGAAGCAGTGAGAAGAACACAGTACAACTCGAGAAAAAATACAGATTGTTTTGAAAGATCCCTTTGGTTGGTTGTATCTATCAAAATTCTATGCACTTACCACCCTGAACGTGCCCAATCTCATTTGATGGGCTTCCCTGTGGCTCAGACTGTGTCTGCCTGCAATGCCGAAGACACAGGTTCTATCCCTGGATCAGGAAGATTCCCTGGAAAAGGAAATGGCAAGCCACTCCTGTATTCTTGCCAGGAGAATTCTCCATGCACAGAGGAGCTTGGCAGGCTACAGTCCATGGGGTCACAAAGAGTCAGACGTGAATGAGTGACTAACATCACACACACACATGGAATTTGTTCACCATTGCTTCTGTTTTTATATTTTGGTGTTTTGGCTGCAAGGCATATGGGATCTTACCTCACCAATCAGGAGTTGAACCAGCACCCCCTACTTTGGAAGGAAAGTGTAATGACTTTCCTGTGGACCATCAGGGAAGTCCACAGAAGTGTGTTCACTTTGGTTTTTTTTTTTTTTTAATTTTATTATTATTATAGTTTTTTTTTTTACTTTACAATATTGTATTGGTTTTGCCATACATCAACATGCATCCGCCACAGGTGTACACGTGTTTCCCATCCTGAACCCCCCTCCCACCTCCCTCCCCGTACCATCCCTTTGGGTCATCCCAGTGCACCAGCCCCAAGCTTCCTGTATCCTGCATTGAACCTGGACTGGTGATTTGTTTCTTATATGATATTATACATGTTTTAATGCTACTCTCCCAAATCATCCCCCCCCCAACAAAGTCCAAAAGACTGTTCTATACATCTGTATCTCTTTTGCTGTCTCGCAAACAGGGTTATTGTTACCATCTTTCTAAATTATATATATATGCGTTAGTATACGGAGAAGGCTATGGCATCCCACTCCAGTACTCTTGCCTGGAAAATCCCATGGACTGAGGAGCCTGGTAGGCTGCAGTCCATGGGGTCGCTAAGAGTCAGACACAACTGAGTGACTTCACTTTCTCTTTTCACTTTCATGCATTGGAGAAGGAAATGGCAACCCACTCCAGTGTTCTTGCCTGGAGAATCCCAGGGACGGGGGAGCCCGGTGGGCTGCCATCTATGGGGTTGCACAGAGTCGGACACGACTGAAGAGACTTAGCATAGCATAGCATAGCATAGCATACAGTATTGCTGTTTTTCTTTCTGGCTTACTTCATTCTGTATAATAGGCTCCAGTTTCATCCACCTCATTAGAACTGATTCAAATGTATTCTTTATAATGGTTGAGTAATACTCCATTGTGTACACTTTGATAAGGCATTCCATTTGAAGAAATTATGACACAGTTGATAATAATAAAAAAATTCCTTGGTGTGTTGATTGTGGTGTTGAAGCATTTAGAAATAAATTTAACCATCTGGTAGCTATGATACATTCATAATGGGAAATATAGATCTTGGATTCATAAATTAGACCTCTAAGTCAATACAATCTGTAGAAATAGTAGTCCCTAAGCAGAAATATGATTCTCTTTATAGTTTAAATCTCATGCATGTTTAAAAAAAGACTGCTCTTCATGGAATCCAGTCATCTTAGCTTTCAACTTTATGGAGCATTCTACTAAATTTCTTTAACAGATAAAGGGCTGTAGAAATTTTCTGTTTATCAAGTATGAATTTCAGTAATACATCTTTCAAGTAATGTGTCCATTTCATCAGAAGCATTAATTCCAATAACATAAACCTGTTTATAGTTTTCTCATCCTCTTTATCTGTGTGGTATGTGGTGAAAATTCTTTTTTTTTTAATAAATACAGTTATTGAAATAAACACAGTCACATATGTGAGTGATATATATAAGATATATCAGTATTCATATATATATATAAGATATATCAGCATCTTATATAATAAATACAGTTATCTAAATATACACAGTCACTCACATATGTGACTGATATATATAAGATATATCAGTATTTATATATATATATAAGATATATCAGTATCTTATATAATA
The DNA here is from genome assembly GCF_002263795.3 of Bos taurus. NCBI lineage: Eukaryota > Metazoa > Chordata > Mammalia > Artiodactyla > Bovidae > Bos > Bos taurus. Next base: position 2,537,394 of record NC_082638.1, on the reverse strand, counting down.
AATACAGTTATCTTAACACACACAGTCACTCACATATGTGACTGATATATATAAGATATATCAGTATATAAATACTGATATATATATAGAGAGAGAGAGAGAAGATATATCAGTATTTTTGTCTTGTATATGTGAGGTCTTATCTTTCAATATCCCTTAAGAGTTTTATGCCCTTACTCTGGGTGCAGTTGCCTCTGCGTGTATCCACCCATACAATTCAGCATTTCCCAACGTACTGTGAAGACAAAGTCAGAACTCCAACTGTATACACTCTGCTATACATGTGGGAGAACTTGAAGAAAGCCCTTGACCTCCATTACTATGCACTAAAGCATAGAAACATTTATGGCTGATGCATTTGACAGTGGCCAGCTGTAGACATTTGGAGGCTGTGTCTCCATAGGAACTAAAATATTTATTCTGCTAACTATCACTCAGGTATAGTGTTATTTCCTCAGGACTTGGACCAAATCTCTGAGCTTTCATCCAACTCTTAGAATATGTTTTAAATCTTGTGGGTGCATTATCTTTTAGATAGTAAGCATCTCGAGAACCATGGGGGCTGTGCAGCTTTCTCCATCCATGACAGTGGGGATGCCCAGTCCTTGCAAATCCTAGCATCCACTTCTCATCCTCTTATGAGAAGGATGGAAGATGATGGAAGACAATCTTCAGATATTGTGAACAGTTACAACTTCCTGAATGAATCTGCCAATCATCTTGTTCTTGCAGACACTGCATGGACTTCATGGTCTTGTGGATTGTCCAAGGCTCAGCTCCTGCCCATTTTGGTTCGTAGTGATCCGAAAGGTAAGAAACATCAGTCCTTCAGCTCAGTTGCAGAAGTGCTGGTGCTGTCAGAATACTGATTTATCCTGTCTTGGCCCATGGCATCTTCCACTTCCTCTCTATGAAGATCAGAGAGTGGAGCACAAGCTCCTTTCCCTGTAATGAATAAGATGCTTCCTGGGGACATTGTTCTGGAGCAGACTGTTCTGTCCCACTGTAGTAAGAGCATCCATAACCATGTCCCCTGTCCCATGATGGTTTAGTCTTTTTTCTCCTTCTCCCCTGGACACCACTAGGACATCTCCTTTTACTCCTCCTAAGAATTGTCTCTTATGGAGCACCCGTCTTTCAAAGAGATACGTTTCTGGATGGTTAAATTTAATGTGCTTATTTGTGTGTTTTAAAACGGGGGCTTTCAGTATCGACACAAATAACTTAGGTGTGTATTACACCAGTTTATTTAACACTCAGAAATCAAATACCACCAAGCAGGACATGATTAGTGACCAGGAGAGATGAGATGGGAGAGGAAGTATGAGTGTGAAGAGAGAAGGATCACATTCATCAGGAACCAGGAAAGTCGTCTTCATGTTGTTGATCTTGATTCCGCGCAGAAGATGACGTGTCTGGTCTCAGTGACTCTTTCTGTAGGTGAATAAAAGAGAACCAGAGGTTTAGTAGAGTTGATTGTGTGATGGCTGACAGGGGTGAGCCTCAGGCTGGAGGCTGTCCAGGGTGCAGGAGCTGGTAGCTGATCCAATGTGAGGATCCTGGTGGACCTCACTACTCCACATCTCTGTGATATAGGTGGGTTGTCTTTTCCTTGTCTTTTCCCTTTCAGACGTACTCAGGTTGAAATTTGTAGATCCATCCATGTTGCTGCAGATGGTATGATTTCATTCTTTTTTATGGCTGAGTAATGTTTTATTGAATATATGAAGCACATTTTTTTTTCATATTAATCTGGAAGCTAGTGGGTTTTCTTTTGCTTTTTTTTTTTTTTTTTTTTGGTCAAATTTCCTCTCAACAGAAATTTAAAAAGCCACAGTTTAGTCTAGATCAGGTTGGTTTTCTGAGGCTGTCTTAGTTTAGAATGTTTAAAGCTCTCACTTTAAGAAAATCACTTCCTTAAAGGGAAAGTGAAAGTCGCTCCGTTGTGTTCGAGTCTTTGCTAACCCATGGAGTAAAGAGTCCCATGGAATTCTCTAGGCCAGAATACTGGAATGGGTAACCTTTCCCTTCTCCAGGGGCTCTTCCAACCCTGGGATCAAACCAGGGTGTCCTGCATCGCAGGCGGATTCTTTACCCACTGAGCTATCAGGGAAGCCCCTGATAGAGGAATAGAATTCAAATCCATGTTTCAGTGTGGTTGGAAGGCCTTTAGATTCTGTCAGAATCATGTGAGATTAAACACTGATTTTGTAGAAATAAATTATGGGCTCTCTCTAATCCCATTCCCCTGGATGAGGGAAGTGTGTGGGCAACCATGAGGTCAGGACTGACGGTAACACAAGTTTCCACCAGCTTGTGGGGACTTCTGCTTCTCTCTGACGACTCTGGTCTGCAAGATTCCTGCAGGATAAAGCTCTCTCACCAAAGCTGCTCAGCATTAATCAACCAACCCATCTGCAATTTAATATGGCTCAAGAGCAGAGAATTAATTAATGTAACAGACAAAGTTCTTTAGGGTAGAATGTAAGTGTTTGGGATATAATCTTTACCTGAATAATTTTCTAGGTATGAAATCACTACATTTGCTTTTTGACTTATTTAGTGGAACAACATTAGTAAAAGACCATTTTCACTTACACTCAGCTTGTTTTGAACTCTGTAGTTTTGCACAGGGAGGACACTCATCTAGTGGAAAATCAAAAGGACAGAAAGAAATGATCCACCAATTACTACCATTTCCCTGGATTTCCAAGGCTGTTTTTATTTTTTTTTAAATAAGGGATTATGAAAAGCTTTATCTATGAACAAAGAAAATTTGAATAAATTGATTTGTTTTCTGTTAGTATATTTACATGTCAAGGAAATTATATATTTAGGAAAAAGTATAATTCCATTACCAGTCTCAATGATCTTCAAAACATTTTTATCTTCAATCTTCTTTTCTTTTACCAACTCATTGAACTTCTTCAAGGTTTCAGCTTCAATATCATTTACCTTAACTGAAAAACATCACACAGAAAGCAGAATTTTTGCCCCTTAGAACCCAGAGAAACTTCTGAACGCAGAACAAAAAGTTAAGTGTGCAAGTCAGATCTTCCCTTGATATAAATTAAGCCTCAAACAGTTTCCATTTCCCATGACACAGATGTCTGCTGTCTGTCTTAGCAATTAATCCCTGTCGAACTTTAACTAGCCTCCCACCAGCGTCAACAGCAGGGCCCCAAAGACTCAAAGGAGCTCCATGAATTTGGGGTCCCATCCATCACAGGATGGATCCTGCTTGCTCGGTGACCTACTTCCTAAAACCTGTATCTGCCGTGCAGGTCTTGTTCTGAACCAAAATAAATAAGAAACACCATTCTGCTCTGACAGAACCACACTCACCATGTCACACATAATAATGGGAGATAATTTATTGGTTAATTAACTAATGCATCAATACCTGTTCAGAAGTAGATTCATCTTCTGCTACCGGTATGCACACTTCTCAGTACTTCTATGTGCTTATGTGGGGTCATGTCAATGTTTATAAGAACAGTGCATTTGAAAAAATTGATCAGGATGAAGATTTATTATGAAAGTTTCTGTTCCAAGGCTTAGAGTGCACTGGAACACTGGTATAACATGAAGAAATTGAGAGAAGCCTCATTGTTGCCATCGATGAAATTACAGTGTTAAAAAGGAAAAACAAGAAACCAACACAGTATTGCAGTTAACCTATTAAAATTTTTTTTTTAAATTTAATATTTTTAGTAAAACTCAATTTTTTATGTTTTAATATTGAGAGTGAAAAGTATTAGAAATAGCTGATGATCTGATTCTCCCCATCCATACAAGCTCCTTTTTGTTGGTAGATTTTGTTACAGGGTCCTTAACTCACTGAACAAAGAGACAGGCCTTGTAGACTACACAACGGATATTTTCACCAAACGTTGGTATTCTGAATAAAAGTACTGGCCATGGAAATGTTACATGAGAATTTCGATGTGAATAAGGCAGTATCATTCATACCAAATATTACAGCAAATCTTGTCTTCACATCTTTATACACATTGTTAACACATGCTACCCAATTTTGGTGGACTTGTAAACAATTTCAAATACATTTGTACCCTCATCTGGGAGAGAGAGAAAAGATACATATATATACATGACCCTACCTTCATTTACTGTCAATCAGATTTATGGTGGCAAATTCAGGATATCAGCAATGGTACATCCTGTATTGATCTATCTCTCACTCAGTGTGTGGGCTGAATGCTGCAGTTGTTATGACATCAAGGAAAACAGGCAAGACTTTTTCATTCCACCTTCTCATACAATCGACCTGATACAGGTAAATTGTAGTCCAATATGTACTCCTTAGGCCATGTAACCAGAGAAGGCAATGGCACCCCACTCCAGTACTCTTGCCTGGAAAATCCCCTGGACGGAGGAGCCTGGTAGGCTGCAGTCCATGGGGTCGCTAAGAGTCGGACACGACTGAGCGACTTCACTTTCACTTTTCACTGTTATGCATTGGAGAAGGAAACGGCAACCCACTCCAGTGTTCTTGCCTGGAGAATCCCAGGGATGGGGGAGCCTGGTGGGCTGCCGTCTATGGGTCACACAGAGTCGGACACGACTGAAGCGACTTAGCAGTAGGCCATGTAACATTGGCAGTGTTGTTTATGTCATTATAAAGAATGTAGGGACATAAATCTTAGCCAGCATCCCCATGGCTTTGAACAGAAGCTACCTTTATGGTTGAACTCAGGAGGATTTCCCTGGGCTCAGGTTCATTCACTTTACCTTGGATGGATGAAGATATTTTAAGATTGTCTTTAAAAAGTGAATGACAATGATGCACAGACTCGTAATGGACCCTTGAGATGTCAGTTTGTAAGGCTGTTGTAAATTGTCTATGAGAACCGAAGGAAATCGAGGTCTACACAATTTATTCTTAATGAGTGACACTTATAATTGGGAGGAGACCTCCAAGCAGTGTGTTTGAATCCTGGTCTCATGCCAAAGTAAATTGATTGGAAATCTTAGGGACTGCAGCCTGCTCATCCCTATGATTGTTCATAGGAGTAGAAATCAGATGTTTAAGCTTAATGAATATAGGTGTGCCAAAATTTCCACCCAAACATACTTTGCCCAATGAAACACTCACACTTACAACTCAACAGTGTAAGTGTTGCCGGCTTTCTTTGTTCCCCTGAAGTGTTTTTCTACCCATTCTCCATTCACCCTTAAAAACAACACATATGCAATGTGCTTAATCACAGTAATGAAAACATTTGACATATAAATAGAATTTTCTTTGTTTCTCCTCAAAGATTATGTGTGAGGGGTCACCAGAGTGCCTGTAAGCAATGTGACCTTTTCAAAGCAAAGAAATATGTTCTCTAAGGTCAAGTCACCATCAAGTGACAAGGATGGTTTGTGCTCACATTAAATCTGAGCAGCAGCTCCGAAGATAAACTGCAAATACAATGCAAGTCGTGCTGAAAGCCAAGTGAACATGGAGAAATGTAGAATTTTAAGAAAAAATTAAGAGAAAACACCTTTTAAAAATGAGTCCCTGGAAACAGACATGTATCGCCACCATGACATACATTGTGGGTTCTCACAACCCAGGCAGTGATTCATCAGAGAATATACTAAGAAAAAATAAAAATTAGAGAAAGAAACGTTTGATTTTATCAAAACACACACTATTCTTCCATCACAACACCATAAGAGGGTTAAATATTGAAAGTCACATGTATGTATATATGCGCATTGACAAAAACAGACAAACACACAAATACACATGATATGCTTATATGACATAAGGAAAATATATATATAATATACAATAAATATATATTTTCACTATATAACAAAAGACTTTCACTTCATATAATCATGTGTGAAAAAAAGGTATATTTGTCACCTAGCACACACATGAAACAAATATTAAATGGACAATAACCCAACAAAAATTGGATTAACGTTTGGTCAGATACCTTGGAAAATAGTTTCCACAATGAACTGTGTGCACTGTTATTACTGATTATGAGACGGCATTGAAGTTACTCAAAACAACCAAATTCAGAAGAAAACCCAGTTTGCTATAACTGCAAAATACACAAAATGTTATCTATGCAAGCAATATCCTTTCACTTGGCTTGAAAAATGTGACTCCCTACATATGCAGACGCAGAGAAAAACTTTTAAATATTCATGCTGATGGGGAAAATGATGCAGGGCTCATAATCTTGTCATCTGAAGTTTTAGAAGAGGAGAGAATAGTTAGATCCATTATTACCTGTGGCTCAAAGGGTAGATATTTAATGGTGAGGAAAAGGAGGTTTTTGGCAGAGATGGTGGAATTTTAGATCTGGACTGTGGAGGTCATGAAAAAGGTGTGCTTCTGACAAAACACAATGAACTATGCCCTCCACAAAGGTGCAGATAATAACACCTAAATACACTTCAGTAAAGCGGATTTCAGAAAGAGCAGCCTCATGCAAATGCAAACACAAAACTCAAAACTTGCAAAAACAACAGAGAAAGATAATATGGTGTTCTTAAAAAAATTAGTGAAAACAGACTGTTATATCTCCTGATATAGGATATATATAAGTCTGTGCATCTATATCTATATGTGTGGTTGTAGTTTGTTTTCAAGTGTACAATAGACATGAAGTGAAGTGAAGGGAAGTCACTCAGTCATGTCCGACTCTTTGCAACCCCATGGACTGTAGCCTACCAGGCTATGAGGAGCCTCTCAGCCTCTCAGTCCATGGAATTTTCCAGGCAAGAGTACTGGAGTGGGTTGCCATTTCCTTCTCCAGGGGATCTTCCCAACCCAGAGATCGAATCCGGGTCTCCTGCACTGCGGGCAGACGCTTTACCGTCTGAGCCACCAGGGAGTATATCATAAATTGCATATGTACTATAGACATATACATATGCAATACTTGATATATAAAATTTATATGTTAATATGTCTCTAAACCAATCTCTCTAAGCAAAAATATCTTAGTTGTTTTTTTCTTCATATTTTTATTCCTCCCTATACATCCCTGAGTTTGCATGTTCTTAGTAAACCGTCTGCTGTACAGTGGACATTCCCTGAGTGGTCCTTGGGGCTGTGAGTCTTCAGTAAACTCAGTGATGAAACCTCCCATGAGGAAGCCCCGCAGGCAGAGCTCACTGTGTAATCTCCCCCTGCCCTCACATCTGGGCTCAGTGGGGAGTGTCTCTTACAAATTCTGCAGGAAGGGGTCAAGCCCCTGATGCGGACTGTGGGTTCCAGGACACAAGCCTATTCCCTCTGCTGTGTCCCTCTTTCCTTCAATGAGTTGACATAAGTGGAGCTTCTGGGACCTCCCCCCAACCCCATCTGTATTCTAAGCAAAGGTTCCAGGACATTCCCTGGAGGCTTTCAGGGGAACTGCCCCCCAACCCCCAGCTCAGAGACTCTGCTCAGCCCCACAGCTCAGGGCATCATGCTCTCAACATCACCCAGAGAGTTCCCTGCAGATGGGAAAACACACTCTCCCTCAGGCTAAGGGTTTGTAGGTGTCTTCCCTCTGGGTTATTTCTACTTACTTGACAAAAAAGTAGAAGTCTACTGTGCTCTTTGTATCATCAAACACAATATGACACAGTTCATATACCCTGAAAGGTGAGTTCTCAGCGGTCTTTGCCTTGTCACTGGAGGCAATGGAGAAGGTTCTCCATTCTCCTGAAAGCTAACCGCAACATTCCCCTTCGAATTTTCAGTCCTTGTCTTTTTATTTCATCCAGAATCATCCCTCATGAATCTCCCAACATTTGTGCAAATCAGCACATGCTATCTGACTTGACTGAAGAAAGCAACTGATAAAATAAATTTAGAACTGAACTCAGAGCGAAAGAAAAGATTAAGACATGTCTGACATAACTTGAGCTCTGATGTCAAATGCAAGCACTCCAACAGCTGTTTGGCTGATCCTCTTTCTCTGTGACAACAAGAGTCAATTAATACAGAGTAGAGACCACTCCAGTGTTCTTGCCTGGAGAATCCCAGGGACGGGGGAGCCTGGTGGGCTGCCGTCTACGGGGTCGCACAGAGTCAGACACGACTGAAGCGACTTAGCAGCAGCAGCAGAGATGCTGCAGAGACCAAATGGAAGAGGTATAAAGCCAGGAAATGGAAAAGAGCTGACGGTTCAGCTTATGGATCTACATAACAAAATCACAAAACACACACACACACACACACACAAAAAAGACCTCCCAAATCAGACCATCCCTGGTACCTCTGAGAGACTTTGCTCAGCTTCCTCTTCTTGGGCGGCACAAACCAGACCAAGGAGAAGAGCCAGAAAGAGAACCTTAATCTTGTGTCTCCCGTGGTCTTTCTTCTGGAAGAGCTGAGGGTGTTCCAGAGGTTGGAGAGCATGGGAGTTGGTGCCGCTTTTATAGGATTGCTTTGATGGCATGTTGCGTCATGAACCAATGGTTGTCCTTCCTAACAGGAAGGTTGCGCAGAAGTCATCTTCAATATCCTGCTTGGCAGGGATGAACTTTCATGGCATTCTGTCACTGTAATCATGGGGATTGTTTTAAGAGATGCTTAAGTGAATCTGAACGTTTGACCTTTAGAGTGAGTGAGAAATCACAATACACGTCTGATATTTAAGGTCAGGGATATTTACTTTCCTTTATATCTTGGAATCCAAAGTGGGATAAACTGCCCAGGAGACATATCTCTGACCCTGTATTCTTTCTATAACATTGAAGGGATACTTTTAAATATATTTTCCTATATATTGAATTTCAAAAATTGAATGTGTGCTTAACACAGTTAAATGGTTTCCTTCGAGACCCTTGGAAAGCCTCCTGTTTCTCTGACGTGGTGAAAAGATCACCACCGAGGGTTTATCACCTCTCCTCCCCCACATCAGGCTCTGTCTTTGTTTTAAGTAAGAGGATGATCCATTCCTCTGTGAAGTTAAGGCCACTTAACTTCATCTGAAGAAGCCAGGGGACCAGTTCATTTCTGTCTCTCCTTTTCCAGACACCCTTTGACCTATCCACTTTGTAACGTATCATTTACTCAGTGACTCAAATGTTTCTCAGACAAGCGAGAAAGCAAGAGAATCATTCTTGAAATTTCTAGAATTTTGAAGGAAAAAAAGAGCAGGCTTCCTAACTCTAAACACCTGCTTATTTTCAAGGTCACTCAAGCAGTCAAAGAATCGGTTCTCTGTATTTTTTCTTAACCAGAGATCTTCGTTCCCTGACCAGGGATGTAAACAGCACCCTTGCAGTGAACGGCTGGACTCTTAATCACTGGACCACCAGGGTAGACCTGACTCTGGTTGTGTCCTGGGGATTTTGTACTTGATGGGCAGATTTGGGCAACCATGTATGTGACAGGGCCATTTCTTGGTGAAAAGAAAGACCAAAGGACATGTTTTTGTTGTTGTTCAGTCACTCCGTCGGGTCTGACTCTGTTAAGGACCCTGAATGCAGAGCCATTTTCCAAGGGTTATTCAGGCACATGCATGGGAGTGTGGGTTCAAAGGAAGGAGTCCTGAGCACTGTCCGGTGGATAAGGAGGAAGGCTTTAGAAAGCCAGGGCGTTACTGGCCCAGGCAGGTCTTGAACTCATCCCTGACTCAGTGGACACGAGTTTGAGTGAACTCCAGGAGTTGGTGATGGACAGGGAGGCCTGGTGTGCTGCAGTCCATGGGGTCGCAAAGAGTCGGACATAACTGAGCAACTGAACTGAACTCAACTGAGCACCCAGACAGTGATTGCTTGTCTCTGAGACCTGTGACACCAGGGAAAGACAGGCATCAGGGTTCAGTCTGACAAGTGACATTGCTGCGTAGGACAAGGTCTGCAGTTGTGTACGACAGAGGACAGTTGCCTGGTAGGCAACTCTTTGTGACCCCAGGGACTGTTGCCTGCCAGGCTCCTCTGTCCATGGGATCTCCTAGGCAAGAATATCGGAGTGGGTTGCCATTTCCTCATGCAGGGGGATCTTTCCAACCCTGGGATCGAACCTGGGTCTTCTGCATTGCAAGCAGATTCTTTACTGCTGGACTGTTGGAACCGCCCAGGAAGACCAGTTAGACGAATAAGAATGTATAAGGATGCAAGGAAGACATCCGTTTGTCCTAGAAGCAGGTAACACAGAGTATGGAGTCCTCTGAAATGGGTCACTGGATTGCACATCTCAGCATAGGTTCCAACGGTGTCCCCGTTAGTCTGAGTCAGGATGGATGTATAATTTCCCCACTAAATGTCTAGGAAGTATTTTCAGATGCACACAGCCCAAGCAAAGGACAGATCAACACTCAATGTGAGCAGTGGAGGTAGCATCTATATTTTGTCTCGAGTTTTCCTGCCAGGAGTCCTCACCACTGGGACCTTCCTTTGAGCTCATGTTGCCATTGAGAACCTCTCCAAGCTCTCCAGCTAGACAGGAACACAGAGACGTGACATAAAAAAAAGAAAAGTGACATATCCATGTCCTTCCTCATAGTTTGGAAACTTTGAGGTTTCCAGGTTGACATGGACAGGAGGAAATTTCCTACGCATGTCAGAGAGGACCGGTCCCGTAGAGAAAGGTCCCATTGTATCTTGCCACTGGGCACCTTTGTTTTTATATTTCAGTACTGATGTTCATCTGTGAGCAACTCTTTTCTTTCAATCCTGTGTGTTAGTTTTACCAAATGATGGACAGTCAATTCCTTTGTGGGTGTTTCAGATGTCAGTCGCTTGACTTAGTCCTTGATCAAAGTGTGTTATTTTTCAAGTATATAGGGATGCGAGTTTTCCACCCCTATGCCCTACGTAATAAAAGGTGAGTGTTAGCTAATGTTAGGTTGGAAACAAGAGCCAATATCAACAGGAAATCCCACACCTGCCCTTCTCAAGCTGTGTGTGCTGAGTGAAAGAAGAGTTTCATCCTCTGCACCATGTCTTGATTTCTCCTTTATCTGTCAGGGACAGACAGGAAAATAAGCTCAGTATCATGTGCTATAAACGTGTACCTACAGTTCAGTTCAGTTCAGTCGCTCAGTCGTGTCCAACTCTGTGACCCCATGAATCGCAGCTCACCAGGCCTCCCTGTCCATCACCAACTCCCAGAGTTCACTCAGACTCATGTCCATCGAGTCAGTGATGCCATCCAGCCATCTCATCCTCTGTCATCCCCTTCTCCTCCTGCCCCCAATCCCTCCCAGCATCAGAGTCTTTTCCAATGAGTCAACTCTTCGCATGAGGTGGCCAAAGTACTGGAATCATAAAAAAATGTATGTTCTATAAGATTCCTCGTGTCCATGCTTTGGCCTGAATTCGGTAAAGACAGATTTAGTGCCAACCAGAGCCCAAGCCTCAGAATTCAGCAGGAAGCAGAGAGATTCAGAATATCGTACAGCGGCCAGTCTTCCTGCGAATGGAGACAAGAAATATTAATAGAAGAAAGAAAGAATTGACAAATAGATCCTTGTTTATAAGTCGCAGGATGAAGAATAAAGAAGGTGGGAACTTAGAGTGTGTTTGGGGTCCTGTTTTGGAAAGAGGGAATATTTCCATACAGAAGGTTTTGAGTGATGCTCTGAGGAGAGTTGGATGAGTGAGGTTAGTGTGTATCTGTGAGAAGGACGCAATACAAATCAAGAACAGAAAGTACAAATGTGTTTTGAAAGGTCCCTTTGGTTGGTTGTATCTCTCAAAATTCTACAAATGTGTTCACTTTTTAAAAAATTTATTTATTTTAATTGGAGGCTAATTACTTTACAATATTGTACTGTTTTTGCCATATATTGACATGTATCTGCCATGGGTGTTCATGTGTTCCCCATCCTGAACCCCCCTTCAACCTCCCTCCGCATCCCATCTCTCTAGGTCATCCCAGTACACCATCCCTGAGCACCCTGTCTCATGCATCGAACCTGGACTGGCATCTCGTTTCATACATGATATTTTACATGTTTCAATGCCATTCTCCCAAATCTTCCCACCCTCTCCCTCTCCCACAGAGTCCATAAGACTGTTCTATACATCAGTGTCTCTTTTGCTGTCTCGTACACAGGGTTATTGTTACCATCTTTCTAAATTCCATATATATGCGTTAGTATACTGTATTGGTGTTTTCACTCTGTATAATAGGCTCCAGTTTCATCCACCTCATTAGAACTGATTCAAATGTATTCTTTTGAATGGCTGAGTGATACTCCATTGTGTATATGTACCACAGCTTTCTTATCCATTCATCTGCTGATGGACATCTAGGTTGCTTCCATGTCCTGGCTATTATAAACAGTGCTGCGATGAACATTGGGGTACACGTGTCTCTTTCCATTGTGGTATCCTCAATGTGTATGCCCAGCAGTGGGATTGCTGGATCATAAGGCAGTTCTATTTCCAGTTTTTTAAGGAATCTTCACACTGTTCTCCATAGTGGCTGTACGAGTTTGCATTCCCACCAACAGTGTAAGAGGGTTCCCTTTTCTCCACACCCTCTCCAGCATTTATTCCTTGTAGACTTTTGGATCGCAGCCATTCTGACTGGCGTGAAATGGTACTCATTGTGGTTTTGATTAATTAATTAATTAATTTTAATTGGAGGCTAATTACTTTGCAATACTATAGTGCTTTTCGCCATACATTGACATGAACCAGCCAGGGGTACAGTGTCCCCCATCCTGAAGCCTCCTGCCACCTCCCTCCACGTCCCATCCCTCAGGGTTGTTCCAGTGCACCGGCTTTGAGTGCCGTGTCTCATGCATCAAACTTGGACTGGTGGTCTATTTCACGTATGGTAGTATATATGGTTCAATGCTGTTCTCTCAAATCATCCCACCCTCGTCTTTTCCCACAGAGTCCAAAAGTCTGTTGTATACATCTGTGTCTCTTTTGCTGTCTCTCATATAGGGTCATCGTTGCCATCTTTCTAAAATTCCACATGTATGCATTAATATACTGTATGGGTTTTTTTTTTCTTTCTGACCTACTTCACTCCGTATAATAGGCTCCAATTCCATCCACGTCATTAGAACTGATTTAATGCATTCTTTTTAATGGCTGAGTAGTATTTCCTTGTGTATAGGTACCACAGCTTTCTTATCCATTCGTCTGCCAACGGACATCTAGGTTGCTTCCACTGCTGGGCATACACACCAAGGAAACCAGAATTGAAGGAGACACGTGTACCCCAATGCTCATCACAGCACTGTTCAACATGTGGTATTTGTTTTTCTCTTTCTGACTTACTTCACTCAGTATAATAGTCTCTACGTCCATGTATTTTTGCTACAAATGGCCTGATTTCATTCTTTATTGTGGCTGAGTAATACTCTATTGAATATATGTACCACATCTTTCTTATCATATTCATCTGGAAGCTGGTGTTCCTCTTTGTACTTTTTCTTTCATTTTTCTTTCTCAATAAAAAATTAACACCCACTCTTTAGCTGAGATCAGTCTTGTTTTCTGAAGCTGTCTTAGTTTAGAAAGTGTAAAGATTTCACTGTAAGAAAATCACCTTCTGAAGGGGAATATAATTCAAATGCACGTTTCAGACAGTGTGGCTGGAAGGCCTTTACTGTTTCTGTCAGAAACACGTGAGAATAAACACATGTACTTGCCGGAAAGGTGAACTCTCTTTAATCCCCATTCACCTGGACAGCAATGAGGTCTGGACTGACGGGAACACTAATTAATTTCCACCAAGTTGTGGCCTGATGACTCTGGTCTACAAGACCAGAGTTTCTCCCTGATGACTCTGGTCTACAAGATTCCTGCAGGATAAGGCTTTCTCTTCAAAGCTGCTCAGCATAAATCAACCAATTGTCAATATAAAATGTCCCAAGAGATGAGAAAGTCCCTAATATAACAAAGTCCTCCGGTGGTAGGATGTAAATTGTTGGGACAAAAAAACCCATTATTATCTAGGAAATTTCGTAGGTATGAAATCCCCACGTGTCCTTATTGCTTTATTTAATTGAACAACATTAGTAACATATGACTGTCACTTACGTTATTGTTATGGCCCTTGCTGTCCACAGGGAGCCCAGACATCTGGGGGAAGATCAAAAGGACAGGAAAAAGAGATCCAGCGGTTACAACCATTCTCCTCTATTTTCAAGGATGTTTCTCTTTGAAGTAAGGGTTCATATAAAACATGATTTATGGAGATAGAAATTTTAAATAAACTGATTTGTTTCCAGATAGTATATTTACATATCAGGGGAACAATATATTTGTGAAATGCATAATCCGCTTATCCCTTTTGATGAAATTCACAATATCTTTCTCTCCAATCCCTTTCTCTTGAACTTCTCCAAGGCTTCATCTTCAATATTTACTTTAACTGAAAAGCACCATGCACAAAGTAGAATGCATGCCACCTTAGAACTCAGAAAAATTCCTGAATACAGAACAGGAAGTTGAGTGTGCAAGTCAGATCTTCACTTGTTATAAAGAGTCATTTCCCATGACACTGATGTCTGTTGTCTGTCTTAACAATTAATCCCCATCCAACTCTGTAACCAGACTCCTGCCAGCAGCAGCAGCAGGATCCCAAAGACTTGCAGGAGCTTCATGAAGTTGGGGCTCCATCCATCACAGTATGGAATGGACCTACTGCTTGGCCAACTTCCTAGTATCTGTACCTGGCCCTCAGGTCTTCTTCTGGACCCAAATAAATAGGAAAGAGGGTTTTCCCCTATCAGACACATACTCACCACGGCACACATAATAATCGTGCGTAGTCGCTCAGTCGTGTCTGACTCTTTGTGACCCCCGTGGACTGTAACCTGCCAGGCTCCCCTGCCCATGGGGTTCTCCAGGCAAGAATCCTGGAGTGGGTTGACATTGCCTCCTCCAATAATAATGGCAGAGGATCTATTCTTTAATTAAGCCACTCAAGATTGTATCCAGTACCTTGCCTTAAATAG